>NC_069796.1:48513333-49161250 GCF_027406575.1 Nycticebus coucang | reverse complement strand
ATTGTCTCCTTTAAGGACCCCAGTCACACACCACTTCCTGCATGAAGCTTGCTTTGTTTTTGCCATTGAGAAGTGCTAACTTCCTTCTCATATCTCCAATGTATCTTTACAAACTGGTGATTCCCAGGTTTATATTTCCAGTAGAAATCTTTCCTCTAAATGCCAGACTTGTGTATTCTCCTTACCTAACTCAACATCTTCAGGTGGGTCTTGACACACTTCCACACTCAAAATGTCCACCCACCTCCCACTCAGCCAAGCCTTTTCCCTCAGCAGGCCTCCTCCCACACCCTTCTCCCCTCAACCATGAGATAGATAAAATGCCAATTGTGACAGGAAAAACCAAACTTCCTACTCTCACACACAGTACAACACTCAACACAGCACAGAACATCATACTTCTGGTGGTGAAAATGTATGTGGGTTTTTCTCACACACCAAGCAGTTCTGCAGCATATACCAGCTGGTTGTCCTATAATTCAGTTCCATTCTGATACTATCTCTCTGAAGGTAGTGTCACAGCCCACAGTTTAAGGGTTCAGTCCCACAAAATCGCCCTCCATTTCAGATGTCAGTCACAAATCCCAGGTTGTGACATGTACTTCTGACCAGCTGGCTATAAATCAGGGGCTTCCACAATCCCCTCTTCAAGTTAATTTGCTACAGCAGCTCCCAGAACTCAGAGAAGCACTGACTTGTGGGTAACCACTTATTATCATGATATTACAGAGGATACAGACGAACAGGCAGGTGGAAGAGAGGTACAGGGCGTGGGGAGGGACATGGAACATTCCTGCCTTCTGTAGGCACCTCCGTGTATTCAGCAATACACCTTCAGGGTATTCAGACACTCTTTGAACCCTGTCTTTTCAGGATTTTGTGGAGGTTTTATTATGCAAGGATGATTGATTAAGTCATTGGCCATTGATGATCAACTTCCCAAAGATCAGAGGTGGGGCTGAACATTCCAGCTCTCTAATCAGGTGGTCCCCCTGGTAATCAGTCTCCCTCCTGAGGCTACCCAGGAGCCCACCAAGAGTGGCTTCTAGAACAAAAGATATTCCTATCACCTAAGAAATTCCAAGGGATTTAGGAGCTCCGTATCAGATGATCCCTTCACTCAGAAAATCACAAAGATTTTAGGAGCCCTGACTCTGGAACCAGGAATAGAGACCAGATATATGTTTCTTATATATTACAACATCACAGCCCCCGCCAGTTCGTGGCAACTCCATTCTTTCAAGTTTGAGCCTTTTCTCATACCCTACATTTTAAGCACAAGCTATCTGCCTCTATCTATAAAATAAACTGGAATCTCATCACTTCTCACCTCCACTGCTATTACTGTTAAAAGAAAATCTTTAGACAAATTAAACTTCATAGCATTTAATTGAGCAAGGAATTATTCACACGGTTAGGCAGGCCCTAAGATTCGGAACAGGTTCAGAGATCTCTGGGCTACAATGTGGTTAGGCAGCATTTATGGACAGAAAACAAGAGTGAGTTATGGAGACAACTGGATTAGTAACAGCTTGGTATTTGCCTTATTTGAACCTTGGTCTGATCAGCTGGCCACCTGAGATTGCCTGAAGTTTGGCTGCTGGGATTGGCTGAGACTCAGCTACTTATTACAAAACTATACTCCTAAATTAGGCTTTTAGTTAGTTTAGGCACTACGTTGGGTTACAGTTTGTTACATAAAGAACTCAAGTTCTTTGGCATCCTGAAGCTAAATTTCATTTAATGTAACACTACCCTGAGAAAAGAAAAGTAACTCAGAGCAGTCAGGCTCAGAGAGACATGGATATGGGACTTCAGTCACGACCACTGGCACCCAAACTGCAGGAACGCCACTGTTGAAAGGCATTTTGCCAGTGGCCAGCTAGCTGTCTCATGCATTAACTTCATGTTCCTGAAATTTGTGATGCAAAGAGCAATGTACAGCCAATCAACAGCTTATATTATTTTAATGTAAATTCTTGGTAAACAACTTACAAACTGCCTTTTTTCCTTTTAACAACTCATTTGTAAGTGCTGTTAATTGGAGCTTATTTTCTGGGCAATTTGAATCTATACTCATGGATTTCAGTCCTCAAATATGGCCCAAATAAAGTGTTTACTTATATGAAGTGTGCCTCAGTTTTGTTTTCCTGCAGCTCGACACCCACCTAGTCCAGCCAAATTCTTGCTTGTGTGGGCCTGGATGCCCTAACCTGGGAAAATCACTAACAAGGGGCGGATTGATTAACAGGAGAAAAGATGTACAAATTTCTTTAACACATATACACGGAAGTCTTCAGAATGAAGTCCTAAAGACATAGGGGATTTTTTAATTTTTATCTTTACGTTCAACAAATTATAAACAGCCATGTAGAAGTATGACTGGACAAAAAGGGTGTGATCTAATTTTAATAGACTGAGTGAAGAACCCAGCAAGGCCTGTCTGTCTGGATTCTTCCTGGCCTCTCCGAGCATGCATTCCCTCCTCCTGGGCATGGGGCAGGACGCTCACTGGAATGGGGGTCTTGTGACCCACAGCAACCAAGGTAGGTCAGATAATTTCTCTATGAGCAGTTGTTTTTATCGAGAATAATTCTAGCTTTTATGGCTTACTTTGGGAAAAGAGGTCTGGCTTTTATGACCCACCTTGGGAAAGAGGGATTGTGGTTTTCCCAGCTAGCTCCAGGGAAGAATGAGACTGAAAGGCAGGGAACAGAGAGTCGGAGAAAAACTTTTGCTTCTGACAGAGAAGTGTCCTTTTGAAACAGAAAACTGTTTTCTGAGCCCCAACACCTGCATTACTGCAACAGTCTTTTACTGGTCACCTTGCTATGCTCCTGTCCCCCCAGTCTGTTTTCAACACCACAACTGGAATATTTTAGATTATAATTCATATCACTCTTCTGCTCAAAACTTTCCACCATCCTTAAAATGGTCTTATAAGTGCGACATGCCCCTGTTACCTCTCTGACTTCAACTCCTCTCTCTGGGCAGGATAATCTCGGGTTGGCCTTTGAAATCCACTGTCCACTCTACCCTGCCCTGCTCTGTGACCGGATGCTGGCCTCTACAGGCTTCCCCAGCAAAGCTCCCTTCCTCTTTGGCTTCCAGTTATGTACAATTGATAAGAAGATGGGCAGTGAGAGGATGGAGTATTTATTCCTCTGGTCCCTTTCCATTCCTGGCCTTGGCTAGGCCATGGCTATGTCCTTCTATCAAAGATGCAGCTCCTGCCCCTCAGTGCTTGGCTGCAGCCAGCTTTTGCTAGGTTCGCCTTGTCCCTTCCTCCTCTTGTGCCTTCAGTCCCAGAGATGTTCCTGCTTCTTATTATTCCTAGCCTGGGGCTGCCCGATGGTGCTCACTGGTTTACTTTAACCCCGCCTACACTTCTGTGAATAGCTTCTGCTTTATTCTCTCTTCAATTACTCTTGCGAGGGCGTCCTCTTCTCCCTGCCCTTTTCTCACTCTGTCCAGTTACGCTCTCTGCCCTTCCTCTAGCAGGCAGGGCCCACTCCTGCCCCAGGGCTTTGCACTGGCTCTTTCCTTTTCTTGGCATGCTCTTCTGGTTGCCCCTGGCTCCCTCCTTCACATCCTTCCAGTCTTTGCTCAGTTGTCACTTTTCCAGCGACAACTTCTCTCTCTGCACTTTTGAAAACTGCAGACCCTCTACTCTGGTAGGTTATTCCCCCCCCCCCCCACTCCCATAACACTTTCCACCGTCTAACACACTAAACAATTTCCAGATTTATTATGTTCCCCCCCTCACTAGAATGTAAGCTATGTGAGGGAGAGAATTTTGTCTTTTTTTTTTTTTTAACCACTGTGTCCTCACAACTTAGATCAATATCTAATATAGCAGGTGCTCAATAAATACTTGTTCACTGAACGATGTGTTGAGTTCATGATGTGCTCTCATCGCTCATGGCATTCGAATCAGTTGGGTTGCCCTCACATAGCACCATGAACTGGGTGGCTTGAAGCAACAGAAACTTATTGTCTTATAGTGCTAGAGGCTAGAAGTCCCCAAACAAGGTGTCAGCAGGGCCATGCTCCCTCTAAAACCTGTAGGAAGAACCACCCTTGTCTCTTGCTGGCTTCTGATGGTTTGTGGCCATGTGTTGTGGCCACAAACACATCTGGTGTTCTTCGGCTTGTAGCTGCATGTCTCCAATCTCTACCTTCACTGTCGCATGGAGTGCTTCTGTGTGCCTGTCTCTGCACACGGGGGACGTGTATGTGTATGTGCGTGTTTATGTGTCTGTATAAAGACAACAGTCATAGTGGGTTAGGGGCCTATCCTACCCTAGTGTGATCTCAACTTAAATAATATATCCACAACAACTCTATTTCTGAGTAAAGCCATGTTCGTATGTACTCAAGATTAGAACTTCAATATATCCATTTTGGGGCAGGACACAATTCACCCTATAACAGGATATTTTCACTTTTTCCCTAGAATTATTGTGCCCAAGTTATTATTATTCTTGTACATTTTTCAGGGGAAAAAAATTCAGCTTTACATCTGAACTGGCAAACCAGTGGCTCTTGGGCTAGACTTGGTGCACATGTTCATCTCCCCTGAAGTACTGGCCCACACAGTGCTTTGAAAGAGTTTTTGAATTAGTCTGTAAACATTTAAAAGTTAGGAAACTTTGCTTACAAATTTGGATTTCGGGCTTCCATGACAAATTAGAACGTCTGGTCACACCGGCCTGTCTTGCACACGTTTCTCATTGTTCAAGGACTAGCATGGGCTTCTTAGATGGGGCAGTGCCCTGTGGGCCCCACGTGTAGACCTCTCCCTGCTGTTGCCCCAACCCTGATGCTGAGGCCAACTGCCACTCGTCACCTCCATCAGCTGCCTGGCTCTTGTAGACCTGTGAGTTTGCAATTCCTGAGCCCCAAGCACTTATGAAGGGAACAACAGTTATTTGGTGATGATAATGATGATGGTGATGGCTGTGAATTGATATATAGGTTGGATCTCCACTTTTTCTTTTATCATATGCTCTTGAGTGTTCCCCAATCAAGCTTTTATCCCCACTGCTCCACCAAGATGTTCAATGGTAAGTTCTCTGTCCAATCACACTTTTTAGCAGCATTCGACTTTGTCCATCCCCTCCTGCCCCTAAAACTCTTTTTCACTTGCATTCTGTACCACTACACTCTCTTGATGTATGCCCTCCCACTGTCTCTCATTTTCAGGCTCTTTTGCTGGGTTTCTCTCCGTTTTTATTCCTCTAAAAATTGCTATAGCCTGGCAGTGGCTTGAGCCTATGATTTTAACTATTCAGGAGGCTGAGGCAGGAGGATCACTTGAGCCCAGAAATTTGAGGCTGTAGTGAGCTATGATTGTGCCTCTGCATTCCAGCCTGGATGACAGAGCAAGACCCCATCTGTGAGAAGTAAAATCAAATAAAAAAATACCTACATAAATAAATTTGCTGCGCTTACTGGGCTCATTTCTATATACTCTGTAGTCTATCCTTCATTCCTCCCTTAGGATATCTCATCTAATCTTATGACTTCAGGTAGCCTAATGTTTACCTTCAGCTTGTAAGATCCCCTTGAACTCCAGATCCTTCATCCACTTCTGCTCAGATGGTTAAAGGACTCTTGAACTTCGCATGTACAGAACCAAACTCTTAGTTTCAATCCATGAAGCTTCACCTCTCCCATTATTCACCATTTCACTATATATCCAATTTATTGTTCCAGTTGTTCAACTCAAAAAACTTAATGGGAACTTTTTCCCCTCATACATTCAAAACATCAATATATCCTCATGGCTTTTCGTGGTGGTTAATTTTATGAATCAGTGTGGCTAGGCCATGGTGTCCAGCTGTTTGGTAAAACACCAGCATAGATGTTACCATGAAGGTATTTTTTAGATGTAATTAAGATTTGAATTCATAGACTTCAAATAAAGCAGATTACTGTCCGTGATGTGTGTAGATATCATCCAGTCAGTTGAAGGCTGTCAGACCAAAGACAAAAGTCCCCTGAACAAGAAGAAATTCTCCTTTAGACTGGAACATGGGAACACTGCCTGAGTTTCTAGCCAGCTGCTGTGAGGAATTCAGATGTCAGACTGCAATGTCAGCTCTGATCCGCGTCTCCAGACTTCTGGCCTACCCTGCGGATTTCAAATATGCCAACCCTTACAGTTGCGTCAGCCCCATTCCTTTATAATCTCTCTGTCTTTCTTTCTGTCTCTCTCTCTCTCATCCGTTGGTTCTGCTTCTCTGAAGAATGTTGACTAACATACTCTTTTTTAAAAGGAATATGTCTAATACCTATGCCCTTTTCTTCACCCCCACCAATATCACTCTGGTCCAAGACATCACCATCTCTCTGCTGAAGGTTACAATCGCTGCACGTCTGGAGTTTCATCTACAGCCTATTTTCCATGGGCAGCCAGGGCGACCCTTTACAACCATAAATCAAGCATGCAGCTCCTCTATTTAGTGTCCTCTGTTGGCTCCCACCACATTCTAAGTAAAAGCTGAAGCGTTTGAATAACCTGCAAGGTCTTACACAGTTTGGCATCCAGCTGCTCCCTCTGACCTTGTCTCTATGCCCTTCCCTAACATACTATGTCCAGCTGTTTGGAGAAATATCAGCATAGATGTTACTGAGAAGGTAACATACTGAACTAGTATGATAGTCAAAGTCCTCCAGCGAAACAGAACCAACCTCACTGGCCTGCAGTCACACACACTCTCCCTTCCACATGCTAAGCAACTCCTGCCTCTGGTCTTTTGCCCCTGCTGCTCTCTCTGCCTAGAAATCTCTTTGTTCTGATAAATTCCTCTGAGCTACCCAGTATGAGAACACTGGTTTCTTACATCTCAAGGGTGGCAGTGACTTCGCCCTAAACAAACTATTTCAGACTTGCCAAAATGTTCATCTCAGCCCGCTCCCTCAGGATATCATCTGTGACAGAGAGCCTGGGGTCCTTCTGATGGCTGGTCTTAATCATTTACAGTTTCTGATTGTTGCTGTAGCTGTGTCAGAGTGGTGCACAGACAGGCCAAGGGAAAATGATAAATCCAAGCATCTGTGGGTGTGTGCAAGTTAGAGCACGGCTTCTTTTCATTGTCTGATCCTCCCCATCCTCCTGGTTTGGAGGGGCTGTGCTGAAAGGAACCCTTGTTCTTTCATCTTGGGCCCAAGAAAACATTGTGCTTTGATGAGGAATGGCATGGGACACTGCAGGGGAAGTGGATACTTTAAATAGATATGCACAGAGGGAACACCCTCCATGATGCAGTGTGGTCAGAGAGCCCTGTCCCCCAGCACTTTGTGCCCTCCCCTCCTCAACGTTCCTTAAATGGGGCACCGGCTCCAGAGGTGCCAGTGTCAGATCACCCGTTCACCCTTCCTCATCATGTGTTCTCATAGTCATGGAAGGAGCCCACGCATCAGAAAGGTGATGCTTCTGGACTGTGGAATCAATTAGACCTGGCTCAAGTACTAAATCTAATGTTCATAAACAGGGGTGTGGGCTTTGGGTAACTTATACATCATCTTTGTTTATAAAATAGAAATGGTAAGGCCTACATTATGGGGCCATTACGGGATTTAAGTAAAGTAACATAGGCAATCCCGGCCTGCAGTAAACATTCAGTGGCTGCAGCTCACGATGAGCTGGTGTGGAAACTGAAGCCACACTTGAGAGACAGGCCCAACACCCTGTCACCTGAAGTGGGCAGCAGACACTCCTGACCTCTCCAGGGAGACTGAGTCCTACATCATTTCTCACATGGTTATCCCAATTCTCCTCCCAGAATATGAGCATGATCAGTCCACTGCCCTCCTTAGCATGTGAATGAGATTGACCTCGAGTTCAGCCTACAAGGAATGTGTAACATAGGCTTGTCAGGGCCCAGTCCCCTTCTGGCCCCCTCCTGGCTCATGCCTCCTCATCTTTGGACCCCTCACCATGGACCTTTGCTCTAGGCATGAAGGAAACGTTGAGCTTGTTCTAGCAGCCATGCCTCTGTCCAGCTAGAGGCATGGCCGTCAGCCATATTTTCTCCATCTCCTTTTCAAGATCTCTGGAGGTTTTCTGAAATTTAGCCACACTGTGTGAACTGCATTCCCCTGTTTCCCTTCCTGTCTGAAACAGGAGAGTGCTAAGTCTGGTGGGACCAGTTTTTCATGCACATCTGTAGTCTTAATGTATTTTTTTTAGTTTTATTTTATTTTTGACTGACACATAATGATTGTACATATTTATGGAGGACAGTGTGATGTTCAATACATTTATACATCGTATAATGATTAAATCAGGATGATCAGAATACCTGTCACCTCAGGCAGTGACTATGGCTCCGTAGGGCTCTGGCCCCATACACCGAGGGTGGTGGGTTCAAACCCGGCCCCAGCCAAACTGCAACAAAACAATAGCCGGGCGTTGTGGCAGATGCCTATAGTCCCAGCTACTCAGGAGGCTGAGGCAAAAGAATCACCTAAGCCCAAGAGCTGGAGGTTCTGTGAGCTGTGATGCCACAGCACTCTACTGAGGGTGACAAAGTGAGACCTCTGTCTCTCTTAAAAAAAAAAATAAAAAAGCTGGGCGTTGTGGCGGGCGCCTGTAGTCCCAGCTGCTCGGGAAGCTGAGGCAAGAGAATCGCATAAGCCCAAGACTTAGAGGTTGCTGTGAGCCGTGTGACGCCATGGCACTCTACCAAGGGCGGTACAGTGAGACTCTGTCTCTACAAAAAAAAAAAAAAAAAGAATACCTGTCACCTCAAATGCTTATTATATTTTGGTGATGAGAACATTCAGAATGCTCTCTTCTAACCACTTTGAAATATGCCATAAATTACTGTTAACTACAGTCACCCTACTGTGTAATAAAAGGACAGTAGAACTCATTCCTGTCCAAGGGTAGCTTCGTGCCTATTGACCAGCCTTTCCCCATTCCCTAAACCCTACATGCTCACCTGTAATATGCTGGGCTACATCAGATGATTTCCTGGATTCCTTCCCATCAGCAGCTGAGGTTTGCATGTTGACAAATAGTGAGCAGCTGTCTCATTGATGCTCTGAGGTTGAGGGGTTGAAGGGCTGAGGTGAGATGCTGTGCCCACACCTCCAGCTTTTTCAGATAGCCAAGGAGGCTTTGGCAGAGAGAGTCTGGGTGGGGATCACTTTCCAAGGCATGGCAGGCCAGCCAGTGTGGGTCAAGTCTGGCAGGGAGGGAACAGGCCTAACAGCTTGATTCCCAGGTGCTCTCTGCCCTCCTCCCCTGCCCTGGCCACCCCCACAAGAACCAAACTGTGTATCTCAGTCTAGAATGCATGGAATGTGCTGCAGCCTGATAGGCATGAAGTGATCTGCAGAGAGGCAAGGGAGGAGCCCTGCTTCCTGGGCAGAGGCTGACGGTGCAGAGCTCTGGGGCTGAGGGCTGGGGCGCCCCTCCCACCCTCCCTGGGCCTCCTGCTGCAGCCAGGATATCAAGGGCTGCATTGTGTACTGAGCAGGCCTTGGTCCCTCGTGTGCCAGGGAGGAGGTGGGAGGAGGGACACCAGTGGGAGGCTGTCCTCTCCCAGCAGTCTCTGGCTGGTGTTCCCAGGGGCCTCGCCCAGGGTAGGATGGTGCACACATGGGTGGCTGCTTCTGCATTCCCAGGGAGCGGAGTCTGAGCTGGGACCCAGGTGAGTTTCCTTGGGGGCCCTGGCCTATGGCTTGGCAGAGGCAGTTGGTTCAGTGGAGGCTCAGGGACCTGCTGGGCTGGGGAAGCTTCTCTTCCAAAGGCGGGGAGATGGTTGTGCCTTTTTCTCCCCTTCCCCCACCCGGTCAGTGTTTGTCTTCTTGGCTTTGTAATACAAGAAAACATCTATTTCTCCTAAAGAAAGAAGCTTTGAGCTCTCTCCCTGCAGAGAAGCTGAGTGCTGCTCTTGGCTGCCACTCTTGGGTGTGACTAAGCCCTTCCTTCCTTTCCTCCCAAGATTCCCTAGGACAGGAAGATGGTTCAGGCAAGTGAGTTCCGTTGGGTGGTCACAAATTTGGCCTCCATCTGTCAAGCCTATTTTTGTCAGGGTTGCTTCTATGGGAGAAAAACAGGCAGTTTCCTGCCTGTACTTACTGCAGTGTGATTTTGTGGGGGGAGGTGTGTCAGTTTGAGGCCACAGAGAGTTGTTGCTCTATGAAGTTGTCAAGTTATCTGAGATTGACTTGGAGTGACCAGGCACTGAGGACTTGCTTGGGATGCAGTCAGTGCTAAAACCTGGGTAGTCAGGCCCAGGCAAGCCTGGATAGCTGATCACCTAATGCAAGCTCCTGGCTTATTTTCAGAGCAGAACCAAGGCGGGGCCCTGTGCTCTCCTGTATGATAGTGATCAGCTGTGAGTGGTGGCTTTAGGGGAATGTGGGGGTGAAGTGGGGGAGGGAGGACTCATTTGGGAGATAGAGGAACATTACTGCAAGGAGTCATTCCTAGCCTTGTTAGGATCACCTGTCTTTCTGGAGCACTACCATGATTCCTGAGATGGGGCGATATGGAGCACCCCCCCACTGAGACAGATGACCTCCCTCTGGAGCCTTGTGAGCTGGTCTTGTAGGAGGCACTCAGGTCCTTAAAGAGGACCTCAACCAGCTAGGTTCTGCCTCCTGTGCTTGAAGTCCTGGCCTGGGCACTTGATACCTGTAGCAGGGAGTGCCTCCCAGACAAAGGCCATTCTGGATCTAAAACTATAAACAAACCCCAAACAATGCCCTTGACACAGAAGGTATACTGTTTCCTATGAAATATTTTGTTTCTCCAGATTTCTTAGATTTATAAACTTTTCTGTCCTTTTCTCTAAATCCTGTCGTCATTGGCCCCCATAGGAGCAGACATAGCATAGAGGGGAGACATGAGAACCCCTGGGCTGGAAGTCAGAGCCTGGGCTCTGGATCTGACTCAGACTAGCTCCAGGTGGGCAGGTGTCATCGTGGCTAATCACCTGATCTTTGAGGTCAAAGTGTCTGGGTTTGATCTCGGTTCTTTTCCTTGCCTGGAGCAATGTATTTAACTTTATGTGCTTTAGTTTCTTCATCTGTAGCTTTTGTGAAGTGATTATGCCTTCCTCATAAGGTTGTGGTGGGGATTCAGTCTACGTGTGGACACTCACAGCAGCCTGGCATGCAGTTGGTCAAGCTCCATGACCCTCACATCCCTCATTCTCTCTCTGCACCTCCATTTGTTCATCTATACAATCTGGATGTTGTAAACTGCTGTGTGAATGTGTTTGGGGAGCACTTCTCTTGCTCCCTGAGCCTCATCTGGAGCAGCTCTGCTTCTATTTGACATTTGTCCTTTTGCCAAAGATGTGCTGTAGAACAGGGTTATGCAGCTCAAAACAAAGAAACCAATATTGAAGAAGGCAAACTTGATTTTTTTCTGATACTATCATTCAATTATTTTATCCTTTCATCTACTTTTTTACTATTGACAACTGCTTGGTACCCCAGATTCACCTTTTTACCAGGAGTCAGCCTGACATGTTTTTCTATTGCAATGACTTTTCATGCTCCCCCACCCCCACCCCATGTCAGGGCCTTTTCTTAAGGAGGTTGATGTGGGTGTTGTAGGTCTGGGGCCACCTGATAAAACATCCCCTCTCTAGATGTCCCTATTTGACTTAGGGAACAAAATATGAGACCCATTCAGGAGAGACTTACCAGTTGTGTGACTTTGAACAAGTCTCATATGTTTTTTGAAGGTCAGTTTTCCTGGGTGTCAATTGGATCTAATGACATTATTTATCACATGGGAACTTTTGTGAGGATTAAATCAGATAATTCATCTTACAGACTTAGGTCTTGTTCCTGATGACCCGTCAGAAACGCTGGGATGCAGCGTTGTTGGCTAATAAGGACACCTCCCACTTCCCTTCTTCCTAATTCCTCACTTTAACAGAGAAGTCTGTGCTCACGTTTCTTTGGCTGCTTCTGTCTTTCTGCCTGTTGAGTGGGAGTTAACAGTGAAGACCAAACAGGGAGTCCTCCAGGGTGAGGGAGGCAGGAAAGGAGAATGCTCTTGATAGCACTGAGCATTGGCCAGCTGCCCAGCTGGTTTGCCTGTTGCAATGACGAGTGTTGCCTCTGACTATGTCAGGTATCCACGTCCTTACACAGGGCTCTGCTGCAGCGTCTCCTCCCCGTGACGTCTCTCACTTGCTCACAGAAATCTCCCCCACTGCACATAGTGAAAGGGTAGGTTTTTGGTTACTTGCTGTCATCTCTGACTTCTTCACTCTATGAATTTCTTGCCATTATTTAATAAATGATGGTTGATCTGGTTGGGCGTAGCAGCTCACAACTGTAATCCTAGCACTCAAGGAGGCTGAGTTGGGAGGATCCCTTGAGCTCAGGAGTTTGCAACCAACCTGAGCAAAGAAGGAGACCACCCATTTTGGTGGGTTCCTATAGTTCCAGCTACTTGAGAGGAGGAAGTTGGAGGATCACTTGAGCCCAGGAGTTTGAGGTTGCTCTGAGCTATGATGCCACAGCATTCTACCCAAAGTGACAGAGTGAGACTCTGTCTTAAAAAGAAAAAAAACAAAGTAATAAAATAAATAAATAAATTAATTAATAATTGATCGTTTTGGATCATAGAGAAAGTCATATCAAAGTTTATTGGTCTGAAAGGTTCTACAATTTCTCCCTTCAACACCCTTTTGAAGAAATTTGGCAGATTTACACTCTTAAAGAAAAGGTACAGGTTGGGCAGGGTCACTCGCTTCTGTGATCCCAGCACTTTGGGAGGCCAAGATAGGGAGGGTTGCTTAAGGCCAGAAGTTGGAGACCAGCTGTAACAACAGAGGGAAACCCCATTTCTACAAAAAATAATACAAAAAGAAAAGATGTGGCAGGAAAACTTTCACCTACCTCCATCACTGGTGTTTGTGACTTTCCTTCAACCTTTTTGGTAAATGTGAATCATCAGTGGAACGATAGGAGGTTGGAGGGGAGCGGGGTGGTGTATGAATACTGACAATGGCAAATGATGCTTCACTTTTGAATTTTAAAAGAAGTGTACAGCATTTTGAACATACCAGTAATAGTAAATATTAGAATAATAAGCCCACCATTTAGCTGTAATAGATTTCTACATTACGCCATATCATCTTCAGAACTTATTTCTTTCTCTTATTTTTTTGAAGTTAATTTTTTTATTTGATCAGTTACATCAGTACATAGTTAAGAAGTCAAATAAGTTCTACCAGGTTTATAAACAGAAAGCAACAGTCCTCTGTTCTCTCCAAAGGCAACCATTTATAATCCTTCTAGACATTTTTTAAGATATTTGCCTTCATGTTTGTGACATGCATATGCAATTTTTTAAAGTTACAACACTATAATTTCTTTTGATGTCTTACAAAGAAAGAAAAGGATTTAGCTCCTCACCTCTCCTTTCTCACACCCCCGTCCCTACATCTTGTAAATTTTAGTTTAAGCCTATATTCAAGATTTACATTACTGCAGTCATACAAAAGATTGTAGCTGAGCCACGTAGTATCATATGGTTATATTTTCTTATATAATTTATATTTTTCCTTTGTTTAATAACTTTTTCCTTCTTAATTATATCTATCACTAATTTATTCCCACCTAAATTTTATTTTTAAAATTTCACAGAGGAGTAAACACTGAATGAACTAATGGAGTTAAAACATAGGAATCAACATGTATACAGATAAATTAGATGTAGGAAAAACAACCAGAACCTTTTCTTCAGTGATATCAATTTATCAAAAAGATGTGTTAGCATTTAGACTATTTCAGGTAATAGCTAACAGTTTATTCCCCATAAATGATTTATCAAAGAAATAACTGTCAATAACTAAATCTACGTACCTATTTTCTGTGTGTCAATTTATGTAATCTAGTTTTATTCATCTCCATTGTAAACATTGTATCCTTCTGATTTAATTAATTCAATTTTCTTTTTGTCTTGAAAAAATATCTTTAATTTTGCCGACAAAATCTGTTTTAAAAATCTCTTGAGTAACAATATTCACCTTTCGACCATATTCAAAACCCCCTAGGCAACAAATACTATCATAGTTTAGAGCAACAAACTTTTTCTGTGGGTCAATATCCTCAGAAAGAATTAGACACTTATCTAGGTAGACCTTGATTAGAGTCTGACTTTGAATTGTAAGTACCTGGTGCCATTTGTTACGGCACAATGTGCCATTGCTATAGCTCATAGGTACAGAGATTTTTTTCTCCTAAGTTAACTGCTATTTTCAAGGTTTGATTATAGAGACCAATTCCCAGAAAATCATTTTCTTCATTTTGAGCTTTCCCCATCCATACAATAAGGCCTTCTGTTTCAGTGGTACTAAAATTTAAGTATACAGTAGTGAACTGAAGGTTTCTCCTTCTGTAATTTGGATCAATGTATTTAATGTAAGAATTTCCTATAAATTTTGCAATTGAAAATGAAGTTTTCTTTTCACAATACCTTCCCACCCAACCCAAAGTACACAGACAACTCTAAGACAATGATTGATCAGGTATACATAGAGGTTGGTGGAGACAAAGGTTATTCAAACAACACACAGACTGGTTACATGTATTTCCAGCCCAGTGTGGCAAACATCTGCAAGAAAAAGTTGTGCCATTTACTAGACATTCACCTCCATTTCTGCATGTGTTATATCCACAGGCTGTCCCATCACGGTCACCTACATTTGCACCACCTTTTGCTCCTATTTCAGTTAATTGTAATTCTTGATTATTTATAATAACTTCTCGTACACAACCTTGAAAACCTATAGGTTCGTTTGCTATTGCCATGGGGTTTACAAGATTTAAGGATGATATTCCTCCAGTGTAGAAGTCTGTATTTGTGTCCAGGGAATTCATTTTAGTGGAGACTTTTTCTGTTACATTTATCCCATTTAGATCCAGGTAGCCTTCTGTACCAACTCTTTCCGCTTTTATCACACACCAAGTACTTCCATTAATAATTACTTTTTGGAGAGTTTCTAGAATGATAGTTTTGTCACCGAGATTGTAGTGAAGTTGAACAAAACCATTTGTTAAAGAGATACATAAAAAATCACCTGATTGTGCTTTTAAATGTTGTGCAGTGTAGAATAGGATACCATCTGCAGCAAGAGGCTGAAATTGCAATTGAATATGCATCTTTTTACGAGTAGGAAAAGAAGCAAAAGACATCCAGGATAATTCGTTATTCCTGAAAGATGGATCACTTATAGATAAAGCTGTGAACTGTTTTGGTGTTTTTGGACTTGGTACTCAGTTGAACTGCTTTGGGGAGAGCCTGAGCAGGAGTGTGGAGAACTTTGGGCATGGTCTAGGGCCCCAGACTGAGCCGCGGAGCCGGACGGAGCCAACAGTGTTCAGCTGTGGGCTGCAGGGAGCCATCGTGAGAGAACTGTCTTTCTCTTATTTCTTGAAAAAAAATAAAACATCACAAATACACGTAGGGATCCCTGGAGAGATCTTTGCCTCTGCTCCCTCCACAAAGTTAATCACTTTTATGAATTCAATGGTTTTGTGCTTTTCCTATAATACATATTCATGAACCCAGTCATTACAAAGAAATATTTTGTAGATTCTTAAACTTAAAACAAAATGATAGCATTATGCAACTTTTTTTTTTTTTTTTTGCTCAACATTACGATCTGAGATATATCCACGTGGATAGATGTGGCTGTAGTTCTGATCTGTCTCAATAAGGAGAGAGTGGCTTTGTATCATAAAAACTGCTGATTGTATGTTTAGCAGGTCAAAAAAGAAAGAAAATGTGGGTGCAAGAAAAGCATGCAGGGAAATGTCTATTGTCTTGTTTTCTTCTTAAAGTTGAGTGTGCTGGTGAGTGGGCAGTAAAGAGAGGTTGACAGAGGAGAAATGAAAGTGAATTCTCCTTTTTAGCAAATTGTCATGTTTGAGAGGTTTTCCTGATCAGAGACCTTAGACCTCACAGTTCCAAGGGCAGGTTAATATAGAAACAACAAGGGTCTGTACCCATTGATTTGGATGACTCTGATTTTTTTTTTTTCTAATTTGCTGTGTGACCTTGGTAAAATCACTCCTCCACTGAGCCTTAGTTTCACAATAGTAAAATCTGAAGTGGAACTAAATGATCTCTTAAATACCTTCCACCATTTATTTTCTTTAATTATTGCCTCTTCCCCATCTTTATTCCTCATATTCAATATGTAAAGATGCCTTCTCTTTGCTTCCTTTAAAATATAGCATCATTCACCCTATTCCCTCACTTTTTATTGCCAAGATCACAGTCCACATTCTCACACCCACATCCCTGGATTTCCATAGCAGCTTTTTGGCTGCTCCCCCTTCCTCATATTTCCTTCTCCTTGTCCTTCCTATTCAACCATAAGTAGAAGTTTCACTTTTATTATTCCACTTCTATGCTCAAAAGTGTCTTACAGTTCCCATTTCTTACTGTATCATTTTAAAACACCTCCACCTACTTTAACCTTGCTCCCCCATCCTAACCCTTCCAGACTTATTAATTTTAGTCCCGTGATCACCCACCTCTTCAGCACACACAGGCTGATCTCTGCTGTCTCATGTGTGTGCAAATCTCATACCCTCCTATTCTGCTGATCTTTTTACTGGTAATCTTGCTTTCCCCCCACAAAGTAAAAAGTCACTGTGTGGGCCAAAATAATCTGTCAAGAAAATAAAATATAAGCCACAGGCAGAGGATTAATATTTGCAAAACACACATCTGATACTTGTATCCGCTCTCAAACTTGTCAGGGCCGGGTGTAAATGAGTGACTGGGTAGAGGGGGGACCACTGTGGCTGGACAACACATGCTCTGTAGGGTTAGCAACCACTCAGCCCCAGCTGACTGTGAGCTGTGGGCTACAGATTGTCCACATTTCAAAGCAAACCTAAGCATCTGGGTTATGTAAAATATTCTAATTTCTAAATGATATCAAGTGACTCAAAGTAAAAAGTCACTGTGTGGGCCAAAAGAAATAAGAAAAGATGTTTGCTATAGCCTATAGTCAAACTTTGTCCTAGGCTAGGGAAGCAGGCTGTTGCTCCAAGTGTGGCCCCAGTGTCACGAGCGTCACCTGGGAACACGGCAGACATGCAGAGCCTGTATTTTATCAGTATCTCAGGTGATTTAATCGCACATTAAAATTTCAGAAGCACCTATTTGGACTTGTGGTTCTTGATACTGGCTCAAGTTAGAATCATTTGGGGAATTAACAACAACGAAAAAAATCTATGGCTGCACTATAGGTCCCTTAAATAAGAATCTCTGGGAATAAAGCTGTAATTTAAAAAAGCAACCTGGGAGAGTCAAACAGGCACTTGGGGTTCAGAAACACTAGTTTAGTTCAACCCTTCATTTATAGATGGGGAAAGTGAAATCTCAAAAAGGAGACAGGACAAGTGTCTTTCCCAAGGTCTTGTAACTCCCGCATGGGAGACTTTGGTGTCCATTCTCATATCTCATGATTCCCAAGCCAGTGCCTTTTTGCTGCAGTTGCGCTTAGTTGCTGAGGGCAGAACTACAAAACGATTCTGTTCTCCAGCTAAGCTGCTTAGCTCTCAGCACTGAACAGCTAACAAGATTTACTGGATGAAGAACTGTCGGCTGGTGGGCCCCTCCGTCTGCCTTTTCAAGCTGAAATCTATTTCATTCTCCTTGTACATCACCCCAAATAGAGCTCCTGTTATGAAGAAAGGGAGGCTCTCAATTTGGATGTCAAAGACCCTCCCTAGGCACAGAATGGGGACATGGGCTCCTGGGCAGCTGTATGAGAATGTAGGTTCAGTGTTAACCTGCAGTGAGTGTGGCTGCTCCATCCCTGTGCACTCTTGGGCTGGAGCACTGCTCCAGAATGCAAAACCTGCTTCACTCAGACCCACAGTTTCACAAGAAACCGGGAGGATTAAATGTGTGACTCACAAATAGTGGTTGAGACAAGACGCCTAACCTTTCTTTCCAGGA
Organism: Nycticebus coucang; assembly: GCF_027406575.1. Classification (NCBI taxonomy): domain Eukaryota; kingdom Metazoa; phylum Chordata; class Mammalia; order Primates; family Lorisidae; genus Nycticebus; species Nycticebus coucang. The sequence continues at coordinate 49,143,282 of NC_069796.1, read as the reverse complement.
CCAGGTAATGATTTCAATATTCTGATCCTACAGTATAGCTCTTAAGCAATTTCATTGGGGGAGGGGGGGAGAAAAGAACAGAATCCAGCAACTGAAATTAGCGTGTTAAAGCCCCGAGTTCCCTTGTATTTTGAGAGTACCATAAAGGAAGCCCACATTCTGTAGCCGTATCGGGTTTTTTGTGCATTACAGCTTTACTCCCTTTTCTTTTTTTTTTTTTTTTAATACTCTTGAAAGTTTCTTTAATAAGGAGATTCATGAATATTTCAGAAAAATATAGAGCAAATCTTCAAAAAATCTAAAAGCTAAAATAAAATAATCACTTGTGACTTAACACTGTAACAAATAAAAATGAATCTAAGAAGCCATAATATCTCAAGCAAAGTTAAAAACATAAGGAGTTGCATAGCATCATAAACTAAACATTAAAAACAATAAAAAGAAAAGAGAAAGGTAATCCATTTGTTTCTAAATACATCCTAAACCCTTTAAAAATAATTGTGAAATATATTTTAAATACTCCCTTCAAACAGATCCCACATCTTCAAATGTACATAATATGTAATTACTCATGCCTTGAAGTCTTCCTTAAATTCCCCATGAGTTTCTCTTGCTGAAAAAAATAAAAGCAGGTCTCCTTCATTTTCCTAATAACCTAATTTTCTACCTTTCATTTCTGAAAATTGGAGTCTCATGCGAAGAGTGATTGATGTTCTCACTATAGCATTCAAGCTGTACTCATCATAAAATCCACTCAGCCCGATGTGCCTCGGTGATTCTAATGCTGCATGTCCCAAACCAACTGAAGGTTGCAGGAGCACAGCCAAGTTGCTTCTCCCTTTTCAATACCCTGCCAAGGAAGTACCCTTCTCCCCAGCCCTAGCCTGTGCCCTGACCTTCTTTTTTCTTTTCACTCCACTTTTCTAGTTGCAAAGACAAGAACTCTTTGGAAAGCTGGGAGACTGTTCCCCAATAGGACCCTATTTAGTGGACAGAAGGAGAGCTGGGGACAGTCATACATTTTAGGGACATTACAGCCATGCCCAGTCATCTCCCTAGTGATGCTGATCTCTGTGTTCACTCCAGCTCTTCTGCTACCCACCCAATGACCCCCAGCCTTGCTGTAATCAGACCCATGATATGTAGCCTCGATGTGCATTAGGCACCTTCAGTGTACTAAGCTGTAGGACTGGGTTTGACTTGTGGGTGGGAATATGCATTTTTAATAAGAGGGGGACACCCAGCCTGCTGCAGGATTGAGATAGCTTGCATGGCAGTTCTTGATAATAGCACAACACCAAATAATTATAAGGCAGTGGTGATAACAAATAGAATTCCGGGCCACTCATCTGGGGAAAAAAATGCCACTCTACAGAACTTGTAGCCCTTGCTTAAAACCTGTTTATACTCTCATGAATGATTTTTTATTTTATCTTCTCCAGGTAAAGAAACTCCTTCCAAGGATCTAACTGCATCGAGGGAGGGTAGATCCTCATCTGAATATAAGGAAAAATGTTTCCTGCCACAGAACACGACGTCAGGTATCTAACTCCCAAAGACAAGCTCTAGTTTCAAAAACATCCTCTGTGTAGAATATTGCAGTATCCTCCTATCTCTCCCATCTATAGACTCTCTCCCTCTGACCCTTTCCTGGAGCCACCAGCAAATACATCTTTGTCACCATGACATTAACTACAATCTTCACTTGCTCACAAATCCTCCATTGCAATCCACTGCCCATGAGATTAATTCAAACCTTCTCAGGCTGGCATTCAAATCTCTTCACATTCTGGCACATCTTAGGAGCTCCATAAATATTTGCTATGTGAAAGAAAAGTATGTCATATATTAGATTTCAAGGTATTTAGAGAGGGCAGGGGTAATTTTTGTTTGTATATAGTTGGTATTAAGAAAATGTCTGATAAATAAACATATGAACCATTGAATGAATATATGGTGGTCACATCCATATTCCATATAATACTTACTATGGTACCTTATTGTAGTAGGTTCTGAAAAAATATTTATCGAATAAATAAGTGAATGAAGGGTTGAATATGTGAGGTGGGATTGGCTGAGCACAAGAGCATCTGTATGAAACTTTCAGAAGCAGAAAAAGATTTTGAACTTAATGTGAAAAAAAAAATCCTGTTTTTAAAATGCATCTTTCACAAGGTCCCCTTTAAGGGATGTTTCCCCTTTAAGAGACCTTGATAAAGAGAAAATTGTCCTCAGAGAAAGCTACACCAGGGCTGAACCCTGAACTAAAAACTCTGAGGACAAACCTTGAGAAGAGTTGGTTTCTGTTGTACAGTAGCAGTGGCCACTGATTTGAAGCAAATCATGAGCCGAGTGGTTCTTATACGTTCTTCTTACCTGCATGGGGTAAGCTCTAGGCAGAGGCTCCAAAATCTCCACTTGGCAGGCAGGAAGCGGAGTCTTAGAGGGGGAAACGACTTTACTGCCCCAGTTACCATGTGATGAGGAAGGTCCTTATTCATAGGACAAGGCTCTTTTGTCCTCCAAAAATATCCCTCTCCCTGGGTTATAAAATATAGATTTGTGAAAAGATTTACATTATGGATATTTGAAAGAATATGAATCATATAATAGATATTGTATAAATGTCATACTAAGTTCTTTCTTTTCCCAATTTCGAATTCAAAACTGTCAAACTTCTTAGGGGACGATGAGAACAACCTTGTCCTTTGTGTCAAGCTGCTTATCTGTCTATTAGGTTGGGTCATCCCTGGAAAAACCTGAATTACCATCTGCTGTTTCATGAACACAGTGGAGTCAGCATTTTGCCTCATCAACACATGAAGGCCAATGAACAAAGGGTATCTGTAGGTGAAACTGAACTGACCTCAGGCTGCACCTGTCCATCGTTTAGCATTTTATACCCTGAGGATGTTTCTAGGATAGTCAGGGAGTAAGGACAGAGCTGCCAGCCTCTCCTCTACAAAGAACAGACAGAATCTATCAGATACATTATCATGATTTACGGGACCGGTGTCTAGAAGGATTAAGATATGGCACAGTATACTTCACACTGAACTTGATTTACTGGTGATGCAGAGCCCTGTAGGATCCCACTGTAGGCACAGACGTTCTGCCCTGAGCCTCATTTCTCTCCTCACTATTTGAGATTCGAAAGCAATCAGCTTATAGAAGTCCAGGTCTTCTGAGTTCCATATTATGGCAAGATTCACACTGAAAGGGCTGTCAGTCAGCAGGGGCTATTCTAAGAGAGATTCCAGAGGGGAGTCTGGATCAGGTTTTGGATGGACGGGAGAGGTGGCGTTTGGTGGAAAGGACCAATAAGTGCAGCTGTGAGCAGTAATTGCTAGAGTGGGGGCAGGGCAATTGCTAATGGTTAATGTGTTTATTGAATGCTTGAGATGTACCAAGCACTGAGCAAATATGTTTCTATGCGCAATGTCATTTAGTAAGCCTCTTAGAACCCCTATGGGTTTTTCTAATGGGGAAAGCCAGGCATAGAGAGGCAATTAAAACTGCCCTGGGTGGCACAGTTATTGAGGAGCAGAGCGAAGCCTTAAGCCCATGTCTGTGTCTCCTCCCTGCTCATCCATCGTCTTTATGCTCTGCCTCCTCCTGGCCATCAGCATGCTGTGAGGCCCCCATGCAGGCTGCACGGGGGCTGCTGGAAATGAAAGGCCTGCATGACACTGAAAACAGACCAGGAAGGGACTGAGTAGAACAACATCTACCCGAAGTTCACCTCTAAGTCAAGTCATTTGTGCATGTCACATAGGAGCTGGTGTGAACCACAGCACTTTCAGGAATTGTAGGTTAAACACGGACTTCTTAAAGGCAGGAGTTGAGGGCTGCCTTGTGGACCCAGCTCAGCTTGACAGGGGCCATTTCTAACCTACTCAGGAACTTGTAAAGCTCCTGGCAAGTTGGGACTAGAAGAGAAATCTCTGTTTAGTCCAGGACCTTCCTGGGTTCCTGCATTGGATAATTATTAACAGGTTGCTAATTAATATCTAAAGAAGACCTTGCAAAGTGCAATTATAAGATAAACCTCTTCAGTGTGGCTTTTCCTGCCAACGCTACCAAAGTGATACCCCATCCTCTGGCTACTCCATCCTTCTACCTCTTGACTCCACTAAATTTTGTTAATAGCACTTTTCTCCATCCGAAATGATTGCATTGATGGCATTACTTGCTGAGTAGAATACAAGCTCCGTGAGAACAGGGACTTGTCTGTCTTGTTCTCTGCTGTATCTTTAGCTCCCAAAACAGCTGCTGGCTCCTGGAGGTTCTCAATAACTATTTGTTAATCAATGTGAGTTTTGAAGAACTGAAAGATACATTTTAATACACCACACACCCTGTCAAACATTAATAAATGCAGTATCAGAAAGAAAGGGATTAGAGATGTGTGTATGTATAATTCATAAGTCTATTACATATTATAAATTTAACACATAAATATATTTACTTCAAATGTTGGTAAAGTAGTGTTTAGTGAAAACTTTCACAAATCATCCACAAGAAGCAATAAATGAATTGGCTGGTTTTGTGTCAGCACCATCACATTCGTGCTGCAGGGTAGGAATAAGCCTTGTGCAAAGCAGAAATACCAATGGGACTGTATCAACTCCTGCCGTTCCAGAGCCATCCTGGGTGGCATTACTTACCCCCCCTCTGGGGAGAACAGTTTAAAGGGGTGTTCAGAGACCAACTCTAATCTGTAATTACTGAGGCCCCAAATTAGGGTTCAGGTAAATATGTGAAGGGAAAAATAGGGATTTATCTAATTCTTTCTTCCTTTTCATGGCATTTCTTTCTTTTTTCTTTTATTAAATCATAACTGTGTACATTTATGAGGTATAATGTGCTTATTTGATGTACAATGTGGAATGCTTACATCAAACTGATTAACATAACCATCACCTCACTTACTTATTTGTTGTGGTAAGACATTTATACTCTACTCTTAATAGTTTTGAGATGTACCATTGCATTGTGCACATTAGGTGAGGTCTCACCAAATACCTTCCCTCCTCCTGCCCTGTCCCTTCCCCTCCCCTCACCCTCCTTTTCCCTCCTTTCTGGACTGCAGTGTTTTATTATTCGTATAAATGTGTAGGTGATTATATATTAGTTTCATAATAGGGCTGAGTACGTTGGATACTTTCCCCCCCATTCTTGAGATACTTTACTAAAAAGAATATGTTTCAGTTCCATCCATGTAAACATACAAGGTGAAAAGTCTCCATTCCTTTTTTATGGCTGCATAGTATTCCACAGCATACATATACTACAATTTGTTAATCCATTCATGGGTGGATGTCTCTCTGTTCTCTTTAAGATCTGACGCTCTCTTTCTGTGTAAAGAGCCGCTCCAGAAAGTGCGTAAATGGACCCTTGCAGGAAGCAGCCCGCAGGCGCCTCTGGGCACTGGAGAATGAGGACCAGGAGGTGCGGGCACTATTTAAGGTGAGTGTTGGAAGCAGGTAGAAGTCTGCTGGCCAGTCTTACGTCTGTCCCTAGCACCTAAGACAGCACCCAGAACAAAGAGAAAACATCTGATGCCAGAAAGACTGACTGACTGAATGGATGAATGAATGATTGTAGGCACATTCTCTGCTTAGCAGGAAGAGGCAGGGACTTAGAATGGGGCAACCTGGAAAAGTTGGTTTTAAAGTGCTACTATTAGTCATATGACCTTTGGGGAGTTACTTAACCTCTGGAGAATGGAAATTGTTATAATACTATCTCATTATGTATATATTTTTTCCAATGGGATAATTTTGAATTTTTTTTTTACTGTGACTGTGACACAATATACATAACCTAAAGTTGTTTTTCAAGTGTACAATTCACCATGACATAAGGCCACTCACAACTTACCCATCTCCAGCACTTTCTCATCATTCTAAACAGAAACTCTCCCCATTAAACAAGAGCTCTCCATTATCCCCTCTTCCCTGCTGCTGGTAACCACTAAGTATGTATTTTTAAAGTACCAAAATTATCAATCAAAAACTGATAACTATAAATATTAGAATGAGAGGAGGAAAAGGCAATAAGGTAAATAAACCAATTCTTCATCTTTCTTTTTTTTTTTTTTTTGTGGTTTTTTTTTTTTTTTTTGGCCGGGGCTGGGTTTGAACCCACCACCTCTGGCATATGGGACCAGCGCCCTACTCCTTGAGCCACAGGCGCCACCCTTCTTCATCTTTCTTAGTGGGTAGATAATACCTTTAATGTTAAACTAAGGATCAAATTATTTACAATTTAGCGGGTATTAATTAGGAGAACTAAAATCAGAAATGATAAAAGTTGTTACAACTGGAGGTAGAGGAAGGAGACTATTGTTTTCCATATGTTCTACTTATGTTTATAGTCCCCATTAATCTGGCACAAATTCAAATTCATGGAAGAAAAGTACTCTAAATGTCAGGCAGCCAAGAAGATCATGTCTGGTTTTTCAGGAGGAGAAACTGAGGTGGTCCCTGTAAAGAGCTTGGCCTGGTGTTTGGGTTGTGGTATGAACTCCATAAATAGTGACCAAAAATTTTAAGTTTTATTTTATTTTATTTTGTTAATCGTCAGAACTCAGGAACTTGGAGACATTGGCTGCTAATTGGTACCATAGATATTCCTCTATTTTGAGTCATCTCTGGTATGACAGGAGTAGGGTTGAGCTGGACAAGCTTGTGGGCCGAAGCTGATGCCTGGTGTCAGCTGGATTAGGGATCTAGTGGCTTACTCCCTTGCAGGTGGCCTTGGGCCAGTTACTTAACCTCTCTGTGCCTCGGCCTCCTTGAATGTGAACAGGAACAAAGTGATTTTTCACTAGATCTAAGATGCCATTGATTATAAACTGTGCTATTATTTTATGTTACTCCAAGAAAGAAAACAAATTGTGCAGATTAAGAATGACGCCATGCTTCCCCATCGTTTATTTGTTAAGTGTGATAAAAGCAAATCTTAGAATGGATCAACTACTGTCATTACATTGTCTTTGTAGGGCTATTGTGGGAGTTATATGAAGCATTGCTCATAAAGCTTGGTGAAGCGCCTGGCACGTAAATCCGTGTCTGTGTAAATGAGTTTTCACCTAGTATCACCTCGTCCTTAATTATAGGATTTACATCCTCCAGGAATCTGGGGCCTCCTGGGGTTTGGGATGGCAGAACTCCAGATTTCTGACTTTGCTGAACTAGGGGCTCTTCCTTCGCATCCTTGTGCCCTTTTCTCCTTCTTCCTCTATAATTCCCTCCTGAGGGGGTGCAGGGATTGGTGTTGATGGCAGGACCTGGCCTAGGGGAGCCGTGTTCTCTAGTCAATTCCAGGGGCCGTACAAACAACAGAGACTTAGGGGAAGACTAGTCTGGCTCTGATTCAGGCCTGTTTTTCCAGGTATTTCAAAAAAGAAGAGGCTCACAAGCCACCTTTTGCTCTGCCTGTGAGCATGTAAACGGAAGCACCTTTCTGGAGGGCAGCAGGGTACCTGCATTTTAGGATTGAAAATGGTGCATATCCTTGGGTTCCCAGCTGCACTTCTTGGGATCACTTTTGCCAAAACATTTAAGGATATGCAGAAAGATTTAGCTCAAGGATATTTATCACAGTGCCATTTAGGATATTAACAAATACAAAGCTGTCCAAATGTGAAACCATAAGGAAATAATCGATTATGTTGGATACAAAAATTGTAAATACAACCATTAAAAATAACGATTGCCTAATGACATGGGAGATGGCTCAGAAAATATATCTTTTTAGTAACAAAAGATGATTGCAAAATAACATACATAATATGATCCTATTTATAGAAAATAGTTACATGGAAACTTATCTAGGAAAAAAGATTCAAAGTTAATACATGGAGATGTTAACATTAGTGATCTCTAGGAGGAAGGATTTGGGATTTTTTGTATTTTTATGTGCTTTGTTTTTTCTTTTTACAGCTTCAGACAAATAATCATTAGACACAAATTCACAATCAAATTTGCTTCCAAATACTTTCTATGAATCATACTCTCCCACATGTGCTTTTTTAAATTCACAAGTAGTAGAATTCTCAATACATCATTCTGTGCCCTGGTTTCCTTTGTTGATGTGGTTGTATAGGGGCGTTATTATGTCTGCAGGCTGTATCCATACAAAGAGCGTCTTCATTCTTTTTTGCGGCTGCATAATTTCATAATATTTCATTGTATGGAAAAATTGTACTTCATTTTAACCAGACTTCTGTTGATGAATATTTAGGTTATTTCCAGTTTTTAGTCTGTGTGTGGTAATGTAAAAATCAATGCCATAATCAAGAAGTTCCTACAAACCATTTGGTGCATATGTAAGCTCGTCAACAGAACACTCCTGTCATCTCAGGCTGACTCATTGTTCTCTTTATTCAGGACCTCTCTGCAAGGCTGGTCAGGATCCAGTCCCAGAGGGCTCAGTTCCTCATCACCTTCAAGACCATGGAGGAAATCTGGAAGTTTTCCACCTACCTTAATTTAGGTATGACACAAAGCAGGCAGGTGAGAGAGGATCTACTTCACAGCTCAGCCAATTTGTAGGCTTGACCTTAAGGAATTGGTCTGGCTCTGATATTAGAAGAGATAGAGTCCTAAGATTGATGGTTAAGTTTTGGAATATTACAAATTTCCTGAAATGAAATCTAAAGCAAATATTAACTCCTATCGTAAAAGGCCACATAAAGAAGTTCTCTTCCTTGTGTCCAGGGAGATCCATGGTCAAACAGTTATTGGTCATCTACTAAATTCAAAGTACTGGGATAGATGTGAAATTGATTTGCTTTTAAAAGGGAGCTGGTCTTGATTAAGATAAAAGTAGCTGCATGAAATAGTAAAGTTCCCGAAGCTTTTCCCATTTGGAAAAGAGTCAAAGAAAGTATTTGGAAAAGAGTCAAAGAAAGATGAGATTATTGGCTTATAGCAGCCCCCAGTGGCAGGGTTTTCTAGAAGGTAAAGAAGGACATTTGGGCATAGCATTAGTGCCACCGTGGTGGGAAATGGCTCACCTGCCTTCTCCAGAGAGCTGCTTTTGGTTGGGAAATTACAAAGCAAAGCCAAGCAAAGCAAGAAGCCACCTTGATGCTCATTTTACATGTCCCAGAAAATGCTGGGTTCCATGCAGCTCTGCACAGGGAGAGACGGGGGGAGGGGCAAGGTGGCTCATGGCTGGAAGATGTAACTTCTCTTCTTAGGGTCTTGGGAAGTTTTCTGTTCCTTATGCTGCATAGCTCATTCTGGACCATTGGAGAGCCTCACTATTCAAACTCTGCCCCATGAACCAGTTTCATGGGCGTTGCCTAGATCCTGCTAAAAAGGGAGACTCTCAAGCCCTACCCCAAATATACTGAATCAGTATCTGCATTTTAATAAGATCCCCAGGTGATCTGTGTGCACCTTTAAAGTTCAAGAAGTGCAATTATAGAAGATGCTTAAGGCTTAAACTGACACAATGGACAGTCAGAATGGAAAGAGACAGTTTTAGCATTATAAGAAAAAGAAGAAGTCTCAAAAGAAGAAACAAGAAACATTTTAACACAAATAATTCATGTTTACAGGCATGTTTAACACACTACAGATAATTATTGTAATTTTACAATTTACATAGTTTTTAGTCTGCTTTTATCAGGTGAGAGTTTGCTATTAATTGCAGAAGGGGCAGAGGGAAGAGTGGTTATACAGAAGTCAGTGCTAACTCCTTTGTGGGCTCTGGAGACCTTCTCATCATCAGCGACACAGGAATTTGAACCTCAGGTCAGGAGAACTTGACATGGGGATCAGGAACCCTGAGAGTAAAACCCTGAGAGTAAATTTGGAGACTTCCATGGATGTGTTAGAAAAAGGCAGTTGGGTTTGGTCATCTTGTTATGTATTTGTGGAGACCCATAATATGTTGAAAATGGCAAATAGAATTTAAGAACAACTCAAGTCTCCCAACAGATGCTTAGAAGAATGAATTCATTCTGGAAAGTGTCTGCCCCTCTTATGCTGTCCTATTTGCTGTTCAGTGGCAGGCTGGGGACCCGTCCCTCTGGGCTTTAGGAGGGAGCTTTTCACTCCCTTCTGTGCTCAGCTAATGGTGGGGATCCTTTATCATGTTGGTTTGCCTTCCCAGGCTATGTAGCCACATGTCTGGAGCATCTCCTCTTTGACCACAAGTACTGGCTCAACTGCAGATTGGTGGAGGATACAGAGATCCAGGTGTCCGTAGATGAAAAACACTTGGAAACAATCCACCTGGGACTCCTGATACAGGAAGGTGAGTGTGGTGTAGCAGTGGGGAGGGGATCTTATCTGGATATTTGCTACTAGAGACTTGAAATAAGTAAGATATGAATGGATGCAAAAGTCATTCAAACATGCAATTGTCACCAATGAACCTATTACAATGTTAATAGTACTCCAAACATTCCTCTCAGTTCAACCCTGATGTCACATGAATAGCTGTGTTGGTCTGTCTTCCCGTGTGCTGTTAGAACAACTTGGGGAGTTTTACAAAGATGCCCCTGCAAGATGCCCACGCCAGTTGATGCCTATGTTCATTAGCATGCTGGGGGTGGAGCCCAGACACTGGCTGGCATGTTTTGGAAAGTTTCCCACATAGTTCTAATATGCATCTAAGATTGAGAAGCACTTTTATAAACATGTGATATAATTTCATTGTAAAGTAAACTCACAAATCTTGCATAATTTAAAGTATTTAATGAAATCAAGAAAAGTGATGTTGTCAGCGCAACCTAATTCTTTATACTCTCAATGAATCCCAAACAATAAAAGAAAAAGTCTTAGGCGGGGCCTGTGGCTCAAAGGAGTAAGACGCCGGCCTCATACGCCGGAGGTGACAGGTTCAAACCCAGCCCTGGCTAAAAAAAAAAAAAAAGTCTGATAATGAAAAGTGATTTTGAAGAACCCTTTGAAGCACTCCCCCAATCTGTTTACAAGTGAGGATTTTATCAAGGTCACCACCCACCAGTTAAAAGCTGTGATGGACAAGCCTGGTGACATAACAGACACTCTGAAAGAGCCAGATTTGCATATGACATTTTTGAAAAAAATAATTCTCTTTATGATTGCACTGCATAATCATGTATGAAGAAAAGAATTTTATTGTGCTATTATAAAATGTAGCTGTAGGAATTACATTCGCCCAAGTCAATTTGTTCTTTGTTGGTTCTAAGATTAAGCATGAGGTTGTAATTATAAATGAAGTTCTATTAAATAGGAATATATTTTGGTCAGTTTTTATTTCATTTCTTTCTCCAAGTAAAGTCCCATTGAAGCCTTATTCTCACAAATTACTCTAAAGTGTTGGCATCTATTCTAAGCGAATTCCCTTTCAGTGGTTTTATTCTTTGTATCAGTTTCCCTGGGATCACAAGGACCTCTTGCGATGCCTTCCCCTGGGCTGTCCTCTTTACTCCCTGTTAGAGAATTGTGATAATCCCTTTTCCCTTTGTGCTGCTCCTCAGAAGGCTGCTGCTTTGTTCATTATCTCCAGGCCAGTTCTTCTGCAGAGCAATGTTCTCCGTGGCTCAGCCAGCCGAGAAGGAAGGGGAGTGTTTGACACTTCGCAAGGATGAGTTAATCTTAGTGAAGACAGCTGAAGGAGGGTATGAGTGGGAAGGTGTGTCCTTGGTGACGGGTCAGCGGGGCCTGGTGCCCGTGTCAGCCTTGGAGCCTCTGCATCTCCCGTTCCACCAGTGAGTAGCCACCTGCCTCCTGGGTGAGGCTCTCAGAGCAGACTGAGGTCTGCAGGGAACAATGTGGGCATGCTTTCAGATGCAGCATCCACAGTGTGGGGGAGAGAACAGAGTCTGGGTGGATTTTTGTCTTTCTGCTATTTTATTTTAATTTTTAATAGTCAAGGTTTGAACAATTTGATGAAATTGGAGACAATTCTAAATTTCAGACAGACATGGGAGCTAGGAGGAAATATACTACCTGTCCTGTAATGCATTCTCAGTGAATGGCCTGGGAGCCAATTCCATCAGCCACCCCTGGAGATGTTACTATAAATTTATACTCCCTGGCTCTCCTCTGACTCTTTCAGGGTCAGGTCCAGGAATATGCATTTTAAATCAGTACCCTAGGGAATGTTAATCACACCCTATGGAATATTTTCACTCTAAAGTTTAAGAGCACCTGCTGGAAAGTATTGTAATCTCTAAAATACAGTGTGACAAAACACATCATCCCAGGTGTGGATGCTATGCGTGGCTATGACAGAGAACTTGGCAATGCAGATGTAAGGGGACAGTTGGTCATCTAACTGACAGACTAATTACAGACAGCACCCCATGGCTGCTAAACTTCTTTTCCACAGTGCTTGGTATAAAGTAAGTTCTCAGTAAATGTTTGCCATCATTAAAATACAAGAAATAACAATACTTACCATCGTCATTGTCATTCCCACAGACTATTCTGTTCATTGCCGTAATTTTTTGAAACCTGTGTTTGCAAACCCAATGTTTCCATTGGCAGATGGTTCCTAAAGAATTATCCAGGAAGCTGTGGCCTTTCCAGGAAGAGGGATTGGACAGGCTCCTATCAGATCGGTACGGCTGAGTGGAAAACACAGTATTGTTAGGAAGATAATGTCTTACCTCCTAATTTTATCTGCAGATTTGGAGTCAGTTGATGTGAATTCCTGTCTCGCCTCTGCTTCTGACTGGATTTAAGGAAGCCAGTTTCTGTCTGTATGCGTGGGTTTCCCTGCCTGGAAATGAGAGGTCTCATCCCAGGGCTGCAGATACAAACATGTGCAGAGCAGGCAGGTCGCACAGACGCATGGAATGGTAGGGATGGCAGGGACCCAAAGATAGATGAGGAAAGAAAAAACAGCCTGGCGTAAATGTTTTGTGAGCCAAATATGGCCTGAAGTATGCCTATTTTTGATCTCTGGTCAAAAGATTTTCTAATTTTCCTTAGAGTTTTGTGAAATTAACTCTGAATTTAGGAAGAGTAGGCATGCCTGGCACATAGTGGGTAGTCAGTAAATATTTGCTGAATAAATGAATGAAATGTATATCCACACACATGTGTGTATAATTTGAGCAATCTCTATCTGAAAGTTTGTGTATATATATGCACATATCTGTAAGTACTGTGTATGTGTATTTATTGGATAATTAAGTCCAATATTTTTTGGTATCTATAGTATACTTTCCTTTCATCTTCATCTTTAGAACTCCCCCTAACTCCTGCCACACATTTGTAGTTCTTTTACAAGTTCTGAGCCCAACTAATGTTTAAAAACAGAAATAGAAAGAATTACACAACCCAGACATTAGAACTAATGAATTACTGACGACAAATAACGTTTTTTAATTTTCTGAGACAGTACAGCCTTGTAGTTAGGAGTATGGGGCTTTGAAATCTGCTCTGGGTTCAAATTCTACTCCACAACTTAAAACCAGTGTGACCTTGGCCCAAGGGCCAACCCCCCTGCCCTCAGTATGCTACAACTTCCTTATTAGTAAAATCATGCACCAGTGCCTATGTTGGCATGTTGTAAGCAAATTGACTCTTAAATCATTTAGTGCAGTTTCTTGCACATGGTAGATATGTAACACAGGGTTGATCCTATTAACCCACAAAGCAATGGCAATTGCTGATCTTGAAGATACATCAATAGAAGCTTGACAAAAATGACAGGGAAAAAAAAAAGCCAGTAGCTTTGGCTGAGAAGTGAAAGCAAATTAAGAAACTGAAGCACAAAAGAGTCCTTATTTTCACCAGAGCAAGATTAGTGGGAAGAGGAGTCAACCCTCAGTCAGAAGAGTTAAGTTCTCCACCCGTCTGGCCACATGTAAGCTCCTTAGACAAATCACATACCTTCTCTGAACCTCCACTTTCTAATCTATGATAAAGGAATTCTGTTATCCTTGCCCTTCAGGGCTCTTGGGAAGATCTGAGAAAATGGATATAATAAATGTACTTTGTAAACTGGGCGGTACAACACACATAAAAAGGTCATTACTAGATCCCAGTTAGGCAACTTAGCAGACTGAGTAATTACCATCGTCCGGAGGAGACTCTTTCTGATCCCTCTGGGTCATCAGTAGCTGTTTATTCCTAGTGATAATGAGGCTAACATTTATTGGGAATTGACTAGGTACCAGGTATTGGGCACTTCCTCTTTTTGGTTCTTCCTCATATTTATAAGCATCGGGTATCCTCGTGATCTCCATTTCATGGTTGGGGAGCCTGAGGGTCAGAGTGGCCAAGGGAGCTGGAAGGCCATGTTGAGATCTTCTGGTATAATGATTTGCACTTGCTGGTCTATGGATTTGTGTCAAGCATGACAAAATATTTACATAAACTGGCAAAATCATATAAGCCAGGACAATATAGTGAGCTTCACACTTTTCCATAGCTACCTTTATTCAGTTTTAAGGCATAGCCTGCATTCCAAGAATATCTTTCTTACGTTTGTTACAGCATCTTTTCTTTTCTAAAACAATGGAAGCACATTGTAATTTTTTTTTTTTAAGTCCTGGTTTACCAAGGTGAAAAATGCCTTGAGTCATTTCTGCCATTTTTGTGTATGTGTGTGTGTGTGACAGAGAGAGAGAGAGAGAAACTGCACTGATCTTGAGATTCTAATGTTGTCTGGGAACATTCATTTAGCATTTTGCCTTACATTGGAGGGTAGTGGAAGGCTCAGCTGTTTCTACCTTACGTAGCTGACCTGTGTGCTCCTTCCCACAGGCAGGGGACGATGTAAGGCCTTGAAGGATTATGAGGCAGAAGAAAAGGATGAGCTGAGTTTCCAGCAGGGAGAAAGCATCGAGATCATCGGCTTTATCATACCTGGGCTTCAGTGGTTCATTGGAAAGTCAATCAGCTCAGGGGAAGTGGGCTTTGTTCCCATCACGAGCATAGATCCCGATTCTTATTCCCCAATGTAAGTGTGACAGTGAGTATGTTGTGGAGCTGGGCTGCCTTCCTCAGGGGTCCCTCCCCACTCCGAGCAGATCTGCAGGTGGAGCCCTGATGACACTGAGCCAGACAAGTGCATTTGGACATCCAGGGTTGACACAAACAAGGAGAAGAAGGAGGGGTGAGTGATCAGGGTCAGTTCAGTCCATTGCAGCAGATGGTCATGAGGTGTCCTGCATACAAGGAGAGAAACACAGATGTAAGACAAAGGCCCTGCGTCAGGCACCGAGGGAGCAGTCTCGGTGCTGGGATCCTGCTGCCCACATGGACCCTGCTTTTCAACCAAGGGTCCTCATTACAGAAGAGGTGTGTACAGGGAGCAACAGAGTCCCAGCTCGGTGAGCAGACATTCTCTTCCACATGGGGCTGGGGGCTGGGACTCACACAGGTCTGCAGCCATTCTCCTTTCAAGCTAAAGGTGTAATAAGTGAAGGTCATGCTATCTAGAGCAGTGGTTCTCAACCTGTGGGTTGCGACCCCTTTGGGATTGAACGACCCTTTCACAGGGGTTGCCTAAGACCATCCTGCATATCAGATATTTACATTATGATTCGTAACAGCAGCAAAATTACAGTTATGAAGTAGCAACAAAAATAATTTTATGGTCGGAGTACACCACAACTGAGGAACTGTATTAAAGGGTCACGGCATTAGGAAGGTTGAGAACCACTAGAGAGATTCTAGAGAGTGGAGTTTGTCTTTTACTCTCTTCTGCCTGAAACTGCAGGGCTGGTTTGGAGGAGCAGGCCTGTGGGCCTGGCCAGTCAGCAGCAGATGGCCAGCCTGTCCCAACCATCCTGACTTGAAGGAGCAGGCAGCAGAGATGTTTCCTAGTTCCTCTGAGATGGGCTTTCTGCACAGGCATAGGAACTAGCACGCTTGGAACGGTGCTTGGCACAGTGCGTGTCTCTGCGTGTGTGTGTGCGCGTGCGCGCGCGCGCATGACCAATATGCATTAGCTCTTATTGTTCGTGTTCTTGCCATTATTCTGCATGGTCATCTTTGAGAGGCAGTTTTAATAGGATATTGGGGGCAAATGTCAGACTTCATAAGACGTGTGCACCTCACACCTTGCCCCAAGTGACATGACAGTAACTAGGCACCCCTAAATTAATTATCACATTGTAGCTGTCTTACTGGTAAGGGGTACATTGTCACACTGACATACTGAAGAACAGGGTCCCCTGTTTCCTGTGAGGTGGCAGTATTATTTTCTCCTTATTTCCACAGTGTCACAGTGCTGGCCTACACGTGGTCAGCTGTGGGACCCAAAGCACCAGAGATTGCACATCTTCTATAGAAGGGGAGGATGATCCAGGAGGGCCAAAAAGAAGGAGAATACAGGAGAACTGGCTCCTTGTATACTCCCCAGAACCCTTTCTAGATAGTAGACATCCCTGAAACAGCAATAGGGGATAGATTTTGAGATCAGAATGACAGCCACACTTTACAAGTTGTGCCCTATTTCCCTGTCTGGCCACTGGAGGGCACTCTTAGCCTATGTTTATTTAGTATTGAGTTTCTGAAGCTCTCAGCGTTTGCTGGTCTCCTTCCTCTTCCTTTAGGTTCTTTCCTTGAGCTGGTATATTACTCCCTGAAGTGTGTGTGTGTGTGTACACTGAAACATCTAAGCTAAAAATAAGTTAGATTGATAAATTAATGCACTTAAACCAGCAAAAAAATCATAGGAGAAAAGCCAGTATTAATATTTTATAGTATTAACCTTTTAAAAATTGTATCTTTTTGTTACATCCCCTCTTTTATTCTTTATGCATGTATTGTTTGTCTGTGTCGTCTTTATGATTTATTTTTGGTGGGCATCTATTTTTTTCTGGCAAGAATTTTGTTGTTAGTCTCATAGCTATCTCTTTGCAGGTAGGCAGCTTTTCCTTGTTTTTTTAAAGATTTTCTTTTTGTTGTTAGTATTTTACAAGTGTATTATTATATGTCCAGATGTGATATGTTATATACTTATAGTAATATTTCACTTCCTTCTTCATAAAGTATATCATTTTCAGTAGTTATTTCAGTGGAGATCTGTGGGTTATGTGTATAAATACTCTCAGCCCTCAATCCTTGTTTGTCTTATATATACTTAAAACATATTCTTGAATGATAATTTAGCTAGGTATAGAATAACTTCTTCAAAGTGTGGAGGGAAGGCTGGGCACGGTGGCTCATGCCTGTAATCCCAGCACTTGGGAGGCTGAGGCGGGTGGATTGCCTGAGCTCACAGGTTGGAGACTAGCCTGAGTCAGAGAGAGACCTCGTCTCTAAAAATTGCCGGGTGTTGTGGTGGATGCTGGTACTTCCAGCTACTCAGGATGCTGAGGGAAGAGAATAGCTTAAGCCCAAGAGTTTGAGGTTGCTGTGAGTATGATGCCACCGCAGTCTACTAAGGGTGACAAAGTGATACTCTGTCTCAAAAAAAAAAAAAAAGGGTGGAGGGAAAATAACTATTAACATAGTATTCATTTAAATTCATTTTCCAGGGATTTGTCCATTTTATTAGTCTTTTCAGAGAATCAATTTTTCTTTTCTTGACCATCTTTATTGTTTCTTTGTTTTCTATAATAATATTTCACTAATCATAGCATTTACCTTGATTATTTTCTTCTACTTATTGTTTTTATTTCATTAATTTATGTCCTTATCTTTCATATTTAATTTTTTCAGCCCATGAAATTGAATAGTTAAGTAATGGATAATTAAAACTATAAAGAATTAGAAGAAATGGCAAACTTTAAGATTTATAGCTTCAAAGGAAAAGATATTTTGTTAAAAATGACACTTATTTATTTTGTTCAGGACTTAGTGTGCTTCTTCAATCTGAAGACTCATATCTTTCTTCAATTCTGGAAAATTCTCATTCTGTCTTTGAATATTGGCTCTCTCTTATTCTTTTTAGTCTGTCTTCTGGAACTCCTATAGAGGTACGTTGGACTTATTCTATCCTCAGCCTTGCTTAATCACTTCTTTTATATTTTTCATCCTTTTTGTCATTCTAGGATACATTCTTATTGATTTTTTTTAACATGATCTTCAGTTTCACTAATTCTCTCTTCTGCTATGACTAAACCTGCTGTTTAACCCAGTCATGTAGTTTTTAATTTCCATGCCTTTTATTTTTTTGTTGTTAGACTTTGTATTTCACTGTTTTTCCAAATTTGGTTGTTTCCCCTCATCTTTTCGTGATAGCTTCTATTTATGCTTTTTATTTCCTCATTTTAACCATGTTTGTCATAAGTTATTCTACTGTCATTTCTAGTTTTTGTTGTGTTAATTTACCATTTTGTTTATCTGCTTGTCTGTGTGAATAGTTCATTTTCTTGTGGAGTTTTGTAATTTTTGTTATGTGAACTAATTTTTATCATTTTAGAGGATGGAATTTGTATGAATCCTGGACTGAAGAAAACCTCCCTATAGAGCAGGTTTCACATTTGCTTTTTCTGGAATCTCAGGAGCTCGTGACGTTATAGTATTACTTCATTGACTGTGATATCTACATTGTTCACATACTCCATGTCTCCCAGTGGTGTAGCCTAGGGGTTCAATTTTCTTTCCCCCAGAGACTCAGATAGATGGAAAGTATGTTCTGGGCAGGTAGGAAGAATTCCCAAATCCCCTGTTTATCAGAGTTCCTGGCTTTTCAGACTCCAGGCTTTATATAGGGAGCTTAATGCAGCTCCCTGCTTCATACAAGTTCCAAAATCACATCTCTGGTCCCTGGGGGACATTGTAAGATCAGCCCAGCTCTGGGGGCCACTGTCCCAGATGAAACCACCAGGGACTTTGGACTATCTGCTCTTACCTACTAACCTGAATTTGGTTTGATTTCTCCTTTTGTTTCTGGCTCCCAGGGTTTTCTCCTTCTTTCTTTAAAGTGAAAGTATGTATTAAAATATTCATTTCAGTTAGATTTTATCCAGGATTTTTCTGTGTATCTTAGGGAGAGCAGCTCTGTTAGAGCACTTCAGCCTCCTATATTGTTAGAAGTTTTGCTGTATTCTTCTAATCCAATTTTCACATTTGGAAATCCCTAATGTTACTTTTAAGGTTTGTTAGACTCTTTCTAAATACCTGAAACTCAGCTGTGAGGCAATGGACACAGAGGTAAAAAGACCTGTTTTGGTCTCAACTTTACCACTTTCTAGGTGTACAATTCTGAGTATGTTCCTGAACTTTTATGAACTGATTCCTTTGTCTACAAACATGGATTTTAAAAATTCACATCCTAGGGTTGCTATGAAGAGTGAAAGATAGATACATTAGGTTTAGGAATACTTTGTAAACTAAAGAGTCCTGCAAAAATTTGGGATAGGGAGGCACCTGTAGCTCAGTGGGTAGGGTGCTGGTCACATACACTGAAGCTGGCAGGTTTGAAACCAGCCTTGGCCTGCTAAACAGCAATGACAATTGCAACCAAAAAATAGCTAGGTGTTGTGGCAGGCGCCTGTAGTCCCAACTACTTGGGAGGCTGAGGCAAGAGAATCGCTTGAGCCCAAGAGTTTGAGTTTGTTGTGAGCTGTGACACCACAGCACTCTACCGAGGGTGACATAGTGAGACTCTGTCTCAAAATAAATAAATAAATAAACAAACTTCAGTTTAAAAAAAATTGGGAGTAATACTTTATATATATTTTTTATCTCAACTAAATTTAGTTGTAGATTTCAATTGCATGCTGTTCTGAGGCTGAAAGCTTTCATAGTGCTGGGAAAAATCTGGAGATCAGGTCAGAGAGATAGCAGTGGCGGTGTCAATAAATGTAGTGGGGAGAGTGCTGGGCTGGATGTCAGGATATGGCTCTAGTACCACTTCTGCCACTAATTAGTGGTATGACCTCGAGCCATTCATACAGCTGTTCTCATCATTCAATTTTGTTGGTGTGAATACCAATGCTGCAGAAGGACAGCCTTGCAGCCTTCAGGGATAAGCTCACTCTTGCAATGTTAAGAAATGAGGGCAAGAAACAGACTACACAGCATGGGATGGCGTGTAGCAAAATTCTTTATTCGAAGGTTTGATTTTATACACTTCTAGTCACGTACACACTTAACCTATCATCTGTTAGTTTTACCATTACCTCATTTTACCTATCTGAAATTAACTTGCAAGGAAATATCCTGTTACTACATCAACACAATCACTTCAGCAGAAAACATTCTTTTCTAGACACTGACTAATCTCTTGGGCAGGTATCTAAATAAAGATCACAAAGAAGAAAGCAGGCACAGGGGAACAGAGTTAATGGAAGAGTACCTTAAAGTGTTCACTCAAGTTTACTCAGCATGAAGTAACGACTGTGCCTCTTCTCAGGGCAGAGCACCTATAGACCTCTGAAAATATGTTTTTAACATACGTCAACCCTCTGGCCCATATCTCTGAGGAAGGGCAGCATGCCCTTTGGCGTCAGGCTTGATGGGTTGCACAACTTCAGAGAATTGGCTTGTGGAATTTTAACTCCAGACAAGTTAACTCTGTGCATTTCTGAGGGGGACCCAGGTCCCTTAAGCCTCTGTAAGAATAGCAAGCCGTTTTAAACTCACAATGAGTTCACTTTGTGTGTTTGATGTAGGATATGTTTATTTCTAAATATTATCCTACAAATTTCAAACTGCATTTATCTGAAAATGTTGGGTACAAATGGTAAGTGGCAACCCTGTCGCATCCCCTCCCTGAACCCTGCTTTTGGAGAAGCTCTTCTTATGTCCTGTTCCACCACTCCCCAAGCATTGACTTAATTTTGCTATGCCTCAGATTATTCACCTGTAAAAATGAAATAAGAATAGTGTCAGGCTCATAGAGTAATTCCATGGATTAGCTGGGATAACAGTGTCTGATTCACCATAAACATCCCCAAAGTTTTAGCTATTATTAATTCTTGGGCTTCTATGATAATTTTGTTTTAAAAAATTGGTTCCAACATAAAATAATCTCTATTTAAAATTGAAAATTATATTAAAGTACTGTTCTTATAGATACTAGTTTTTTTTTTTTTTTTTTTTTTTTAGAGACAGAGTCTCCCTTTGTCCTCCTCAGTATAGTGCCATGGCATCACAGTTCACAGCAACCTCCAACTCCTGAGCTTAATCAATTCTCTTGCCTCAGCCTCCCAAGTAGCTGGGACTACAGGTGCCCACCACAATGCCCTGCTATTTTTTTGTTGCAGTTTGGCTGGGGCCGGGTTTGAACCCGCCACCCTCAGTATATGGGACCCGTGCCCTACTCACTGAGCCACAGGCACTGCCCGTAGATACTAGATTTTATCTAGTTTTCAAATTATTTAATTCTGTAACAAATTTCTAGTAATTGAATTAGTTCTAACAATTAGTTTACACAACAAGGTGAGTATAAAAATCTCTATTATTTATAATTATTTTTTCCACCTTGCCCCAGCCCTTCTTCTACCCACTTCCTATCTCTTGGCAATATGTAATCCTCTCTTAATGTTACATAAACTGTGTTCTGTGTCATGGAATTATCTCAATGATTGTGGAAGATTCCTTCTGACCATAGTCAGACTTTGTTGTTTCTCTAGATTGTGTCACCTGTCTGTAATTTTTTCTTGAAATAACCTAAGGATAAAGAAACCTCTTTTAATGGTCCCTCTTCAACTCTTTAGGGCAATCCTCTTTGTTCTATTAAAAATGGGCAGCCTGTGGTTCCAAAGGATGGGTAAGGGTTGATAGAAAGGGCTTTGTTATAATGTTAAAGGGCAATGGAGACAATGGGCAGTCTTGTTTGGTTCCTGATCTGAGTGGAAATGATTGCAATTTAACTCCATTCAATACGATATTGGCTATAAGTTTGCTGTAGATGGCCTCTATCAGTTTAAGGAATGTCCCTTCTATACCAATTTTCTTAAGTGTTCTGATCATGAAGGATATTATCAAAAGCGTTTTCTGCATCAACTGAGAGAATCATATGGTCTTTGTTTTTTAATTTGTTTATGTGCTGAATTATACTTAAAGATTTATGTATATTGAACCAGCCTTGAGACCCTAGGATAAAACCGACTTGGTCAAGATGTATAATTTGTTTGATGTGTTGCTGAATTCTGTTTGTTAGGATCTTGTTGAATATTTTTGCATCTATATTCATTAGTGATACTGGTCTATAATTTTCTTTTCTTGTTGGGTCTTTTCCTGGTTTGGAATACAGCGGCATCTCAGGTAACAAAATCAAAATTCATAAATTGGTAGCCTTTATATATACCAACAATAGTCAAGCTGAAAAAACAGTTAAGGACTCTATTCCATTCACAGTAGTGCCAAAAAAGATGAAATATTTGGGAGTTTATCTAGCAAAGGACATGAAAGATCTCTATAAAGAGAACTATGTAACTCTAAGAAAAGAAATAGCTGAAAATGTTAACAAATGGAAAAACATACCATGTTCATGGCTGGGAAGAATCAACATTGTTAAAATGTCCATACTACCCAAAGCAATATACAATTTAATGCAATCTGTATTAAAGATCCACTGTCATACTTTAAAGAGCTTGAAAAAATAATACTTCATTTTATATGGAATCAGAAAAAACCTCGAATAGCCAAAACGTTACTCAGAAATAAAAACAAAGCAGGAGGAATCACGCTACTGGACCTCAGACTATACTATAAATCGATAGTGATCAAAACAGCATGGTAATGGCACAAAAACAGAGAGGTAGATGTATGGAACAGAATAGAGAACCAAGAGATCAACCCAGCTACTTACCATTATTTGATATTTGACAAGCCAATTAAAAACATTCAGTGGGAACTTCTCTGAAGAAGACAGGCGCATGGCCTACAGACATATGAAAAAATGCTCATAATCCTTAATCATCAGAGAAATGCAAATCAAAACTACTTTGAGATATCATCTAATGCTAGTAAGATTAGCCCCCCCAAGACCAGAGATGTTGGTGTGGATGTGGACAAAAGGGAACACTCCTACACTGCTGGTGGGAATGCAAATTAATACATTCCTTTTGGAAAGATGTTTGGAGAACACCTAGAGATCTAAAAATAGATCTCCCATTCAATCCTATAATTCCTATAATTTGGTCTTCTAGGCATATACCCAGAAGACCAAAAATCACATCATAACAAAGATATTTGTACCAGAATGTTTATTGCAGCCCAATTCATAATTGCTAAATTATGGAAAAAGCCCAAGTGCCCATTGAGCCACGATTGGATTAATAAATTGTGGTATATGTACACCATGGAATATTATGCAGCCTTAAAGAAAGATGGAGACTTTACCTCTTTCATGTTTACATGGATGGAGCTGGAGCATATTCTTCTTAGTAAAGTATCTCAAGAATGGAAGAAAAAGTATCCAATGTACTCAGTCCTCCTATGAAACTAATTTATGGCTTTCATATGAAAGCTATAACCCAGTTATAACCCAAGAATAGGGGGAAGGAGGAAAGGGAGGGGAAGGAGGGTGATTGGTGGGATTACACCTGCGGTGCATCTTACAAGGGTATATGTGAAACTTAGTAAATGTAGAATGTAAATGTCTTAACACAATAACTAAGAAAATGCCAGGAAGGCTACGTTAACCAGTGTGATGAAAATGTGTCAAACGGTCTATAAAATCAGTGTATGGTGCCCCATGATCACCTTAATGTACACAGCTATGATTTAATAATAATAAAAAATAACATTCAGTGGGGAAAAGATGCCCTATTTAACAAATGGTGCTGGGTGAACTGGCTGGCAACCTGTAGAAGACTGAAACTGGACCCACACCTTTCACCATTAACTAGGATAGACTCTCACTGGATTAAAGATTTATACTTAAGACATGAAATATAAAAATACTAGAAGAGAGTGCAGGGAAATCCCTTGAAGAAATAGGTCTGGGTGAGTATTTTATGAGGAGGACCTCCTGGGCAATTGAAGCAGCTTCAAAAATACACTACTGGGACCTGATCAAACTAAAAAGCTTCTGCACAGCCAAGAACACAGTAAGTAAAGCAAGCAAAAAGTCCTCAGAATGGGAGAAGATATTTGCAGGTTATATCTCTGACAAAGGTTTAATAACCAGAATCCACAGAGAACTCAAATGTATGAGCAAGAAAAGAACAAGTGATCCCATTGCAGGTTGGGCAAGGGACTTGAAGAGAAACTTCTCTGAAGAAGACAGGTGCACGGTCTACAGACATATGAAAAAATGCTCATCATCCTTAATCATCAGAGAAATGCAAATCAAAACTACTTTGAGATACCATCTAACTCCAGTGAGACTAGCCTATATCACAAAATCCCAAGACCAGAGATGTTGGCGTGGATGTGGAGAAAAGGGAACACTTCTACACTGCTGGTAGGAATGCAAATTAATACATTCCTTTTGGAAAGATGTTTGGAGAACACTTAGAGATCTAAAAATAGATCTGCCATTCAATCCTATAATTCCTCTACTAGGTATATACCCAGAAGACCAAAAATCACACTGTAACAAAGATATTTGTACCAGAATGTTTATTGCAGCCCAATTCATAATTGCTAAGTCATGGAAAAAGCCCAAGTGTCCATCAATCCATGAATGGATTAATAAATTGTGGTATATGTACACCATGGAATATTATGCAGCCTTAAAGAAAGATGGAGACTTAACCTCTTTCATGTTTACATGGATGTAGCTGGAGCATATTCTTCTTAGTAAAGTATCTCAAGAATGGAAGAAAAAGTATCCAATGTACTCAGTCCTACTATGAAACTAATTTATGGCTTTCATATAAAAGCTATAATCCAGTTATAACCTAAGAATATAGGGAAGGGGGAGAGGGAGGGAAGGAAAGGGAGAGGATGGGCGCAGGGAGGGTGATTGGTGGGATTACACCTGTGGTGCATCTTACAAGGGTACATGTGAAACTTAGTAAATGTAGAATATAAATGTCTTAATAGAATGACTAAGAAAATGCCAGGAAGGCTATATTAACCAATGTGATGAAAATGTGTCAAACAGTCTATAAAACCAGTCTATGGTGCCCCATGATCTCATTAATGTACACAGCTATGATTTAATAAAAAAAAAAAAAAAAGAAAGGGCTTTGTTTTTCTTGGGAGATGGAGTTTTATTAGGAGGGGTGTTTTCATCCCCACTTTGACCCACTGAGTAACAACCCTACTCAGTTCTCCAAGTATCAGGTGCTAGAAGCTCTTCTTACTTGGCAGCAAAGAACAGAGCCAGAGAGAGATGAGGGGTCCAATTGCAGCTAGGAGCAAATGGTCAATGGCTTCTCTATGTCCCTCACTACATTGTAGTGGAAAGACGAAGGGGTTGAGTCTGAAAACGTGGACTGACCAGTTGCTACGTCTCTTGCAGGAGCAGGAACTCTGCCTTTCTCAGCGATGAAGAAAGATGCTCCCTGTGGGCCCTGGGAGGTGACAGGAAGGCCGAGTGTGCCAGCTTCCTCCATACCCTTGCTCACACTGACATCACATCTGTCTACCGGCTCAGTGAGTGTTGTCCTCAACCCACCTTGAGAGCCTGTCTCAGGCTGCTCAAAATGAAGAGAATGTCCCTATTTGGGAATAAAATACCTCTAAATCTTAATCCCAGGCATAAATTTGAGGCCATGGTTGCTATTCAGTTGATGACTTGGGTCGATTAGCAGACTTTCACTTTAGATTTCAGGTAATTCTTGGGTTGCCCTGGATATGTTGCCTAGAAACCATGAGATATGATGAAATCCACACATCTGTACCATGGGTACTCATATGTACCTTTTCATCCTAATCTGGGGAAAAAAGAACTTCCTGAGTTGTGGCTGAGGTCCCTCCTTCTAGGGCTGAAATAGGTCCTGGAGGATCAAGATGAGGCTGCAGAATGTTACTATTGAAAGGGCCCTGAGAGATAATTCCCCCCCTCACTTTACACATTGGAAAAACCAACGCCCAAGTGAATTAGTGGCTGAGCTAGAAAAAGAACTGTCCTCTCCTAACTGCTAGATCAGGGCAATCCATTTCACCACATTGTCCCTGATACAAAATGTCATTGAGCTGTTTGGTGCATTAGCCTTGGGTTTGTGAGGAGCCTCAGTGCTCAGCACAGTTTTCAGCAATGTCCTGAGGACTGAGTGAGCAAAGGACTGAATGATAGTCATTTCCTTTACTTTATAAAAGGCCCACAACTGTTGGGAAGTACATTTACTCACTGATGGTGGTTTGAGAAAGGGGTTTTGTTTCTCCCATTTCTTCAGTTTGATGATGTATCTATTGTGGTGTGGCCAGATTAGGTGGGCTGTGTTTCATGGGTACAGCTAGAGATTGTGCAGAAAGGACCCACAGGCCATCTGCCAAAAGGAGAGACGGAGTTAGAGGCTTGGTCCATGCATAAGGAGCATTCCTGAGAGCATCTGCCCAGGCATCAGCACCCAGCCCCAGCATAGCCTTCTTGTCACAGTCAAATGACACTGCTTCCAAGGTTGAGCCATGAAGCAGAAGCTGTGGTCAGGGACCAGCATGTAGGAGCTGATGTCTGAAAATAAAGGATTACTTAAGATGCACCTTGAAGGACAAGGTGGTGTGGTGGATTTGGATTGAAGATTTCTGCCAACTGTTGATCCAATGGTTGGGAGACATCCAAGGTCAGGGCCTAGGCAGCACATTCCAACACTGCAGGGTGCAGGCTGCACCTTACAGTTACAAAGCTGCCCCAGCCAGGAGGCAGCCGGCAGAGAGGGGCCATCTTACTGGTAAATTCCAGCTCTCCCCAGGCCTAGCTCTGGGGAAGGAAGGCCCTCTGCAATTCTTCCTCCTGGAGAGGGTGCCATTTTGTAACCTGTGCCCCACTTATGCTGTTAGTATCCTGTCCTGGAGAGAAAGAGTGGCAGGAAGATGGCATGTGCCTGCCAATGTCAGAGAGGCCAGGGCACACTAACAGTTCTCCTGAGATAACCTTGGGTATCTGCAATGACACTCACAGAAGAAGCTGTCCCCGGAGAACCGCAGGCAAAGGCTTGAGGTGGTGGGGTCCTGCTGGTGCTCAAAGCTCACTGGAGAACTCTGAGTAGGAGCGCAGACAGCTGTTGCTTCTCTGCCAGGAGGAAGTAGATCTTGCCTCTACCCACTGCTGTCCTGTGGATTGTGAATCTGGCCTCCACCTCCACTGTTCCACCATGGCTGCTTTAGCCAAGAGCAGTCACTTCTTCATCACTAAACCCAAGGTGTCTTCTTGGTTATAAGCTAGTGTAATTTCATTTTGCCAGTGTGAGGCGGCGGTGCCATGGTCACCTCAGCCTCTGTGAGTCTTGTGTTCTTTCTGACTGCCCCTTTCCAGCATCCCTCACTGACCACCATCTGCCAGGAAAGCTCTTTCTCCCGCCGTATTAACAAATCCCCCTCCCGCCCTCCCCTGCTGCTTGTCTCTTCTTCCAAATGCTTCACCTGGGACTTTGCCCAACTCCTGTGACCAGCTATGGGTTACAAATCTGTATCCAAAAGTCTCAGCTTTTCTTCCTGGCTCCAGACTGATTTCTTTCTCTGCTTCTGCAGGTACCTCCAGCTTAACATGTCTAAAAACTGGGAGTTGGCACTACACTCACGGCCCGCAAACTCCCCCTTCTTCCAAATTCCCCCTTCTTCCACCTCCTTCCACTAAGTTATTTCAGGGAACAAAACTGGGAACCTCAGCTGACTCTTTGCTCTTTTTTCTTCACCCTTCACTGCTGGCTCCTTGGTCCTGCTGCTTTTATAAGGAATAGTGTCCAGCACTTCATCCTGGCCCCTGAACAAATGTCTGCTGAGCAGATGGGTGATGAATGAACGGAGGGAGGAGGGAGGAAGGACGGGACACACTCAGAAATGGGAGGCAGCGCCCCATGCTGCCCTGAGCCCTGCACTGGGAGCTCCTTTCCTGCTCTGTCATAAACTCCCCAAGAGCTCAGGGAGCCACATCTGTCTGACTCCCAGATTCTCTCACCCCCCCATATGCATGCCTCCTGGCATAGAGCTTATCATTCAGCTTCTCTTCTCTGACTCTGGGCTTTGCTTCTACCTTAGTCCCCAGCTGCAAAATTCATGGATTAAAGGGGATAATTGGGTCCCTCCTGCTCTTAAACTGATGATGAAAAGGAATATTGGGGCCTGTTCTTTAATGAGGGCCCTAAGGGGCCACTCACTGGTCTGGGGGACACCTGGAGGTAGAGGAATGGTGGCCCATTCTGACTTAACCCCAGGTCTGTTCTTCATCTCTACCCAGGTGGGTTTGAATCCATCCAGAATCTTCCAAATGATGTGAGCGGTGAGTAGAGATCCTACCCAGCCCGACCTCCAGTCATGGAGGACAGTGCTCATATCCTCTTGCTGAGACTAGCTGTCTTAGTTGTAGGTGCTCAGCGTTGCTCGACTTTGCCTGTCCTTACAGCATCCCAGCCAGAAGGCTTCAAGGAGCCCAGATCTGGCAGAGCCTGGGAGGAACATCTGTCCTTGGACTCCAGACAGTCCAGTGGCTCTGAGGACTCCAACCCGGAGGAGGAGCTCCTCTCAGCCTCAGACAGCTATCACCTGCCCGAGCCTGATGACCTTGGTGACCCGGAACTGTTTGTGGACCTAAGCAGTGGTCAGGAGGAGGAGGAAGCTGAGAACTTTGCACCCATATTGGCTTTCCTGGATCACGAGGGTTATGCAGACCACTTTAGGAGCCTTTATGATTTCTCCTTCTCTTTCCTCACTTCTTCCTTTTACAGTTTCTCTGAGGAAGACGAGCTTGTGGTTTACCTGGAGGCCTCAAGGAAGTGGGCCAAGAGGAGCCACATGACTTGGGCCCACGCCCGGGTCTGTTTCCTTCTGGGCCGGCTGAGTGTCAGGAAGGTCAAACTCTCTCAGGCCAGGGTTTACTTCGAGGAGGCCATCCACATTCTCAGTGGGGTGTTTACGGACCTATCCTTGGTGGCTGCTCTGTATGTCAATTTGGCTGCAATCTACCTGAAGCAGAGGCTGAGGCACAAAGACTCGGCCCTGCTGGAAAAGGCAGGTGCCCTGCTGGCCTGTCTGCCGGACCGTGAGTGTAGTGCCAAGAATGAAATCGACCTGGTGGCCTACGTGCTGCGCCAGGGGATTGTGGCAGGCAGCAGCGCCCTGGAGGCCAGAGCCTGCTTTCTGGCCATGCGATTGCTTCTCCACCTGGGCCAGCATGAAGAGGTCCTGCCCTTTGCAGAGCGCCTGCAGCTCCTCTCCGGATACCCTCATGTCTCAGAGGCTGCAGCCACCATTTTGACTTTTCTGTATGACAAGAAATATCTTCCACACCTCGCAGTGGCCTCTGTCCGGCAGCGTGGTAGCCAAAGTGCCCAAGGGATACCTCTTCCTATTTGGCAGGTCCACCTGGTCCTCCAGAACACCACCAAGCTCCTTGTCATTCCCTCCCCAGGCTGGTGTGAAGTTTCTGCCCTGGCCTGCCCGACACTCAGGCAGGTGCTGGCGAGCTGTGAGGAGAAGGCAGACTGGAGCACCCAGAGGGCCCTGTGTCTCATCCTGTCCAAAATCTACCTCCATCACAGGTGTCCCGATGGTGCCATACACTACCTGAGCCAGGCCCTGGTGCTCGGGCAGCTGCTGGGGGAGCAGGAAGCATTTGAGTCTTCCCTCTGCCTGGCATGGGCCCATCTCTTAGCCAGTCAGGCAAAGAAGGCTTTGGACATCCTTGAGCCACTTTTATGCTCCCTGAAGGAGACAGAGAGTGTGACTCAAAAGGGAGTGGTGCATAACCTCTTGGGACTTGCACTTCAAGGTGAAGGCCGCGTGAACAAGGCAGCCAAGAGCTATCTGCGGGCCTTGCATAAAGCCCAGGAGGTGGGAGATGTGCGTAACCAGGCAGTGACTATGGCCAATCTTGGCCACCTAAGCCTTAAGTCCTGGACTCAGAAATCAGCCAGGGACTATCTCCTGCAGGCTGTCCGACTCTATTCTGAACTTCAAGCCAGCAAGGAGACGGATATGGAATTAGCACAAGTGCTTCTCTGGTTGGCACAAGTTCTAGTTTCTGGACACCAGTTGGCCTATGGCCGCCTTTGTTATGAAATGGCATTGCTGTTCGGCTTAAGACATCAGCACCTGAAGAGTGAGTATATCCCAGGCTGCTGAAAGGCTGTAGAGAAAAGTGTTGAAGCAAGCTTTGCCCATCTCCTATCTCGGGTCATCTCATTCGTATCCCTGCTTTATGTTCAGGTCAGCTTCAGGTCACCAAATCCCTCTGCCATTTCTACAGCTCTGTGTCCCCACATCCTGAGGCATGTATCACCTACCATGAGCACTGGCTGTCACTGGCCCAGCAGCTCAGGGACCGGGAGATGGAGGGGAGGCTGCTGGAGTCCCTCGGGCAGCTCTATCGGAACCTAAACACAGCCAGGTAAGGCTGGGCTCAAGGACAATTCTAGAAGCAGCTTTAGGAAGTTATTTTGGAAAATTTGGAAGTTATTTCCCTAAGTTGAAGTGCATATGGTACAGGTCTGGCATCATGCAAAACAGCAAGGGCTCTGTGGCTACCACATGGTGCCTTCCATTACTTATTAGCTGTGTGGCCTTGGGCAAGTTAACTTCACCCCAGTTTTCTCATTGGTGAAAGGAAGATCATAATGACCCCTGTCCTATAATGTTATTATGAGGAATAAGTGAGTTAATGCTCGTGCAACTCTTGGAAGATTGCCTGATACATAGGAAGGGCTGAGTAAAGTCACCTCCATCACTGTCACTTGTGTGCTTCCATCACTACCCCTCACATGACCATGGCTGAGGGTGCATATTCAGACAGGGGACAGTTAGACCTAGGACTGAAGAAGCTTCAGGTCTTTGTTATCTGAAGACAATTGATTTTAAAGAAAAGACACTTAACCTATCAATCCACTGAAAGATAAGGCAAAAAAAAATTCATGGTCCAAAAAGTTCATTTGAGACCTACCTTTAAAATGAAATTGGAAAGTATGAAATGACATTTAATTTCACTTTTAGTTAGAAATATTTAAATTATAATTGCAACTATGTGCCACGTCTTGGAATAAACATACCATGAAAGAAAGGATTGTTGACTTTTTGGCTTCAGTGTGTTGACAAAATTGTATAATAGCACAATGAGACAGTCTTTGTTTTGCAATTGACTTTCAGCAGTGTCTCAAAAAGCCTCCTTTTTGCAAAAATATATCAAAATGTAGCCATTTAATCCTCTTTTAGGGGCCTCTTTTAACCCTTTGATATTCAAATTATCCTCACTTAAAGTGTCTTGCCGTGTCCTGTGGA
The DNA here is from genome assembly GCF_027406575.1 of Nycticebus coucang. Taxonomy (NCBI): domain Eukaryota; kingdom Metazoa; phylum Chordata; class Mammalia; order Primates; family Lorisidae; genus Nycticebus; species Nycticebus coucang. The sequence continues at coordinate 49,112,092 of NC_069796.1, read as the reverse complement.
TTTTCTCTTCTTTGTCTCATCACTGGTCTGACACTGTTAAATGCTTAATCCTCACTTGCCAGTGGGTAGCCTACAGTTCAACACTTAAACAAGCCTTAAATTGGTTCCATTAAATTCTACATGATTTGCAAGATTTTCAATTTCACTTTGCAGTAGGTTTGCATCGTAGTATTATATTTATAATGATGAATGCCTTCTAAAATAGAGCAGGGGTAATTGCTACTGTTAAGTAGAGAGAGGTGGTTGAGGAGAAGCTAATTAAATGTCATTTTTTGCTTTTCTAGGCAACATAGTAATTGGGCAACCGAACAATCACACAGTGAATAATCAGATAACAAATTCTCTCTCTTTCTACCTCTCTCTCTCTCTTTTACTGCTCTTTTCTTTTAAAAGGAACAGATGTCTTTCAAACCTCCCACTGTCTTTACGTTTAGTCCAGCGAGGGAGCTGTGGATTCCTGCAGCATGTGAGGGGACGGGAGGCTTCAGCTCCACTCTACTTCCATTCCAGGACACCCTAGAAATTTGGATGCTTCTGGAACAGATCCAGAAAGCAGGTTTGAATTAACCACAGAGATGACACAGTCATGAGCTGTAGGTGAGGCATCATGTAGGACTAGGCTTTGGGAACGTTGGATTCTAAGGGACTGGATGGAGCAAAGATTACACATGTGTTAAGCTTGTTGCCACCTCTCTGCTGTGCAAGCTCAGTCTTGAATTCTGCTCCCAGGCACCCCACCACTGCCATCCTTTGGTCACCAGCGGCTCCCCCACTCTGTTGTCTAAAACCACTGAAATCCTTAGGAGGAAGTCAGAGGGAAAAGGAAGTGTGCGGAGTCATTGTCCTTCTTAAGTGGGGGGGGTGATGGAAAGGAGGTCAGGAGTGGGGCTGCCGAGGGCCTCAGGAGTTACCAAAGGAAGTTGGTAACCACAAAGCTGGGAGAGGAGCCAGGAAACCTGATTCTGCCATGACCTTCTAAATTGTCCTGAAGCAAGTCACTTTTCCTCTTGGTTGCTCTGTCCATGAAGTTAAATTGAATCAGGTGCCTTGCAGTTGTAAAATGTTGAGTCTTGGGCCAGTTAGCTTCATGGGATGTTAGTGCCCCAAATCCTGCTGCCTCTGAAGAGTTTTGAATTTGGGCAGCATATGCTGTGGGTTTTTTGGGGGGGCCTTTGGGATCAAAGACATAAGCTTTTAGGATTTGGAAGACTCTACAGTATGTTCAGAAGTTCTTAGGGGTGGACATTTTAGGGCTAGCACAGAGGTGGACGCTGAGGAGAAATATAGGACATGTGTGGGGGGCAGGCAAGTGGCGAATTAGTTACTGAGTTCACCAGTTCACAGCCCTTGAGTTGCAGCTCTGTGCTGACCGGGCCTCTGATGACAGCATGGGGAGAAGGAGAATGGGGGCAGCTTTGTCCTGGGGGGAGTCTATGCCTCCTTTGCTCAGAGTTCAGGTAAGTGAAGAAAACTGCTAATGTTGTGGTTCAGGCAGCTGTCTTCATTCTCTATTCTTGGTGTGCTCTTGGCAGAATGACCAGATATCCCAAAAGTAAGGAAAGCATGAAATGAGGTTTACTGGGGAAGAGAAAGATAGGTTTACAGAGCAAGATATGTTCTCCATAGACAAAGAATGGGCCCCCATTGTTGTGAGAAGAAAAGGCTTTGGCTATGGCTGGGAGTTCTGTTTTATACTGTCAGGATTGGGCCCACCTTATGGGTCAGAGGTCACCTTGAAACCACGGAGTCTTACTGTGCTGCGGCCCTCCCATGAGCTTCTCTGAAAGCCCATTGGGGGCTGTAAACTGCACCGTAGATCTAAGCCAGAGATGTGATAATTATTCTTAAGGTTGTTCTGGTTCACCTTCCAGACTCTACTGAACCTATGCTGCTTGGCCCATGGACTAAAGAGTCTGCATCCTTTTTGTGGTTGGCATTCTAAGTTCTGATTGGTGGGTATGTCGGACGTCCTCTCCTCCTCTGGGTTGGGCCGTTGCTTGGCACAGGATTAAGGTGGGTTGGCACCAAGATAGGGGCCTAGAGACCCTGCCCTTGTCCTTTTTCCCTAGGAGAGCCAGAACCCTATCCACTTAACACTTAAGAGAAGTGATTTTCAACTGGTGTGCTACAGTCCATGGCTTACCTCTTCACTCCATGATCCTTCATAGGATAAGCTAGAAAATGTTCCTTCCTCTTCTGTTTTTTGAGAGAGTTTAGGAAGAATTGGTGTTGATTCTTTAAATATTTGTTAGAATTCACTGGTGAAGCCACCTAGGGCTTTTCTTTATAAGGAGTTTTTTTTTTTTTTTCCAGACAGAGTTTCATTTTGTTGCCCCCGGTAGAGTGCTGTGGCATCATAGCTCACAGCAACCTCAGACTCTTGGGCTCAAGCAATTCTCTTGCTTCAGCCTCCCAAGTAGCTGGGACTATAGGTGCCTACCATAGTGCCTGGCTATTTTTAGAGACAGGGTCTCGCTTTAGCTCAGGCTGGTCTCGAACTCGTGAGCTTAGGTAATTCTCCTGCCTCGGCCTTCCAGAGTGCTGGGATTACAGGCATGAGCCACCACATCCAGCTATAAGGAGTTTTTTGATTACTCATTCAATCACCATAGTTTTATAGCTTTATTTAGAATTTTTATTTTTTCTTGAGCAATTTTGGTACTTTTTGTCTTTCTAAGAATTTTTCCATTTCATCTAAATTATCTGATTTTTGATACACAGTTGTTCTCAGTGTTCCCTTGTAATCCTTTCTATTTCTATATGGTTGGTAGTAGTCTGCATTTTAATACCTGAGTCTCTTCTCTCATTTCTATTCTTAACCAGACTAGCCAAAAATCTGTCATTTAAACAAAATCTTTTAAACAAACAAACTTGTGGTTTTATTGATTGTTCTCTATTAGTTTTCTATTCTCTATGTCATTTATTTTGGCTTTAATATTTATTATTTCTTTTCTTCTTTCTGTTTACTTTGGGATTACTTTGCTCCTCTTTATCTAGTATTTTTTTTTTTTTTTTTTGTAGAGACAGAGTCTCACTTTATGGCCCTTGGTAGAGTGCCGTGGCCTCACACAGCTCACAGCAACCTCCAGCTCCTGGGCTTAAGCGATTCTCTTGCATCAGCCTCCCGAGTAGCTGGGACTACAGGTGCCCGCCACAACGCCCGGCTATTTTTGGTTGCAGTTTGGCCAGGCTGGGTTTGAACCCGCCACCCTCGGTATATGGGGCCGGCGCCTTACCGACTGAGCCACAGGCGCCGCTCCCTTTATCCAGTATTTTAAGGTGGCATGTTAGGTTATTGGTTTGAAATTTTTTTCTTTTTTAATATAAGCGTTTATAGTGATACATTTTCTTATGACTATTACTTTTATTTCATTCTATAAATTTTGGTATGCAGTGTTTTTGTTTTTATTCATTGCAAAGTATTTTCTAATATTCATTATTATTTCTTCTTTGACCCATTTGATTCTTAGGAATCTGTTGTTTCAGTTCCACATATTGGTGGATTTTCCAAATTTCCTTCTGTTACTGATTTCTAGTTTCATTCCATTGTAGTGTGAAAACATACTTTGTATAATTTCTTTCTTTCTTTTTTTTTATTGTTGGGGATTCATTGAGGGTACAATAAGCCAGGTTACACTGATTGCAATTGTTAGGTAAAGTCCCTCTTGCAATCATGTCATACTTTGTATAATTTCATTCATCTTAAATTTGTTGAGATTTGTTTATGGCCTAAAATATTATCATTCTGTAGGATGGGTCCTGTGCACTTGAGAGGAATATGATCCTGTTGTTGCATGGTGTAGTGTTCTGTAGATATCAGTTAGATCTAATTATAGTTAGTCCTCTTTGTCGTTCTTATGTGTAGTTGTATTCATTATTGAAAGCAGATTATTAAAATTTCCAATTATTGTTGAATTGTCTGTTCTTCCCTTTAATTCTGTCAGCTTTTCCTACCCGTGTTTCGTGGCTCTGTTCTGATGTACATATATGTTTTCACTGATCTCTTCCAGGTGGATTGAATCTTTTATCATCAGAAAATGACTTTCATTGTTATTGGTTATAGTTTTTGGTCTTTTTATCTGATATTAGCATAGCAACTCTAGCTATCTTTTGTTACTGTTCACATAACATATCTTTTTCCATATTTTTAGTTTAATTGTGTCTTTGAACCTAATGTATATCTCTTATAGATAGCATATAGTAGAAACATTTTTTACTACATTCTTCTAATCTGTCTTTTGACTGAAGTGTTTAATACATTTACATTTAATTAATTACAGGTAAAACAAAATTTGTGTCTGCCTCTTTGCTCTTGGTTCTCTCTATATATTAAAACTTTTTTTTTCGCTTTTCTGTTCTTCCATTACATAAATATTTATGTTAAATAGATATTTTCTGATATACCATTCTAATATATCATTGTCCTTGTATATTTCTTGTATGATTAATATAATTATTTCAGTTATTTTCTTAGTGGTTTCTCTGGAGTTTATAATTAACATCTTGACCTGTAATGATATCTGATATTTTCTGAACATTCACACAGCCCCTATATGTGTATGTGATCTTCTAGATTCCCAGGAATATTTCAGAGCTTCTCAAAGGTTCTTATGGGTGGCTCGGCGCCTATGGCACAGTGGTTACAGGGCCAGCCACATACACCAAGGGTGGCGGGTTTGAACTCAGCCCAGGCCAGCTAAACAATTGCAACAACAACAACAACAACAACAACAACAACAACAACAAAATAGCTGGGCGTTGTGGTAGGCACCTGTAGTCCCAGCTGTTTAGGAGGCTGGGGCAAGAGAATTGCTTAAGCCCAAGAGTTTGAGGTTGTTGTGAGCTGTGATGCCATAGCACTCTACGGAGGGTGACATAGTGAGACTCTGTCTCAAAAAAAAAAAAAAGTTTCTTATGGGCATCTCATTCCTCACCTTTTCCTTTTTATTTCTTTCTTTTGTAATTTAATTTAATTTTTGTTGTTGTTGTTAGCTTCTTGTTGATTTTAAGTATTTTCACCACCTATGGCAGAGATGCTGTTAAATAATTGATGATGATTGCTTTTGACAAACACTTCAGGGAACAAGGTGTTATGCATTGAGTGAGCTCTGAGTGAGGTCAAATAAAAACAAGCCCTGTGAGTGGAAACTTTTAGGAAATTTCAATAGCTCAAATAGTGACAATTCTTGGGAGATGGAACTTTAGGGGATTCCAAGCTCATAGTCTCTTAAAGTGGCTGCTGGTCTTTCCAGATGTTTGTTTTTAAGGCCCCCACACAGCTAGTGCAAGCAGGACAGCTGTAGGGCAAGTTGAAAAACAACAAAGCTTATGATTCTTGATAAGATCCAGTTCCTTTTCTGAATAAATACTCTTTGCAAACCTTTGGTTAATTTTCACAATTCTGAAAAATTTTATTTTGACAATTTTTGCCAGTGTTCTCATAGCTTTTATGGAGGAGCAGATTTTTGGAAGTCCTTTACCCCATTGTTTTAGAAGTTGATATAGCATAGAATTTTTAGTTTTAATATACTGTAGTTGTAAACTCTGAGATTCTTATTCATACAATTAGAAGGAAATAAATACCCACTTCTGCTTTACCATTCATGAGTGACCTAAGCGGAAGACTTTAGGTGTCAGAAAAAACCCCTACAAACTAAGGTCATTGTCCCTTTACAGAATGGCTAGTTTATCAAAGGGAACATGCTGTAATGCTATGTTTGTTTAGCATGTATAAATCACCTACTCCTACAGAGCACTCAAAAAAAAAAAAACCAAAACAAAAAAAGAACAAAGAAAAAGACCTACAATAGACACAGATAAAAAAGTGTTTTCACCCAGGCAGTGGGGAATGTGTTACTGTAATTTAGTGCTAAGCTTCCTGGTAGCTGAGGTAAAAAGGGGAATGCTATATGAGGTTCTCACCATCTGATAAAAGAACATAAACAAATGTATCTGTTGGAGCAGGTTTTTTTCCTGGCACTGATTTCTAGGAGGAGTTTATTAAGTGGGTCTTGATGTAATGGACATATTTCTTCAAGTAAATTCCCCTCAAGGGATTTAATTCTCACAAAGTTCAAAGCCATAGCAAGCAAAGGCAGGAAGTGTTCATGGAAGAAGTGGCAGGCATCTATTGGGGCAGGTATGAAGGAAAAGGAGACAAAGCTTTCAGCAACGGTTGGGGGTGATCTGTCAGGGAAGGCTTTATGTAAGTGGAAGCATTTGAGAAGACCCTTGAAGGATAAGTAAGATTTTGAAAAGTGGAGAAAGATAGAAAATAGCACTTCAGGTGCAAAACAAGGCAGTAGCCATGGAGAAGTGGGGACACGTTTGAAAGGCATCTTGTAGACTTGACACACAGATTTTGGTGATCCCCCTAGGAGGGGATATGGAAGTTGAATGGGCATGGGGGTAACAATAGGCTTCTGGACCTACACAGTGAACACGATATGGTCATAATGGTAACAAGTAGCATTTAGTGAGCATGCAAAATTGTTTAGTAAGCAATATGTAAATCTCAGGAGAACCTCAGAAAGTAGAAAGAGCTGTGAGAATTGAGAGCTAAAGAAGACAATCAACTTGCATGAGGCCACAGAGCAGGGATGGAAACTCCAACAGTCTGAGTCGAGAGTAGGGTTAGCAAATGATTTTCATAAAAGATCAGATAGTAAATGTTTTAAGCTTTATGGGTCATGTGATTTCTGTCACAAATACTCTACTCTGCAGCTGTAACATGAATATAGTCATATACAATATATAAATGAATGGGTGTGGCTGTGTTCTAATAAAACTTCATTTATAAAAGCAAGAGAAGGGTTGTATTTGGTTTATGGGGCATAGTTGGCCAGCATTTGACCTAGAATGCATATTCTTAAGCATTCTGTATGTATTATGCCTTATCACTCTAGATCAACATTAGATATGGGGGGCTATATAGTGAATCTTGTGGATTTGTATAGATGAGAATGGCTCATTTTTTTTCTGTCAGCTCTTTTTGTCCGCTTTAAAGAGTTCAGACTAATTATGCCACTCTGTTCTACTAGGGTTAGTTCAGATCCTTTTTTCATTTTTTTTTTTCATTGTGGTTAAGAACTTTCTTTTTTTTTTTTTTTCATATTATTAAATCATTGCTGTGTACATTAATGTGATCATGGGGCACCATACTGGTTTCATAGACGGTTTGACACATTTTCATCACACTGGTTAATATAGCCTTCCTGGCATTTTCTTAGTTATTGTGTTAAGACATTTATATTCTACATTTACTAAGTTTCACATGTACCCTTGTAAGATGCACCGCAGTTGTAATCCCACCAATCACCCTCCCTCCACCCATCCTCCCACCTCCCTCCCCTCCCTCTCCCCCTTCCCCATATTCTTAGGTTATAACTGGGTTATAGCTTTCATATGAAAGCCATAAGTTAGTTTCATAGTAGGGCTGAGTACATTGGATACTTTGTCTTCCATTCTTTAGATACTTCGCTAAGAAGAATATGTTCCAGCTCCATCCATGTAAACATGAAAGAGGTAAAGTTTTATCTTTCTTTAAGACTGCATAATATTCCATGGTGTACATATACCACAATTAATTAATCCATACATGGATCGATGGGCACTTGGGCTTTTTCCATGACTTAACAATTATGAATTGGGCTGCAATAAACATTCTGGTACAAATATCTTTGTTATGATGTGATTTTTGGTCTTCTGGGTATATACCTAGTAGAGGAATTATAGGATTGAATGGCAGATCTATTTTTAGATCTCTAAGTGTTCTCCAAACATCTTTCCAAAAGGAATGTATTAATTTGCATTCCTACCAGCAGTGTAGAAGTGTTCCCTTTTCTCCACATCCACGCCAACATCTCTGGTCTTGGGATTTTGTGATATAGGCTAGTCTCACTGGAGTTAGATGGTATCTCAAACTAGTTTTGATTTGCATTTCTCTGATGATTAAGGATGGTGAGCATTTTTTCATATGTCTGTAGGCCGCATGCCTGTCTTCTGCAGAGCAGTTTCTCTTCAAGTCCCTTGTCCAGCCTGCGATGGGATCACTTGTTCTTTTCTTGCTAATATGTTTGAGTTCTCTGTGGATTCTGGTTATTAAACCTTTGTTGGAGACATAACCTGCAAATATCTTCTCCCATTCTGAGGGCTGTTTACTTGCTTTACTTACTGTGTTCTTGGCTGTGCAGAAGCTTTTTAGTTTGATCAGGTCCCAGTAGTGTATTTTTGAAGCTGCTTCAATTGCCCGGGGGGTCCTCCTCATAAAATACTCACCCAGACCAATTTCTTGAAGGGTTTTCCCTGCACTCTATTCTAGTATTTTTGTATTTCATGTCTTAAGTTTAAATCTTTAATCCAGTGAGAGTCTATCTTAGTTAATGGTGAAAGGTGTGGGTCTAGTTTCAGTCTTTTACAGATCACCAGCCAGTTCACCCAGCACCATTTGTTAAATAGGGAATCTTTTCCCCACTGAATGTTTTTAATTGGCTTGTCAAAGATCAAATAACGGTAAGTAGCTGGGTTAATCTCTTAGTTTTCTATTCTGTTCCAGACATCTACCTCTCTGTTTTTGTGCTATTTCAGAACTTGGCCTGTTTTGATCACTATTGACTTACAGTATAGTCTGAGGTCTGGTAGCATGATTCCTCCTGCTTTGTTTTTATTTCTGAGTAATGTCTTGGCTATTCGAGGTTTTTTCTGATTCCATATAAAACAAAGTATTATTTTTTCAAGATCTTTAATGTATGACAGTGGAGCTTTAATAGGAATTGCATTAAAATTGTATATTGCTTTGGGTTGTATGGACATTTTAACAATGTTGATTCTTCCCAGCCATGAGCATGGTATGTTTTTCCATTTGTTAACATTTTCAGCTATTTCTTTTCTTAGAGTTTCATAGTTCTCTGCATAGAGATCTTTCACATCCTTTGCTAGACAAACTCCCAAATATTTCATCTTCTTTGGGACTACTGTGAATGGAAGAGAGTCCTTAACTATTTTTTCAGCTTGACTATTGTTGGTATATATAAAGGCTACCGATTTATGAATGTTGATTTTGTAACCTGAGATCCTGCTGTATTCCTTGATCACATCTGAGAGTTTTGTAGTAGAATCGCTGGTGTTTTCCATATATACAATCATATCATCTGCAAAGAGTGAAAGTTTGATCTCTTCTGACCCTATACGGATACCATTTATCGCCTTTTCTTCCCTAATTGCGATGGCTAAAACTTCCATTACAATGTTAAAGAGCAATGGAGACAATGGGCAGCCTTGTCTGGTTCCTGATCTGAGTGGAAATGATTCCAATTTAACTCCATTCAATATGATATTGGCTGTGAGTTTGCCGTAGATGGTCTCTATCAGTTTAAGAAATGTCCCTAGTATACGAATTTTCTTAAGTGTTCTGATCATGAAGGGATGCTGGATATTACCAAAAGCTTTTTCTGCATCAATTGAGGGAATCATATGGTCTTTGTTTTTTAATTTGTTTATGTGCTGAATTATACTGATAGATTTATGTATATTGAACCAGTCTTGAGACCCTGGGATAAAACTGACTTGGTCATGATGTATAATTTGTTTGATGTGTTGCTGAATTCTGTTTGTTAGGATCTTGTTGAATATTTTTGCATCTGTATTCATTAGTGATACTGGTCTATAATTTTCTTTTCTTGTTGGGTCTTTTCCTGGTTTGGCGATCAGGGTGATTTTTGCTTCATAGAACGTGTTGGGTAGTCTTCCTTCTTTTTCTACATTTTGGAACGGGTTGAGTAATATAGGTACTAGTTCCTCATTAAAGGTTTGGTAGAATTCTGATGTGAAGCTATCTGGTCCCGGGCTTTGCTTTTTAGGGAGTTTTCGTATGGTTGATGCTATTTCAGAACTTGATATTGGCCTGTTCAGCATTTCCACTTGATTCTGGTTAAGTCTTGGAAGGCGATGTGCTTCCATGTAGTGGTCAATTTCCTTCAGATTTTCATATTTCTGAGAATAAAGTTTCTTGTAATATTCATTAAGGATTTTTTGTATTTGAATTTCTGACAAGTCTGTTGTTATTTCATCTTTGCCATTTCTGATTGATGAAATTAGAGATTTTACTCTTTTTTTCCTGGTTAGGTTAGCAAAAGGTTTACCTGTTTTATTGACGTTTTCAAAAAACCAAGTTTTTGATTTATTGATCTGTTGTACAATTCTTTTGTTTTCAATTTCATTTAATTCTGCTCTAATTTTGGTTATTTCTTTTCTTCTACTGCGTTTGGTGTTGGAATGTTCTTCCTTTTCCAGTTGCTTGAGATGTCCCATTAAGTTGTTTAACTTCCTCTCTTTCCGTTCTCCTGAGGAAGGTTTGCAGTGCTATAAATTTCCCTTATAGGACTGCCTTTGCGGTATCCCAGAGGTTCTGATAATTAGTGTCTTCCTTGTCGTTTTGTTCCCCAAATTTGGCAATTTCCTTCTTTTTTTTTTTTATTTATTTTATTTATTTTTTTTTTATTGTCGGGGATTCACTGAGGGTACAATAAGCCAGGTTACACTGATTGCAATTGTTAGGTAAAGTCCCTCTTGCAATCATGTCTTGCCCCCATAAAGTGTGACACACACCAAGGCCCCACCCCCCTCCCTCCTTCCCTCTTTCTGCTTCCCCCCCTAACCATAATTGTCATTAATTGTCCTCATATCAAAATTGAGTACATAGGATTCATGCTTCTCCATTCTTGTGATGCTTTACTAAGAATAATGTCTTCCACGTCCATCCAGGTTAATACGAAGGATGTAAAGTCTCCATTTTTTTTAATGGCTGAATAGTATTCCATGGTATACATATACCACAGCTTGTTAATCCATTCCTGGGTTGGTGGGCATTTAGGCTGTTTCCAAATTTTGGCGATTGTAGGCAATTTCCTTCTTAATCTCATCTCTGACCCAGGTATCCTTCAGCATTAGGTTATTTAACTTTCATGTTTTTGTATGAGTATGCAGATTCCTGTTGTTACTGAGTTCAACTTTTATTCCATGGTGGTCCGAGAAGATGCAAGGAATAATTTCTATTCCTTTAAATTTACTGAGGTTAGACTTGTGACCTAAGATGTGATCGATTTTGGAGTATGTTCTGTGGGCTGATGAGAAGTATGTGTATTCAGTTTTTTTGGGATGAAATGTTCTGTAGATGTCTGCTAAATCCAAATGTTGGATGGTTAGGTTTAAATCTAAAATTTCTTTGCTCAGCTTCTTATTGGAGGATCTGTCCAATACTGCCAGAGGAGTGTTGAAATTCTGACTATTATGGAGCTGGAGGAAATCAAGTTGCTCATGTCTGTTAGAGTTTCTCTTATAAATTGAGGTGCATCTGGTTGGGTGCATAAATATTAATAATTGAAATCTCATCATATTGAGTATTACCCTTAACAAATATGAAGTGACCATTTTATCCTTCCTTACTTTTGTTGGTTTAAAGCCTATTGTGTCTGCCAATAGAATTGCAACACCTGCTTTTTTCTGATTACCATTTGCCTGATATGTGAATGACCATTCTTTCACCCTGAGTTTATATTTATCTTTTAAGGTAAGATGTGACTCTTTTATGCAGCAAACATCTGGCCTGAGTTGTTGTATCCAGTCATCTAACCTGTGCCTCTTTACAGGACAGTTTAAGCCATTCACATTAATGGAGAATATTGATAAGTCTGGTAAAATTTTGGGTATCAAGTTTTTCGAAAGTCCAGTGGACATTTTTAATCCTTTTGCCACTGTGGAAGTTGGAGTTTGATCAAAAGTTTCTGAGTGAGTTTATTTTTGTGGTAGAGGATTGGGCTGATCATTATGGAGGATAGGTCTGAGAATATCCTGAAGAGCTGGTTTGGTTGTGGCAAATTTCTTCAGCATATGAATGTCATTAACATATTTCATTTCTCCGTCATAAATTAAACTCAGTTTAGCTGGATACAGAATCTGGGGTTGAAAGTTATTTTGCTTTAGGAGATTAAAAGTTGATGACTACCCTCTTCTGGCTTGAAAAGTTTCAGCAGAGAGATCTGCAGTCGTTCTAATTTTCTTCCCTTTGTAGGTAATGGATTTCTTATGTCTGGCTGCTTTCAGAATTTTCTTCTTCATATTAACTTTAGTGAAGTTAAGTATTATATGCTTGTGGGATGTCTTATTTGGATTGAGTCGTGCTGTGGTTCTGAAACTGTCTGCCATTCTAATTTCAGAATCTCTTGGCATGTCTGGAAAAGTCTCTTTCATAATTTCATGGAGAAGGGCCTCTGTGCCTTGTGAGGCCATTTCATCAGTTGCAGGCATTCCAATGAGGTGGATATTAGCCTTCTTCGAATTTTCCCAGAGCTCTCTGAGAGAATGATCTGTTTTTGCTCTCCATTTCTCTTCCTCTTTGAGAGTTTGGGAGCATTCAAAAGCTTCGTCTTCAATGTCAGAAATCCTTTCTTCTGCTTGCTCCACTCTGTTACTGAGGGATTCTACTGTATGTTTCAGATCTTGAGGGCTGCAAATTCTTGCTTCACTGTGTCAAAATCTTTGGTGGTTTTTTCTTTAAATTTGTTAAATTCTTGAGACAACTTTTGAATTGTTCCTCCAATTTCTAATTCCAAATTTTCCTCCATTTTATTAATCTTGTTTGCAATGCAAATTCTGAATTCAATTTCTGACATCTCGGCCAGCTGTTTATGAATAGGATCTTCAGTTACATCTGCCATATCTTTCCTTGGGGAGGTTGATCTATTTTTGTTATTCATGTTACTAGAGTTTTTCCGCTGATTCCACCCCATGATTATTTTATACCGTTCGACTTTTCCCCTGGAGGTTTGTCAAGGACCTGTACAGTGCTACGGCCTGAGAACCTGGGGACCTGTTTGGTGTGGTGGGGCTAAGTGGTTCTGTCTTGTTTTCAGCTAGTCTCTGTTCGACCCTAGTGAAACAGTTACTCTGGGTTGAAGTCTCAGCTGTGGAGAAGTACCAGAGATTAATTCACCCCAGCCCCCACAGGCCACAATTGGAAAGGGAAAATCTAACCTTCCTACAACCACACACCCAGGGCACCACTTGAATAGTCCTTGGGCGATTGGCTCAGTTCAAAAGGTCCAAATCAATTGTCTCAGTCAGCACGTGGCTCAGGTGGGAGAGTTTTAAAAGGTCTCTGGCAACTGGATTGCAGGGGTCTGGTGACAACTCAGATATGACTTGCTCTGGTGCTCTGTGAAGTCAGGAGGACCCACCCAGCAAATAGATTAGTCTGGGAAGGTTGATGCCTCCTTCCCCACCTTGCACGTGTGTCACACCCAGTCACTGATAGCCCCACAGGACTGTGACCCAGTTGCCTCCAGTGAGCAGATACTCCAGGGGTTTGTACCTGCCTGAATCACAAGGAAATCTATATCTGCTCAACCAGGCCACTGATCCCTGCCTCTATCCAGCAGGGGGAGGTGAGGCCTGACAACCTCGGGCGCTTGATGGAGGCTGAGGGATGTTCACTCAGTTCCAGTTACTGACAGAACAGTATAACTTTGCATGAATTTGTTTCTGTCCCTGCTAAATCCCCTGCAGAAGAGAAGCTATTTTGAGTTCCCAGAACCTCTGCCTCAGGCCTTGTCTTTGCTGCTGCAGGTTTGTATTCACAGCACGGTTAGGTGTCAATTCTAGCTTCTTGCCTTTCTTTGACTATAGGCTGACCATCCCCTGAGGGCTGGGTGCATCTTAGGCTCAGTAAAGTGGTCCTCTGGGTCAGCACCATCCTGGGAATTTCCAGGCTCTGCGTGTGAGTTTTCTAGACCCCGTGCTTCACCCAGGCCAGTACTACCTCAGGCAAACCCTTTACTCACAGGGCCTGCGTTTTAGTCCCAGATCTGTTCTGAGGTGGTTGCCACCTGAGAAGATGCCCAGCCTCCTCTGGTTGCCCAGGGAGACAGCGGGTGTGGCTTTGGAATATCCGGGGGTGAGCCCTATTGTTGCCAAAAACGGGTGCTGTTCTGCTCCTCGGGGCACCATTGTTCCAGCGTGGTTCCCTCTCAGCTGACCGTCCTCTCCTCACTACCTTGCCACAGAATCAGCACTGACTAGCTGCAGTCTAGGCCCTGTCCACACCCCTCAAGAAATCACCCAAGAATCTGGACTCTTGGGGGACAGGCCTCCAGACCTCAGAGTGAGAGTCGAGGGGAGTGCTGGGAGCTCAGACTTGCAGATAGAGACTATATACAGTTTTATACAGTTTTATGCCTGGTAAGAGAATGCCGTGGCACCCTAGTAGGGGAGGTAGGTCTAGTTTTTAGAGGGTGTGTCCCATGGAGTGTAGTGGGAGGACCTTTGAACTCTGCTTGTTTGTTTGTAGGCACTCTGAGCCATTCTCATAGGGGAGGGGTCTCCTGTCTGCTTGGTGATGGATTTTGTACCTTTTGTTTGTATCCTTGGGGTCACAGCTCGCCTCAGCACGGTTGATGTGCGTTCTTCAACCTTCTCTCTTGGTCAGCTCAAATCCACCAGGTTACTTGCTAAATTTCTGTGCTTTAACTCTCCTTCTGGATGGGAGCCTCTGTGGAAAGCTGGTTTCAGTTAGCCATTTTGTCTCCTCTCCCAGTTCAGAATCTTGACTCCTCAATTTAAAGTGGTTTTACTAGCCCATGCTACCTTTTTACTGATTTTAATTCCTCCTATTTGAAAGGTTTTCTCTTGGATTTAGAGGTAGAGATGGTGGAAGAGGGCAAGCAGATATTGAAAACTTTGTCCCTGCCTTTGTGTTTTTGCCTTGGGACATTTTTCCATTTCCTCCTCTAATACTTCCAGGGGCACACCCTCTCTGCCATCTAGGTAACAAGTATAGAATCTAGATTGAAAAAATTTTTCAATTTCTCAATGAGAAGGATATTTGTGGGTCTTGTCTTCTGTCATCATGTGACATAAGGCAGACTGGCAGTGTTTTCTAGAGCTGAGCCAGGTAGGGTCCATGGAAATTTTGTGGCTCTATCAAATCAATTCAACAAACATTACTGAACATTAACTATGGCCTAGCACTGTGCTGAAAACTGGACAAAGGAGATATATTCCCTGAGCTCACAATGCTAACAGCACAGTTAAGGTAATTAATATGCAGTCACCAAAGATATCAAATATATTGTGACAAGTGCCACAGAGGATGTGCATAATATTATTATTAGAAAGAAGGAATGCCTTGCATATAAGAGGCCCTCATGAAATAAGGACCGATTCTTTGCATTTGAGTTCAATAGTAGCCCAGAAGCCATTGTTTCTGGCTTTTATTCTTATGTGTTTTACTCCTATGGAACTGAAAAACATGCTTCAATATTTGGTTTTGTAATATAACTAATATGCCAATCCCTTTCAGTTTTGTAATTCTACACAAGGAAAGAATCAGCTTTGGCTGATATATCCTCATTTGATCACAAGGCTATAATGTACACCATCACCCCAGTTTTACAGATGAGAAAACTGTGTTTGAAGGTTTAAAATCACATATGTCCTTAGAAACTTCAGAGTTTTTAAAGTGGTAAAAGAAAGCAAAAGTTTTCCTACATGCCGTAAGTGAGCTAGAAATTAAAAACTGCTTGTGAGTATAAGTGGGTCAGACTCAGGGTTAGATCATGTTTTTAAACAGGGCTTATCACTTGGCCCAAATTACTCTTTCCCAGCCTTATTTTTTGCATCTATAAAATGTGTATAATAATAGTACTGATCTCTTGGGGCTACTACTATGATTAAATGGGATTATGCTTATAAAATACCTAGTATATACTAAATGCTCAATAAATGTCAGGTAACAATACTGCCATTGTTACTATTATAAGAAAAGCAACAGAGAGTTCAAAATAAAGCTTTAGAAATGTGCAGGGAAGCTTAGATAAGAATTAAAAAATACACACCCCACTGGGTTTCTTTATTTGCAAAATGGGCTAAGATCTCTAATGGCTTAGCGTTAAATGACATAATGTATACTGAAAGTGCATATTGCAGCACCTGGAACAGGATCAGGCCTCAGTGAGTGACAGTTCTTATTATCAAAACAGGACAAGACCAATTAGTAGGGGCTTGGCATTGGCCAGAGGTTAGACAATCTCATTAGGCAGGGCAGGGTCCTGGGAAGCTCCAGCAGGGGATTGGTAGGAAGAAGCCTGGGGATGTACAGGATTTTTGGGATTGCTTGGTCTGAGCTCCATAGCTATATGTCACCCAGGAAAGAAGAAACACGGACTCAGCCCCAGAAACTGAAGTTGGGGACAGAAAAAAAAAAAGAAGAATCAAGATTGGAAAGGCAAGGAGGCAGGGCTTGGGCACAGGAGACCCAGATGTGCCCAAGGTTGATTGCATGCTGGCCCTCCGGCAATACTTCTTACTTCTTTTGATTTGGACTCTGAACCAGACCTAGAGCCTGTAGGTGGTGGCTGGGAGGAGCTGGGATGTGGGATGTGGTGGATGACATCACACAGTCACTGGCATATATAAAATAATGGGGTGTTGAGTGGTGACAGAAAGGAATCAAGGAACTTGTAGACCACCTCCCAACTTTAGACCACAAAAGTACTTGTTTTTTATTGGAGATAACAGATCAGCTTTTGAGAGGCAGTTGTCCTTGGAAAATCCCCCATTTGCAAGGAGTGTCATGGTGCTGTGTGAGTAGCCAGGCCTCCTCAAGTCCTGCCTTCCCCCATGGCATGATTCATGAAGAGAAATAGTGGTCTTCTATCTTCCATAGTCATAATGAACTCAGAGAGAAAAAGTCCAATAAATGAATGCTGGCTCTCCAAGTTGACCTGTCTGTAATAACTCGAATCTTTCTCCCTAAGGGTCAGGAGAAAATAACTATAGCCCAAGGATAGCAAATGGTAATAAACAAAAAAATGCAGCAGGAAATACAATCAGGATGAGATTTATGACTCCTGTCTTCATTGCTATTCTAGGGAGAGTGGGGAGAGCTGTGAAGGCCAGGTCTGCCCAATCTCTTAACTCTGCTCGAAGTTCAGGGTCTGGGTATGGGGCAGGGGAGAGAAGGACAGAGTTTCCTATGGTGAAAGAGAGGCCTGTGGTTATTGTAGCTCAAGGGAGGTTGGTGATTCAGCTCACAGCACATTCTCACTGCTGAGAAATTTAACATTTTAATATTGATACTTGAGAGATGGTGGGTGGTGCCCATCCTAGATGTCAAGAAATTTCATGTCAAGGGCAAGGCAGTAGGGAAAGTTTGAGTTCTTTTTTTCCCAGTTCTTATAAGGGCCAAATACCTGGAAGGCTAATGGCTGCCTTGTTGCCTATAAGGATCAGGACCTCATGAGTCGGAGGCAATGCTTGCTTCCATCTCTGTGCACAAGGACGCCTGGAGGCTGGGTTGTTCGTGATGAGGTAGTAGCTATGTTTGATGAGAGATTTTTTACTTAAGTGTCTACAGACATGGTTGATGATGATCAGTGTTTCCGGAAGGAGGTGCATAATTTGGGGTAGTTATTCTCAAACTTTGATGTGTATGAGTGTAACCTGCATGTGTCTTAGAAACTCTGATTCCTGGATTGCAACTGCAAGGATTCTGATTCAGCCAGTTTGAGGTAGTTCAGGGGGCTGTGTTTTTAATAAGCTCCCCAGGTAATGCTGATGCAAGTGGGCCATGAATAGCTCCTTGAGAAATGCTGGGACTCCAGAGAAGGGAGTTCTGGCCTTAGATCATCCCCAACCCCACCAGTGTGCTGTGCAACCTTGTGTGAGTTGTTTCCCTCTTCTGGGCCTGTTTCTTCTATAAAATAAGGGGGTTGGAGTAGATCAGTAAGTCCAAGCTGCCGTAGAATCAGAACTGGTGCCTGAGCCACTCTCCTGGAGCATCTAGGGCACAGTTTAGCAGGACATTTCAGTGTACTGGAGAAGAGTTTGTGTGTGTGTTTATGATGCTTCTGGGTGACTCTAATTGCTGCTGGGGTTTAGAACTATAATAATATCTAGAGGTGTCCAACTCACAGCCTGCATGCCACTTGTGGATTATTTGAGGACTTTTTTGCTTATCTGTGGTGTCGGATATCATTTCTGTGGTGTGGGAGGGAGCCACACCACGGAGAACTGAGAATTCCCCAAGCAGGGACTTTCCTGAGAGAGGAATGACAGGAGAAATTCTCACGCAGAAGTAATCTACTGCAGGAGATTACTAGGCAGGAGAGGAGCACCGTATCAGGCTGTAGTGAGGCAGATAGGTGCTGCCTGGATCCGAAATTTCAGGAGGTTTTCATTAATATTTTGAGGTGTGTATTTACAGAATGAAGAAGAGTTAATAGTCTCATAATTCAATCATGAAGGGGGTCTTTTGATTATGAAAAAAGGTCATCAGAGTGAGGGACAATAAGGCACCAAATCATAGAACAATTCTCAAGGCCATAACTAAATAGGTAACAAACAAATTTGCCTTAGGGGATGAGAAAGGATTGGTTACAGCCTTCAGGCTAGATCATCTTGGCTCCAGGGTAATTTTTAACTGCCTTCTAACTCTACTGGTATCCTGTCTCCACTAAGCTGTTGATTTCTACCCAGATGTTCCCAAACTAGTTTCCTGTCTATTCTGGTGAACATTCCAACCCTGCTCCCTTGGTTGTGCTGAGCAGCAGGGGGTGAGGCCCGGGGCATTCCTGCCTGAGTCCTCTGGAATGTTCACCTGCATTATATTTCTACCCACATATCATGAAAACTTTTTTGTTGTTGTTCATCAGCTTTCATTAGTGTTTGTGTATTTAAATACACAATAATGTGTGGCCCAAGAAAACTCTTCTTCCAATGTGGTTAGAGAAGCCAAAAGATTGGAAAGCTCTATCAGATGCCCAGTCTTTGTTCCCATTCTGTAATTCTGAATCTGTACAACAATTTATGAGATTGGACAATTAAGTTTGCGAACTCATTCTAGAAAAGGTGCTAAAGGGCAGCACCCGTGGCTCAGTAGGTAGGGCGCCGGCCTCATATACTGAGTGTAGCAGGTTTTAACGTGGCCCCAGCCACCTAAAACAGCAGTGGCAAACTGCAACAAAAAATAGCTGGGCATTGTGGTGGGCACCCGTAGTCCCAGCTACTCAGGAGGCTGAGGCAAGAGAATTGCTTAAGCCCCAAAGAGTTGGAGGTTGCTGTGAGCTGTGACAGCACAGCACACTACTAAGGGTAACAGAGTAAAACTCTGTCTCAAAAAAAAAAAGAAAAGAAAAGGTGCTGCATACCTCATTGCTGAATATCACTATGGTCACCTTAGAAGTACTCCCCTTGGGAAGCTGTTCACCAACGCCAGTGCCTTCAAAGCACTCTTTGTAGGATGAGTTCATGAACTTAATTGTCAGACCTCATTACAATAACATAAATGCTTTGAAAGATGAAGTGGTATCAGTGCATAGCTTCCCAAGGAGAGTTACCTTAAAGGTGACTTTAGTGATATTCTGCAACAAGGTATGTAGCACCTTTTCTAGGATGAGTCACAAACTTCATCATCCCAACTTTTATTACCTATGCCTCATTTCTCTTTTGATCCCTAGCACAGGGGAAGAGTTTTCTACATGACATAATTTTCCAGATAACTAAAGGCTATTCCATTAAGCACCAACCTTTTAAAATTTTCACCCTACTTTGATTCCTCTTTTTAAACAAAACATCAAAATCTTCTTGATGATTTTAAGTTACCTCTTTGGTCACTAACTCATGCATTCACTGAATAAAAAGGCATTTGGTGTCTACTGTGTGTGATGTGCTTATGAAAATAATGGTATAATTCAGTCAAAAGATCAACAGGCTGTGGGTCAGTAATAATAATGATGACAGCTAATATATAGACATTTATCATGTGCCTACTATGTGATAAATAAGCATTGTTCTAAGCCCTCTAGCTTTATTATCTCCTTTAATCCTTGCAACAGTCCTCTTAGGAAATTATATTTCTATTTTACAAAGTACAGGGAGGTTCTGCACTTGCCCAAGGTCACACAGCTGATTGGGGCAGAGCTGGGATTTGAATCAGGCCTGACCTCTCTGTGTGATCCAGGACATGGTTGTTCCCTCACTGAGCCTCAGTTTTATTTTGTTCTGAGTGAACTCTGAGGCCCCTTGGAGCTCTCTTACCTCACAAGCTCCTATCTGTCCTCCAGGTCCCTCAGGAGGTCCCTCATGTGCACCAAAGAGAGTCTGCGGATCTTCATCGACCTGGGGGAGAGAGACAAGGCTGCCAAGGCCTGGCTCGGGGTGGGGCGACTCCACTACCTGCTGCAGGAGGACGAGCTGGTGGAGCTATACCTGCAGGTGGGCCTCCTGTACAGCTCCCTGGGATCTGCTGTCTTGGGCCACTTGGGGAGCCAGCTGCATCCCAACAAAACCACCAGCCAGAGAGGGGTGACATCTGTGCCAAGCCCTTGGAGGGAGGGTCAACAGTGTACTGCTCCCCAGACACAGGATGGAAACCAGAGTGGTCTGGGTAGGTTCCTGAGTCCCCTGTGCACGTGTGAGGCCTGGGTGAATGCAAGGGAAGACTGTCCTTTCGTGCCACCTGGAATGTCAACTGTCATATTTAAGTACATCCGTCTTTCCAGAGCTCAGCATACATTTTGGCTTCAGGATTTAATTTTGTTTTTTGTTCACTTGCTTTTTAATATCTCAGATGTGGCATAGTGTAGTGTTTAAAAGTCTTGGCTTTGAAGAGAGAAAAGCCAGGAATCAAATCACAAGAGCACTGATTGTGAACCATGTGACTCTGCGCTTGCTACATGAGCTTTCTGGCCTCAATTTCTTCTTGAAAGAACTCCAGTTTTCAGCATAAGAATTAGGAAAAGTATATATATATATATATGTGCATACATTTTATTATATTTATGTAATAGATATGAGGGTGCACAAAAAGGTATACACATTTTAAGAGATCTTTCTGGAAGTGAAATTGATCATTCCCAGAAGGGTATGAATTGCAGGTAAAATGGATCAGTGTAGCATATTGAGGTACCCTTGACCAGTGGCATTACCTTCAATGCTAGTTTGAAAAGTAATACATCAATAACACCTCTTAGAATGTACATACATTTTTTGGCACCCTCTGTATATTCATTTATATTATAAAATGTTATATGTGATATGTATTATTTTGTATTATATTTACACAAGCGTCTCACTTGCATAGTAGTAAATGCATAGTAATCATTTACAAAGTGGTCAGGACTTAGTGCTTCATAAATGGCATTAATATTTATTATTACTATTATCTGGCATCATATGATATGATGGTATGTAAGGTGTTTTGTTCTATCAAAAACACACCAACAATCTTTTTTTCTTTATGTGTTTTATTTTCTCTCTTTTAACTCTCATTTATACTATTACGGAAATGTGCACAAACTCACTTCAACTGAGCCTTGATAATGGCATAATGGCTGTGTAACATTGACTTTAGACTTCCTAAGGACAGGAAACTTTGCTAAACACTTTACCTGTGCAATGTAGTTTAATTCTCATTACAAGTGCAAATCTATTCTGATTTGCATTTTATGAATGAGGCTCAGAGAGGCTGAATAATTTGCCCAAGATGATGCAGCTGGTAAGTGTTGAAGCTGAGCTCTCCACAGTCTGACTTAGCACCTTCGCTCTGAGCCTCTGCACCATTCTGTCCCAGGACTTTCGAGGTGGAAGAGTTTCTCAGAGAGCATACATTTCAGTCTCTTTTCATGCTCTGTATTGATGGCAAAGCCGCCTGACTCCAGGGTTCCATCTCATTGCTCCTTTCTCTCTGTGCAGCTGCCCGAGCAGTAACAGTGACTGCAGGGTCTTTCCCCCACGATTAGATGTTCTCTGATCAGAACTGCTCCCTGTCCCACCAAGCCCAGGCTGTCATCCAACTGATGTTATTGAGGGCCATTCCCAGTGAAGTGAATCATTCTCTACCTGAAACTGTTTGAGTTCTTCTAACTGTGCTGCAAATCAGCAGTACGTCCTTCACTTTCAAGTGTATTACATTGAGCTTAGATGTGATTTCAAACAGCTTGTTAGAGATAAAGAGGTTGTGGGGGCTGGGAGGAGGGTATTAGGGTAGAAGACACTGGCATTTCTTTACCACTAATTATTGGTATGAACTTGGGGAGGTTCCATTTTCCTTTTCAGCCTCACTCTGTTAATATGGAAAGTATAGGTGTTGAATTAGATCCCTTTTTTCAATTCTAGTCGTTTACAAAATCAGTTCAAGGTTTTGCTGTTTTTGTGTACCTGTTAAACCACTGTTACTATTTTTTGTTCATTCAACTTCGAATCAACTTAGCTTTTCCCTCTTAGCCTTACTTTATACAATGCTACCTGAAATTGCAGGTTAGTCTATTTTCCTAAAACATATTAAAATAAATACTTAACTATGAAAACATAAAATGTTTGTCTATATATTGCTGAAACAAAAATCTCTAGCCACCAGAAGTAACCTCTCATACCATGACGGGGAAATGCCAGACTCGAGAATCTTTGTCATCTTTCCAGCACTATGAATGTGCAGGACAATTCACAATTTGTGAGACTGTAGCAGAGGGTTAGTGAGGTGGTCTGACTCTTGCAGACCTGCAAGTCCTTCCAGTCCTGCAGAGGTCTGGAAACCCTTCTCTTTGCCTTTAACAGCTGTCTCTGTCCCACCCAGGCAGCCATCCAGACAGCACTGAAGTCAGAGGAGCCCTCTCTAGCTCTCAAACTTTATGAAGAAGCAGGGGACGTGTTCTTCAATGGGACTCGCCACAGGCACCATGCAGTGGAGTATTACCGAGTAAGTCACCATATAACCATGAGTGGGTTCCCACTGGACGTGGGACAGGGGTTCCTCCTCCCTTTTCCTGCTAGTATTTCTTTTTCCTTTCTTCCTCTTCTGGTACCCACCTTCTCACCCACTCATCAATCTAGCAGGTCCTCAGTCATTGTCAGGATTGATAGGTTATCCTTCCTGGGATAATGTATCACGATACTTACATCTCTTAGGTGCATAGTACTTTACAGTTTATATCACACTTCTGTGCTTGCCAGTATTCCCCACTTTCTACTGGTGACACAGTGGGAGATGATTTAAAGCTTATATAGATGAACACTTTTGTTTTGCTGTGTTTTTATCAAGCATGTATTAAAATATATTAAAAAATTAAAAATATATAATACCAGCTCACCAAACCATAAGTTTACAGGTATTATTGCAAAAGATAAGGCAAGAAAATAAAAGAGTTGATTTAAAAAATGCGAATTAAATAAATGTCCAGAGATTAAGGAGCTACATCAAAAATTGTGGTTGTTGTTCATCACTGATTGACATTTGGGAGCTCACATGATCTTATTTGATGTGTTAGTTCAGCTGATTATTCAGTCATCAAAACTTAGCAGTATGCTAGGTGGGGGAGAACAAGAAATGTGTCTCTGATTGTAGAGAGGCTTATTTTCACATGCATTTTGGTGGTGAGAAGACTGAGACTCTGAGAGATGAAGTGACCTACCTAAAGCTTAATCATAATAAAAAACTAGAAATGACCCTTGTCTGAGCACATTCAGACATTATGTGCATACTCATTGAGCACTTCATGGATTAGCTCCGTGGCTGCTCAGGGAGGTGAATAACTTCCCTGTGACCTTGGGAAAAGCCACCTTTCTTTTAGGAGGCCTGATCACCTCTAGTTTTTCCACCTTTAAGATTGGGGCAAAGCACCAAAAGGAAAGGAGAGCAAGCTGAGAAAAGGCACTCAAGGAAATACAGCTGCTTTCTGTACTCCCTTCCCATTTTAATTCACTGCCATCCCCCCCAACCCCTGCCAGTAGAATATAATAAGCCTCCCAGCAAATGGTGTGTACTGATGATTCTTAGCTGGACTACTGTTTCTTGTGCCTCTGTCCCCAGGCTGGGGCTGTTCCCTTAGCAAGGAGGATGAAGGTGGTGAGAACTGAGCTCCGGATTTTCAACAAGCTGACGGAGCTGCAGATCAGCCTTGAAGGCTATGAGAAGGCCTTGGAATTTGCCACCCTGGCTGCCAGGCTCAGCACAGTCACAGGTTGGTGGTCCTGTCTGTCATACACATTGAATGGGAGGGGCGACTAGACAAGAATTCGCAACAAAGCAATAGTGGCATGGGCCCTGGGGTCAGGCTGCACAGGTTTGAATCCCAGGTTTTGCTGTCAGGGAGACCTTAATTAAGCAATCTGCTTAACTTCTACAAGCTGCAAGTTTGTCATTGCCATCTCAGGAGTTGAGATGCAATTGCCATGAAGACCAATGATCATCTACCTAAAGGCCACAGCACAGTGCTAGGTACATAATAAGGCCTTTATGAGTGTTGCCAGCGCTACACTAATTGTTACTTTATATTTGATATAGTTCCCAGTGTAAGGTAAATGGCATTTTGTCCTATGCACAGGCAATGTCCCCATTAGAAAAAGTCCAGATTTTTAAATTGGTTGATTGTTAGTCAAAAGCTTATTTTTCCATGGAATAGAAATGTAAATAAAGGTCAGGTTCCCATTAACCTAACTCACTACATAGCTGAAATGCTTTGGATTTATAGCAAAAGCTAATGGGGAACAACATGTCATTAAAACAGAAAAAAGGCAGAATTTAAAAAAAATCCTCATCTTGAATGCTGTTGCTTGAGGAAAAGCAGGTTTGATTAGAGAAGCCTTGATTAGATGTAGGGGTTAATGGAGTCTTCTGTGATGACTCTAGAAGGGACTTCTGGGCATTTTCAAGGACATCCAATGTGGCTGGTACTGGACTTTATTGGGTTTAATTGCACTTGAGAGATCTTTCTTTTTCCTACCTTTTTCTTTAATGCAGAAAACTTCATCTGAGCAACTGTCTGCCAATCTCAGGAAAGGCCTTTGGGGCCCCAGGCAGCTCCTCTGAGCACTTTTTATCCCTCCCAGGACAGGAGCTTAAAGGAGGCTGTACATACCCTTTACACATGTACTTCCCAATGCCTGGATTTTTCCATATCAGAGAATTTTTCTCTCTTTTGAACTTTCTCTTTTAATCTCAGCTTTTGGCCCTTTGAAGTTTAAAAGCAATGATTTTAGATGGCCTCAAACAGCCACCTTGCAGATATTCCAAAGACAGGATTATAAACCTTTGCTTCTTGTCAAAGGTCACTCTGAATGAAAATGATTAGTTATTAAAACAACAAACCCATCGAAACCCAAAATAAGAAGTCACAGAGGCATTAGAGACCCACATTCTGAAGCCTGGCTTAAAAGTGAACAGGCTTCTGTAGCTTATCTGAGACTGAGAGTTGGTAAAGGGGTAGGAGTGACAGCTACGTGGTGGCAGCCCAAGAGAACTCTCTGAAGAGAGAGACTTTCAGGTGGGAAAGACATTTGTTACAGAGTAAGGAATTCTTACTACTCAATCAAGCTAGTCTTGTCACCATGTCCCATTACAGGAATTTATAAATAAGTCATTCCCAGAATCCAGTGTTAAAATGACATTTGTAATAAGGAGAAAATTTTCTTCAGGGAATCATCTCAGAAAACCCTGGCTCACACGTGTATTCTTCCCAGTCCTTCTCAGAAGAGCCCTGTGTTTTCTTTTGTAGCACTTATCACGGATGTAATTGTATATTTGTTTATGGGATTATTTAAGGAATGTCTGTGTCCTTCGAGGCAATAAGCTTCATGAAGGGAGGGACTCTCCTATTTTGTCCCTTATGGCCCAGGCCCAGTCACTGACAACTAGTAGACCTTCAGCAAGTTTTACGGAATGAATGAGTGAGTGGACTGTGCGAAGTGTTGGCCACAGCATTTCTCTCTCAGTCTTCCAATTCTAGGAGACCAAAAGCAGGAACTGGTGGCCTTTCACCGCCTGGCTACGGTGTATTACTCCCTACATATGTATGAGATGGCTGAGGACTGCTACCTGAAGACTCTGTCCCTCTGTCCCCCCTGGCTACAGAGTCCCAAGGAGGCCCTGTACTATGCCAAGGTGTATTATCGCCTGGGCCGACTCACATTCTATCAGCTGAAGGTAAGAGCCTCTCATGTTAACCTCCAGGGTTAAATGAGAGCTACTATGCAGCTATACTCTTTCTTTATCAAAAGATGGTGAGGAGGGCGGTGCCTGTGGCTCAAGGAGTCAGGCGCTGGCCCCATATACCAGAGGTGGCCCTGGCCAAAAACTATAAAAAAAAAAAAAAGATGGCGAGGAAGCTTTGGGGTGGAGTTGAGAGGACCAGAGGGTTGAGACTGGGAGTCTTGTTTCCACTCCCTATGGTGGGGAGTGGCTCCACAGGAGTCACACTCTCTTCCCACTTAGCCCCTCTGGGGACCTTAAAGATGCTCTTGTCCCTGCTTAGGAGACAGATCATAGCTTCTCTTTCTCTTTGTCCTGCTATAAATTCTGTGGCTGCTTTATAAGATGTTACAGGTGCATTGCCTAGGGCCTGTGAATCTTTTAAGACGTTATGAAAATATGTAAGACCCCAAGGCTAAAGAACTATAAGTCTCAAAATTTAAATCAAAATTAATACTTAATTGTATGTCCGTAAAATGTTACAGGTCAACTGCAACTCATTTCTTATAAAGGAATATAAAACTGTATTTTATGAGAAATGTGAATGTGTGTTAATGTTTGAGATAAGTCTGCCGTTAGATCCTACTTGCCCCGATGCTACTTGCTGGGCTGGAGTAGAATCCAGAAATTCTTATTTTTCTGGTCACTTCCAAAATTCTGTCTGTGGTCTGTAATTCTGTTATGACTTTATTCCTCAAACTGTGCACTCAGGTTTGGCTCCTTTTACCAGAATTCCCTGCCCTCTCCAGCACAATCTTTAATCTCTTAATATAGTGGCTTCTGAATCACTATGTGTTTTGCCCCCATGGTATATTCAGGGAAGCTCTGCTGACCTTTTCTTATTTGCCAGACTTGACTTCTGGCCGGGATTAATTATTGAGGGTTAATGGAAACCAGACTTTTGAGTCTCATCCAGCGAAACATCTACCCCTTATCTTTACCACGTGGGGAGGGACAGGGCAGTGAGGGACTCCCCTAGCCATCTTGTCTCTGGACCACTTCCTTGTTCCCAGGAAGTGGGAACAAGTGTGTTATCTTGGGCTTGCAAAGGGAAGAAGGCAACTCATACCACCTTAAATAAAAAAAAGGCAACTCATTAGCTCAAAGAACTGGAAAGCCAGGGTGTAGATTAATTGCAGGGCATTCTGGGTCCCAGTGCTCAAATGTCATCATGGATTTCCCAATCTCTGTGTTTCTACTTGGCTTTGTTTCATGGCCTTTTCCCCCTCCACACAGTGAAAAGTCTAGAGGAGTGACAAATAGGTCAGGTTTGGGTAATGCACACATCCCTAATGCCCTGTGCTCAGGGCAATGGGGTTTCAGTGTTGGCTGAACCTGCGTAAGGTGCCCTCTGTGCCCAGTGGGAGGGTGCTGTGATCAACAATGCCACGAGGAGTGGGAGAGGAGTACCCCTAAGGACCCAGAAGTGGGGATGGGATGTTGAGAAGAAAAAAAAGCTGGAGGTGCCAGCATGGCTTGAAGCCTGTCCCCAGGCATTTGTTAATGCTGTCTTTTCTTTGCCCCCATCCTGTGGGGTTAGGATGCCCATGATGCCACTGAGTACTTCCTGCTGGCCCTGGCAGCAGCAGTCCTGCTGGGTGACAAGGAGCTGCAGGCCACCATTAGGAGTAGGCTGGACAGCGTCTGCCAGAGCCCACTGTGGAGCAGCAGCACCTCCGGGTG
The DNA here is from genome assembly GCF_027406575.1 of Nycticebus coucang. NCBI lineage: Eukaryota > Metazoa > Chordata > Mammalia > Primates > Lorisidae > Nycticebus > Nycticebus coucang. The sequence goes on along the minus strand of NC_069796.1, from coordinate 49,084,395 downwards.
CTCCTCAGAGAGGGCACGCTGGTTGAGCAGCGGGGGCCTGGCCCTTTGAGGAGGACTGTCCTGTCTCTGACCAGTACCATTGCCAGGTACTGCCTCCCTGCCTCAGGCTCCTGGGTACTAATAGGCAGGGTCTGGGTCACCACCTGGCCCGGCCCCGTCATGTTTCAAAGAGAAGAACCAAGACCACAGGGAGAAAGGGTCACTCCTGTCCACACAGAAGCCGATGATGGAGTGACGACCGGAAATCCTGGCTCTGGGCTGTGCATCTGGAGCCTCTTCCAGTTGACTGTGGCTCTCCTGCACAAACGGCCTCTCAGATGCATGTTCTGGACACATAGTTCTGGAGGCGATGAGAATCCTTGTCCCTGGGAACCTTCCTTCCCCCAGTGAATAGATCAGCCTGTGCACTGGGGAAAAGGCAAGCAGGTCAGAGTTCACGTCCTTCACCAATTTTCTCAGGGAAAGACCCCTTCCCTTGTCAGGGAAGGAATCCATAGTTTCTTTTTATTCTTTCTTCAGAGCCAAAGTAGGTGTCACTCTTCATGCTCACAAGAACTGGCAGGAGACAGTTCACCAAGCTCATAGCTCAAAAGGCACAGCCTCAGGACACCAGATGGAGCACACAGGGCATGGGGCCTGACATGGATCCCTGTCTTCTTCCTGTTGAGACGTTCCCCTTCACTTCCCAGAAACTCCAAGGAAGCTTTCCAAGGGCCAAGGTTTGGAAATGGAGCATTAAGAAAATTATGACATAAATTACATGTAAATAGCAAACACCATTAAATCTTGTCCATTTACATTTACACGTATGTCTTGCCTCCTGCATGATAGGCACAGATGAGATGGGAGACTTGAAGGATGGGTTAAGATACCAAGGGTCTCATTGATCTCTGGACAGCTCCTTCACAGAGGACATCTATTACCACTTACCACTGCATAACACACTGAGTGGTTTGAAACAATATTTATCTCACAATGTCTTTAGGGCAGGATCTAAGCATAACTTAGTTGGGTCCTCTGGTTCTGGGTGGCTCTCAAGGCCACAGTCGAGGTGTCAGCCAGGGCTGCAATCATCTTAAGCCCAATCATAAAGGATCCACTTTCAAGCCCACTCACACAGTTGTTGGCAGGAGTCGGCTCTGCACTGGCTGTTGGCCAGAGGCCGCCCACAGTTGCTTGCCATGTGGGCCTCTCCATGGGGCAGCTCACAACATGGCAGTGTGTTTCCTCAGGGTGAGGAAGTGAAATGAGCGAAGGAATTCATTGTTATTATAATCTAATCATAGACATGACATCCCCTTTGTTTTGCCTACTCTGTTCATATTAAGTGAGTTGGGCCCCCATAGAAGAGGGGAGGTTGCTGAGACCATAAAAACTAGAAAGAGGAGAATCACCGAGAATCATTGCAAAAGCTACTTACCATAGGATTGGAGTTCTTTGATGACAGAATCAAAAATCCTCTATGACAGTGCCCTTGGTATAGTCCATTGACCAGCAAAATCAGCATCAATCCTCTATGAGATTGTTTGAAATGAAAATGCCGGGGCTTTTGTGTCAGGCTCTCTGGAGACCAGAACCCTCACTCCACCAAGGCCTCCAGGTGGTTCTAAAGTATGGGAAACATGCTCTAGTCTAGGGCTTCCAGGTAGCATGCATAAGAATCACCCAGGGAGCTTGTTGAACATAAACCTTTTGGTTTTTATGCCTAATAATTCTGATTCAGTGGATCTGGGATATAATCCAGGAACATGCATTTCAGCAAGCAACTCAAGTCCTCCTGTTGCACACAAAGTGTGCAAACACACAATCCCTCCATCAGCTCAGATTGTACCATCAGACTGTCTGCTTCTAGCTTCCAGCTTCTTGGATTGACCAGGTGGTTGGTTGTGTGGCAAGGCAGGATTGGAGTGATGAGTTGAGTCACCATTACATCTTCTAGACACCAGGATTGTCTACACATCAGCATGTATTTTCTCTAAGGGATTTGGTTGGTTATGAAATGCTCACGACTCCAGAGGGTATTCTTGCCCAGGAAGGAAATGAAATGATCTAACCACTAACCGTGTAAATAGATGTGGTTTTGTTCTCACAGCAAGCCACAAAATCCCCAACTTGGAATGGATCTTGTGGTTGAGACTACCAGTCTAATCACCCATGCAGAGTCCTTTAACAGCATTTCCAGGAGACCACGCATTCCAGAACAGTCATACATCTTATATTCAAAGAAGACTCGTGCATAACCCTGGAACCTATGCCATGAGCCATCCCCTGTCTGGCTCAGGTTATACATTCTCTCCCTTTTTACACCTACAGATCATTCTCCTCTGGCCAAACTTGCTTCTCTGTTCCTCTGAAAGGGCAGTTCTCATTACTGCTCCTGGACTCTGATACTGGCTGGTGGGTGAGAAGTGTAGAGACATGTACTGTACTTAATATAACAATGTTGGACTCTGTCTTCTTACTGAGGTTTTTCTTCTTCCCAGCAGCCACATCTTACCTGGGCTCACATGGAGCTTAACAATCAAATGAAACCTCTGTGCCTTCTGACACAAATTGCTGTTTGCCTAGATCTTTCTCAATTGCTACAAATAGACATAGACATGCATGTACACATGTATTCATGTATACACATATGTGAAGGACATCACATCTGTCCATCCATTTTGCATTTCATTGGAAATTTTGGTTAACATTTTCTGATTCTTGCACTTGATCCTCCTGTAAATCTGGTAAATCTGCCTCTAACTAGGTCAGTTATAAAAACACTTAGCATGCTTCCAAATCTCTATTGTTAAGATTATGTTTTCTTTTCTTTTTTTCATGAAAAAAAAAGCTTTTATTTCTTGATGTTCTCCCGAATTGCCAACACTGTGTACAGGCTGTTCTCATGGCCTAAGAGGCAGTATCCTGTAGACACAATATTCCCTGCATGTCTGATTGACAAATTCATGCTCTTCTTTCTTTTTATTTTTCTGATTTTTTTTTTTTTAAATTGTTGGGGATTCCTTGAGGGTACAATCAGCCCGGTTACACTGATTGCATTTGTTAGGTAAAGTCACTCTTGCAATCATGTCTTGCCCCCAGAAGGTGTGGCATGCACCAAGGCCCCGCCCCCTGCCCTCCTTCCCTCTCTCTGCTTTTCCTCCCCCCCCCATGACCTTAATTATCATTAATTGTCCTCATATCAAAATTGAGTACATAGGATTCATGCTTCTCCATTCTTGTGATGCTTTACTAAGAATAATGTCTTTCACTTACATCCAGGTTAATATGAAGGATGTAAAGTCTCCATTTTTTTAATAGCTGAATAGTATTCCACGGTATACATATACCACAGCTTGTTAATCCATTCCCAGGTTGGTGGGCATTTAGGCTGTTTCCACATTTTGGCGATTGTAAATTGAGCTGCAGTGAACAGTCTAATACAAGTGTCCTTATGATAAAAGGATTTTTTTCCTTCTGGGTAGATGCCCAGTAATGGGATTGCAGGATCAAATGGGAGGTCTAGCTTGAGTGCTTTGAGGTTTCTCCATACTTCCTTCCAGAAAGGTTGTACTAGTTTGCAGTCCAACCAGCAGTGTAAAAGTGTTCCCTTCTCTCCACACCCACACCAGCATTTGCAGTTTTGAGATTTTGTGATGTGGGCCATTCTTGCTGGGGTTAGATGATATCTCAGGGTGGTTTTGATTTGCATTTCTCTAATAGATGGGGATGATGAACATTTTTTTTTTTTTGCAGTTTTTGTCCAGGGCTGGGTTTGAACACGCCACCTCTGGCATATGGAGCTGGTGCCCACAGGCACCGCCCGGGATGATGAACATTTTTTCATATGTTTGTTAGCCATTCATCTGTCTTCTTTAGAGAAGGTTCTATTCATGTCTCTTGTCCATTGATATATGGGATTGTTGGCTTTTTTCATGTGGATTAATTTGAGTTCTCTATAGATCCTAGTTATCAAGCTTTTGTCTGATTTGAAATATGCAAATATCCTTTCCCATTGTGTAGGTTGTCTATTTGCTTTGGTTGTTGTCTCCTTAGCTGTACAGAAGCTTTTCAGTTTAATGAAGTCCCATTTGTTTATTTTTGTTGTTGTTGCGATTGCCATGGCAGTCTTCTTCATGAAGTATTTCCCTAGGCCAATATCTTCCAGTGTTTTTCCTATGCTTTCTTTGAGGATTTTTATTGTTTCATGCCTTAAATTTAAGTCCTTTATGCATCTTGCATCAATTTTTGTGAGTGGGGAAAGGTGTGGGTCCAGTTTCAGTCTTTTGCATGTGGATATCCAGTTCTCCCAACATCATTTATTGAATAGGGAGTCTTTCCCCCAAGGTATGTTCCTGTTTGGTTTATTGAAGATTAGGTGGTTATAAGATGTTAGTTTCATGTCTTGGTTTTCTATTCTATTCCAATTGTCTATGTCTCTATTTTTGTGCCACTATAGCTTTGTAGTACAGCCTAAAATCTGATATGCTGATGCCACCAGGTTTATTTTTATTACTAAGAACTGCCTTAGCTATATGGGGTTTGTTCTGGTTCCATACAAAATGCAGAATCATTTTTTCCAAATCGTGAAAGTATGACGTTGGTATTTGAATAGGAATGGCATTGAATAGGTAGATTGCTTTGGGAAGTATAGACATTTTAACAATGTTGATTCTTCCCATCCATGAGCATGGTATGCTCTTCCATTTGTTAATATCCTCTGCTATTTCCTTTCTGAGGATTTCATAATTTTCTTTATAGAGGTCCTTCACTTCCTTCATTAGGTATATTCCTAGGTATTTCATTTTCTTTGAAACTATGGTGAAGGGAGTTGTGTCCTTAATTAGCTTCTCATGTTCACTGTTATTGGCATATACAAAGGCTACTGACTTGTGGACATTGATTTTATAACTTGAAACATTACGGTATTTTTTGATGACTTCTAGGAGTCTTGTGGATGAGTCTTTGGGGTTCTCTAAGTATAAGATCATGTTGTCAGCAAAGAGGGAGAGTCTGACCTCCTTTGCTCCCATTTGGATTCCCTTTATTTCCTTGTATTGGCTAGAACTTCCAGCACTATGTTGAATAGTAAAGGTGACAGAGGACAAACTTGTCTCGCTCCAGTTCTAAGAGGAAAATGGAGTTTTACTCCATTCAGTAAAATATTAGCTGTGGGTTTGTCATAGATAGCTTCAATCAGTTTTAGAAATGTGCCACTTATTCCTATACTCTTCAGTGTTCAAATTAGAAAAGAATGCTGGATTTTATCAAATGCTTTTTCTGCATCTATTGAGAGGATCATGTGATCTTTATTTTTGCCTCTTTTAATATGGTGGATAATGTTTATGGACTTGCGTATGTTAAACGAGCCTTGCATCCCTGGGATGAAATCTACTTGATCATGATGTATGACTTTTTTTTGATAATAAGCTATAATGTATTGGCTAAGATTTTGTTGAGAATTTTTGCATCTATATTCATGAGTGAGATTGGTCTGAAATTCTCCTTTTTGTTTGGGTCTTTTCTTGGTTTTGGTATCAGGGTGATGTTTGCTTCATAGAATGTGTTGGGGAAGATTCCTTCATCCTCAGTTTTTTGGAATAATTTCTGCAGTACGGGAATAAGCTCTTCTCTGAAGGTTTGATAGAATTCTGGAGTGAAGCCATCTGGACTAGGGCATTTTTTGGTTGGAAGCTTTTTTATTGTTTCTTTAATCTCAGTGCTTGAAATTGGTCTGTTCAGGACCTCTGTTTCTTCCTGGCTAAGTCTAGGGAGAGGGTGTGATTCCAAATATTGATCCATTTCCTTCACATTGTCAAATTTCTGGGCATAGAGTTTCTGGTAGTATTCAGAGATGATCTCTTGTATCTCTGTGGGATCAGTTGTTATTTCCCCTTTATCATTTCTGATTGAGTTTACTAGAGATTTTACTTTTCTATTGCTTGTTAGTCTGGTCAATGGTTTATCTATTTTATTTATTTTTTTTTAAAAACCAACTCCTTGTTTCATTAACTTTCTGAATGATTCTTTTGTTTTCAATTTCATTGGTCTCTGATTTGATTTTGGATATTTCTTTTCTTCTACTGAGTTTAGGCCTAGATTGTTCTTCTTTTTCCAATTCCACAAGATGGCTTGTGAGTTTGTTGATGTACTCTCTTTCTGTTTTCGAATGTAGGCATCTAAAGTGATAAATTTTCCTGTCAGAACTGCTTTTGCAGTATCCCACAGGTTTTGGTAATTTGTTTCTTCATTGTTGTTATGCTCAAGGAAGTTAATGATTTCCTGTTTTATTTCTTCCTGCACCCATTTGTTATTCAACAGAAGTTGTTTAATTTCCATGCCTTTGTGTGGGGTTGAACGTTTTTGTTAGAGTTGAGTTCCACCCTTAGTGCCTTATGGTCTGAGAAGATACAAGGTAAAATTTCAATTCTTTTGATTCTGTTGATATTTGTTTTGTGTCCCAGGATATGATTAATTTTGGAGAATGTTCCATGGGGTGATGAGAAGAATGTATATTCTTTATCTTTGGGATGGACTGTTCTATTTGCGTCTATCAAGCACAGTTGTTCTAGGGTCTCATTTAAATCTCTTATACCTTTGTTTAATTTCTGTTTAGAGGATCTGTCCAGCTCTGTAAGAGGAGAGTTAAAGTCCCTGTTATTATGGTATTATCGCATATCATATTGCTCAGACTGAATAATGTCTGTTTTAAGAATCTGGGAACATTTAAATTGGGTGCATAAATATTTAGAATCGAAACATCTTCTTGTTGTATTTTTCCCTTGACCAATATAAAGTGAACATCTTTGTCTTTTTTTGACTTTAGTTGCTTTAAATCCACATGTATCTGAAAATAAGATTGCAACTCCTCTTTTCTTCTGAATTCCATTTGCCTGAAAAATAGTCTTCCAACCCTTGACTCGGAGTTTTAATTTGTCTTTCGAAGCCAGGTGTGTTTGTTGTAGACAGCAAATGGATGGCTTGTGTTTTTTAATCCAGTCAGCCAAGCTATGTCTCTTCAATGGCCATTAACATTTATTGATATAATTGATAAGTGTGGCAGTATTCTATTCATCTTATTTTGTGAGAGTCCATTGCTTAGTTTTATCTTTTGCATCAGTGTGGAAGTTAGGTTCTGTCCTTTAATTTCTGAGTTCTTACTTTGCTGCTGATCCATTTGATGGTTGAAGGTTGAAGTATTTCCTGTAGAGCTGGTCTTGTTGTGGCGAATTTCCTCAATGTTTGTATATCTGTAAATGATTTGATTTCTCCATCAATTTTAAAGCTTAGCTTAGAAGGGTACAGAATTCTGGGCTGGAAATTGGTCTGTTTAAGTAGATTAAAGGTAGATGACCATTGTCTTCTTGCTTGGAAAGTTTCATTAGAGAAGTTTGCAGTCACTCTGATGGATTTGCCCCTGTAGGTCAACTGGTGCTTACTCCTGGCAGCTTGCAGAATCTTTTCTTTTGTCTTGACTTTGGACAGATTCATGACAATGTGTTTTGGAGAAGCTCGGTTAGAATTGAGGCAACCTGGGGTCTGATATCCCTCTGAAAGCAGTGTGTCAGAATTTTTTAGGATATTTGGGAAATTTTCATTTATAATATTCTCTAGTATGGCTTCCATTCCTCTGGGGCATTCTTCTTCCTCTTCTGGGATTCCTATAACTCGTATGTTGGAACGCTTCATAAAGTCCCATAATTCTGACAGGGAACGTTCTGCTTTCTCTCTCTTCTTTTCTGCCTCTTTTACTATCTGAGTTATTTCAAGAACTTTGTCCTCTACCTCTGAAATTCTTTTTTTTTTTTTTTATTGTTGGGGATTCATTGAGGGTACAATAAGCCAGTTACACTGATTGCAATTGTTAGGTAAAGTCCCTCTTGCAATCATGTCTTGCCCCCATAAAGTGTGACACACACTAAGGCCCCACCCTCCTCCCTCCATCCCTCTTTCTGCTTCCCCCCCCATAAACTTAATTGTCATTAATTGTCCTCATATCAAGATTGAGTACATAGGATTCATGCTTCTCCATTTTTGTGATGCTTTACTAAGAATAATGTCTTCCACTTCCATCCAGGTTAATACGAAGGATGTAAAGTCTCCATTTTTTTTAATGGCTGAATAGTATTCCATGGTATACATATACCACAGCTTGTTAATCCATTCCTGGGTTGGTGGGCATTTAGGCTGTTTCCACATTTTGGCAATGGTAAATTGAGCTGCCATAAACAGTCTAGTACAAGTGTCCTTATGATAAAAGGATTTTTTTCCTTCTGGGTAGATGCTCAGTAATGGGATTGCAGGATCGAATGGGAGGTCTAGGTTGAGTGCTTTGAGGTTTCTCCATACTTCCTTCCAGAAAGGTTGTACTAGTTTGCAGTCCCACCAGCAGTGTAAAAGTGTTCCCTTCTCTCCACATCCACGCCAGCATCTGCAGTTTTGAGATTTTGTGATGTGGGCCATTCTCACTGGGGTTAGATGATATCTCAGGGTTGTTTTGATTTGCATTTCTCTAATATATAGAGATGATGAACATTTTTTCATATGTTTGTTAGCCATTCGTCTGTCATCTTTAGAGAAAGTTCTATTCATGTCTCTTGCCCATTGATATAAGGGATTGTTGGCTTTTTTCATGTGGATTAATTTGAGTTCTCTATAGATCCTGGTTATCAAGCTTTTGTCTGATTGAAAATATGCAAATATCCTTTCCCATTGTGTAGGTTGTCTCTTTGCTTTGGTTATTGTGTCCTTAGCTGTACAGAAGCTTTTCAGTTTAATGAAGTCCCATTTGTTTATTTTTGATGTTGTTGCAATTGCCATGGCAGTCTTCTTCATGAAGTCTTCCCCCAGGCCATATCTTCCAGTGTTTTTCCTATGCTTTCTTTGAGGATTTTTATTGTTTCATGCCTTAAATTTAAGTCCTTTACCATCTTGCATCAATTTTTGTGAGGGGGGAAAGGTGTGGGTCCAGTTTCAGTCTTTTACATGTAGACATCCAGTTCTCCCAACACCATTTATTGAATAGGGAGTCTTTCCCCCAAGGTAAGTTCTTGTTTGAATTATCAAAGATTAGGTGGTTGTAAGATGTTAGTTTCATTTCTTGGTGTTCAATTCTATTCCAAGTGTCTATGTCTCTGTTTTTGTGCCAGTACCATGCTGTCTTGACCACTATGGCTTTGTAGTACAGACTAAAATCTGGTATGCTGACACCCCCAGCTTTATTTTTGTTACTAAGAACTGCCTTAGCTATACGGGGTTTTTTCCGGTTCCATACAAAACGCAGAATCATTTTTTCCAAATCTTGAAAGTACGATGTAGGTACTTTGATAGGAATGGCATTGAATAGGTAGATAGCTTTGGGAAGTATAGACATTTTAACAATGTTGATTCTTCCCATCCATGAGCATGGTATGTTCTTCCATTTGTTAATATCCTCTGCTATTTCCTTTCTGAGGATTTCATAGTTTTCTTTATAGAGGTCCTTCACCTCCTTCGTTAGGTATATTCCTAAGTATTTCATTTTCTTTGAAACTATGGTGAAGGGAGTTGTGTCCTTAATTAGCTTCTCATCTTGACTGTTATTGGTGTATACAAAGGCTACTGACTTGTGGACATTGATTTTATATCCTGAAACTTTACTGTATTTTTTGATGACTTCTAGGAGTCTTGTGGTTGAGTCTTTGGGGTTCTCTAAGTATAAGATCATGTCGTCAGCAAAGAGGGAGAGTTTGACCTCCTCTGCTCCCATTTGGATTCCCTTTATTTCCTTGTCTTGCCTAATTATATTGGCTAGAACTTCCAGCACTATGTTGAATAGTAAAGGTGACAGAGGACAACCTTGTCTGGTTCCAGTTCTAAGAGGAAAAGCTTTCAGTTTTACTCCATTCAGTAAAATATTGGCTGTGGGTTTGTCATAGATAGCTTCAATCAGTTTTAGAAATGTGCCACTTATGCCTATACTCTTCAGAGTTCTAATTAGAAAAGGATGCTGGATTTTATCAAATGCTTTTTCTGCATCTATTGAGAGGATCATGTGATCTTTATTTTTGCCTCTGTTAATATGGTGGATAACGTTTATAGACTTGCGTATGTTAAACCAGCCTTGCATCCCTGGGATGAAGCCTACTTGATCATGATGAATGACTTTTTTGATGATAAGCTGTAATCTATTGGCCAGGATTTTGTTGAGAATTTTTGCGTCTATGTTCATGAGTGAGATTGGTCTGAAATTCTCCTTTTTGTTTGGGTCTTTTCCTGGTTTTGGTATCAGAGTGATGTTTGCTTCATAGAATGTGTTGGGGAAGATTCCTTCTTCCTCAGTTTTTTGGAATAATTTCTGCAGTACAGGAATAAGCTCTTCCTTGAAGGTTTGAGAGAATTCTGGAGTGAAGCCATCTGGACCAGGGCATTTTTTAGTTGGAAGCTTTTTTATTGTTTCTTTGATCTCAGTGCTTGAAATTGGTCTGTTCAGGAGGTCTATTTCTTCCTGGCTAAGTCTAGGGAGAGGGCGTGATTCCAAATATTGATCCATTTCCTTCACATTGTCAAATTTCTGGGCATAGAGTTTCTGGTAGTATTCAGAGATGATCTCTTGTATCTCTGTGGGATCAGTTGTTATTTCCCCTTTATCGTTTCTGATTGAGGTTATTAGAGATTTTACTTTTCTATTTCTAGTTAGTCTGGCTAATGGTTTATCTATTTTATTTATTTTTTCAAAAAACCAACTCCTTGTTTCATTAATTTTCTGAATGATTCTTTTGTTTTCAATTTCATTGATCTCTGATTTGATTTTGGATATTTCTTTTCTTCTACTGAGTTTAGGCTTAGATTGTTCTTCTTTTTCCAATTCCATAAGATCTCTTGTGAGATTGTTGATGTGCTCTCTTTCTGTTTTTCGAATGTAGGCATCTAAAGCGATGAATTTTCCTCTCAAAACTGCTTTTGCAGTATCCCACAGGTTTTGGTAGCTTGTGTCTTCATTGTTGTTATGCTCAAGGAAGTTAATGATTTCCTGTTTTATTTCTTCCTTCACCCATCTGTTATTCAACAGAAGATTGTTTAATTTCCATGCCTTTGGGTGGGCTTGAGCATTTTTGTTAGAGTTGAGTTCCACCTTTAGTGCCTTATGGTCTGAAAAGATACAAGGTAAAATTTCAATTCTTTTGATTCTGTTGATATTTGTTTTGTGTCCCAGGATATGATCAATTTTGGAGAATGTTCCATGGGGTGATGAGAAGAATGTATATTCTTTATCTTTGGGGTGGAGTGTTCTATATGCATCTATCAAGCATAGTTGTTCTATGGTCTCATTTAAATCTCTTACATCTTTGTTTAATTTCTGTTTAGAGGATCTGTCCAGCTCTGTAAGAGGTGTGTTAAAGTCCCCTGTTATGATGGTATTATCAGATATCATATTGCTCAGACTGAGTAAAGTCTGCTTCAAGAATCTGGGAGCATTTAAATTGGGTGCATAAATATTTAGAATGGAAATGTCTTCTTGTTGTAGTTTTCCCTTGACCAATATAAAGTGACCATCTTTGTCTTTTTTGACTTTAGTTGCTTTAAATCCACATGTATCTGTAAATAAGATTGCAACTCCTCTTTTCTTCTGAATTCCGTTTGCCTGAAAAATTGTCTTCCAACCCTTGACTCGGAGCTTTAATTTGTCTTTTGAGGCCAAGTGTGTTTCTTGCAGACAGCAAATGAATGGCTTGTGTTTTTTAATCCAGTCAGCCAATCTATGTCTCTTCAGTGGGGAATTCAAGCCATTAACATTTATTGAGATAATTGATAAGTGTGGTAGTATTCTATTCGTCTTATTTGGTGAGAGTCCATTGCTTAGTTTTATCTTTTGCATCAGTGTGGAGGTTAGGTTTTGTCCTTTGATTTCTGAGTTCTTACTTTGCTGCTGATCCATTGTGGTGGTCAGTGTGCAGAACAGGTTGAAGTATTTCCTGTAGAGCTGGTCTTGTTGTGGCGAATTTCCTCAATGTTTGTATATCCGTAAATGATTTGATTTCTCCGTCAATTTTGAAGCTTAGCTTAGCAGGGTACAGAATTCTGGGCTGAAAATTGTTCTGTTTAAGTAGGTTAAAGGTAGATGACCATTGTCTTCTTGCTTGGAAAGTTTCATTATAGAAGTCTGTGGTTACTCTGATGGATTTGCCCCTGTAGGTCAACTGGTGCTTACTCCTGGCAGCTTGCAGAATCTTTTCTTTTGTCTTGACTTTGGACAGGTTCATGACAATGTGTCTTGGAGAAGCTCGGTTAGAATTGAGGCAATCTGGGGTCTGATATCCCTCTGAAAGCAGTGTGTCAGAATTTTTTAGGATATTTGGGAAATTTTCATTTATAATATTCTCTAGTATGGCTTCCATTCCTCTGGGGCATTCTTCTTCCTCTTCTTGAATTCCTATAACTCGTATGTTGGAACGCTTCATAAAGTCCCATAATTCTGACAGTGAACGTTCTGCTTTCTCTCTCTTCTTTTCTGCCTCTTTTACTATCTGAGTTATTTCAAGAACTTTGTCCTCTACCTCTGAAATGCTTTCTTTTCCATGGTCTAACCTCTTGCTGATACTTTCTATTGCATCTTTAAGTTCCCTAATTGACTGCTTCATTTCCTTCAGCTCTGCTATATCCTTTGTATATTTTTCATATTGTTTATCTCTTATTTGATTCTGTTTTTGGATTTCCTTTTGGTTATTTTCCACTTTATTAGCAGTTTCCTTCATTGTTTTCATCATTTCCTTCATTGTTTTCATCATGTGTATTCTAAATTCCCTTTCTGTCATTCCTAACATTTCTTTACAGCTGGAATCCTCTACCTCATGGTCCCTTGGAGGGGTTGCTCTGGACTCGTTCTTCATGTTGCCTGGAGTATTCTGCTGATTATTCCTCATTAGTGATTTCTTTTATCTGTTTCCTAGCCCTAATTTTCCTTTCACTTCCTCTTGCTATTTAAGTTCCCATGCCTGTGCACTAAGATTTTGATGAGTCCTTTTGGTACAAGACCAGAAGGATGAGAATGTTGAAAAGTAAGAAGAGATAAAAGAAAGAAAGAAAGAATGAAAAAAAAAATAGGGAAAGGAGAGGGCGTGGGTAAAAGGGAATAGTGACAAAAAGACGAGAGGCATAGAAAGAGAGAGACAGAGCAATATAGTGTATAGTAGGGTACTTTGACACAACCTTAAAAAAACCCCAACCTCTGGGGGTGCCTGGTTGGGTGGTTTCCTTGAGGTCAGCAGCTCTTTGCTAACCTGATCAGACACAGTACCCCATCTCCACCAAGTAGAGAGGAAAGACAAAAATGCTATAAATCAAACCAAAATAAGCAAACAGAAAACTTTATGGGATAAAATTGGGTGAAAAACCAAATAATAGGGGTACAGACACTAGCAAAAATGAAGTTCTAGTTATTGAAAAAGGCAGCAATGGGAAATTGTATTTAAACTAGGAAAATGGAGAAAGAAAAGAAAGAAAAAAAGGAAAAGAAAAAATCTCTATGGAAAAGGTTGAAATCAAAAAACAAAACAACAACATCCAAATAAACCAAAAACAAACAAACAAAAAAACAACCAAAAACAAAGCAGTATACATATCTTGTTGAATATTGTCTGGGCAATAGGTGGTCTTCTGGGGTATGAGATGTTAATCACAACGCTGATATGACTGGAGGCCTCCACTGATTTCTCAAACCCCACAGGGTAGACACCCTAAATCTCTCTTCAGCCCTCTTAAAAGGCACTTTAAACTTCTAAACTTGGCTAAACAGAAGCTTTCCCAGGAAAGTGCTTTTTGTTGGTATCACTGCTGAAGTGGCTATCCACTTACCCAAAACTGGTCTCACTCTGCCCCTGAGGGTTAAGGCTGTAAGGTGGCTCAGTCCCTGCCTTTAGGCTGCTCAGTCACTAGGTTACTATCTCCCACCCAATCCTTGCTCTGTGACCCTGAGGGTGGAGCTTGCTGGAGCAGTTCTCTCACAATGGCTCCCTAATGGCCCACAGCCAAACACTATTAGCTCTGTCTGGCTCAGCTGCTCTGTCTGGGGCCCTAGACAACGCCCAAAATTCTCTGCACTCCTGCTCAAGCTCTCCCCAAGGCAGTTCAACTGAGTGCCAAATCCAAAAACACCAAAACAATTCACAGGTAAGGCCAGTTTGCAGTCTCGCTGCTACTGTACTTACAGCTGCTGGCGGGATTGGACCAATTGAACACATGCGACCACTTGCCAGTTTTCCACTGTTTTTGTCCTCCTCTTGGGGTCCAGAAGTCTCTCACTGACACCCTGTATCCTCGAAGGGATGATTATAGGCAGATCCCACCAGCCAGAGATGCCTGAAGTCTTATTTCCCCAGACTCACGGTGCCCAGATGCAGGGAAGCTGTTACTCGGCCACCATCTTGCTCTCTATCCAAGATTATGTTTTCTTATTTATTTATTTATTTAGTTTTTTGCAGTTAAGCTGGGGCTGGGTTTGAACCCACCACCCTTGGTATATGGGGCCGGCGCCCTCCCGACTGAGCCACAGGTACTGCCTGATTATGTTTTCTTAAATGAGAAAAACATTGCACTATATAATTGCAACCACTACATTCTATATGTGAATTGCTTGCTAAAATAGTCTTTAAGAAGTGTTTGAAAATTTCATTTAAAAAATATGAGCTAACTATTCCTCTTGGAAACCTTTGATGCTACCTTTTTCATGACCCACAGAGAGTACTGATTGGATGTCTCTATTTAAGCAGGTTTTACTCTGCATATGTCATAGCTACAGATGAATTGGTTGCTCTCTCTATGCTAATCCTCCCCTCAACACTTGCTTGGGTTGTGTGGCTCCTAGCTCCATGCATCTAATCCAAATAAAGAAGAAGGAAGGAGGGCGGCGCCTGTGGCTCAGTGAGCAGGGCGCTGTCCTCATATACTGAGGGTGTTGGGTTCAAGCCCGGCCCCGGCCAAACTGCAACAAAAAAATAGCTGGGCGTTGTGGCGGGCGCCTGTAGTCCCAGCTACTCGGGAGGCTGAGGCAGGAGAATCGCCTAGGCCCAGGAGTTGGAGGTTGTTGTGAGCTGTGTGACGCCATGGCACTCTACCAAGGGCGATAAACTGAAACTCTGTCTCTACAAAAAAAAAAAAAAAGAAGGAAGGAATTGCAACATTGTGGAAAACCCTGTGACATGTTTTCTCAGCTTTCAGGTACACCACTTCCCTCTTCACAGTATTAACACTGAAATTGAATATAGCTTTTATCCTTTTCCTATTTGCTTTTCCATTATTTTAAGAAGCCTTTATATTGTATGTGTGTATGTACATTTGCTGTGCTCTGTAAATACAATGAAACTCATTTGACCAAAGTTTACTTGGGGAAGGGAATATTCAGGGGTGGAGGGTATCGGGATTGGGAGGTAGATAATTAGAGGGATTTTGGTCTTGATTTTGACATTGAATTGCAATGTGAACTTGGGCAAGTCACTTAACCTCCACACACCTTGGCTCTTTAATTTCTAAAGAAATAAGTTCACCTCTGGTTTCCTTTTCAGCAATGTTATTGCCCCACTGTAGGAGTGGAAAATGTTACTTGAAAGATGAAATCCCCTATTTTTATAGCCCAATTTTCTTTTCTTTTCTTTTTTTACAGGTAAGTAAACTGAGAAGCAGAAAAGTAATATTTTCCCAGATGCGTAGGTAGTGGCCAAGACAGCAAGCAGTACTAGGGGTCTCCTGACCCAAAGATTTGCTTGCACAAATGACAGGATTTCATTGAAGTCTCCCTTCAGATGTATGCAGATACATGTACATATATGTCTACATATGTGTGTATGCATACATTTATGATCATATGTACCACTTGAAGAACCATTTAACAGACTAAATTGATTTACTTCTTTTATTCATATAAATTTATAAAGGATGACTAATCTGTATAGAAGCAAAACTTGTATTGCTTTCAGTAAATGCAAGTTCATAAATAATAGTAATGACAACAAAACTACAGTAAATGTGGGCTAGATCCTGTTGCTTAGTGTAAGCACCTAGCCTAGAATTGATCTGGTATTGTTTGAAAAAAGAGAGATTAGCAAGTGGCAATCTCTTGGAGATAGACCAGCACCAAACACTTTCCCCCTAAGTGCTCAGAGAGACAGAGGAAGCAGCAAAGGGAACTGAGATCCTCACAAGGAGAGTCAATGACCTCAATGCCACGTCTGAGCTCATGCTTCCCTTTCTTTTTAGGGACACTGGGACCCAGCGGGGTGAGAGGAGAGGGGCGAGTGATATGCTAGGCTATGATTCAGAATCAAAATATTGTGATGAGCATTGATTGCAGGGTGCTTACGGGCACCCTGGGAGGGGACTTTCCCTAGGTGTGGGATGAGGGCCTCAGGGGGATTTCCTGGAGGGTTTCCTTACCATCTAAGCTGAGTCCTGAAAGAGAAATCTACTTAATTTCTAACCACAGGCCAGCCAGCCGTTGGTGTTGACAGGGCATGTGTCAAGCTAAAGTCCAAAGGGTGGGGAGGGCATGACCTATTGTGAGAGCAGCAGCAAGTTCAGCAGGGCTGGAACAGAGTCAGAGAAGTGGAGTTTGGACTTTACCCTGAAGTGGGGGGAGCTACCGAAGGGTTATAAGCAGGAGAGAGAAATACGGTCAAATTTGGGCTTTGGAAAGATAATTCTGGAAGTATGAAACTTCCAGAATGACAGGGCAGCAGGTGGGAAGGGAGGAGACCCATTAGGACCTGGCTATTGCAACAGTACACTCCAGACTATTTGAACGTCACCAGTTTCCCCACTAATGTTCATTTTCTGATCCCAGAGTGCCACATTGCATGTAGATGTCATGTTTTCCCAGCCATCTCTGGTCTGTGGTTTCTCAGTCTTTACTTATTTTTTTGTGACCTTGACGGTTTTGGCTTCCTTTCCTTTTGATAGTTGCTCCCATTGAGGTGTGTAAACAAGCAGCAAAGGAGAAAGAAGTTCAAGAGAATGGGCTCAGCATTCACCCAGGTGGCAGGTCAAATGGGGTCGAAACAATGGGTTTGAGCATTGGGTACACCTGAGTTAGAATCTGCTTCTTACTGGTTGTGTGACCTTCAGCAAATTAATTAGATTCTTTGAGTCCAGTGCTGTCAAAGACATATCAGATAGCACCCATAAAATTTTGAAGCATACACAGTGCCTGTCACACGTAGCTAGATGATCTCTTTAGGAGGTGTTTACCTTCTTTATGTCAGAGACAAGGAAGTGGCTGAAGCAAGTCTATCTTTGGGGATAAGCCTTTACCCAGGGGAAAAACCTAATCTGAGGATAAAAGAAAAAAAGAGAATATTTTAAAAAGGAGTTAATGCAATGGTTTTTATTCTAAAAAAAAAGCTTCTACATATTATAACCCCATCCGTCAGTTTATGTTAAATTTAATGTTAAAACTTTTTAAATACTAGTCTGTTGTTGTTGAGACAGGGTCTCTATCCTGTGGCCCTGACTACAGTGCAGTGGCCTCAGCTTAGCTCACAGCAACCTCAAATTCCTGGGCTCAAGCCACTTTCCTGCTCCAGTCTCCTGAGTAGCTGGGACCACAGGAGCATGCCACCACACCCAGTTAATTTTCTATTTTTTTGAAGAGACTGGGTCTTGCTCTTGCTCAAATTCCTGGTCTAAACCAATCTTCCTGCCTCAGCCTCCCAAAGTGTTAGGATTATAGGTGTGAGTCGCCACACTTGGCCTAATACTAGGTTTTATCTGCTACTTTGCTGTTCAATCATGTTTTGTTTCCTTGTCAATGTAAGCTTTGACATTGAGAAGTACAGCCAAAAGCAAAGCTGCAGCTGGACATGCTGGCTGTGCATTCAGGGACACCTGGGTCTGCAGCTGGCCTCTGCCTCCTCTTTACTGAGTGATCTGAGCAAGTTACCTTGCCTCTTTAAGTCTCAGTTATTCCTCTGCTTGGAATTTTAACTGAGATGATGTGTGGATGACATAGTACCTGCATCACTTTGTGGCAGCTGTTGTAATGAAGCAGATGAAGTAGATTCTTGTTAGTAAGCCCATCTTTGCTCCTTTCCCTTGGTGGTCTTACCACTAGCGTGGGACAGCATATCTTTCCTGGTATATACCTTCCCACACTCCCAACTCTATCAATTATTCCAAACTCAGGGGATGAATGCATGGAGTCTGCTGGAAATTCTTGCTGTAAGAACATGCTATTGGTTTGCCTTCTTCTATGGCAGCAGTTTTCAACCTGTGGGTTGTGACCCACAGAACTGTATTAAAGGGCTGCAGCGTTAGTAAGGTTGAGAACCACTGTTCTAAGGGGTGTCTTCTAATCAGAAGCAGAAACAGATGGCTGCCTATGGGGTAAGGACTCTGCTGTGAAGAGACAGAGGTGGAACAAAGAATAACGTGTGGCTGAGATTTCATAACACAGCTGCTCAGCTCAGCTTCCTTTCCCAGGAGAGACAGCAGGAAGCAGTGGGGATGGAAGGACATTGTACTTTCAAAATTATTTTAAAGGTGAGAAGTCAGCTTCCACTTCTAGTGTCACCTTTGACTCATTGTCCAGGGCATCAAGCTAGGTTGAGAGATGAGTTCCTTTGAGGTGAGTGATGAGTTAGGGCAGGTGTGGGAAGGATGCTTGAGGGCATGTGGGTAATGAGAAAGGCTGACCTATAGTTGTCTTTCTTTGTGAGAAATCAAGAGTCCCAGTAGGGGGCAGTAATGTCTTTCCTAAATAGTATATTATTACCCAAAGAATGTATTGAATAGTTCTGGATTAGTCTAGACCAGTGACTCTCAAACTTTTCTTTTACTGTGATCCATAGCCAGGAATGCACGTTACATTGTATTCCAGCATGCATATGCACAGATATACACACGTGTCTGACAAAACACCATTTATTCCATACAACTTTTTTTTGGAAACAAAGTCTTGTTGCATCACCCTGGCTAGAGTATGGTTATATTGTCATAGCTCACTCAACCTCACACTCTTGGGCTGAAGTGATCCTTCTGCCTCAGCCTCCTGAGTAGCTGGGACTATAGGCACCCACCACACCTGGCTATATATTTTTTTCTATTTTTTTTTTTAGTGGTGGGGGGGTGTGTGTCTTCTCTTTCTTAGGCTGATCTTGAACTCCTACAATCCTCTTGCCTCAACCTTCCAAAGTGCTAGGATTGCAGGTATGAACCACTGTGTCCAGCCCCTGTTTCATTTGACAGACAACTTTTTGAGACCAAAGAATGTGCATGTCCCCCCCCCAAAAAATAATAGTTGACAATGAATATATGTTATGCATTAGGTCTTATATGAAACCTTTGTGATGACTCTCATGTAATCCAACAATATTTTGAGGTAGATACTATTATTTTTACCTTCATTGAAGTTTAGAGAATGCAAATGACTTGTTCAAGTTCTCAGTTGGTACTAAGTAGTGGAGGTAAGATTTGAATCCATGTCTTTCTGATGCTGGAACTAGAACACTAAACCATTGTATTGTATCATGTATCTATGTTAGATGATGCATCTCTGGGAGAGTTACTATCACTAATATGATCATGAATAGAAGCTGGATTAAAACTTGCAGCTTGCACTATTGAGCTCAAATCAACACAATGAGTCTAATAGGTCAAAAACTGATTATTCCAGAAGACGACTGGTGAGACCTGAATTTACAGGAGGTTTTGAAAAAAGTACTAGGGTTATAGTTGACTATAGTCAGGTAACTTACCATAGAAAAAATGAAAAAAAAAAAAAAACATTTTTCCCAAATGGAAAAATAGCATAATGGCAATAGGTCAAAATAAATGATAAGATCTAGAAATTGAATTTTGAAGAAGGTTCCAGATGGGGCATGAAATGAATGAAAGAAACTTGCAAGAGACCTCAGAGCTAATAACGAAAGATAACGGACACCTGGGCAAGGAAGGCAGCCAGGTGAAGTTTTGTCAGCTTCACTCGTCTTGGTAACTATAGCTTGGGTGGCAGCAGAGGGAAGGAGGTCACCGACATCAGAGAAAAACCTGTTATTGACATCATGGGAAAGCTCTTGGGACATTCTCCTCCTCCAATTGTATCTTGTGAAACAAATAGCCTGTGGAGATTCTTCATTTCTTATGCTTAAATAATAGTAGACTCACATTTTTTACTCACTCATAGTATTCAGGAATGCTTAATTATCTATTCTCTTAACCTCTCAGTTTTATTGGGGGTGGGAAATTTTACCATTATTTGTAAAAAGTGTTTTGAAAATAGGTAATCTCTTCTGTCCTTCATTTTAACATTTTAGATCTAGGGTACTGCATTTAAATATGATGTGGGTGACTTTCAACTACTGTACCTTTCTTGCATGGTCCAAATATTATGTGTAAAAGTGACTTTTTGCTTGTTGAACTTTCTTGGAAATTGAGAACTATTGATATTTGTTCATCTGGGGATTCATGTGCTCCCTAGAGATGTTTATAGGAATGTCCCTGGACTCTCTGAATATTGCACCAGACAGCAGCAACACCAGAAATAATACATCTGCTTTCCTCCTTAGGGGAGCTGCCACAGACCAGGCTGAAATAACAGCTGGATGGTAATCCTGTTGACCAAACAGCCACTTATTCATAACACAAAACAAAACGGACTTTTGTCTGCCGTAGAACATGGAGCTTTGGGACTCTAGTGGGTGGAGGAAAACCTAGCCAGACAGACAGATGACTTGGTAGATTGACATTTTTTGGTTGTTTTAAAGTCTAGTGGATTATGTAAACTGATATTCTGACACTGTTTCAAGTCCCGTGACATTCCTTTCTTTCTTTCCAAGTTATACACATGTTAAGTTTGTCTCTTTTCCTTTTTCCTCATGTCCTCAGTTTTGATTCTCTCTTTTGTGTGTGATCATTGATCCTTATGATTTTTTCCTTTTTTTTTTTTTGCAATAAGGTCTTGCTGTGCTTCTAGGGCTAGAGTGTAGCCATCACAGCTCACTGCAACCTTCAGCTGGCTCAAGTGATCCCCCTGCTTCAGCCTCCTGAGTAGCTGGGACTGTAGGTATAGGCCACCATGCCTAGCTAATTTTTAATTTTTTTTTGAGACAGAGTCTCAAGCTGTCACCCTGGGTAAAGTGCCATGGCATCATAGCTCACAGCAACCTCCAACTCTGGGGCTCAAGTGATCCTCTTGCCTCAGTTTTTCTATTTTTAGAAAATAGAAAAACTTTTTGATCAGGCTTGTCTCGAACCTGTGAGCTCAAGCTATCCACCTTCCTCATCTTCCAAGACTGCTAGTATTACAGGCAGAGCCATCTTGCCTAGCCCTAATTTTTAATTTTTTTGTAAAGGTGGGATGTCTCTATGTTGTTGGTCTTAAACTCCTGGTCTCAAACAGTTCTCCTTGCCTGTCAAAGTGCTAGTGTTACAGGCATGAAGTACTGTGCCTGGTTGAATCTTCCACTTTTCTTTTCTAGAATTTATCATAGTTAAAAATACTTTGTGTGGCTCAGTGTTTTTTTGTAAATAAATAATCTGTGTGCTCTACCTAGATTGGATGTTCCATGAGAGCTGAAACCTTGTCTGGGTCACTCACCTCTAAATTTCCAGAGCCCAGCCCAGTGTCTGAGACACAACAGACTTTCAATAAATATTTGTTGAATGAGTGAATAAAGAAATGAATGAATGAAACTTTGAATTCAGGTTTTGATCCTTTGTTATCACTTATGGGAGGGAGAAAGTATTAAAACCATAATGTAACTGTTTATCGTTCAAGTGATTGGGAAATCAGGTGATAGTGCTGCTCACACACGTAGTAGGTACTCAGTAAAAGTTTTTGAGAATAAGCAAAATTGTAATTTGTTTAGAGGGAGTTTCTATAGATGTGGTATGTCTTTTCCTAATTTTCAAACAAGTAGCAGTTATGACTAGTAGTTTTAAACAGGTAATAGTTATGACTATAGATAATAATTCACTCTTAGTATAGGATTCTATCCTCCAAATGGCCCTGCAAAGAAGGTGTCCTTGTCCTCTCTTTTCAGATGAAGGAATCAAGCCTCATAGTAGATAAGACATGGACAAAGATTCCAAACTAGTTCTCTTTAACTTGAAAATCAGTGGTTTTAATAAAAATCAAATTCTGGTTACACATTTTCTTTTTCAGAATATCAGATCTTGAAGAGAAATATTTGCCTTGTGAATGTTTGAGAGTTTCCCTTTGTTTTAAAATATAGGGGGAAGGGATCTTGGGTTATGTAAGCATCATTGCATCAAATAACCAAGGAAATCTCTTCAACAATGAATGTTGTATGGAATAAAGTGTACAAAGAGATAGGTGACATGTTTACAGTACTTCAGTGCCTAAGTAATCATAGTATTATTTCAGAATCCCAAGTATCCTTCCTAGTGGAATACTAAGTAGAAGGTGGCAGAGTCAGGATACCAATCCAAGCCTTGTCTGTATTGCAAGTATTGTATAAAACTTAATCCGGACTTAATACTCTATTTCATACAACTGCAGCTAGATAGATCTTGTTCACTTGCACATCCTGTCTTGGATGAATGGTGGTACCATTGAACCACTCCATTACGTATCAAATATGTGACCTCAGGCAAGTTGATAAGGTCTTGGTGCTTCACATTCATCACTTATAAAATAGGGGTGATACTAGTATTTATCTCTTGAGATTGTTGTGTAGATTAAATGAGTTAATATATATAAAGTGCCTGGCACAGGTTATGTAAGTGTTGGTTGCTATTGATACTATTGCTGTATTGGCAGACATTTCAAAAGAGTACTTGTTTAGGTGAAGAAGTTAATGGATTCAGCTTGCAACATGTAGAGCAAACATCCAACTGGATGTGAAAACAATTTAATTTACATATTATCCTCTTGACCTAATGTGCCATGAGGTTAGAGTGAGTCTGCCTGGGTTACCATTGCACCCCATAGCTAGAACAGTCCCTGACCTATGGAAGTTGCTCCATATTTATTTATTGGATAAATGAATGAATGAATGGCTGGGCTCTACACATTATTTAGGGTTTAAATATACATGGACTAAATAATGAAATAAATAAATATACCTCCTAGAGGACACCAGTATCACCTGAAATAGAAATTTAAGTGTGTGAGTGTGAGCTTCTAGCGTACTCACAGAACATGCAGCTTCCAGGAAGAAGTAGGGGGTCTTTCTTTTTCCAGTTTGAGCATGAGCTATCTTTCTAGGACCCTGGGATGTCCTGAGCCAGGCCTTCACGATGTCCTGAAATTCTTCTCCAGCCAAATAAGTGGCTAATCCCTATGAAATCAAGGGGCCTTTCTTCCTGTCCTTTGACTTCAAACTGGGGTCAAAGGCCTTAGGCTAGGGTATAAATAAATAAAGGCCCTGCACAGACAAAAGCTATTCTGAAGCCAGCCTTCACCATAAACACTGGCCTTCCTCTGCTCTGAGCTGAAGCTTCCAGGTACTTCCCTGGGCCCACCATGACCTCACTTGGCCTAGTAAAGACCTGGTGGAAGTGGGAGGTCCCAGTGATCATGTGGGAAGAGATCAGAAGCTTCTGAAGGTAGTCAGAGGTAATTGTCTTAACAACTTGGTTTCTGAAAACAAAACGTGTGCATGTATACACATGCTCAAGTTTATTATAAATTCGACTTTCATAAAAGATGTATAGCATACAATCAAAAACAACAATAAAATATCATTATTCTCTATTATAAATTCTATACAGGCCATCAGTTCTCAATGTTTCATTGATTTATGGGAAATTCTTGTGTCTAGAACTAACTATGGTTGCATTTAGACAAGTATAAGTTAGAAATGAATATTGGGCTTTTTCCGGAGGGGGGAGGATGGGTGGAGGGAGGGTGATTGGTGGGATTACACCTGCAGTGCATCTTACAAGGGTACATGTGAAACTTAGTAAATGTAGAATATAAATGTCTTAACACAATAACTAAGAAAATGCCAGGAAGTCTATGTTAACCAGTGTGATGAAAATGTGTCAAACTGCCTATAAAACCAGTGTACAGTGCCCCATGATTGTATTAATGTACACAGCTATGATTTAATAATAAAAAAAAGAAAATACAAAAAAAAAAGAAATGAATATTGGTTGATATTTTGTTAAGTAGAAAGATGAAAGTGAAACAACAAAGATTTTGGAAAAGCACTCATTTGTCAACAAGATGCTTATGGAGACATCACTGGATATGGGGCTGAAAGAGAGATTGGAGAGCACTGCACTCTACAGAAATTCTACTGTACAAATGCCACAGTTGCAATTAATCCCAAGAGCACAGATGATAGCAACATCTGTTAAGCTGATTTGGAGATGAGTTTTGAATATTTATTATCTCTTTTTAATGTGACATATTTAATTATAAATGTATATTCTTTTGTATAATTTAACTTTTAATAATAGTCATGTTTAAGAACCCCCTCTCAAAATTCCTGAAAATTTAACAACCAGCTCTCAGGAGCAGGTATGAGCGAGTGCGCTGTGGCAGCTCAGTCAAAGAAAAGGAGGCTGAGAGTGAGTGGGCACAAGGCCCTGAGTTCTGGTGGATGAGCTGGTGCCTAGCACTGGAGATGACCTGGGAAGAGTAATTCCTGGGACTCGCCAGAAATGGAAGGCAAAGAGGAAAGAGAATGATTTTTGCTCAGGAAGTGAAGGAAACTCTCCAGGAACCCTCCTGTAGCTTCAGAAATTCTTCACTTGACATCCATAACATTTACTACCTGGTGTTTCACTTCCTTGTTGAACTTGTGGGGTTAAGGCATGCCCAGAGAAGTGTTATCTGGGCTTGCTGCCTGGCTGTTCAAGTGAGTTTATCAGCTAGTGATTATCTCTGTCTGCCTCCCTCGTCAAGGCATTGTCAGCAAGCGATGCCTCCATCACTTGCCAGGTACTGGTACAGAAACTTTTGAACTTTTATTGGTGCTGTCATTTTGGACCTACTACTTCACGTGGCAGATGTTTTGACCTCTGTGATTCATCACTGAGGATGCTTTGACTTCACACTCATAACTACAACATTGAAAGCACCAACAGTAGCCAAATTTTTATCAAGAAAGTATTTTTCTTTTTTAATACATATTTTATTGAGGTAAAATATATAATTTACCACCTTTACCATTTTTAAGTGTATAATTCAGGGATAACAAGTACATTTACATTCTTTTTCCCCATTCTCCTCCGCCTCCTCCAATGTTTTCTTCTCATAGTTTCAGGTTTTACATTCCAGTTTTTCATTCATTTTGACTTAATTATTGTGTATGGTGAGA
Source organism: Nycticebus coucang (assembly GCF_027406575.1). Taxonomy (NCBI): domain Eukaryota; kingdom Metazoa; phylum Chordata; class Mammalia; order Primates; family Lorisidae; genus Nycticebus; species Nycticebus coucang. The sequence goes on along the minus strand of NC_069796.1, from coordinate 49,059,157 downwards.
AGTAAGGGTCTAGTTCCATTCTTCTGCATATATTATTCAATTTTCCCTGTACTATTTGTTGGAAAGACTGTCCTTTCCCTATTCTAAGCTCTTGGCACTTTGTTGAAGATGAGTTGGTTGTAAATCCATGCATTTACATCTGGGTTCTCTGTTCAGTTCCATTGGTCCACATTTCTGTTTTTGTCAGTACCATGCTGTTTTGGTTACTATAGATTTGTAATAAATTTTTAAGTCAGGTATCATGATGCCTTCAGCTTTGTTCTTTTTGTTCAGGATTGCCTTGGTTATTCAGGGTCTTTTTGTGGTTCCATATAAATTTTAGGATTTTATTTCTATTTTTGTGAAGAATGTCTTGATATTTTGACAGGATTGCATTGAATCTACAAATTGCTTTGGGTGATATTGTCATCTTGACAATATTCATTCTTTCAGTCATGACCATGTAATATCTTTCAGTTTTTTATGTGTCCTCTTCTATTTATCTTATCAGTTTTTTTTTTTTTTTACAGTTTTCCTTGTATGGATCTTTCACTCCTTTGGTTATATTGATTCTTGGGTATTTTATTTTATTCTTTTTTAGCTATTGTAAATGGGATTACGTTCTTGATTTCTTTTTCAGATTGTTCACTGTTGGTATATATAAATGCTACTGATTTTTATATATTAATTTTGTATCCTGCAACTTTACTAAATTCTTTTATCAGGGGGAATTTTTACTTTTTTCTAGGTATAAGATCGTGTCATCTGTGAACAAGGACAGTTTGATATCTTCCTTTCCATTTTAAATGCTTCTTATTTCCTTTTGTTGTTTAATTACTTGGCCACGACCTTCAGTATTATGTTGAAAAATAGTGATGAAAAGAAGCATCCTTGTCTTGTTCCTGTGTTTAAATGAAAGGCCTTTAGTTTTTCTTCATTCAGTATGATGTTAGCTATGGTTTTGTCATAAATGCCCTTTATTGTTTTGAGGCATGTTCTTTCTTCTTCTTTTGTTTTTCTCCAGGTTAATGTGAGGGTATAAACAACCAGGTCACAATATTTGAATTTGTTAGGTAGAGTCCATCTTATAGTTGTGTCCCACACCCAGAAGATGTGCCATATACCCCTACATTGTGCCCATAAAGTGGAAGCACACCAATCCCTCTTCTTTTCTCCTCCTTCACCTCAACTTGAATTGAATTGAGTTTTACTCCTATGTGAGAGTGTATTAGATCATCTACTAACTCCATACTAGTATTGAGTATGTTGGAAATTTGCTTTTCCATTCTGGTGATATTTTACTAAGAAGAATATATTTCAACTCCATCCAAATTAATATGAAAAGATATAAGGCCACCAACTTGTTTCATGGCTGAATTCCATAAAAAATATACCACATTTTGTTAATCCATTCTTGAGTTGATGAGCCTTTAGGTTGTTTTCACATCTTGGCAATTGTAAATTGAGCTGCCTTAAACAATCTAGTGCAAGTGTCCTTATAATAAAATGATTTTTTTAAAAAAATTTTTCTTTCTTTCTTTCTTTTTTTTTTTATTGTTGGGGATTCATTGAGGGTACAATAAGCCAGGTTACACTGGTTGCATTTGTTAGGTAAAGTCCCTCTTGCAATCATGTCTTGCTCCCAGAAGGTGTGGCACACACCAAGGCAATAAAATGATTTTTTTTCCTTCTAGGTAGATGCCTACCAGTGGAATTGCAGGGTAAAATGGGAGGTCTAATTTGAGTTCTTTGAGGATTCTCCATACTTCTTTCCAAAGAGGCTGTATGAGTTTGCAGTCCCACCAGCAGTATAAACGGAATCCCCTCTCTCCATATCCATGCCAGCATCTGCAACTTTGGGAACATTTTTTTTCATACGTTTGTTAGTCATTCATCTGTCTTCTTCAGAGAAAGTTCTGTTTATGTCTCTTTCCTAGTGATATATGGGATTGTTTGCTCTTTTTTTGTGGATTAATTTGAGTTCTCTATAGATCTTAGTTATCAAGCCTTTGTGAGATATGTAACATGGAAATAATTTTTCCCATTCTGAAAATTGTCTGTTTGCTTTAACTATTGTGTCCTTAACTGTGCAGAAGCTTTTCAGTTTAATTAAGTACCATTTGTTTATTTTTATTTTTGTTGCAACTGTCACTGAAGTCTTCTTTGTAAAATCTTTCCCTAGGCCAAAATCCTCAAGAGTTTTACCCACACTTTCTTCTAGAATTTTTATTATTTCTTGTCTTAGATTTAAATATTTTATCCATCTTGAATCAATTTTTGTAAGTTGTGAGAGGCGTGGAACAAGTTTCAGTCTTTTTTTTTTTTGTAGAGACAGAGTCTCACTTTACTGCCCTTGGTAGAGTGCCGTGGCGTCACATGGCTCACAGCAACCTCCAGCTCTTGGGCTTATGTGATTCTCTTGCCTCAGCCTCCCGAGCAGCTGGGACTACAGGCGCCCGCCACAATGCCCAGCTATTGTTTTTTTTTTGCAGTTCGGCCAGGGCTGGGTTTGAACCCACCACCCTCGGTATATGGGGCTGGCACCCTACTCACTGAGCCACAGGTGCCGCCCCCAAGTTTCAGTCTTTTACATGTGGTTATCAATTTCTCCCAGCACCATTTATTAAATAGAGAATCCTTTCCACAATGTATACTTTTGTTTGATTTATCAAAGATCAGATGTCAACTGGAGACTGATTTCATATCTTGGTTTTCTATTAGGGTCCATATGTCTATATTTTTATTTTTGTGTCAATACCATGTTGTTTTGATCACTGTTGACTTGTAATATAGACTAAAGTCTGGTAGAGTGATGTCTCTGGTTTTGTTTTTATTAATAAAAATTGCCTTGGCTATACGGGTTTTTTTCTGGTTTCATATGAAACAAAACAATTTTTTCCAATTCTTCAAAGTATGGTGTTGGTATTTTAATGGGGATTGCATTGGATCTATAGATTGCTTTAGATAATATAGATATTTTAATGATATTGATTCTTCCCAGCCAAGAGCATGTTATGTTCTTCCATTTGTTAATGTCTTCTGTTATTTCTTAGGGTTTCATAATTCCCTTTGTAGAGGTCCTTCACCTCTTTTGTTTAGGTATTTCCTAGGTATTTCATTTTCTTTGAGGCTACTGGGAAGGGAATTGTGTCTTTGATTAATTTCTCAACTTGGCTGTTATTGGTATATACAAAATCTATTGATTTGTGGACATCATTTTATACCCTGAGACATTACTGTATTTTTGGATCACTTTCAGGAGTCTTGTGGTTGAGTCTCTGGGGTTCTCTAAGTATAAAATCATATCATTAGCAAAGAGTGAGAGTTTGACCTTTTCTGCCCCCAATTAGATGCTGTTTGTATTCTTCTCTTGCCTTATTGCATTATCGAGAACTTCCAGCATTATTTTGGATAGTAGTGGTGATAGAGGACATCCTTGTCTGGTTCCAGTTGTAAGTGGAAAAGCTTTCAGTTTTACTCCATTCAGTATGAGATTAACTGTTGGTTTGTCATAGATGGCTTCAGTAAGTTTAAGAAATGTGCCATCTTTATCATTTCTGATTGAGATTACTAGAGTTTAAACTTTTCTGTTTTTAGTGAATCTGGTCAAAGATTTATTGATTTTATTTATTTTTTAGAAAAACCTACTTTTGTTTTGTTCATTTTCTGAATGATGCTTTTGTTTTCAATTTCTTTAATCTCTGATTTAATTTTGGCTATTTCTTTACTTCTGCTAGGTTTTGGATTTGATTATTTTTCTTTTTCCAATTCCATAAGATAGTTCATTAGTTTGTTGATATGCTCTTTTTCTGTTTTGGCAATGTAGGCATCTAATGCAATAAATTTCTCTCTTAAAACTGCCTTTGCTGTATCCCACAGGTTTTGGTAACTTTTATCTTCATTGTTGTTATCTTTGAGGAATTTAACAATTTCTTCTTTTATCTCTTCCTAAACCCAACTATCATTCAGCATAATTTTAATTTCCATGTCTTTGTGTGGGGATGAACATTTTTCTTTTTTGTGTGTGTTTTTTAAAATTATTAAATCATAGCTATGTACATTAATACGATCATGGGGCACCATACACTGGTTTTATAGACCGTTTGACACATTTTCAGCACACTGATTAACATGGACTTCCTGGCATTTTCTTAGTTATTGTGTTAAGACATTTATAGTCTACATTTACTAAGTTTCACATATACCCTTGTAAGATGCACCACAGGTGTAATCCCACCAATAACCCTCCCTCTGCCCATCCTCCCCCCTTTCCTGCCCTCCCTCTCCCCTTCCCCCATTCTTAAGTTATGACTGGGTTATAGCTTTCATGTGAAAGCCATAAATTAGTTTGATAGCAGGGCTGAGTATATTGGATGCTTTTTCTTCCATTCTTGAGATACTTTACTAAGAAGAATATGTTCCAGCTCCATCCATGTAAACATGAAAGAGGTAAAGTCTCCATCTTTCTTTAAGGCTTCATAATATTCCATGGTGTACATATACCACAATTTATTAATCCATTCATGGGTCGATGGGCACTTGGGCTTTTTCCATGACTTAGCAATTATGAATAGGGCTGCAATAAACATTCTGGTACAAATATCTTTGTTATAATGTGATGTTTTGGTCTTCTGGGTATATATCTAGTAGAGGAATTATAGGATTGAATGGCAGATCTATTTTTAGATCTCTAAGTGTTCTTCAAACATCTTTCCAAAAGGAATGTATTAATTTGCATTCCCACCAGCAATGTAGAAGTGTTCCCTTTTCTCCACATCCATGCCAACATCTCTGATCTTGCGATTTTGTGATATAGGCTAGTCTTACTGGAATTAGATGATATCTCAAAGTAGTTTTGATTTGCATTTCTCTGATGATTAAAGATGATGAGCATTTTTTCATATGTCTGTAGGCCGTGCACCTGTCTTCTTCAGAGAAGTTTCTCTTCAAGTCCCTTGCTCAGCCTGCAATGGGATCACTTGTTCTTTTCTGCTTATACGTTTGAGTTCTCTGTGGATTCTGGTTATTAAACCTTTGTCAGAGACATAAACTGCAAATATCTTCTCCCATTTTGAGGGCTGTTTGCTTGCTTTACTTACTATGTTCTTGGCTGTGCAGAAGCTTTTTAGTTTGATCAGGTCCCAGTAGTGTATTTTTGAAGCTGCTTCAATTGCCCGGCAGGGTGCTCATCATAAAATACTCACCCAGACCGATTTCTTGAAGGGTTTTCCCTGCACTCTCTTCTAGTATTTTTATAGTTTCATGTCTTAAGTTTAAATCTTTGATCCAGTGAGAGTCTATCTTAGTTAATGATGAAAGGTGTGGGTCCAGTTTCAGTCTTCTAAAGGTTGCCAGCCAGTTCACCCAGCACCATTTGTTAAATAGGGAATCTTTTCCCCACTGAATGTTTTTAATTGGCTTGTCAAAGATCAAATAACAGTAAGTAGCTGGATTCATCTCTTGGTTCTCTAAGATGTCTGTTCCAGACATCTAACTTCTCTGTTTTTGTGCCAGTACCATGCTGTTTTGATCACTATCAATTTAAAGTATAGTGTGAGGTCTGGTAGTGTGATTCCTCCTGCTGTGTTTTTATTTCTGAGTAATATCTTGGCTATTCGAGGTTTTTTTCTGATTCCATATAAAATGAAGTATTATTTTTTTAAGCTCTTTAAAGTATGACAGTGGAGCTTTAATAGGGATAGTATTAAAATTGTATATTGCTTTGGGTAGTATGGACATTTTAACAATGGTGATTCCTCCCAGCCATGAGCATGGTATGTTTTTCCATTTGTTAACATTTTCAGCTATTTCTTTTCTTAGAGTTTGATAGCTCTCTTTATAGAGATCTTTCATGTCCTTTGTTAGATCAACTCCCAAATATTTCATCTTCTTTGGCACTACTGTGAACAGAATAGAGTCCTTAACTGTTTTTTCAGCTTGAATATTGTTGGTATATATAAAGGCTACTGATTTATGAATGTTGATTTTGTAACCTGAGACCCTGCTGTATTCCTTGATCACTTCTAAGATTTTTGTAGTAGAATCACTGGTGTTTTCCATATATACAATCATATCATCTGCAAAGAGTGAAAGTTTGATCTCTTCCTACCCCATGTGGATACCCTTGATCGCCTTTTCTTCCCTAATTGTGGTGGTTAAAACTTCCATTACAATGTTAAAGAGCAATGGAGACAATGGGCAGCCTTGTCTGGTTCCTCATCTGAGTGGAAATGATTTCGATTTAACTCCATTCAATACGATATTGACTGTGGGTTTGCTGTAGATGGCCTCTATCAGTTTAAGGAGTGTCCCTTCTATACCAATTTTCTTGAGTGTTCTGATCATGAAGGGATGCTGGATATTATCAAAAGCTTTTCTGCACCAATTAAGATAATTATATGGTCTTTGTTTTTTAATTTGTTCATGTGCTGAATTATACTTATAGATTTATGTATATTGAACCAGCCTTGAGACCCTGGGATAAAACCAACTTGGTCATGATGTATAATTTGTTTGATGTGTTGCTGGATTCTGTTTGTTAGGATCTTGTTGAATATTTTTGCATCTATATTCATTAGTGATATTGGTCTATAATTTTCTTTTCTTGTTGGGTCTTTTCCTGGTTTGGGGATCAGGGTGATGTTTGCTTCATAGAAAATGTTGGGTAGTCTTCCTTCTTTTTCTACATTTTGGAATGGGTTGAGTAATACAGGTACTAGTTTCTCTTTAAAGGTTCGGTAGAATTCTGATGTGAAGCTATCTGGTCCCGGGCTTTTCTTTTTAGGGAGATTTTGTATGGTTGATGCTATTTCAGAACTTGATATTGGCCTGGTCAACATTTCCACTTGATTCTGGCTAAGTCTTGGAAGGTGATGTGCTTCCAAGTATTGGTCAATTTCCTTCAGATTTTCATATTTCTGAGAATAAAGTTTCTTGTAATATTCATTAAGGATTTTTCGTATTTCTGAGGAGTCTGTTGTTATTTTGTCTTTGTCATTTCTGATTGATGAAATTAGAGATTTTACTCTTTTCTTCCTGGTTAGGTTAGCCAAAGGTTTATCTATTTTATTGATCTTTTTAAAAAACCAAGTTTTTGATGTATTAATATGTTGTATAATTCTTTTGTTTTCAATTTCATTTAATTCTGGTCTAATTTTGGTTATTTCTTTTCTTCTACTGGGTTTGGGGTTGGAATGTTCTTCCTTTTCCAGTGGCTTGAGGTGTCCCATTAAGTTGTTTAACTTTCTCTCTTTCCGTTCTCTTGAGGAAGGCTTGCAGTGGTATAAATTTCCCTTAGGACTACCTTTGCGGTATCCAGAGGTTCTGATAATTCGTGTCTTCCTTGTCATTTTGTTCAAAAAATTTGGCAATTCCCTTCTTAATCTCATCTCTGACACAGCTATCATTCAGCATAAGGTTATTTAACTTCCATGCTTTTTTAGGTATGCAGATTCTTCTTGTTACTGAGTTCAACTTTTATTCCATTGTGGTGCAAGAAGATGCAAGGAATAATTTCTATTCCTTTAAATTTACTGAGGTTAGACTTGTGACCTAAGATGTGATTGATTCTGGACTGTGTTCCGTGGGCTCGTGAGAAGTATGTGTATTCAGTTTTGTTGGGATGAAATGTTCTGTAGATGTCTGCTAAATCCAAATGTTGGATGGTTAAGTTTAAATCTAAAATTTCTTTGCTCAGCTTCTTATTGGAGGATCTATCCAACAATGCCAAAGGAGTGTTGAAATCTCCGATTATTACGGAGCTGGAGGAAATCTAGTTGCTCATGTCTGTTAGAGTTTCTCTTATAAATTGAGGTGCATTCTGGTTGGGTGCATAGATATTAATAATTGAGATCTCATCATATTGAGTATTACCCTTAACAAATATGAAGTGACCATTCTTGTCCTTCCTTACTTTTGTTGGTTTAAAGCCTATTATGTCTGCCAATAGAATTGCAACACCTGCTTTTTTCTGATTACCATTTGCCTGAAATATGGAGGACCATCCTTTCACCCTGAGTCTATATTTATCTTTTAAGGTAAGATGTGACTCTTTTATGCAGCAAATATCTGGCCTGAGTTTTTGTATCCAGTCAGCTAACCTGTGCTTCTTTAGAGGACAGTTTAAGCCATTCCCATTAATGGAGATTATTGATAAATCTGGTAAAATTTTGGATATCGAGTATTTCAAAAGTGCAGTGGACATTTTAATCCTTTTGCCACTGTGGAAGTTGGAGTTTGATCTAAAGTTTCTGAGTGAGTTTACTTTTGTGGTAGAGGATTGGGCTGGCCATTATGGAGGATAGGACTGACAATATCCTGAAGAGCTGGTTTGGTTAAGGCAAATTTCTTTAACATATGAATATCATTAATGTATTTCATTTCTCCATCATAAATGAAACTCAGTTTAGCTGGATACAGAATCTGGGGTTGAAAGTTATTTTGCTTTAGGAGATTAAAAGTCGATGACCACTCTCTTCTGGCTTGAAAAGTTTCAGCAGAGAGATCTGCAGTCATTCTAATATTCTTCCCTTTTTAGGTAATGGATTTTTTATGTCTGGCTGCTTTCATAATTTTTTCCTTATATTAACTTTAGTGAAGTTAATTATGATATGCCTTCGGGATGTCTTATTTGGATTGAGTCGTGCTGGGGTTCTGAAACTGTCTGCTATCTAAATTTCAGAATCTCTTGGCATGTCCAGAAAATTCTCTTTCATAATTTCTCTCTGCTGACTGTCCTCTCCTCACTCCTGTGCCACAGAATCAGCATTGAGCAGCTGCAGTCTAGGCCCTGTCCACACCCCTCGAGAAATCACCCAAGAATCTGGACTCCTGGGGCACAGGCCACCAGACCTCAGAGTGAGAGTGGAGGGAAGTGCTGGGAGCTCAGAATTGCAGGTAGAGAATATACACAGTTTTTTACAGTTTTATGCCTGGCAGGAGAATGCCGTGGCATCCTAGTAGGGAAGGTAGGTCCAGTTTTTAGAGGATCTTTCCCATGGAGTGTAGTGGGAGGACCTTTGAACTCTGCTCATTTGTTTGTAGGCACTCCGAGCCATTCTCATGGGGGAGGGGACTCCTGTCAGCTTGGTGATGGATTTTGTACCTTTTGTTTGTATCCTTGGGGTCGCAGCTCACCTCAGCGCAGTTGATGTGCGTTCTTCAACCTTCTATCTTGGTGCAGCTCAAATCCACCAGGTTACTTGCTAAATTTCTGTGCTTTAACTCTCCTTCTGGATGGGAGCCTCTGTGGAAAGCTGGCTTCAGTCAGCCATCTTACCTCCGCCTCGGGATGAACATTTTTATTGTAGTTGAGTTCCACTTTTATTGCCTTGTGGTCTGAGAAGATACAAGGTATAATTTCTATTCTTTTAATTTTGCTGAGGTTTGATTTGCATTTTATGATACGGCCTGTTTTTGAATATGTCCTATGGGCTGATGAGAAGAACATATATTCCTTAGCTTTGGGATCGTGTATTCTTTTTATATCTATTAAGCCCATTTGTTTTAGGTTATGTTTAAGTCCTTAGTATCTTTGTTTAATTTCTGTTTAGAGGATCTGTCCAGTTCCGCCCGTGGGGTGTTCAAATTCCCAGCTATTATTGTGTTGTGGAATATCATATTGCTCAGCCCAATCAAGGTCTGTTTCATAATTCTGGGAGCATTTAAGCTGGGTGCATAAATATTTAGAATGTCTCCTTGTATTATTCCTTTGACCAGAATGAAGTGACCGTCTTTGTCTTTTTTAACTGTGGCTTTACATCCACTTGTATCTGAAAATAGGGTTGTGACCCTTCCTTTCTTTTCATTTCCATTTGTCTGAAATACTAGTTTCCATCCTTTTACTGTGAGCCTTGTTTTGTCCTTCACATTTTGGTGTGTTTCCTGGAGACGGCATATGGATGCCTCTTCAGTGAAGAATTTGAACAATTAATATTTATTGAGAGAATTGATTAAGTGTGGTGGTATTCTATTCATGTTATTTTATGAAAGTTCATTGCTGACTTTTATTCTTTTCATCATTATGAATAGGATAAAGGTTTTATCCTTTAGTTTCTGGGTGTTTACTGCAAGCTGGTGGTACATTGTGATGGTCAGTATGGAAAATAGATTTAAATATTTCCTGTACAACTGGTCTTATTGTGGAGGATTTCCTCAATGTTTGCATATCAGTAAAAGATTTGATTTCTTCATCGATTTTGAAGTTTAGTTAAACAGCATATAGTATTCTGGGCTGAATATTATTTTGCTTAAGAAGGTTAAAGGTAGATGACCATTCTCTTATGATTTGAAAAGTCCACTGTCACTCTGATGGATTTGCCCCTATAGATGAATTGGTGCTTACTCTTGGCTACTTGCAGAATTTTCTCTTTTTTCTTGACTTTGGACAGGTTCATTATAATGTGTCTTGGAAATGCTCTATTTGTATTTAGATGACTCGGGGTTTGATATCCCTGTAAAAGGAGTGTTTTGGAATCTTCAGTGAAACTTGGGAAATTTTCATTTATCATATCCTCCAGTAGGGCTTCCATCCCTTTGGGACATTCTTCTTCACCTTCAGGGATATCTATAATTAGTATGTTTAAATGCTTCATGAAGTCCCTCAATTCTCTGAGCAAATATTCTGCCTTCTATCTCTTCTTTTCTGCCTCTTTAACTACTTGGGTTAGCTCAAGGGCTTTATCTTCTATCTTTGAGATTCTTTTTTCTCCATGGTCTAATCTGTTATTATACTTTCTATTGCATCTTTAAGTTCCCTAATTGACTCCTTCATTTTCTTAAGCTCCTCCACATCCTTTCTGTATTCTTCATATCTTTCATCCATTTTTGGCTGTCTCATAATCCCTTTGTGTGGAGGGGTGTTACTCTGTTTTGTTTTTTCGTGTTGCCAGAATTTTTCTGTTGGCTCCCCTTCATGTGTGTTTTCTTCTTTTTCACTTCCTTCCCCTACTTTTTCATCACTACATCCTTTGCTTTAAATTACCTTGTCTCAGAACTTAGGTGTTGAAGTGGCCTTTCGGTATAAGGCCAGAAGAAGAGAAGGTTAAAGAGTGAGAAGAGAGAAAGGAAAGAAAAACATAAAGGCAAAAAAAAAAAAAATACAAAAGTGGTGGTGAAAGAAAAGAATTGAAGGAAAGGAGACAAGAAGGCCAGAAAGAGAGAAAGAGAGCAACAGGGGCGATGATGGTGATTGGCAGTGTGCTATGACCACACCCACAAATCTATGCCTTTGGGCTGCTAGTTTAGATGGGTCCCTTAAAGTCAGGAACTCCTTACTAGCCTGGGTAAGAGCAAGACCCCACCTCCACCAAATATATAAGGAAAAGAAAAAAAACAAAAACAAAACAGCAGTATGTCACAGTGGGGACCTACCAATACTGTATTTTGAAAGGTCAAAACTAGAAGGACATACTAGACTATGACCTTGTGACCTCCTTGAGCTAGACCAATGCTGTGATCCCCTTTCCAGACCAATGCCTTGACCCCACAACACTCAGAAAAAGGAAGAAAAATAATAAAAATAGATAATGAAAATTAAAAGTACAATTATAAAAGATAAAAAAAATACAGGGGATATTAGAGCTGTTGTATGAGAAATTTATGTGGGAAAGATGAGAAATGTAGCAAAACATCTACCAAAAGAGAGAAAAAAGGAGAGAAGTAAAACAGGAAGAAAGAATAAAAGGGGCTGAAAAACTGTAACAAAAGTGGAGGAGATCTTGCTGTTGAAGAAAATAAAAATGAAAAATAAAAATACAACCAGACTTAAAGGAAAACAAAACAAAAACCAACGACCACCACCACAACAAAAAGAAAAAAACCCTAAGAAATAAACTGTGAAAAGGAGCAAAAAAGAAATATATATACATACATATATATGTATGTATACTTATATATTACACACAATATATTGCCTGGACACCAGGTGGTGCTGTGACATTAAGAGATTGAGAACTCACTTTCTTCTTTTGCTATATATAAAATGGAAGTCAGAAGCCACTTTCTAGTTGCAGAGGAGATTGGGTCCTGTCTTCCTGACATATTTATCCTCAATCAGGGCCTCGTTGCTTTGTCAACATTCATTTCCTGTGTGATTGGGGTCTTAAAACTCGTCAGCTTCTTCAGGAGGCACATCAAATAGTGCCCACTGACAACAACATGACCTTCCCCAGGGTGCAGCATCCTCTCAGCTCACCCCAAGGATGATTATCCAAGCTTAGCAAGAGCTTCATAGCCAGTGTGCATGAGGACCCTGCACACTGTTCCTCCAGAATGGCCTTCAGTGACAGGGTCCAGTTAGCAGCCAAGCCGGTGGGAGATCCATTCCATTTGGTATTCAATGTCAGCCACTAGATACTGTTTGAGTCGCCTCACTCATTTAAATAGTTTAAATTGCTCACTGGAGCTGTTTAGGCCACAATCAATAAATTGCAGGATAGACTTTTCCTGTCCCCAGATTGTGGGAGAGCTGGTTGTCTGGGCCCCATTTGTACACAATCACTCGCCTTCTTTGTCAGCTCTCTTCAGCTCCAGACCTCCTTTCTGGCTCCTGGAGTCCACTACTGCTTCACTGAGCCCTTAGAGTGATGTCCTTATGTAAGTTCTCCCAGCTAGAGGTGGCTGGAGTCCTAAGATTGCCTGTCTCACCATGAGTGGCTAGTAAGGAGCTTTTACTAATCTACCATCTTGCTCCACTTTTATGTTCTTTCTATATCTATTTTTATGAGGGCTATTTTTATTATAAAGGAATGTTGAATTTTATCACGTGGTTTGTTGGTATCTATTGAAATAATAATATAGTTTTTGTTCTTGATGTATGTGGTTTATGTGGTGTATTGTGTTTATTGATTTGCATATGTTGAACCATCCTTGCATACCTGAGATGAATCCTACTTGATCATGGTGAATTATCTTTTTACCATGTTGCATTTGGTTTGCTAGAATTTTGTTGAGGATTTTTTGCATATATGTTCATCAATGATATTGGTCTGATATAGCTTTGTTTTACCACTGTGTCCTTGTCTGATTTGGGTATTAGAGTAAGGCTGGCATTATAGAATGAGTTTGTGAGTCTTCCCTCCTCATTAATTCTTTTGAAGAATTTGAGTAGGATTGATATTAATTCTTTAAAAATTTGGTAGAATTCATCAGTTTTATCTACTAGGTTTGGGACTTTTAAAATTTATTATTACAGCTTCAATCTTGTTATTCTTTATTGGTTTGTTGATGTTTTCTATTACTTTGTGGTTCAGACTTGATAGTTTGCATGTGAGCCCTTAGAGTGATGTCCCTATGTAAGTTCCCCCAGCTAGAGGTGGCTGGAGTCCTAAGATCCCCTGTCTCACCATGGAAAACCTGGAAGAAAGGTAAAGTCTTCTGCCAGGGAGCCCAAGAAGGTGGGGAAGCGGGTTGACCATCTCAATTTCACTTTTGCCATGTCGACATAAGTAGGGGTGGAGTGGTGCATCGTGGATGTGGAAGTCCAGTTTTCCTATTGTCTTCTTGAAATTGTTCCACTTCTCAGTGGCCCTGGGAACTGTCTTACCCTCATACTTGAGCTCTGCATTGTTGCTGTAGAATATCTCAGTGCTATACATTGGTTTTGGTCTTTTTGTGGGAAGAAAGGCGAGAGAAGCTGACTTGCCTCTCCACCACCACTTTGGAACCAGAAGTCAAGAATCCATTTTTTCTTAGTTAATGTTCATTAAGTTATTTTCACTCTAATATACTGTAGCTTAGACCATTTCTACTTTATCAACCTTTTTATTTTATCAAAGCCATTTTATAGAGATTAATTCTTTTGCCTATGAAGTTTTAAAGAATGGCTTAATTTTTTTAATTGTGATTTAACTGTGTTCAATATTAGCTTCTGTCCCTGGGGCTTTATTTCTACTAAGTTCAGTTCCAGTTTTCCTGGTTCATATTTGGTTGATCTGAATTTTCTTGGGACAATATAATTCCTCTGTTAATGTTTAGATATTAACACATTTTGCTTTGCATAGCTTAGCTATTGTCAGTTTTTTTTAATAAAATGCATGTTTTCATTTAAGTAATGCTTCTATACAAATGATGGTTTCCGCAAAAGTGAATTCATATTGTAACTTTCATATACTTTTCCTCCAGTGTGAAGATTTCATTGTTTTTTTCCCCCAAGAGGACAGTTAATACATTTTTGTAAATTTAAAATTTTGTTGCAAATGTTGAAATTCTTGATCAGATTTGCCTGAATCTTCAAAGAGAACCACATGTCTGCTGTGTAGGGTATGTGGCAGGGCTCCTTTTGTCCTTATGACTGAATTTGGAATGCCCCTCTCTTTCACCGAGTGGCATTAATTATACTATTGCTCCTAGAATGCTAAGAACTGCCTAGCAGGGAAACTTCCCCCAGTTTCTGGAGTCTCTGAGGCACTGTGTTAATTTATTGCTGTGGATGGTGGTTAGGCAGACTGCGACACAGGCTGCCTTAATGCAATCACCCTCAAGACCTCTTTGTGATATCCCTAAGCCCGGAGAAGGGATTCTGAGCACCTGATGGGGAGAAGCAACTTGCTACTCTTCCTCCATTCTGTCAGCCTCCCCCCCACCCCCCTGCACTTGGGAATACCACCCGCCACAGTGTTTTTGTGCCTTGAAACCATTTGCAGCCACTGGGATTGAGGCCACCTTGAGCTTCTATGAGCAGCTATAGCGGCAGGTCTCCATTGGCTAGAGCAGAAAATGTTCTCACTTGTCTACATTGAACATGGGTGGCTGTGATTTCTTAGGGTAATGCAATTTCTCACTATCTGGAGGTGGGAGCTATTGTCCGCCTGCCCAGCCCAATACCTGGAAGTATGCCACCTACCAAGACTTAGCCAGATGAAGTGGAAATGTTATACAGGCCTATATCAAGTTCTGAAATAGCATCAACTATACAAAATCTCCCTAAAAAGAAAAGCCCAGGACCAGATGGCTTTACGTCAGAATTCTACCAAACCTTTAAAGAAGAACTAGTACCTATATTACTAAACATTTTCCAAAATACAGAAAAAGAAGGAATATTACCCAACACATTCTATGAAGCAAACATCACCTTGATCCCCAAACAGGGAAAGACCCAACAAGAAAAGAAAATTATAGACCAATATTACTAATGAATATTGATGCAAAAATACTCAATAAGATCCTAATGAACAGAATCCAACAACACATCAAAAAAATTATACACCATGACCAAGTGGGATTTATCCCAGGGTCTCAAGGGTGGTTTAATATACATAAATCTATAAATGTAATTCAGCACATAAACAAAATAAAAAATAAAAACCTTATGATTCTCTCAATTGACGCAGAAAAAGCTTTTGATAATATCCAGCATCCCTTCATGATCAGAACACTTAAGAAAATTGGTATAGAAGGGACATTTCTTAAACTAATAGAGGCCATCTACAGCAAACCCACAGCCAACATCAATACTGAATGGGGTTAAATTGAAATCATTTCCACTTAGATCAGGAACCAGGCAAGGTTGTCCATTGTCTCCATTGCTCTTTAACATTGTCATGGAAGTTTTAGCCATTGCAATTGGGGAAGAAAAGGAGATCAAGGGTATCCACATAGGGTCAGAAGAGATCAAACTTTCACTCTTCGCAGATGATATGATCATGTACCTGGAAAACACTAAGGATTCTACTACAAAACTTTTAGAAGTGATCAAGGAATACAGCAATGTCTCAGGCTACAAAATCAACACCCATAATCTGTAGCCTTTATATATACCAACAATAACCAAGCCAAAAAAGCAGTCAAGGACTCTATTCCTTTCACAGTAGTGCCAAAGAAGATGAAATATTTGGGAGTATACCTAATAAAGGATGTGAAAGATCTCTACAAAGAGAAGTATGAAACTTTAAGAAAAGAAATAGCTGAAGATGTTAACAAATGGAAAAACATACCATGCTAATGGCTGGGAAGAATCAACCTTGTTAAAATGTCTATACTACCCAAAGCAATATATAATTTTAATGCAATTCCTATTAAAGCTCCATTGTCATATTTTAAAGATCTTGAAAAAATAATACTTCGTTTTATATGGAATCAGAAAAAAACCTCGAATAGCTAAAACATTACTCAGGAATAAAAACAAAGCAGGAGGAATCACGCTACCACACCTGAGACTGTACTATAAATCGATAGTGATCAAAACAGCATGGTACTGGCACAAAAACAGAGAAGTAGATGTCTGGAACAGAATAGAGAACCAAGAAATGAATCCAGCTACTTACTGTTATTTGATCTTTGACAAGCCAATTAAAAACATTCAGTGGGGAAAAGATTCCCTATTTAACAAATGGTGCTGGGTGAACTGGCTGGCGATCTGTAAAAGACTGAAACTGGACCCACCTTTCACCATAAACTAAGATAGACTCTCACTGGATGAAAGAGGCTGAGGCAAGAGAATCGCTGAAGCCCAGGAGTTGGAGGTTGCTGTGAGCTGTGTGAGGCCACGGCACTCTACCAAGGGCCATAAAGCGAGACTCTGTCTCTACAAAACAAAAACAAAAACAAAAACAAAAACAAAAAGATTTAAACTTAAGACATGAAACTATAAAAATACTTGAAGAAAGTTCAGGGAAAACTCTTGAAAGAATCGGCCTGGGTGAATATTTTATGAGGAGGACTCCCCAGGCAATTGAAGCAGTATCAGAAATACATTACTGGGACCTGATCAAACTAAAAAGCTTCTGCACAGCCAAGAACATAGTAAGTAAAGCAAGCAGACAGCCCTCAGAATTGGAGAAAATATTTGCAGGTTATACCTCCAATCATCAGAGAAATGCAGATCAAAACTACTTTGAGATATCATCTAACCCCAGTAAGAGTAGCCCACATAACAAAATTTCAAAACGAGAGATGTTGGCATGGATGTAGAGGAAATGGCACATGCCTACACTGCTGGTGGGAATGCACACTAATACGTTCCTTCTGGAAGGATGTTTGGAGAATACTTAGGGATCTAAAAATAGACCTACCATTTGATCCTATAATTCCTTTACTAGATTTATACTCAGAAGACGAAAAATCACAATATAACGAAGACATCTGTACAAGAATGTTTATTGCGGAGGGAGAGACAAGATGGTGGACTGAAGCCAGCTTTCAACAGAGGCTCCTGTCCAGAAGAAGAGTTAAGGGACAGGAATTTAGTAAGTATCCTGGTGGATTTGAGCCGCACCAAGAGAGAAGGTTGAAGAACGCACATCAACACTGCTGAGGCAAGCTGTGATCATAAGGATGCAAACAAAAGCCGTATTTTCTTTAACAGCAAAACGGTTCACTTCTGGATATTCTGAAGCCACACCCCCTGTCTCCCTGGGCAACCAGAGGAGGCCACCAGTGAGCAAAGGATTTGCCTGACGCTGCTCACAAACCCGGGAAGCTTCCAGGGCAGGGCCGACACAGAGAGGTAATCAGACACAAACCTCCAGCAGCAAAGATGTTTGAACTCAGAACAGCCCGTCTTCTGTAGGCGATTTTAGCAGAAACAGAGACAGAACCCTGCAAAGTTGTCTGTTCTGTTAGCAACATCAATCAGGGACGGGGCTAAGCCTGAGTGAACACCTCCCTCCCACCACCTGCATCAAGCACTCAAAGATGTCAGGCCCCATCTCCTCCTGCTAGATAGCAGCAGACTGCAGGGGCCTGGCAGATTTCCTTGCAATTCAGGCAGGTGCAAACCCCTGGAGTATCTGTTCACTACAGGCAACTGGGTTAGCCATCTGCAGAGATACCAGTGACTGGGTCCGATGGAGGGGAAAAGTGGGGAAGGAGACCTCAACCTTCCCAGACTGATCTATATGCTAGGTGGCTCCTCCTGACTCCACGCAGCACTGGAGTAAGCCATATCAGAGTACTCACCAGACCCCGGTGATCCAGTTCCCAGTGACCTCTTGAACTCTCCCACCCGAGACAGGTGCCGATTGAGACAATCAATTTGGACCTTTTGAACTGCACTAAGAGACTAAGGACTTTTCAGGCGGTGCCCTGGGTATGCGGTTGTAGGAAGGTTTGATTTTCCTTTTCCAATTGGTGCCAGAGGTGGGCAGGCGGGGTGACTTAGTTGCTGGTTTTTCCACACAGCTGAGACTTCAAGCCAGAGTAAACATTACAACAGGATCGAACAGAAACCAGCTAAAAACAAGACAGAACCACTTAGCCCGACCACACAAGACAGGGCCCCAGTTTCTCAGGCCACAACACTGTATGGGCCCTCGATAAAGCCCCAGGGGAAAAATCAAAGGCAGTAAAATAACCATAGGGTGGAATCAGAGGAAAAACTCTGGTAACATGAACAACCAGAATAGATCAACTCCCCCAAGAAAAGATATGGCAGATGTGATTGAAGATCCCATTCATAAACAACTGGCTGAGATGTCAGAAATCGAATTCAGAATTTCGATTGCAGACAAGATTAATAAAATGGAATTAGGAATTCGAGGAGAAATTCAAAAGTTGTCTCAAGAATTTAATGAATTTAAAGACAAAACCACCAAAGACTTAGACACACTGAAGCAAGAATTTACAGCCCTCAAAGATATGAAAAATACAGTAGAATCCCTCAGCAACAGAATGGAGCAAGCAGAAGAAAGGATTTCTGACATTGAAGATAAAGTCTTTGAACGCTCCCAATCTCTCAAAGAGGAAGAGAAATGGAGAGCAAAAATGGATCACTCACTCAGAGAACTCTCAGATAATTCGAAGAAAAGCAACATATGAATAATTGGGATTTCGGAGAATGATGAAGTGGCCTCGAAGGGCACAGAGGCCCTTCTGCATGAAATTATGAAAGAAAATTTTCCAGACATGCCTAGAGAATCTGAAATTCAGATAGCAGACAGCTTCAGAACCCCAGCACGATTCAACCCCAATAAGTCATCCCCCAGGCATATCATAATTAGCTTCACTAAAGTTAACATGAAAGAGAAGATTCTCAAAGCAGCCCGGCGAAAGAAAACTATTACGTACAAAGGAAAGAATATTAGAATAACTGCAGATCTCTCTGCTGAAACTTTTCAAGCCAGAAGAGGGTGGTCATTGACTTTTAACCTCCTAAAGCAAAATAACTTTCAACCCAGGATCTTGTATCCAGCTAAACTGAGTTTCATTTATGATGGAGAATTAAATACTTTAATGACATTCATATGTTGAAAAAATTTGCCATAACCAAACCAGCTCTTTAGGATATTCTCAGACCTATCTTCCATAATGACCAACCCAATCCTATACCACAAAAGTAAACTCACTCAGAAACTTCAGATTAAACTCCAATTTCCACACTGGTGAAAGGATTAAAAATGTCCACTGGACCTTTGAAAAACTCAATACCCAAAATTCCACCAGACTTATCAATACTCTCCATTAATATGAATGGCTTAAACTGTCCTCTAAAGAGGCATAGGTTAGCTGACTGGATACAAATACTCAAGTCAGATATTTGTTGCATACAAGAGTCACATCTTAACTTAAAAGACAAATACAGACTCAGGGTGAAAGGACGGTCATCCACATTTCAGGCAAATGGTAATCAGAAAAAAGCAGGTGTTGCAATTTTATTTGCAGATACAGTAGGCTTTAAACCATCAAAAGTAAGGAAGGACAAGAATGGTCACTTCATATTTGTTAAGGGTAATACTCAATATGATGAGATCTCAATTATTAATATCTATGCACCCAACCAGAATGCACCTCAATTTATAAGAGAAACTCTAACAGACATGAGTAACTTGATTTCCTCCAGCTCCATAATCATTGGAGATTTCAACACTTCTTTGGCAGTGTTGGATCTATCCTCCAGCAAGAAGCTGAGCAAAGAAATCTTAGATTTAAACCTAACCATCCAATATTTAGATTTAGCAGACATCTACAGAACATTTCATCCCAACAAAACTGAATACACATACTTCTCATCAGCCCATGGAACTTACTCCAAAATTGACCACATTTTAGGTCACAAGTCTAACCTCAGTAAATTTAAAGGAATAGAAATTATTCCTTGCTCTTCTCGGACCATCATGGAATAAAACTTGAATTGAGTAACAACAGGAATCTGCATAGTCATACAAAAACATGGAAGTTAAATAACCTTATGCTGAATGTTAGCTGGGTCAGAGATGAGATTAAGAAAGAAATCATCAATTTTTTGGAACAAAACGACAATGTAGACAAAACTATCAGAACCTTTGGGACACCACAAAGGCAGTTCTAAGAGGGAAATTTATAGCACTGCAAGCCTTCCTCAAGAGAATGGAAAGAGAGGAAGTTAGCAACTTAATGGGACATCTCAAGCAACTGGAAAAGGAAGAACATTCCAACCCCAAACCCAGTAGAAGAAAAGAAATAACCAAAATTAGAGCAGAATTAAATGAAATTGAAAACAAAAGAATAATACAACAGATCAATAAATCAAAAAGCTGGTTTTTTGCAAATGTCAATAAAATAGATAAACCTCTGGCCAACCTAATCAGAAAAAAAAGAGTAAAATCTCTAATATCGTCAATCAGAAACAACAAAGACAAAATAACAACAGACTCGTCAGAAATCCAAAAAATCCTTAATGAGTATTACAAGAAACTTTATTCTCAGAAATATGAAAATCTGAAGGAAATTGACCGATACTTGGAAGCATGCCACCTTCCAAGACTTAGCCAGAATCAAGTGGAAATGTTGAACAGACGCATATCAAGTTCAGAAATAGCATCAACTATACAAAACAGCCCTAAAAAGAAAAGCCTGGGACCAGATGGTTTTACATCAGAATTCTACCAAACCTTTAAAGAGGAATTAGTACCTATATTACTCAACCTGTTCCAAAAGGTAGAAAAAGAAGAAGACTGCCCAACACGTTCTATGAAGCAAACATCACCCTGATCCCCAAACCAGGAAAAGACCCAACAAGAAAAGAAAATTATAGACCAATATCACTAATGAATATAGATGCAAAAATATTCAACAAGATCCTAACAAACAGAATCCAGCAACACATCAAACAAATTATACATCATGACCAAGTTGGTTTTATCCCAGGGTCTCAAGGCTGGTTCAATATACATAAAAAATCTATAAATGTAATTCAGCACATAAACAAATTAAAAGACAAAGACCATATGATTCTCTCAATTGATGCAGAAAAAGCTTTTGATAATATCCAGCATCCTTCATGATCAGAACACTCAAGAAAATTGGTCTAGAAGGGACTTTTCTTAAACTGATAGAGGCTATCTACAGCAAACCCACAGCCAATATCATATTGAATGGAGTTAAATTGGAATCATTTCCACTCAGATCAGGAACCAGACAAGGCTGCCCATTGTCTCCATTGCTTTTCAACATTGTAATGGAAGTTTTAGCCACCACAATTAGGGAAGAAAAGGCGATCAAGGGTATCCATATAGGGTCAGAAGAGATCAAACTTTCACTCTTCGCAGATGATATGATTGTGTATCTGGAAAACACTAGGGACTCTACTACAAAACTCCTAGAAGTGATCAAGGAATACAGCAGCGTCTCAGGTTACAAAATCAACATCCATAAATCAGTAGCCTTTATATACACCAACAACAGTCAAGTTGAAAAAGCAGTTAAGGACTCTATCCCATTCACAGTAGTGCCAAAGAAGATGAAATATTTGGGAATTTACCTAACAAAAGACGTGAAAGATCTCTATAAAGAGAACTATGAAACTCTAAGAAAAGAAATAGCTGAAAATGTTAACAAATGGAAAAACATACCATGCTCATGGCTGGGAAGAATCAACATTATCAAAATGTCCATACTACCCAAAGCAATATATAATTTCAACGCACTCCCTATTAAAGCTCCACTGTCATATTTTAAAGATCTTGAAAAAACAACACTTCGTTTTATATGGAATCAGAAAAAACCTCGAATAGCCAAGACCTTACTCGGAAATAAAAACAAAACAGGAGGAATCACACTACCAGACCTCAGACTTCACTACAAATCGATAGTGATCAAAACAGCATGGTACTGGCACAAAAATAGAGAAGTAGATATCTGGAACAGAATAGAGAACCAAGAGATGAATCCAGCTACTTACCGCTATTTGATCTTTGACAAGCCAATTAAAAACATTCAGTGGGGAAAAGATTCCCTATTTAACAAATGGTGCTGGGTGAACTGGCTGGCAACCTTTAGAAGACTGAAACTAGACCCACACCTTTCATCATTAAGTAAGATAGACTCTCACTGGATTAAAGATTTAAACTTAAGACATGAAACTATAAAAATACTAGAAGACAGTGCAGGGAAAACCCTTGAAGAAATTGGTCTGGGAGAGTATTTTATGGGGAGAACCCCCCGGGCAATTGACGCAGTTTCAAAAATACACTACTGGGATTTGATCAAACTAAAAAGCTTCTGCACAGCCAAGAACATAGTAATTAAAGCAAACAAACAGCCCTCAGAATGGGAGAAGATATTTGCAGGGTATTTCTCTGACAAAGGTTTAATAACCAGAATCCACAGAGAACTCAAACGCATCAGCAAGAAAGAAACAAGGGATCCCATTGCAGGCTGGGCAAGGGATTTGAAGAGAAACTTCTCTGAAGAAGACAGGAGCACGGCCTTCAGACATATGAAAAAATGCTCATCATCTTTAATCATCAGAGAAATGCAAATCAAAACTACTTTGAGATATCATCTAACTCCAGTGAGACTAACCTATATCACAAAATCTCAAGACCAGAGATGTTGGCGTGGATGTGAAGAAAAGGGAACACTTCTGCACTGCGGGTGGGAATGCAAATTAATACATTCCTTTTGGAAAGATATATGGAGAACACTCAGAGATCTAAAAATAGATCTGCCATTCAATCCTGTAATTCCTCTGCTGGGCATATACCCAGAAGACCAAAAATCACAACATAACAAAGATATTTGTACCAGAATGTTTATTGCAGCCCTATTCATAATTGCTAAGTCATGGAAAAAGCCCAAGTGCCCATCGATCCACGAATGGATTAATAAATTGTGGTATATGTACACCATGGAATATTATGCAGCCTTAAAGAAAGATGGAGACCTTACCTCTTTCATGTTTACATGGATGGAGCTGGAACATATTCTTCTTAGTAAAGTATCTCAAGAATGGAAGAAAAAGTACCCAATGTACTCAGTCCTACTATGAAACTAATTTGGGGCTCTCACATGAAAGCTATAACCCAGTTACAACCTAACAATAGGGGGAAGTGGGAAAGGGAGGGGAGGGAGGGGGGTGGTGGGTAGAGGGAGGGGGATCGGTGGGATCATACCTGTGGTGCATCTTACAGGGGTATTTGCGAAACTTGGTAAATGTAGAATGTAAATGTTTTGGCACAGCAACTGAGATAATGCCAGGAAGGCTATGTTAACCATTGTGATGAAAATGTGTCAAATGGTCTATGAAGCGAGTGTATGATGCCCATGATCATATCAATGTATACAGTTATGATTTAATAAAAAAAGAAAAGAATGTTTATTGTAGCCCAATTCACAATTGCTAAGTAATGGAAGAAGCCCATGTTCCCATCGACCTACGAATGGACTAGCAAATTGTGGTACATGTATATCATGGAATATTATGCAGCCTTAAAGAAAGATGGAGACTTTAACCTCTTTCATGTTTACATGGATGGAGCTGGAACATATTCTTCTTAGCAAAATATCTCAGGAATGGAAGAAAAAGTATCCAGTGTACTCAGCCCTACTATGAAGCTAATTTATAGCTTTCACATGAAGGCTATAATCCAACTATAGCACAAGAATATGGGGAAAGGGCCAAGGAAGGGGAAGGGAGGGGGGAGGTTAGGGTGGAGGGAGGGTAATGGGTGGGGCCACACCTACGGTGCATCTTAGAATGGGTATAGGCAAAACTTGCTAAATGCAGAATACAAATGTCTACATACAATAACTAAGAAAATGCCATGAAGGCTACGTTGAACAGTTTGATGAGAATGTTTCAGATTGTATATGAAACCAGCACATTGTACCCCTTGATTGCACTAATGTACACAGCTGTGATTTAACAATAAAAAAAAAGTTATTAAGAAGGAAAACTGGCCTTCTACAATTTCAGTCTTGGTCACTGTGGCCATGGGTTCACTGGTGCCTGTCATATCTAGCAAAACTACAGACCCCTATCCATGTGGTTTTTAAAACTATAAGCCTCTATTTTGAATAAGCTTGATTTTCAGCTTTAGAAATCCATCAACTGCCAGGTGTTCTCACGGCGTATTGCTAAGAGAGGCTAACAAAAAGCCAGGTGCACACACAACGAATCAAGTTCTTCATACATTTTAATTACAGGTTAGCACAAGGGAGAGAAGTCAGTGAAGTCTTCTTCAGAGACTGTTCATTAGAACAGGCACTTTTCTACTGGAGGAAGCAAAAGTGGCAGCCTTCAACTTGCAACTCTGAGGAAGTCCCCAGATGTGAAGTATGCCTCTGTAAAATCATATGCAAACCACATTTAGGTTTGTGGTTCAGCCCAGAACTTTTCAAAAGAGGAGGGAGGGATGAGGAAGGAAATGGGAGTTAGCAGTGAAAGAAGAAGATGAAGTTTCTCAGACTTTGTGGGCCTGGAATAAAACATTTTTTTCTACTTACTATGGAAGCTGTTACCCCTGAGCAGGGGGAAGTTCTGTATCTCCTCAGCCCTTTTAAGAGCCATTAAACTGGGGAGGCAGCAAGCCGATTGGGGAGTCTGTGTGTATGTGAATCAGCAGAATCCAGAAGCCTTACAAAAAGATGTCTGTTGATTTTGGACTGATTTTTCTTTCAACCAAAATGGTAGGGGAAAAATGTCCAACTACCTTCATCAACTACAGAGACCAGGAGTGGGGCCAGATAAAGGCAACCTGGACCAGCTCTAAATGAAGTGCTGTGAGCTAAGTTTTCATTCATAGCAGGGGAGCAGGGAGGCGGAGGCAGATCAGTGGTAATTACCAGTGATAATAACTTCAAAGCAATGAAGACATAAAGAGGCCCAAGGTTAAATGTAAAGATATACATGCCTACATGAAAAGTGACAATTGTCTAAACCATATCTAAAGCTTAGGAGATATGTGTATGATCCCTACTCCAACGTCTCAACTCTGGAAGATGCTCAGTTTATGTTGAAGTGATCTGTGTTAGCTCAGTGGGATGCAGCCAAAGAGCAGTGGACATGGGGTCAAATGATAAGGGTTCTGAACCCAGTTCTGTAACCCTTTGTTGTGTGCATTAGGGCAAGTTCAATTTTCACCCAAGGTCTCACATTTACCAACTTGCAAAAGATAGGTTGGTCTTTAAAAGTTCATAGACCTGTTTGATAATCTGGAAAAGAAAATCAGTGAAATCTTCCATTGGAATTATGTACACATGTCCATATTTGCACATAATGTCAGTGGGCTCATTGATCCTTTAATGCACACCCAAGGGTGATGAGTTAAGAACCCTCAGCCTAGGTGATCTGTCAGGACCTGTCCAGGTTTGACATGCTAGGACTTAGGTAGGAATTATGTATATATCCACCAGGGGATGCCTGAGAACTGACACACATGGTTTATAGATAAAAATAGAGATATCCAGAAAAGTAGGATCTGGAATTCTTAGTATGCATGATTGGTTTATTAGGGTTTTCATTAATATTATTAATGGTTAAGAACATAAACTTTGGAGTTACGCTGCCTAGATTAAAATCCTCAGATCTTAACCATGCACAGATCTTAACCACTCTGGCCCCCCTTTCTGCATCTGTAAGATGAAGATATCAATGGTAGTAACTTCACCAGGCTGTTGGATGAAACAGCTAAACATTCAATTGTTACCTCATATTATCTTTGAACTGAAAAAATGTTCAGATCATTTTATAACATACAAAGTGATAACTGTTATAACTGGTGAGTTTCAGAGAACCTGTAGCTCAGCTTTGTCCTTTTATAAAAAGAGAGCCAGAAAAGGGAATGCTTTATCTGAGGTCACCCGACTCATCCTTGGTGGAGTAGTTCTCTGACACTCTCCTTAGACACCGAGAAAGTTTGGCAACTACCATGACATCATCAGCATACTGCTTTCCAATGCAAGAGGAGGCTCGTCTCCATGGATCAAGTCCCATGTGAGGATTTGCAGTTATTTATGGTATTCTCTGACACCAGCTATTTTTGCTGTGAGTATAGAGTGATTCAGGGCATGTTGGACATCAGTGAGTATGATTTCTACAGAAGCAATTTGCCAAGTGTCTCTGATTCTACATGGAAATTAGTCACACTAATTGTAGTTACAGGGCTTTTGTGACCACAGCCAACTGGTCACCCCTCCCAAGGAAGACATTCCTAACACCATACTACAATATCTGGAGACTGCTTACTGTCACCAGCACAAGAACAACTGGAGCCTCTGGGGGAACACCCTTCAGATATAACCATGTTGTTGTCTAAATCAAAGCAAAAGGTGGAAGCCCACTCAAAAAGTGTTCAAAGACGTCTGGGCACTGGAAAAGACAGGATGACCCCACATGGCTGGGGTTAGGTTTGTTGTTGGGGAGACTATGGCTAATAGTCGGTGGAATGGTTTGTGTTGCTACTCTCTAGAAAGTAATGGACTCCCTTCCTCTGAGCACAGCAAGGGCTGTAAATTACCCACCTTCTCTGCTCTGCAGGTTTTAGCGACAGGCAGGCAGTAGGGTTCTGATTAAGGCAAACAGCTTCTCTGAGCCTTATTTCCTTGCCTGTATGGTGTAACTATTTTGAGAAATGAATGTTATTAGGGATTGTACCTCATCCCCAGAACCAATTCTTTTCTGTTATGTAGCCCATTCTCTTCCTAGTGCAGATGGTTTGATCTATAGTGACAGTTTCTAAATGTTATTATTGCTACTGAGTTTTTTTATTCCAGTTAATTTCAGTTGCCTCTGATTTCCAGATTCCAGATTGTTGAACCTCTTAGATCTCTATAACTCTCTCCTGGAGCCCTGACCAAATCCCCCTGAATGGGTGATCTCAGCATTCATACCCTAGAAGGACATCACAAGATCTTATCATATTCTTTTATCACCAGTCCAATCTGGGCAATACAGAATTACAGCAATGATGGCACCAATACAAACAGGTAGTCTGAAAATATCTACACTCTGAATCCCTGAAACTCAGATGTAAGTCTTTCCTTCAGGGTGATTTCCAAGAGTACATAGTTCTGCTGACCAAGCTATAGCTCCTATTCAATGATTCAACAATTACTCTGTGATCTGTGGAGGTGTAAGAATTCAAAGATGTTCTTCAGCTATGTTTATGCTGCTTGAGGGTAGACCAGGCTTCCAATCTTGTCTCAAAGTACTTAGTACCTTTGAGGCATTAAGAAATCACTTCACTATTTCAGCCATGGCTCTTTTAGTTGTCAAATGGGGATATTAAATACCCTAAGGGCAAGGTCTTATAAAATTAATGAGTTATTGTGTCTAAAGTACTTAGCATGGTGGCTGGAATATAGCAGATAGTTAATATATTATGGCTATTTTTGAGCCTGTGGAACTTAAGCCTGTGGAATGGGGGAAAAAAGACTTTAGAAGGGATTTAATGACTTCAAAAAGAACCCAAAGAAATATAAAGAGAATATGTTTCAAAACAACCACAGCAAATTCTTCCACAACTCAAGACATTGTTTTATGTGTGTTGTGTGTATTTATGTGTGTGTGGTTAGAAGTTGTTTTCATTTCCCTTATGGTTAAGCTCAGTAAGGCCATTACTAGACCACATAATCAGCATCACCAATACAAAGAAGAAAGCCAAGTGACAATTCTTTAACATTAGGGATACGGGGATCACGACTTTGGAACTGTAGGATGGAGCAAGTGATCTGACCTAGGATTTCTGTGCTCTTCTTTTGTGTTAGAGGCAGCTTGAAAAATGCAGTTAGATGAAGAATTATAATTTCAAAAGAATTTCTGTGGTTTATATGGAATATTACTTAAAATCAGGGTAACTTTGAAAAACATCATCAAGATCTATACCCCCCCAGTCACAGATATACATTTGTAGTCAATGACTAGTTTTTTTTTTTGTAGAGACAGAGTCTCACTTTATGGCCCTCGGTAGAGTGCTGTGGCCTCACACAGCTCACAGCAACCTCCAACTCCTGGGCTTAAGTGATTCTCTTGCCTCAGCCTCCCGAGTAGCTGGGACTATAGGCGCCCACCACAATGCCCGGCTATTTTTTGGTTGCAGTTTGGCCGGGGTCGGGTTTGAACCCGCCACCCTCAGCATATGGGGCCGGTGCCTTACCGACTGAGCCACAGGCGCTGCCCCAATGACTAGTTTTATATGTTTTAAAACTCAACTTCATTGTTTCACATCCAGTGCAGACCTTTCCAGATTCAACAAGAAAAAAACTTGAACTTGAAATTTTGAAGTATTTAAAACAAAGTAGCCTATTTGTGAGCTTCTGCTAATAGTGAGCAATGTCTCGCATTTGAGAGCATAAATGGCTGTGAGAGCAGCTCAGGGTCATTGTGAAGGAATTTGAGGAAGGGCTCCAGTTATTTACTTATTACTATATAAAGAACTACCTCAAAACTTTGAGACTTGAAACATCAGTTAACCAACATTACCTCTTGGTCTGATGGACTGACACACTCGTCTAGGTAGTTGTCACTGTGGTGTGGTCAGATGGTGGCTGAGGCTGGTGTCACCCAGAGGTTCCCCTGGGCTGGGCATCCAAGATAGCTTCCCTGAGCTGGCGGTTCATTCTGGCTGTTCGCTGGTGCTGTGGCCAACTGGAGTGCTGAGATACGGCCGCTCCATGTGGCTTGGGTTTCTTGCAACATGGTGACCAAGGTGCATGAGTGAGCATTCCAAGAACTAGCATTCTAGGGGACTAAATTGGAAGCTGCCCATCTTCCTATCATCTGGCCTCAGAAGTCACACAGTGTCACTTCTGTCATGTTTGGTTGATTACACAGGGCCAGCCCAGAATTGATGGAAGAAGGGAGTATTCACTGACATGAACACTGGAAGTATGGTTCACTTAGGGGTCATTTCGGGGACTAGATACCAAAGGTCACCTTATAGTACTCCCATCTATGGCAGAATTTTAAAAAAATTATTTTTATTTCCATGGCAAAAGGAGTAAAGATGTTTTGTCACCTGCTTTGTGTAAAATCCAGCTTTGAACCTCCCACCATCCAGTGGATACGAGTTTGCATCGGGTGTTTATTAACCAGTGAGGCCAAAAGAATCCAGCCTTGTCTCTAAGAAATTAGGTACATCACCTACTCTGTCTGCAAGTGGGCATAAAAAACATGACTCTCTTTCTCTGGCAAGACACAGGTCAACAGAATCCTCAGCACTTCCTTTGGGGCGTTTGGAAGAATGGCAGAGATGCCCTCACTTTTGGGATTACCTACTACATGAGCTTACTTCAGGTCACAGAGTGGAGATTTATAGGTGAGAAATTTCATGATATAAAGACACCTCCTGTCCAGTGTTTAGATCAGGCTTAGGGTGAGAACGTGACGTGGTGAGCTTCTCACACTAGCTAAGTGGTGCAGGAGCAAACAGAACTTTGTTCTAAATCTTAATTCAATGATCCTCACCGAATTAACTATACTTCTCTTGTTATAAGTTTTCCCCTTGTTTTTGTAGTCACTCCTGGCACTTAGCTATTTCAGTCTTTGTATAGTGAGGCTTTCAGGAAAACAATGTACATTAGCTCAAGTGGGAAACCCACCCAAATAAGCAAGGGTCTATGAAATATGTCCAAGACTAGATGTGAAGACCACACAGGTCTGCTCCGGGATACAGCAGTTAGCAGGAAGCCTGGCCAGATCTGTCCCTAATAAGTAACGGGAGGGTTTCAATTCCTTATCTCTCCAAATTTACTTATGTACTCAGCAAATAAGTATTAGATTCCTTTTGTGTGCCTAGCACTGAATCAGACTCTAGAAATAGACCAATGAACAAACCTCATGAAGTCCCTGTCCTCCTGGAACTGAGAATACAGTGAGAATATTTCCAATGGTGGAAATAGAACCAATCTTTGTTCAGAGTAAAGCTGATTGCCAAATGTGTATTTTTACCCCCTCTACACTTATCGGTTACAGTGGTTAAAATTTAAATTAAATTAAATTAAATTTAGAAAAAGCATTTGCTTTACACATTTTTCCTAAAAAGTGAGACTAATAAGATGATTTTGCAATGGAGTTAAGTACAATAAACTATCATAAAATAAATTGGCTAATGAATATTTCATTTTCCGAAAATCATTTTAGAAACAATAGCTTCCTGCCACTGAGCTAGAGTCTTTGAAAACTCTGCCTCTCCTTGGAGTTCTTGATATGACCTCATATTATTGCATTGTTAAATAATCTCAACATTTTTGGGTGTAACTGTTTTAACAAGTTAACACTTGATGCTGTTGATACGACGTGTCCCTTGGAGGAGCAAGACAGAACAGGACTGGGAGATTACAGCATGGGAATGGGATTTTAGCTCCTCACATTTGGTTGACTGAGCAGTTCTCATGCTCTGATTTGGCCTGTGACACCTCCAAGTCACCCAAACAAGTGACTTAAAAATTTGTTGAAAAGGTGTGTGTCATTTAATCAAACCTGTTGAGTGTGAATAATTTGATTAAAGTCCACTTTTCTAATCATCAGTCAACAAACATTTATTAAGGGGCTATTGTGTTCTAGGCAATATAGATAATAGAGGTCGCTACCCTGGCAGGGCTTAACTCCCAGTGGGGCAGGGAGACAGTAGAACCAATGAGTGCAGGTGAGAACTATGCTATGATGAAGGTAAGACGGGAAATGCGATAGGGAGTAATTGGCATTACTTTAAGTTGCATGGTCATTCCACTTTGGCAGGGACCGACCTTGTGTAACTGCTTAAATTGGTTGTGTCTGATTGTTGTTCAAACCAACCTTTTGGGAGGGTTGTGCAGCATAATGAGAGAACTGGGCAGAGTGTCATAAGTTCTGAATTCTCTAATTAGCTTTGCAAGTGGTAACTTTTCATGGTGTTGGCTTTCAGGGCCTCTGTTTTCTCATTAAGACTACCATTAGGGACTGGGACTTGATGGAAGATCTCTCAGTTTCTTTTAGTTCTAACATTAAATAATTACCTTTTTATGTTGTTGAGTTTTAAGAACACTCCCTAGAAATTTCTGTTTTCTTTTTTTTGTGTGTGTGTGTGTTTTTTTGGCCGGGGCTAGGTTTGAACCTGCCACCTCCGGCATATGGGACCGGCACCCTACTCCTTGAGCCACAGGCGCCGCCCAAATTTCTGTTTTCTTAACCACACTTAGTGTTTAATTGCTTTCTAATTTCAGATTTCTTTCTCATACGTTTTTTTTTTTTTTTCTTTTTGGTCTTCACTAAAGCCCTAGAGAGATGAAGAAAGTGACTTTTAAAGCAGTTAGGTAACATACCCGGTTTCACTGGAAACATAGGGATATTGAACATGGTCTTAGTGAGTAACAACTGAGCGTGACTGGATCAAAACAGCCCTACTCAAAGGTATTGACCTGGTCAGCTCTAATTTTCTTTTTGCATTGTATGTTTTTCAAAAACCATTCTAGAGATGATAGTCTGTGATTGTAGGTCAAAAAAAGAAAATGGTTGAGGGATGATATCTATAGGGTCTTTTGCCCTCTCACAGACATGAAGTCCCTTGAGCCTTAATGGAGATACAGCAGTGTGCTAAACTTACCTAAAGTGACATCCTACCCATTAAAAAAGGAAGGTGGCTGTATCATTGCTGGGAACGCAAAATGCAACAGCCACTTTGGAAAAGTCTTTAGTGGTTTCTTATAAATTTAAAATATACTTACCAATTGACCAAGAAATCCCACTCCGAGGTCGGATAAAAATTTATGTATACAAGAAACTATATACAAATATTTATAGTGGCTTTATTCATAGTTGCCAAAAACTGGAACACTCAAATGTTCTCCAAAAACTGGAACACTCAATTCCTCCAAAGGGGAATGGATAAACAAACTGTAGTATATTCATACAGTGGAATCCTGAGAATTTTTATACTCAGTAATACAAAGAAACAAACTCACAAGATATGCAGCAACGTGGATTTATATTTACATGCATTATGCTATATTGAAGGATGTCAGGCTCAAAATATTACATGCTATATGAATCCACACATATGGAGTTTTAGAAAACTGTAGGATCAGGAAACAGATCTGTGGTTGCCAGGTGCTGTGAGTAGGAGTAAAGATTGGTGACACAAGGGAATTGTTTGAAGTGATGGAATTGTTCTGTATCTTTATCTCGGTAGGGGTGACACAACTCAATGTATTTGTCAAAACTCATAGGACTATGCAACTATAAAAGGATAAATTTTATTACACAGAGGATGCCAAAATGTATACACATTTTCATAAAGGAAAAAAAAAACTTTATTCAATTTGTAATACTCAAGTTCACTTTCGACTTCTGCAATTACAAGAGGTGTTCAAGGTGACTTGTATTCATTTTTTTTTTTTGCAATTTTTGGCCGGGGCTGGGTTTGAACCCGCCACCTCCAGCATGTGGGGCTGGTGCCCTACTCCTTTGAGCCACAGGCGCCACTCTGTATTCATCTTTTGTTATCAGTGTGTAGTGAGTGTTGCAATTTTAATACAGTATTTTCCTTTCTTAAAATGTGTGTGCATTTTTTGGCACCCTCTGAATATGTATAAATTATATCTTCATAAACCTGATTCTCTCAAAAAAAGTAGTGATACATATTTGCATGTGTTTTTATTTTGAATATTTTGAGTGCATAGCTCTTTTTTTTCCCCCCAAGAAGTATCGCATTCTTATTCAGTGTTTATTTTCCGAGGATATCCACTGAGCTCAAAACCAATAAAAGTTTGATTAAGAAGAGTATCAGCTGGCTCGGTGCCCACAGCACGGTGGTTATAGCTAGCCACATACACCAAGAGTGGCAAGTTCAAACCCATCCCGGGCCAGCTAATTAACAATGACAACTGCAGCAAAAAGTAGCAGGCATTGTGGCAGGTGCCTGTAGTTCCAGCTACTTGGGAGGCTGAGGCAAGAGACTCGCATAAGCCCAGGAGTTTGAGGTTGCTATAAGCTGTGATGCCATGCCATGGCACTTTACTGAGGGCGACATAGTGAAATTCTGTATCCAAAAAAAAAGAAGAGTATCAGCTACCCAGGTCAGCTTGCCTAAATTGGAGGAAACATGAAAACCAGACTGGAGATAATCAGAAGAATCAATCCCCAGGATTCACTTCCTCTGTTTTGTAAACTTTTAACATAGTACCTCTACAATCCATTATGCTTTTGGCATCATTACATCCTTTGCCTATTTACAGATTACAACTGTTTGAGGTTAGAGAAGGAAAGGGAACATGGAGACTTCAAAGTCAGCAAGAAGCAAATTTCTCCTTCAGAGTCTAAGTTCTTTGAGGTCAGGGACTGGGAAAAAAATGTACTGAAAATAGCACGTACAGCTGGAACTCCTGCTCAATCTTTTCTCACATTTGGGCATGTATGTTGCAGGGATACCTGCTGACAAATTCCTTCCTATACATATCCCAACCTGAAAGACCAAGCCTTGCAGAAATATGAAGCTCTGCCCCTCCTGAGGCAGAGGACTGAGTCAGAAGTTTCATCTTAGTCAAGGGATGCACCACTTTCACGTCATCTTTTCCCTCTTCTACCATTCCTTTCTCATGAGTCAGGAGCCCAGGTAAGTCTCAGAGAGCTCAATATTGTTCTTCAGGAAGTCACTATAAGTCAACTGAAGTTGACACTGGTATGCAGATTCTTTTTGAAGTTTATTTATTTATTTATTTATTTAATTGACACAGAGTGTCACTTTGTTGCCTTTAGTAAAGTGCCATGGCATAGCTCACAGCAACCTCAAACTCTTGGGCTCAAATGATCCTCTTGCCTCAGCCTCCTGAGTAACTGGGACTATATGCACCTGCCACAATACCCAGCTATTATTTTTTTTAGAGACAGGGTCTTGTTCTTGCTCAGGCTGGTCTTGAACTCCTCAGTTTAGGCAATCTACCCGCCTTGGACTCACAGAGTGCTAGGATTACAGGGCGCGAGCCACAATACCTGGCCTGAAATTTATCTTTAATTGATGAATAATAATTGTATGTATTTATGGGGTACAAAGACTGAGCTTTGTAATGTAATGGAAAGCTTTGACAGCAGACTTGATCAAGCAGAGGAAGATTCAGTGAACTTGAAAATAAGACATTGGAAATTATCCATTCAGGAGAACAAAAAGAAAAAAGGATGAAAAAGGATGAACAAATCCTATGTACAAGATCTATGGAACAATTACAAGAAAGCTAATATTCACATGATAGAAGATCCAGAAGGAGAAGAGAGAGATGCAGGGACAGAGAGCCTATTTAAAGGAATAATGGCTGAAAGCTTCCCAAACTGGGAGAAGACATGAATATCCAGGTATAAGAAGCTGATTCAGATTCTTTTGACTTCAAGAAATGGAAGGTAAAACCCAAATTGGCTTAAATAATTAAAAAAATGAGTTCATTTATGTTACTTAAAAACCAAGCCGGTTCCAGAAGCAGATTGACAGTGCCTCAGAGATGTCACCATCTCTTGGCTGTGGTTTCTCTCTTCATTCCTAAATTCCACATGGTTCAGAGTGGTGACCAGAAGCTCCAGGTCATTACATGTATCTGAAGGAAACTGAGAAAAGAGTATCTCTCTCATTTTCCATCACTTTGGACAGAAGTCCTGGACCTGATGACCACTGTGACAGGTGGATAGAATGTCAGAATGTCATTGTTTAGCCAGCCAGGGACACCTGGACCCAGGGATAGAGCACATGGACAGGGGTCAATGGGGAGGGACAGGAACTCTCCATCCACAAAATAGGAAATTAGAATGTTGTTATTGTAAGGAGAGTGTGTACTTCTGCAAGATGAAATGTCTTACTGCATCTAAAACTCTGTTAATTCAGAGCAATTCTACTCACAGGTATGTGGAAGTATGAAGACGGGAGCTGCATTTGTTTCCTTAGAGCATCCATCTGGGTAAACTAGGTCCAAGGGTTTAGCATGACAGGATGCTTCTACCCCAGGTGAATTTCTTTCTTGATCTCTGTCTCCTTTTGAGTTATCTTCGTCCACTCAGATAAGTGGAGGCTTATCCCCTCCACTGCCATATTCCTGGCCATGGGTGTCTTCTTGACATCCAAGTGCCCCTCTTCAGCAGAGACAAGGTGGAAGCTTTTTAAAAGGAATGAATACTATAGAAAGGTACGTGCCAATTAAAAAGAAAAAAGAAAAAAAAGAAGGAAAGTAATATAAAATACAGTACTCAAAATACTTTCCATGGCATATTGTATAGAACACATGGTTTAAGTCTAATTAAGGAAAGCCTAGATTAGATCCTAGGTCAGAACAGCAAGGAATATTTTAAAAATCTGCTAATTCACTCTCATTATTCCATAGATGGGGCACTGAGGCCCAGGAGAGGGAATCACTTGACCAGTGTTAACATCAACATCAACATCAACTTCAATGTGGAGGTCAGAGCTGGGGCTAGTACCAACATTTTTTTTTTTTTTTTTTTTTATTGTTGGGGATTCATTGAGGGTACAATAAGCCAGTTACACTGATTGCAATTGTTAGGTAAAGACCCTCTTGCAATCATGTCTTGCCCCCATAAAGTGTGACACACACCAAGGCCCCACCCCCCTCCCTCCGTCCCTCTTTCTGCTCCCCCCCCATAACCTTAATTGTCATTAATTGTCCTCATATCAAAATTGAGTACATAGGATTCACGCTTCTCCATTCTTGTGCTGCTTTACTAAGAATAATGTCTTCTACTTCCATCCAGGTTAATATGAAGGATGTAAAGTCTCCATTTTTTTTAATGGCTGAATAGTATTCCATGGTATACATATACCACAGCTTGTTAATCCATTCCTGGGTTGGTGGGCATTTAGGCTGTTTCCACATTTTGGCAATTGTAAATTGAGCTGCAATAAACAGTCTAGTACAAGTGTCCTTATGATAAAAGGATTTTTTTCCTTTTGGGTAGATGCCCAGTAATGGGATTGCAGGATCAAATGGGAGGTCTAGCTTGAGTGCTTTGAGGTTTCTCCATACTTTCTTCCAGAAAGGTTGTACTAGTTTGCAGTCCCACCAGCAGTGTAAAGTGTTCCCTTCTCTCCACATCCATGCCAGCATCTGCAGTTTTGAGATTTTGTGATGAGGGCCATTCTCACTGGGGTTAGATGATATCTCAGGGTTGTTTTGATTTGCATTTCTCTAATATATAGAGATGATGAACATTTTTGTTCATCATTTGTTAGCCATTCGTCTGTCATCTTTAGAGAAAGTTCTATTCATGTCTCTTGCCCATTGATATATGGGATTGTTGGCTTTTTTCATGTGGATTAATTTGAGTTCTCTATAGATCCTAGTTATCAAGCTTTTGTCTGATTGAAAATATGCAAATATCCTTTCCCATTGTGTAGGTTGTCTCTTTGCTTTGGTTATTGTCTCCTTAGCTGTACAGAAGCTTTTCAGTTTAACGAAGTCCCATTTGTTTATTTTTGTTGTTGTTGCAATTGCCATGGCAGTCTTCTTCATGAAGTCTTTCCCCAGGCCAATATCTTCCAGTGTTTTTCCTATGCTTTCTTGGAGGATCTTTATTGTTTCATGCCTTAAATTTAAGTCCTTTATCCATCTTGAATCAATTTTTGTGAGTGGGGAAAGGTGTGGGTCCAGTTTCAGTCTTTTACATGTAGACATCCAGTTCTCCCAACACCATTTATTGAATAGGGAGTCTTTCCCCCAAGGTATGTTCTTGTTTGGTTTATCGAAGATTAGGTGGTTGTAAGATGTTAGTTTCATTTCTTGGTTTTCAATTCGATTCCAATTGTCTATGTCTCTGTTTTTGTGCCAGTACCATGCTGTCTTGAGCACTATGGCTTTGTAGTACAGACTAAAATCTGGTATGCTGATGCCCCCAGCTTTATTTTTGTTACAGAGAACTGCCTTAGCTATACGGGTTTTTTTCCGGTTCCATACAAAACGCAGAATCATTTTTTCCAAATCTTGAAAGTACGATGTTGGTATTTTGATAGGAATGGCATTGAATAGGTAGATTGCTTTGGGAATTATAGACATTTTAACAATGTTGATTCTTCCCATCCATGAGCATGGTATGTTCTTCCATTTGTGAATATCCTCTGCTATTTCCTTTCTGAGGATTTCATAGTTTTCTTTATAGAGGTCCTTCACCTCCTTCGTTAGGTATATTCCTAGGTATTTCATTTTCTTTTAAACTATGGTGAAGGGAGTTGTGTCCTTAATTAGCTTCTCATCTTGACTGTTATTGGTGTATACAAAGGCTACTGACTTGTGGACATTGATTTTACATCCTGAAACATTACCGTATTTTTTGATGACTTGTAGGAGTCTTGTGGTTGAGTCTTTGGGGTTCTCTAAGTATAAGATCATGTCGTCAGCAAAGAGGGAGAGTTTGACCTCCTCTGCTCCCATTTGGATTCCCTTTATTTCCTTGTCTTGCCTAATTATATTGGCTAGAACTTCCAGCACTATGTTGAATAGTAAAGGTGACAGAGGACAACCTTGTCTGGTTCCAGTTCTAAGAGGAAAAGCTTTGAGCTTTACTCCATTCAGTAAAATATTGGCTGTGGGTTTGTCATAGATAGCTTCAATCAGTTTTAGAAATGTGCCACCTATGCCTATACTCTTCAGTGTTCTAATTATAGAAGGATGCTGGATTTTATCAAATGCTTTTTCTGCATCTATTGAGAGGATCATGTGATCTTTATTTTTGCCTCTGTTAATATGGTGGATAACGTTTATAGACTTGTGTATGTTAAACCAGCCTTGCATCCCTAGTACCAACATTTTCTATTTCCAGACATATTACCTCTACTGCTTCAGCCTCCTAAATGATCTTTCATCTGTTCCACACATGTTGAAACAGCTCATTTTTATTTTAAAAACATAGCAGATAATGAATTCTCATGATTTCCAAATCAGAAATTAAACAGGGAATGGCATGAAAAACTTCTATTGCTTCCCTAGCCACATTTTTCCTACCAGAGGCCACATTTTAAAAATTTGTTCTTGTATATTCTTCCAGGGATATTTTGTGTGTATACAAGCAATTCAATGACATACCCGCCCACCATTTTTAATATTATAGCATACAAGACACTCTGTGTTGCATCTTGCTTTTTTCACTCAGATGTTTATCTTGGGAAGACTTTCATGTGAATATACAAACAGTATCCTCATTCATTTTCTCAGCTGCAAAGATTTCCACAGCATGATAGGAGTCATAGTTTATTTAGCTTGTCCTCTAGTGGTGGCAATTTTGATTATTTTTGATATTTCACTATTTTAAACAATTGCTGTAACAAATAACCTTATACATATGTCATTTCATGTGTTTGTGATTATATATGTAGGATAAGTTCCACAAAAGTGAAAAAGCAGAATTCTAAGGGCGTGTGCATTTGCTGTTTTGACAGATGTTGCTTAATTGCTCTCCACGGAGTTGTGTCAAAGTGTTCTCCTACAATGTTTGAGAGTGTGTCTTTCCTCATGTCCTACCAAACACACCTGTTACCAAATTTTGTGTCTTTGTGTAATCTAGAGCAGTGGAATGGTATCTCAATTTTTTTTAATTCAAACTTTAGAAATAAAAAATATAATAATTGAATCTGTTGTCTTCATTTCTTCTGAATCCTATTTCCAGGATAATTTTTATTATCATTCTGATGATAGTGATGTCATCAAACATTTTTGCCCTTTTGTTCAATTAAAATATATTATTGAATTATATTATATTATTGAAATGAATTATATTATTAATAATATATTAAAATTATTATTATTTAGGGCATATAGATTTTCCTTATTCCTTCATGAAATAGATAATTCCTGAGCATTTATCGGACTTTAGGCCCTAGAGATAAAGCCCTCAATAAAACAGACACATTCCTTGTCTCATGGGGCTTATATTCTAGTTGGAAAGGTATTTAAAAATAGATAAACAAGGGTGGCGCCTGTGGCTCAAAGGGGCAGAGCACAGCCCCATATGCCGGAGGTGGCGGGTTCAAACCCAGCCCCAGCCAAAAACTGCAAAAAAAAAAAAAAAAAGTAGATAAACAAATAGGTTATCACTTAAGAGTCTTAATTGTTCGGAAGATAACACAGGGTGATATAGTAGAGAGACATAGACGGAGACAGAACAACCAGCCCCTCTCTGAGATCCACAATCTTTAAGAGCAAATAGGACAATGGGTAAAGTGAGTGAAGCGTTCTCTCAAACTTACTCTTAATAGTCGTAATTTTTTACTATTTGTTTTTAGTCTGAACTGACCTGTTGCTTTGGTATTATGTGGACAGAACTTGAAGATCACCATTAAGACTGCTCTAGAGACACTCAGCCAGAGACAGAAAAAGCCATTCCAGTTTCCCTAATGGGCTGGTGCTAAAAACGAAAATGTCAGTCTAGTTCTCAAGGAAATGAGCCAGAATTCAGTTAAGAGTAAATTATCTTCTCCCTTTCACTATGCACTCAATAAACAACTTATTGTGTAGTATAATCCCATTTGGATTTGGAATATAGCCCAGTTTTCACCACATGGGTTAGGTAGTGGGAAGAACACTGCTCAAAGGATCAGATTAAAAGATCCTTTGAGTCTTTCTGATTGGATGTTTCTGATTCTTTCCTCTTGCTGACCAGGTGACTTTGGGCAAAGTATAGTGAGATGCTTAAAGGCAGCTTTATGGAAGCACAAAGTCAGCTTGCTGCAGTTCTGACTGCGACTGATTGATTTGTGGGTCATGGTTCCTCTTTTAGAACCAGACCTGTCTCTACCTTGGACTTCAGTTCTGGTATTAGTCTTGACTTGTATTTAAGTCCCAGATTCTCCCAAGACTAGGACCTTGCTTATGCACCAACTATTTTTCCCTGAGGCTCTGGTCCTGTTACCTGCTCTCAGAAATTTCATTTTACTTGCCCAGGCCTTTAACCATCTTCAGTGACCAGGCATGCGGTACCATTCCCCAAGACCTATAGAGTATCTATCTCCATTTCATCCCACTGAACCTCTGTTGAGCTTCTCTCTGTCTCTGGCTGACACCCATCACTGCATTTCACTGGACACCAGCTTTTGTTTCTCTGAGTGTCCTTCTACCACTGACATCGGGCCTGCTTCTCCTGCCCCCAATTTGGAGGCATGTCTAGTTGCTATCTTCCCTCACTCTGGCCTAGGCTAATGCAAGGAGTGTCCCAATGAAGGAAGGAAAACTCCCTAACCTCACCACGTGTGTTCTTAGCTTCACGCGGGAAGGGATTCAAGAGAGAGCCAAGTAGTGAAAGCAAATTTGAGATAGACAACAGACCCTACCCCACGAACAGAGTAGTGATTCTCTTCTGAGCAAGAGGGGGACTCATACGGCAATGGTACATTTTAAAATGTTTAAGAATTCTGGGGGAAACATCTGAATGTGACCAGCATTGTTAGGAAGTCAGGTCAGTAAGGTTAGTCATACTGCTCTTACAGAAAGTTAGTAATGCATTAGCTTTCTAACACATCCACCCATCTTCGGGTGGTCCCAGGCAGGTGACCAGCTGGTGAATTCCCTTTTTAGGGTGGTTAGGGTTTGATATCTCTCAAAATGGCTGTAGTCAGGCTCTCTTGACCTTCCTTTTCTGCCTTATCCCTATGTTAATACCATAACCAGAATGAAGCTGGATCAAGCAAGTGGCTTCCACCTTTTTCTTTAGCAGTGGAACCTATGTTACATGTGAACTTTTCAGTGGAACTCAACCAGAAAACAACAACAACAACAAAGAGCTTCTTTAGATTATTTGAATTTTCCTGGAGAGAAATATATCATTGTTTGCTGAACCTGGGGAACACTACAGAACCCTAGGATTCCTCAAAATTTAGTTCCAAACTCTAAACCAGGTGATTTTGTTCACCTTTTCTATCTTTTTGGCAGCTCAGACAATTAAATGGCCTGTTAAAGTCACACAATGAGATGTACAAAATCCCATCTCTGGAAATGCGTTGCCTCCAAATACAATAGGAGCTCCTTGAGAGGACAGAGACCTTCTGTGCCATGTGTCACTCTTGTGCCCTTTCTGTATGGCACAATGTTTGGCACATAGCAGGTGCTTGACAAGTAGTAGTGAATGAATGAATGCACAAGTCTTCAGAGCCACCACTTAGTGACAGTCCACAAATGTTTTCTGATGACCTTCTATGTGCCAGACTCCCTATCCTTGGTTCAGGGAATAGAATGGCCAATAAAGCTGATCAAAGAGGTTACTTCCCGTTTGCATATAGCAATAAGCAGGGACCTTGGACAAATGATTCCATGAGGATAATAAAAGAATTGCAATGTGCAAAGACCTATGAAAGGTGAATATAGAGGCATACCCGGAGGAGCCGTAAAGTTTTCTTGACAGCGTGACTGTTAAGTGAGGATGAGTCGGGATTATTGAAGCCTGGACTTAACAGAAAGGGGGAGCTATCTGTGAAGGAGCACAGGGGAAGGGAGAGAGAGAGAGAGACACGTTTTGCAGAAGCCCTTAAAGATCCAGAGTGCCTTGATGGAGAGAATCAAGGGGCAGGGAGCACAGGCTGGAGAGTGGGCCTTTGGGGGTCTCAAAAGAGGCAGGTGTTCCACAAACAAAACATAAGCCTCCTACTTCTTATAAGATGCCATTGACCCACACATATGCTTGTGTCTGTCTATGGCTGGTTTCCTGTCACAACAGCAGAGCTGCTAAGCTGCAGCACAGACCAAATGGCCGAAAATATTTACTATGTGGCTTTTTACAAAAGATGTTTGCCCACTCTTGGACTGAAAAAACCATGGAGACAAGGACAGAAGCCAGCTGGGCCACAAAGTCCCTGCTGGAGTGAGGTGGGAGTGGGGTGGAGTTGGACCCTGGGCTCTGGGCCCACCTGGCCCCTAGCAGCGCTCTATTTGCCTCCTCAGAATTCTAGGCTCTGTCCTCTTGGCTGGGGTTTGGCCATGGCCTGCCTGAGGGAAGGCAGTGATCTTAGCTGCTCAGGGGCAGGAGCCCTGCCAGGCTCTGTCACTCTTCCAGAGAGGGCTGTCTCTGCCTGGAGTCCTGGGTTGGGCAGGAATGGGGCAGTCCTCAGTCTCCACCCATCAGCAGAATGCCTCTTCTTTAAGCCTTCCTGCACTTGCCAGCCCCTGCACCTCTGCCCAAGCTGTTCTTTCTGCCTCCAGTGGCTGTTTCCACTTATTATTGCCTATTAAAATCCTTTCCACACATTAAGGTAAAGTTTAAATATCACTTCCTTCAGGGAGCCTGCCCTGATTGCCACCCTCACTTCCCCATCCAGATGAAATGCTCCCTCCTCTTCTAGCCTCTCATAGTGCTCAGCCTCCTTTCCCTTATTGCAGAGACAGAAGCAAGTTATGATTCCTTGAGGTGGGTTGGCCCATTCATTCATTCATTCACTCCACAACAATTTACTGAGCATCTACTATGCAACAAGAGTTGTAGAAAAAGTCTCTGCCTTCATAAGAATCAGAGAGGAAATAACAACTAACAAGTAAATAAACAAATAAAATATTTTCAGGTTGATAAGGGCTGAGAAAAAGTTAAATGCATGATAGAGAGTTTTGGGGTTGGGTGTGGGTACACCAGGTTAGACAGGTCAGGCAGGGACAGCTTGCTGAGGAGGTGAAATTTGAGCTGAGGAGGCAGCTACGGAAAGAGCTGGAGAGAGGGCATTCCAGGGCGAGGGGAGAGCAGGTGCCAAGACCCTACGGCAGGAAAAAGCTTGGTGTGTTTGGGAAACAGAAAAAAGGCTGCTGCGGTGGGGATTTCCTGGTGGGAGAGAGGTAAGAAGGGGTCAGGGAGGTGGTGGGGGTCAGGCCAGGTCAGGCTCTGCGAGCTCTGGTAAGTAATGTGGGGGTAATGTATACAGGAAGCCACCAGACAGTGTTAAGCAGGGGAGTGATGTGCAGCCACTCATTCAGTAATGACATGTGCCTCTTTGTGACAAGACGCTTGGTGCTGAGAACACAAGGAGGATGAGAGATGCTCCCTGCTCTCTAGACGTGAATGCTCTAGCTGAAGGGCCTCCTGAATGAAGCCAGCCCAGCACAAGGTCTGGTTTTCCACTTTCAGGACAGAGATATTTGTTCTGAAGTTTCCTCTAGTCTCTGTTACCGAGAGTGTAGTCCATGGCCCTCGGTGTGGCATCACCTGGGAGCATGTTCTTGAGAAGTGCGGTTTCTGGAGGCTCACCCCAGACTGAGTGAAGGAGAATTGGCATTTAATCAAAATCTGTAATTGATTTGTGTGCATTTTAAACTGGCCTAGGAGTAATCAAGGTAGACTGTGATAGATTCTTACTAACCAAATTTAGAAGACAGTAATGAGTCAGATGCCAGCTCAACAACACGCAGGGTGGGTGGCTAATGACCTTACACCAGAGCTGCTCAAGACTTTCAAAGTGCACACACACCAGCTGGCAATTTTGTTAAAATGCAGATTCTGGCTCCATAGGTTTGGAGTCGGACTCCAAATTCTGCATTTCTAACAAGCCATAAGGTGATGCTGATGCTCTTGGTCCTGGGACCTAAACCCCATGTGACACGCCCCTCCAGCAGTCCCCTTGAACTTGATTTTCATGATTACTCTGTTGGGAGATGCGTAGTCTCATTCAGTGGACATGGAAACAGAGACGTACAGTGCTTGGCAGGCAGCTAGGCTTGTGTCCTCCTCTGTGGAGTGGGGATGAGGGCACTACTGCCAGCATTAGAGGGCTGTTCAGCAGAGTAAATAAAATGTGATGTGCTTAGCACAGTGCCTGGCACATGGTAAGGACTCAATATTTGGTAGCTTGTTTATTTTCTAGGACTTAACTCAGTTTTCAGCCTCCAAACCTGGGTTTTTTCCCACCAGTTTAGTGGCAACCAGAGGATAGCTCAGCTAGAGGATGAGGTTAGGTATGAAAATATTTAGCAATAATTGAATATGGGTGTGGTCAGTTGGTAGAGTTCCCTTGGAAGTGTTACGAGTTCATTTCTCTAACCATGAGGATGTTTGTAACTTGGAGCTGGTTGCCCATCAGAGCTTCCCCTTCCTCAGAGTATGCTGGAGACACAGATGCATCTGCTGGTCTCCCCTTTCTCCCTCAAACCACACACATGGCCAGTCTGTTCCAATAACAACCGTGACCTTAGACCCATCAGCGTTCAATTACTAAGACCACAGCAACCTGTGCTATTTCAGGCATCTCAGGTGATCTCAGGTGACACAATGATGACTAAATTTACAGGCCTGT
The DNA here is from genome assembly GCF_027406575.1 of Nycticebus coucang. NCBI lineage: Eukaryota > Metazoa > Chordata > Mammalia > Primates > Lorisidae > Nycticebus > Nycticebus coucang. The sequence goes on along the minus strand of NC_069796.1, from coordinate 49,014,824 downwards.
GGCCATCTCCATTTTAACAGAGTGCCTCCCTTCACTGGCCTCTCAGCTTGCTTTCTTCGGTGTTGACATGTCTGAAAGTGCTCCAAATCCTGGGGATATACTCTATCTGTAGTTCTGAAGTAGAAATAATCTTTAGAGCACTTAGTAATCTATAAAGCACTGAATTTTATTTCATAGTATTAAAAAGGATAAAGAACAGATATTATCCAAATTGCAAATGAGAAAATTAAAGAGATTAAGTAATTTACCCTCTATCTCCATGTAAGAACTGCCTTCCAACTCTGAGCTCATTTATTCAGCCTATTTTACTGAGCATCCAGGAGGCCCTGTGCAGGACCCTGGGGAGAGAATATTGAGGAAAAGTAGATGAGTCTTTGCCTTCATGGAGCTCACATTCTAGCGGGGAAGACCAATGTCACACAGATTAGCACTCAGATAAATACGATACTGCTGCTGTGCTAAGAGCCGAGGGAGTGGTCATGTTGCCTTTAGACCACGTTGCCTAAAGCCTGATAGAGGGGAATTTGACGTGAAATAGCCGGCTTCCATGAAGCCACTGAGCTTCATGGATTTAAGGAATGACCATGCAAGGCCCAACAAGGACCTTTGCTTCTACCTTAAGAATTATTGTCAGGCCAATTGAAGGGCTTGCAGATTGTGTGTTTTGCTTAGAACTCCCTCAGCACTAATTCCAGTCTTCCTTTTTATCCTTGCTTTAATCTCTTACATGCCTCAAACATCCTTGAAGATAGAGATCAACTCTTTAATTTTGAGTGATACCCAAAGAGGTTACATTTGAGCTGAGTGGCTCAGTCAATACCCTGGCCACACACGCCAGCCTCAGTGTCTGTGGAATTCAGTGGCATGGGTTTGAAGGCCAAATGCTGACATTTTAAACAGGACAGTGGATGACATATGTGTATATCACAGGCATCTGGACCTGAAAATGAGGACAGCAAAGAATCTAGAATCCTCCATTTTGGTCACCTTTTCATGCAAAATTGAGAAGGTTTTCCAGCCTGAAGGAATGTAAGGCAGCAGTGTCTGGGCTCTGGTGTTAGATTATTTAGGTTCAAATCCCAGCTCTGCCACTTAGCAGATTCTAAACAAATCATTTCTATTTTTTTCTGCCAAATGGGGGAAAAAAGATCTTGTCTAAGAATGTTATAAGGATTAAATAAGATGGTGCTAGTGGAGTGCTGGATACATGGTGAGTGTTAGTTAGTGGTAGTGATAGTATCAACAGGGTGCTAGCGTAGAGCCTAGTCCACAGCATGAACCCCGATCCCTTCATATGTATGGGCAAAGACCCCCTGTGAAATACGATTAGCTGCTTCCTTCAGGTCTAGCTGACAAGTGAACTCATCTCTGCCCTAGCAGAAAAAAATAAAAAACAAAAACTTCTGATGCTAGCAATCAACAATCATCACCACATGGGTCCCCTCAGCTTTTTCAGCCTCCATTTAGATGGCTCACCCTGTCCCACAGTACCTGCCCACCATTCCCCAACACTTCATGCCTTTGCGTAGAGATGGTCATTTTATAACTGCTTTTTGGACAGCCTCCTAAAGTCACATCCTTATGAAGCCTCTCTCTGCTCTCCTATGTAGGGTATTCATTCATTTAATCACCAAGTATTGTTGGCACATTTAACATGTGCCAACCTTGTTTATGATACTGAGGGCATAGTGATGAACAAAGGTTCAATGCCCTTGTGAAGATTACATTCTGTTTTGTGGAAATAGGCAGTATGACTCTGGGAGGCTGAGGCAGGCAGATCACTTAAGCTCACGAATTCAAGACCAGCCTGAGCAAGAGTGAGACTCCTGTCTCTAAAAATAGCCAGACGTTGTGACAGGCTCCTGTAATCCCAGCTTTTCAGGAGGCTGAGGCAAAAGAATCACTAGAGCCTAAGAGTTTGAGTTTGCTGAGTGTTACAATGCCATAGCACTCTACTGAGGATGACAATGTGAGACTCTATCTCAAAAAACAAACAAACAAACAAACAAATAAACAGGCAATATGTAATATGTAAGTAGATAAACTAATGTCAATGAAAAAATGCTGCAGGTGTAATCCACCAATCACCCTCCCTCCGCCCATCCTCCCCCTTCCCTCCCCTCCCTTTTCCCCTTCCCCATATTCTTAGGTTATAACTGGGTTATAGCTTTCATATGAAAGCCATAAATTAGTTTCATAGTAGGGCTGAGTATATCTTACAAGGGTACATGTGAAACTTAGTAAATGTAGAATATAAATGTCTTAACACAATAACTAAGAAAATGCCAGGAAGGCTATGTTAACCAGTGTGATGAAAATGTGTCAAACGGTCTATGAAACCAGTGTATGGTGCCCCATGATCGCATTAATGTACACAGCTATGATTTAATAAAAAAATGCTGCATGTTGGGGGAAGGTGATATGATAGGGACCACTGGGGAGGGGGGGTGTGGGGAAGCTACAGGGATAATAAGATGATTGGGGAAGATCTCTCTGGGGAGGGTGTATAAACCCAGGCTAGCTTGTAGCCGAGTGAGAAGAAGGGAACTGACCATTCCAGGCAGAGGCAAGAGCAGGGCAGCCAGGAGCAGAAGGAAGGGTGGTGGGGTCAAGCAGAGTGGGAAGGGCTGGGGTGCTGAACTGAGCGTGAGAGGCAAGTGGGGCCAGGGCATGGCTGCCTTGCTCTGAGACTGTCCCAGTGCTTCACAGCCACTCTGTTGTGGTCCTTTGAATCTGTAGCCCAAGTTCACTGCCTAGATCGTAGTCAAAACTCACTAAATGTTGACTGAGTAGGAGCCAATTTGAAGAAGAGCTGGAGAGTTTGGGAAAGGGTTTCGGGTGAGGCAGCATGACTAAGGCAGTCTTCATTGACTCAGCACCCTTAATACACTTTTTTCCGACTAATTCTGGTGGTATCTGGGCCTGTGCCCAGAATTTGAAAACAATTCCAAATTGCAAATTTGGAAGAAGCCTCTTGCCTCTGGTTGAGATAAACATAAATCATCATCTCTCTTGCATGGAGGCAGAGCCAGACAGGAGGGGTTCTGGGCACAAAGATGAGCTGTTGATCAAGACCTAATCATTTTCAAAATAGAAACTGGAGCTGAGTGTAAATGACATAAGAGGAAAAACAGAGACGTGGCCTCCCCAGAACTAGCATAGGCTGGTGGGACAAAGTGCACTGGCAAAGAGGGCCTGGGAGAGGGAAGCTGATGGCTGAGGGTGATAACTGGAAAACAGTCAGACCCACCAGGACGAGCAAGTGGCCAGGAGCGAGGGTCTGAGTCACCTCTGAGGAAATACCCAGCTACTCGTAGCTTTTCCTGCCCCCATGGTGAAAACCGTTTGCTCAAATCCTGTTCTATTTCAGGAAACACCAGCTGCATCATAGGAAGTCCTGCTCTTTCCACATTAGGAACAAGAGTCACTTCTCTTTGCTTTTGGGTGCTCACACGACACCACCCCTGGAGGGCAAAGGGTTATCCTGCTGCTCAGCTCAGGCAGAGCTGCATGGTCTGACCTGGGAGGCAAAGCAGGCCGCTCTCCCTCAGGCAGGCAAAGCTGAGCTTGAGTTACCTCCATGAAGTGTGGATTTCAGTGCCTCTGAGGAGCCCTGAGTGTTCCTATATCAGCTCAAAAAGAAAGAGGGAAAAACGGCCAGATTTCATTCACTGTCCGCTTCTTCTTTTCCTTCCTTCTTACCTGGGAGAGGAACTCTGATGCTCTGGCCTCACTTTCCCAGAGAGAACCCATGAGCAGGGACTCTGGAATGCGCCCTTCTTTATTTTAGATTGGTAGTTTTGTGTGCTCTGATAGTGATTGCCCGGCACCATTGGTGACAGCTGTCTTCTGAGAGTGATTGGGGGCAGGCAAACCGCAGGTGACTGCAGTGGGCAAGAGTGGGCTTCCCCCTCTACCTCCTAGGCCTGATTTAAAGGGTTAGAGTTGATATGTGGTGAGGGTTGCTGAGGACAGGAGGGACACACTGAGGACGTCAGAGGACAAAGAGTCCTTACTGGGTGGGCCTGGGAATTTTTTCCCCTGAATTCCATATCATGGAGAGTTATCTAAGAATTCTATTTTGACTTTAGGTTGTTTAGAAGATTCAACAAATTTTCTAGGTTTTATTTGGGCTCTCAGTAGATATTTCAGTTACAAGACCTGCTATGACATGAATACAGAAAACACCAAATAAAGAATGGAAAACTTCCCCCTTTGCTAATGAGAGGGATCTCCGTATCTGCCACTTTGAGATGGATTATGGTTTCTTCCCACTCAAAAGTACAGTGGATCAAGATCAGCCTTTATTTGTGATAAAGGTCAAATACAAGAATTTATTCGGATGCTAGTTTTGTGATCTGCAGCTTACTGTAGCCGAACATACTGGTATGGTAGGAACCAGAGCCTGGGGAATTTTTTGGCTGCCATTCACTTGCTGTGTGACCCAGGTCCAGGAGCTGCCTGTCTCTGGGCTCCATTCTTCTTTGAAAAATGAGAGGGTTGGATAAGATCATGATTTCCAAAATCCCATGACTATCTAACACAACATTAAAAAAAAATTGCATAGTAGAAAGTTGTGCCTGATCAAATTCTCCTTTAATCCTCCTGTTTAAGGAAAGGAAAAAGTCTTGGTGTAGACTTAAAGTGTCTTTGGCACCTTTTTAACACTCCTGATCTTACTTTTTTGCAAAATGAGAACATGTTTTAGGTTCTGTTTTTCTTGAGCTACAGTGTTTTATGTTTTTGCATTTATCTTTATGGTTACCTTTAATTTTTGATGAGTGAATATAGTTTTCTGTTTATAGCAGTGATATAGGATTTTCTCTTAAACATATTTGTCTAGATGAGAATATTTAAAGAAATATATGAAGGTGGCATGAGCATATGATAAAAGCTGGGAAGTTGGTACTTGAATGGCTGGGCTTTGGAAAACCCTGGTGTAGGTGACCTGTAAGTGGTTTTCCAGCTCTGATGGCCTCCAAGAATGAATGCCCCAGTTCAGCACAGAGCACATGTTGCTGGCTCCCAAGTGTCTGAAATGTAAGCTTAATGCATACAGTGATTGTACGTGGCTTTCTGGCCACTGTATCTCAAGTGTCTGGTTCAGTGGGCAGCATATGGTTGGACTTCAACAATTGATTCTGAAGGAATGGATGCATGACTCAAGTGGAAAATACGGGATGTGGTATCTTTTTTTTTTTGCAGTTTTTGGGTTTTTGGCCGGGGCTGGGTTTGAACCCGCCACCTCTGGCATATGGGGCCGGCGCCCCACTCCTTTGAGGCACAGGCGCTGCCCGGATGTGGTATCTTTTTAATGTTTGGGAGCAAAAGAGAAGGAAAGCTTTTTATTTTAGACTGTGGAGTGGGGCCTGAGCAGTTGCAGGTGGGCACATATACACAAACACATCAACACGTAGCAGAGAACTCAGGGTGGTCCCCATGCCTCACTCCTCTGCTGTGTGATCCTGGCAAGGGTCTTAACCTCCTCAACCTTCAGTTTCCCCACCTGTTCAACCACAGACACACACACACACACACACACACATACTTTATGTTTTCAATGTTAACGCAAGTTAAATTTTTGTGATATCATTGAAATTCACAGAACACATGTAATACTATTTCATTTAAAAATGATGATTTAGCTCTTGACATCTTAGATCCTTTCAGGAAAAAGGCCAGGTTTAAATAATAAACTAATGGGTGAATAAGTAAATGAATATTTTACCTTTTATTTTCAATCTTGCTTGTTTTCAAATCTCATTGGCTCTCTGCTTGGAGTATTTTTAAATTCACTGGCTGTTTGGTTCAAATGATGTTTTAAACAAGTTTTGGCGTGGCGTTTGGACCTGTTGTTTGCTGGGTTGGAGTTTGGGCGTGCCACCAAACTGCCTTGGCTGGGTGACAGTTTAAATACGGCCAAACAGCTGGTCATGCTGGAAGACTTATTGGTGGGAAGATTCCACAGAAACAATGTCCTGGCCCAGGCATCCCTGCCCCTGTGGGGGGATCTGAAGGGCCAGGTGGTCTCCTGTGGTCTGAGGGAGACTGCTGGGTTCAAGGGGAGCCATTCCTGAACCCTCATCCAAATGGATCTCAGGTTCTGTTTCCTTCTTTCCCTGGGGCTCTAGTTGGCCCTGATTTCCAGCAGTAGTTGGGAGCCGTTGCCTCTGGAACTAGAATTGGCCAGAGAGAGACAGAGACCAGACTTTCTCACAAGCCTCACCGTGTGTTTCAGGTGAAGGAGAAGGGGTTTGAGGTCAACGTTCAGACAGGCTGAGCCCTGCCTCCTCCCCCAACTGCAGCCATTGGGCTTCATTTATTAGCCTTTTCTGAGGGTGTAGGATAATCAAGGAAAACAAAAATGGAAGCGGAATTCTGTACAATAAAATGAAAAACTTCCCAGTGATTCAAGCAGCGTGAATACTTCCTACAAAAAGAGGAAAGTGGCAGGGCTGCTGTAGTGATGAGTTTACACAACTTGGACAAATCACTGGACCTGTCCTGCCCCATAGGAGGCCTTCCATAAATAACATATATTATTATTATTAACTCCTGACCTCTCCTGGGCCTTGGTATATTTGTCGAAAGAGCAATCATTGGGAGTAGCGGCTCAAGGGGAGGAAGCCGGAAGTGTGCAAGAGGAAGATGGGAATTACTGAGCTGTGATGTTTATGCTCCCACCTAACACTGAAAGAGAGATGGACGTGCTCAGAGGCCTGCTGTAGATCTGCCCCCTCAGCCCAGCTCATGTTCTTCGGGACAGAGTGGCTTCGGCTGGTCAGACAACTGTACACTGACTTTGCATTGACCCTCTCCTCTCTGCTTAATTGACTTCGAAGTTAGAATACACCTCAGATAAAGCAAACATGCCTCAGACCCTAGATTTTGCAGCAGCCCCTTAATTGGGCCACAGGAACGTATCCTCCTACTTGGCACACATTTTTAGTTTTGAAGGTTGTCATGGGCATCCAAGGAATCTGTTCCTGAGCTAGTGAAATATTAGGAAGAGCTAAGGTCTCTGAGGCTACATTTTCTCTATTTTCTCTCTTGACTTCAGGGCGTGGGTGAAGCAAAACTGCCAGAACCTAGAAGTTCACTCTGGTAAAGTTAGAGGGGAGTGGCCAGGAGTGCTGGCTCACGCCCGTAATCCTAGCACTCTGGGAGGCCGAGGCGGCTGGATTGCCTGAGCTCAGGAGTTTGAGACCAGACTGAATAAGAGTGAGACCCCATTTCTACCGTCAGGCCTTGTGGCGGGCGCCTGTAATCCCAGCTACTTGGGAGGCTGAGCCAAGAGGATTCAACCCTCCTACCTGGGGGGATTTGAGGAACCACTGGAAAACTGCTGGCCCGACCCCCAGTGTTAACTGACGTGGCTTCAGTGGGCGTGGAAATGAGCCGTATCTGTGGTAGAAAGGTAGCCTATTTTCCTCTCGCTCGCATCCTTTTCCATCCTTCCTTCCCTGCTTGCCCCCATATGTAGCTGAGGGAATCAATAGGGGGGTTCTCAGTGATCTAAGTGAGGGGGAATCTTTGTGGCCAAAATAGGTGGGTGGAACCTAGGTAGGTGTCTTCTCCAGCAAGTTACAGACATGGGCTTAGGGTCCTTGGCAAGAAGAGCAAACATCAAACTGGCTATGGAGGGCGAGGCCAGGCATGGCCTGGGACGTGCCCTGGCAGAGCAGAGGGTCTGAAGGCAGACCATGACCACAGAGATCACTGAAGGCAGGTTGGAGCAGCCCTTAAGGCTGAGGATCCAGGCCAGCAGCAGGGCAAAAGGCTGGAAGATGGAGAGCTGAGCTGGGTGAGGGAGGAACTCTCAGAAAATACTCAGGATGCTGTAGACTTAGAAGAACTGGTGGGAAAGGCAAAGAAATCAGTGAACAGGGGAGGATAAAAGAGGCCAGATAAAAGATAGTCAAGGACAGAGCATCACACACTGAGCTGTCTGTAGCCCAGGGCATGTCTTTGGTGCCTGGACTTTCTCAAAACAGTGTTGGACATAACTTAAGGGCCTTTGTGTCAGGAGAAAAGCTGGCGAGAGTCCTCCTGCTTTTGTCCGTTAGACGTGTCAGGCTGCAAGGGTTTTTTGACCTGTTTTTCTCATTATCGGAGCCTTAGAGTTAGGGTTTGGAGCTGGGGAAGCCCGAAGGCTGTCCAGTCTGTGTGGTTGTATGGTTTGTAAAGATGATCTTCTGCCTGGTCTTATTGCTTTTTTGAAGTATATTGGGAAGGTCTGGATGATGACTATTTCACAACACTTCATGTCGCAGAGTACTGATGGTGCCAGCGCTGTTTACAGAAAGCAGAGCACTGGCGAGGCAGGGAGGGCATTAGGGTCCAGACTCAGTGTCACCATACACCTGAGGCTCGGTGTGGTCGTTTATGTGAATGGCTTCCCACACGCGCTTGGTCACCCGGCAGGACAGCCACAGTTATGCATTCCCTTAGCAATAGGTCAGACTGGTTTTGTGCTAAGTTTCCTGGATCACGCCACTCCAACGTGTCATGTGTACACTTGGTTGTCATAGCATGTTGCTCAGGAAGGCCAATCTTGTAGGCCAGAGGTCATACACTGGCTGCCCCCAAGCTGTGCTGGCCCCTGGATATTTTTTAATTTGGTCTGCACCAGGTTTAAAATTTTGAACTAATTGCCCACATCGTAAACTTAGAAGATGCCATCATTTCTGGTTTCCTTGAAATATTGGTGGATCTGATAACATTGGTTTTTGCAACTGCTCCTTTTCCATGAGTCATTTGTTCTCCACATGCCACCGTCCCCACCCAGCCTGCTACACATCTCTGTTTTAACTGTCAAATCCTACCATGGGTAGTACAGTTCGAGTCCCTTGGCCTAGATTGTTATCTTATGCAACCTGTCCTGTAGAGCAAAGTTTGGTAAACTATTGCCTATGGGCCAAATTTACCACTCTAACTGCATAAATAAAATTTAATTAGTACACAGCCACACTCGTTGACACATTCTTAGAGTGTAGTAGTTGCGACAGAGACCATATTGCCTAAAATTCCAAAATATTTACCATCTGATCCTTTAAAAGGCTTGCATGGCCAGAGGGCTGACTTCTTACTACAGAATGGCCCATCAAGGTATTTTCTAAACAAAAGTTTTCTCCTGTCCGAGGAATTCTCCCACTGAGAATTAACTGAACTTCATGACTTTCCTTTCTGACTTTATTTATAACCCACCAGTGGGAAGTGGGTGACCTCTTGCTTTCCATTATGAGGCTGTAATCAGTTTTCATGGTCCAGGCCATGTAGCCGTTGGTTTCCTTCCATTAATATTTTTCCGCCTTATCTGCTGTATCCTTGGGGAAAGAGCAGGACACCCTAGCACTATTGGCATCTTGCATTTCTGTAGACTCTAGTCCTATCCCACAGGGATTTGCCCTGCTGTGGATGTTATTATTTCTAAGAACAGAATCTTGCAATGGAGGTGGGTGGATCTTTCACAGTATTCCTGCACCTTTTCTCAGCTTTCCTTCTCAAGACTGTGTGTGGCACGCCGATCTCCTACCCAGTCACTCTCCTCACCTCACCCCCCTGTCTTCTTAGCTGTGGAGCCCAGCTCTAGATGCTGACAGAAAATGCCAGAATCTTGCTTTTTCAGCCCTCTACAGTGGCCAGAGGTGGTCTCCTGACCCTGTTCTAGTTAACAACAGAAAAGGGAAGTCTTCTGAGAAGTTTTAGGAAATATTTTCCCCCTCATAAGAGAGCAATAGATGCAAGAGAGAGTCCCTTGTCTGAGTGTGGCTTTGTTTGCATGTGCTGCAGCCGTCCTGGGACATGAGGGGAGATGTTAATGATTTGTGAAGCATGGTGGGAGGGGGAGGGAAGATCCTGCATTCCTGGGGACATCCCTGAGCCTGGAACCTGCTCCATTCAGATGGTTCTCATTATAGAAGATCCTATGAAAAGCTTCTTGTTAAAGTCACTTTGGATTAGGTATTCTGTTACTTTGTAGCCGAAAGCATCTTAATTCAAACAATCAGATACTATTACCTCTAGTTTACAAAATTAAAAAAAAAGTAGCAAAAAGTATATAGTTCTTATTGGTTTTTAGGTACAGCTCTGAGTGCCTTCCACAGAAGAAGTAATTCATTTAGTTCTTATAATGATGCTATGAAATAGACATTTTCATGTCCATTTAATGGAAGAAGACTCCCAATACCTACTAGAGTGATATTCTGTGAAGCCACATGCTTGATTAGAAGCAGAGCTAATATTTCACCCTGGGTTCAGACACTTTGGGGTGAATCAGTGTACTGAGCTCACTGAGCTCCTTCTACTTACTGTAGAGAGGAAATGGTTTGCCCCATCTCACTTAACAGGTCTATGACACCTGGTACCACCCTTCATCTGAGACAGGCATGGGAGCAGTTTTGTATATCTGCCATCCATCTCCTCACCTCCTAGTGAGCTCTCCACTGCTGTGTACCCTCATCATCCTTGAGCTTGTCACTGTCCTGGAGCTTAGTGGGTGCTCAAGCCAACTGCAAGATTTAAAGCCTCTTTGCTTTCCACCTGCTGTTCTTTATTCCTCCCTTCTGGCTGCAGGCATCAACCATTAGTTGCCAGGTGAGCACAGGAGGAGGAGGATGTGGGAGGGTGGGTCCCCTGTGCTCTGCGTCCCATAGGGGGATATTGCATGGTAGTCATGTGCACTGGGTTTGGAGTTGGGCAGAGTTAAGTTCAATTACAGATGTGCGACTTCTACCATGTATGTTATGGGAAAATCCCTTTTCTTCTCTGAGCCTCAGTTTTCTCTTCTGTAAAATGGAATAATAATGGCCTACTCAATGAGATTATTTTACATGTTAAATGAGACATGCATATAAAATGTTTAATGAAGTACTCAGCACCAAGAAATCACCCACTAATAACATAATAGCTATGTTATTGGTGATATTGCTTTTTTATTTTTACTATCACAATGTTTGGGGTGGTGTGTAGGCTAAAATTTCTGGAGAATCAGTTGCTCTTTATAAAGTGGATGAAACCTCTGGGCATTTAGGAGTGGGGGGGGTGCCCAAGAGAGGTGCTGACCCAGGCCTCAGGAAAGCAGGATCCTAGGTGGGCTTCCCTTTTTTTTGGGCTTCGGTTTCCCTACCTAAGAAGTGTATTTCCTGCCTGAGACTATTGCTAAGGGCCTGCCACAGCCGGAACAGACCACACTGTGATATGTCCCCTGCATTGCCCAGGGGCAGTTGAGGGCCCTGACTTGACTATTTCACCAAATTTGGCCAAAGCTGTCCACTGGTTTTCATCCCATTAGCTACCAGCATGACCAGTGCCCAGTGCCTGGCGGGGGGTGGATGGTCACTAATCCAGAGCTAGATGAATGAATGGACTCCAGTGAGTGAGGGAGCTGCTCTTGTGACCCTTGAAGGTTGGGCAGGTTTGGTTTCTTACAGTATAAATATTTAGAGTATGACCAGGATTATAGCTTTTGGCAAGAGTGAAACACTTACTCATAGCTGTGGCCTCGAACCTAACCGAACCAGGAGCCAGCACCAGAATAAACTGCACTGTACTGCCAGCCTCAGAGCCAAAGTGACACTGAGCCAGGTCCGGCCTTTTTTTTTTTTTTCTTTAAGATGATTTTACAAACATTCTAATATCTAGTAAACCTGATCAAACCAGCTGCTTCCTTCCTTTTTTGCTAAAACCCTGAACTAGAACAAAATGAGACCACAAAAAATCCTTCTTTATAACATGCTCAATATGCATAAATAACAAGAATGTTAGCTAACATTTGTAAGACAATCACCTTGTGCTAAGAGCATTGTCTTATTTATTCCTCAAACAAACCTATGAGCTAAGCGCTATTTTCATTCCCATTTTACAAGTGAATAAAATTTGACAGCTAAATAACTTTTGCCAAGGTCACATGGCCATTGGAAGACAAAGTGAGTATTTGAACCCACTTCTGTCTGATTCCCAGGATGGTCCTCTCAGCCCTCTGGCTCTCTGGCGTCCTCAGCATCAGTGACAGCTGTAATTTATTAAGTGTGCATGGTGAGGCAGTCATGAGGCTGAGCATTCATCACACATGAGCTCAGTTAATCCTGACACAGTATATCAGCAGGAAGGCACCATTATTAGCTCCATGCTAGCAATGAGGAAACAGAGCGTTTGCAAGATTATATAATCTGCCCAGAGTCTGCAATGCTATTTCATGCAGAATGACAGAGCTCAGCAAACTCTCCAGGGCAAGAAAGAGCAGGGGACTTTTCCAAGGTCATACAGTAGACTGGTGGTTGAAGTAGGTCAAGGTTTCATTGAAGATTTTTGATTTCATTGTGGGGAGGGTGTTGGTACAGTAACAGTGGGAGGGGCCCTGCCATATGGCTGATCTGCCATGTCCCTTGCCCTAGTGACAGGAAAAAGAGAGTGGATTAGATGCTTTGGTTCATACAGACCTGTGTTCAAAGCACAGCTGCAAAACTAACTTGCAGGACAATCTTGAGAAAAAGCCTTCCTCTCCCTGAGCCTTTGTTTTCTCTTCTGCAGAATGGGACAATAACCAGGAGCTGGAGGCATGCCTGCTTTTCGGGGTTGCTGGAGAAGTGCAGGAGAGAGCATACATGCAGCATCCTTCACAGTGACTGCCACACAGTTAACACAGAGCAGCTGTTATTGTTATTACTGACTGAAATCACCCATGAGCCAAAAGAGGCTTGGAACTACTGCACAGTACAGCGGAGGCTTGAAATATGCCTCACGATGACTGACTTATGATGGGAAGGTGACCCAGAGGCTGAGGAGTGCAACTCTGTGAGACACACATGTCGTCAGGATACACACACACACGCACATATGCACCTGCAACCCATGCATACACACACACTTGTGGCATACATACACTTATACACATGTGCACACAGAATATACACAATGTACTGTGGTGTTTATGCTTTCACACATGCACCTAATTTGCTCACACATGTGCACACTCATGTACATAATATACCTGTGGCACACACGTGTTCCTTACATGCACTTGCAGTCTGCACACATGTGCACCTTTGGAGTACGCGTGCTCATGCACACACACGTACTTACACAATATACTTGTGGCATATGCATACTCTCACATGTGTGTGCACACATGTTCACCCACACGCACACACACATATGCACACACAATGCACTTGTGGCATACACTTGCTCACATGCACACACATTCCGCATGCACACACTCCTTCCCTCCCTTAGCTTAGTTAACACCTACTTATCCTTCAGCTCTCAGCCCAAATGTCGCAGCCTCAGGACAGCCACCCTGACCTTCCAGGTGAGGCCGGGTCACCCAGGCTGAGCTCTTTTGACACTTTGCACTTTTCCTCCTCAGTTTGCAGCTCAGTTGTCATTGAGTAATTGCAGTAAGTTTATTAATTCTCTATTTCCTGTAAGAATGTTAGTTCCATGGAAGGCAGGGATAAACCAGTCTATTCTCCACTGATCACAATCCCTTCAGGTAGCCTGGCACAGTGGGTGGTGTTTCTTCCGTCACACTTGCCATCAATTCAATACAACCAGCAGGATGCTTTTTGCATGCAAGCTGGGGAATAAACTGATTCCTACTGGGGTTACCCTAAATGAGATACCTTGTACAGGAGTTTTGGCCTTGAAGTCTGTGATGATTTGTAGACTCACTCAGAGAGAAGCTTCACCATGCTGTAGAAATTGGTAACAAAGAAAATCCGAATTTCAGATGCAACTCTAGTCACCAGGAAAACATGTTTTTTGGGAGAGAATATCTAAGAAGTCTGAAATGCAGACAGCTCCTTATTGCCTCTTATTCCACTTTCCCCTGGGAGGTCAAGGGACACCAGCAACTGCCACAAGTGATCAGGCTGATGAGTCACTCTCTGGGCTGGGAGTGGGGACTGTTTCCTTTCTCCTGCAGCAGCAGGCAGGCCCCTGTTAGACAAGAGGGCAGAGGTGGATCGAGAATGGAGATGAGAAACACAATGCGTGGTGGTAAACAGCAGGCTGCTGGGGTTAGAGTCATTCATCTTCCTTTACTCATTACCCATTAGCAAATAGTCATGGTCACTTTCCAGGTGCCAGGCAGTATGTTAGCTGCTGAGGATACAGGAGAAAATGAGATAGACAGTCCTTGAACTTGGGGTGCTCAAGTCTAGTTAGTGGGATAGACAGGGAACTAGGCAACCAACACGAGGTGTGATCCATGCTCCAATGGAGGTGTGCAGAAGAAGAGCTCCAGGGAGGGTGGGGATGGTTTCCAGTAAAGTGGTCTGAGGGAGGGGAATGGTGAGTGAGCAGGCCCCAAAGGGCAAAGCTCATAGGAGCTCAGCACCTCAATACAGCAGCAGCAGGTTGGGGCTGGGGTGAGGTGGGGTGGGCAGGGTCTGGGGGACACACAGTTAATCCCTGAGAAACCTGAAGCCTCCCACGGCGATGGCAATAGACCCTAGGACTGAAGAACCCATAGTGAAGAGCGGACAATTTGGATGGGAGGTGGAGGCACTCATGGGAACTGGGGCTTTGGGTAAGGTGAGGGAGCCTGCGAGAGCTTCTCTGGAAAGCAGTGAGGAGGCCCTGGCTCCTGCAGACCTGGACACTGGGGAACTTTGCTGTTCAGTGGCTATAAGATGGTGCATTCTCTGGGCCTGTTTTCTCCACTGTCAAATGGCAGGGAGACCTAGGTGACCTGTGTTGCTGCTCACCAGTGCTCATCAGTCTGGGGAGCTGTGTGCTTCCCCACCCCCAGACCACCCATTCCTGCATCTCCCTGCCCAGCACTTTCCACCCTGTGCTGTCCATCAGGCTTTCTGGTTTCTATCACTAAGCAGAAGCTGTGGCACTGTGACCAGCTCGGGGCACATCTCTGGGCCTCAGTTTCCCTAGTAACGAGAAAGCGAGGGTGATGATAACACCACCGACTCCTTCAGTCCCCTTTTGTACCACTCTCTGCCCCTGCCTTCCCTTCCTACTCAAGCTCTTTTTTGCCTGGATATCATTGTCATTTCCTTTCTTCCTACCCTTCTCCCCCATTTTGCCTTGTCAATTCTTTTTCATCTTTCAACCCCAAGTTTAAACATTATTTCTTCAGAGAAGCCTTCCTGAAGAAGGTCTATCACTTCCTGTATTTGATATGAGTGCACTGTACATTTTCTTCCCCATCCAAGTGGTATTTAGCTCACTTTGGGGGGTTTACTGAGTGCCCTGTTCCCTCCCTGGGGTATGAGCACCATGGGCAGGGGGGACGTCTTACACGCTTGTTGGCGTGTCCTGGGCATATGTTAGGCACTAATGATTAGTTGTGAATTAATAAATTACTATGTAAATGGATATATTATGTTTCATACATATGTAAGTTATTAATTAAACTCACTCCAGAGCTATAAACTTATTTAAGTTCAATTCAATAAGCAGAGACCATCACAAAATTTTAGTGACAAATTGTCATGGCCACTAGAGGGCGATGTGAAACCATAAAGCTGGGTGGTCTCTGGGACCACCCCCCACCCCCCCCCCACCCACACCCTCGCCCAGGGCCCTTTTGAGAGGTGGAAGTCTAATGTTCAGTCCCTCCATTTCCTAGATTCAATGAATAAAATTAAAATACATATAGACTGTTACGAGTTGGGAAGCTTGCTAGAGCCTATTTAGTCCAATCCCAATACTGAGGCCTGAGGCAGAGTGATTCCCTCTGCCTCTGCTCACCTCACAGCTGGGACTTACTCCTAGCCATGGACAAAGCCCTCTCTTTTTCAGTAGTCCTATTTTCTATTACATAGGAGAGACTACTGTAACTTCTGTCTGTCCATCCATCCAGTTCATATTTATGGATTTTCTACTATGCGCTGGGCACTGTGTCAGGTGCTAGAAATTCTGGAATACAAAATAAGCCTTTATCTCAGAACTCCACCATCTAGTTGAGACGATGTAGGGATCATGGTGAAACTCGCCCTTTTCCCCCTAAAAAGTCCCTGAAAGATCAATTCATAGTTAAGGCAGATTAATAAGAGAAATACTTATTTCCAAATACCATTCTTGGTGGTGATGGGGGGAACGATAAGAGTGATTAGCCCCTGTCTCAGTGATGGTCAGATACCTTTATAGATGCCTTTGTGAAGGGAGGGGGGAAAATGTGGAGTACATGTGCAGCAAGAGGTAGTAGGGAGGATGACTAGATGGAGGAAACAGATTAACCTGAGAGACAGGTTTGTATTTTAAATGATTTGAGGCAGGTCTGCTAGCATTCAGTGGGAGGAAAGGATGTCAGTTATCCTGACATTGATCTTTTGATTGAGACAGTAGGGTTTTGTGCAGATAGAGGGAAAGCCCCTTCTAATGCTTTCTGATCTTCAAAGACCTTTAACTTAAAATATTCTTTATGTCAAGTAATTACTTTGGAATAAAACTTCCTTAGCTCCTTCAAAGGCAAACATCAACAAATGATATATGGTTACCAACTGTGATGGGTGTGAAAGAGAAAGGCAGAGTCTGGGACAAATATAACAGATGCCTTTTCACAGAGGAGGCTCATTCTTGGAAGATGGGCCATCTAGCGGAAACCTGGAGGCTGACCAGGGCTGGTGGAGGAGCCCACCATGGCTGAGGAAGCCCCCTAACCCCTGTGGCCTTCTGTTTCACCATCTGTATAATTGTGTAAGCATTTCATGCCTTAGCTTTTGGTTAGAAGGGGCTTGTTCCTTGAATATTTGGGGCTGCTGGTATGTGGGGTTTGTAGTTGGTGTCATGGGAACCTGGAGTCCAACTCTTGGAAGAAAGGGGACTTCCACATTGATGGCCTCCTGTTGGGCAATGGGCTAGGAGCTAAGGGACAGCTTTGTTCTGGGCACAGGAATACTGCAGCTTTAAGACCCAGCACAAGCCTTCCCCAAGTGTGGCTCTTGGACTGCCTATAGCCAGCCACCTGGGGAGCTGGTTAAACATGCAGATTTCTGGGCCACACCCCTGCAGAGAGTAGTAGATCTGAAGGAGTGCCTGGAATCTGCATGTTAAGGAGCTGGCCTGGTCACCCCAGTGCACACTGAGGTCTGGAAGCCATTACCTTGGATTTTCCTATAGAAAAGATTTTCATTTATTTATTTATCTATTTTCCTAATCTTTAGACGATGTGGGGTATAGAAAGGATTTATGAAACCTAGAGTTTGAATTGGCTAAATTGTGGCTAAACTGAAGATTTTGTAATTCACCTCATATTCTAATCATGAGGTCAATTAAGTTTGAAAACTTAAAAAAAATTTTTTATTAAGTCTTTTGTACATAGATCATAAATACATCTCTGCCATTTTCAATGTGTTGATTCTTTGTACAAATTGGAGTGCTTACATCATACTAATCAACATAGCTTTCCTCTCATTTACCCAATTATAGCGTGAGGAAATTCGTGTTCTACACATGATAGATCCAACTTGTACTTGCAATATGCTCCATAGGTGTGGTCCCCCTACTATCTCCTACTATCCCTCCCACTCCATCCTGTTCCCTCTCCCTCACCTTCCCTCCTTCATCCTAGGCTATAGTTGTGTTTCATTTTTCATATGTAAGTGTGAGTGATTATAAATTGGTTTCACAGTAGTACTGAGTACATTGGATACTTTTTTTCCATTCCTGAGATACTTTACTAAGAAGAATATTTTCCAGCTCCATCCATGTAAACATAAAAGAGGTAAAGTCTCCATTTTTTTTTTACTGCTGCGTAGTATTCCATGGCATACATATACCACAATTTATTAATCCATTCATGGGTCGATGGGCACTTGGGCTACTTCTGCAAACTCTTTCTAGAAAAAGTGCTACATCTCTCTCGTTGCTGAATATCTCTACCACACCTAGCACATTCTTCAAAGCACTTTTTCTAGAGTGAGTTTGTGAACTTAATTGTCAGACCTTGCATGACAAAAGCTCTGATGGTCATTTCAGAAAAAGAGTTCCAAAATTGCTCTGAAGGGTGAAGTAGGCACTGGTGCATACCTTCCCAAGGGGAGTACTTTGAAGGAGACCATAGCAGTGGTATTCAGCAAGGAAGCCTGTATTGATAGCATTTTTCCTAGAACAAGTTCATGAACTTAATTGTCAGACTTGTCTACTTTAGGATCTCACTTTAAAGAGGCTTATTTATAATGTAAGTTTTTACACTGCTGAAATTCTTTCTTGTGTGTTAATTTTCCTAAACGATGGGCACACTAAACTATATATGCTTCACAGACTATATAATAAATTTAAAAACCTAGATTCCATTTTGTGGAAGATCTATAGTCTTCATTTCCAGAGACTGGAGAGAAGAGAAGGTTTGTGGGAAAGGCACAAAGAATTAAATTTCAAAGCCCAGAGTTAATCTCCTTTAGGATAAAGCATTTATTTATTGTCAGATTTATGATCACTGCCCACCTGGGACAGGCTAAAAGCCTGATGCCCTTGAATTTGACATTGCTGAGGAGGCTTCAATCCCACTAATCCTGCCCAGGATGACTACCGGTGGGCCTGGGAATGCTCTGACACTCTCATTCTAGACTTTAAAAGGGCTGAGGCAGAGAGATATATATATTCTTTTTTGTAGAGACAGAGTCTCACTGTACCGCCCTTGGGTAGAGTGCCGTGGCATCACACGGCTCACAGCAACCTCCAACTCTTGGGTTTACGCGATTCTCTTTCCTCAGCCTCCCAAGCAGCTGAGACTACAGGCCCCCGCCACAACGCCCGGCTATTTTTTGTTGCAGTTTGGCCGGGGCTGGGTTTGAACCCGCCACCCTCGGCATATGGGGCCGGCGCCCTACTCACTGAGCCACAGGCGCCGCCCCTAGGCAGAGATATTTTGCATCATGGAGATGTTGTGGCCTTTTGCAAAGAATATTTCATTCAGAACCCTCATCTCCTTGACCCGTTGCTCCAGTCTCTGGCTTGTTCATTACGTTCCCATTTTGGGGGCAGTTGCAGCAGTAACCAGGCTTGCCCAGACTAGACCTTCCCGAGGGCAGTGGTCCTTTGAGCTGTGGCCACCCTCATGTGGCTGCCTGGTCAGAGAACCTGTGAGCAGAGGGCTAACAATGGAGACGTTGACCCATTTACCCTTCACCTGTCCTAGAGTGGCCCAGGATCTGTAGCAGAGAGACAAGGAGGTAAAAAGAACGAGGTCTTGACCAAGGCAAGGGAAACAAGCATAAGGGTGACAGGTTTCTTTACGATGGGGACTATTCTAAGTCATGCCAAATCAGTGGCCCAGGCCGTTGACTGGATTTAGGGCCTTGAGACTCTAATTTGCACTGGTGCAGAGAGAGGAGATGGCATTAAGGGGGACTTGAAAGACAAAATGAAAACGGCAGGGACAGGAGATTAGTACATGTTTTAATGGAAGCAAGGACCCGTGGAAGAGAAGACGGGAAAAGAAGTTGTCACACATGCCCGAGAGGGGCACTGCTGCCAATGTCCTCCATCAGGCACATGAATTTGTTTGACGTGTACATTTCACATATACTTCATATGTGTACACGGGTGTTATTCACTATCTCTCCTTTGATTCCCGCTAGCACTGTAAGACAGGCTGGTGTTTCCATATTACCAGTGAGGAGACAGGCCCAGAGGAGGTTACCATAACCAAAAGTTGGCGTCTCTGATCTCTATGCCCAGTACTGTTTTGTTAGTGAGTTTTCCAAGGTTAGCCTCACTCAAATGACATTTTCCACGGGAGTAATCATATAATGAAGATGAAGCAAACCCACACTCTTTTTGGCACAGCTCTCTCCAGGAGGGTCCTCTGTGGAGCTCTGTTTAGAAGCCACCAAGTTTGTTGGTGCTTTGGGCACAGGTAACTCAGAGCTACTGCCACTGCTTTTGGGGGGAAGAGGTGCACTGCCTTCCTGCTGCAAGATGAAGGCTGTGCTCAGGATACATTAGTCTGGTGACAAATGTGAGATGGTTCAGGAAAGAAGTGATAGGAGGGGAAAGCCTCCAAAGGAAGTTGATAGTCGCAAGAGAGATAAGGCCCCTGCTGCAAATGTCTCATCAGAATCCTATTCTTGTTGGACACAGGACCAGCAACAGGGCCTGTGGAGCAGAGTGGGCAGTCAGCAGTCCCGCGGGGTAGAGACCACGGTGTTTGGCTCAGGAACCCCCCCTGCCCTTGGGGAGGAGAACACTGGCTATGGAGCTGGCAGACTTGAATTCAAGTCAATAATAGTTGCATTCTTGGATAAGATATGTCATCTCACCAAACTGTAATTTCCTCCTGTGTGAAGTGGGACTAGTAATGACCCCGAGGATTAAATGAAATCAAGCTTAAAAAGCACTTAACATAATAGTAACCACTAAATAAACACCCATTGTGTCATGGCCATTAAAATCACATTGAGTGCCATGAATGGACTGGCTTCTTTCCTTCTCTCAAACGTGGTCCTTTCTCTTCTGATAGACAAATTCTTCCGTTGACTTCTACCCTTCAGGGCCACCGTCTTATATCTCTCTCTTCTGCCTTCCTTCCCTTCCCCCACCTCCAAATTACTGCTGACTTTTTCTTGTTCTTCTTCTTTTCCTTTTCTTTTCTTTTGAGATTCCATTTACTAAAGAAAAATTAAACTCATTTTCTAGACAAAAGAACTGAGTCTTGGGGATGTGAAGTAAAGTATGTGTGCCTGGCAATGATGGTACATTACTCAGACTCAGTGCTGGCCAATTGGCTCAGCCCTGATGTAAGCAGGGAAGGCAGCCTTTACTAGAATTACAGAAAAGCATGGTGAATGCCTCGGTAGAAATGTGCAGGGGGACTAGTCTAATGCAGGTGATGAGAAGGCTTCCCCAGGAGTTAGCCACACTACCAGGGATCAAGGTTATTCAGGGTGAATGCCAGGGCTGGAGGACCCTGAGGGATCATTTTGGTTAGTGTTTCCCAAAGACAGTCTGTGGGATGCCTGTGGGGCACTGGCATGTGGGACCTTCTTTAATTTAATCATTATGTATTCATTATAAATTATTAACCCCAGAGTCTGTAGTTTTACGTGCATGAGGTGGTACATTTCCTTTTCAAATAAATAAATACAACAAATAAATACAAATAAGCAATATTAAGTTAGCAGCCCTGGTGCTTCTGTACAGCAAGTCATGATCTCAAAATCTCAGGCCTTAAGTTTGGAAAACTACTGTTTTGTACAACTTTGTTATTTTGTAGAAGAGAAAAAAGAGCCTCAAAAAAGTCAATGACTTGCTCAACGTCACAGAGTGAGTTAGTGACTGAGTTTAGTCACATAAAAATATATTTCATTTCCCCCAAATCCTGAGATAAGGGGAAAAAAGACACAATCAGTTTGGGTTCCAGGAGGCATTTGATAAATGACTCGTGGTTCTGTGGGCAGCCGGTTCTCTGATTAGAATCTTGCTGGTGCTTTCCTGTTTTTTTTTTTTTTAAATTAATTTCTCTTTCCAGGCTTCATCTGTCTCCCACCCCCCATTCCCCACGGCAGTGTGAGAGACTCAGCTTTGGAGGGACAGTTTGTGACTGAAGTCCTTTTGCTTTGCTGGGCCCTGGATCTGAAGGCTTAGTTCTGACCATCAGCTGCCCTTACCTGGTAGTGCAAAGGACAGACACTGGGGTTCAAGCTGAATGGGGCTCTGGTCTGCCGCCTGCTCTGTATGTGGCCGTGGGTACCCCCTTTCTCCTTGGGCTGCCTCTCTTATAGGGCTATTCTGAAGAGAGATGGAGACTGAGCACTTTAGAAGCTGAAAAACTCTGCTGTTGAAGGATTTGTTGTCAGATGGGTGCCCTCCCTGGCTGCAGTAGGGAGGCCCAGGGTGTGACTGTAAACTCTATAATGATGCTCAGGAACTGCTCACCGTTTACTCAACAGCCTGACTGCTCATTCTTAGAGTAAAAGACTGCGATGACTGTGGGTACTGTCACATGTGGGATTCCACTTTGAGTTTTACAACTCCCCTCAGAATAACGATTGTCATCACTATTTAATAAGGAGAACACCAAAGGCTAGACAATGAAAGAGGTCTACCATGGGTTGCTCAGCTGGTGGGTGGCAATGCTGTGACTCTTCCCACAGCACTTCCAGGCCACCAGCCTCACTGCCTGGGCTCAGGGCTCCGTTAATGGGCTACTTCTTCACTCACACATTTGTCATGCAAATGTCCCAAGTCCTTCCTTTATTGTCAGCGTAAAGGGATGGGAAGGAGGAGAGAATGCGCAGAGGTAGGGTTAGAACTGGGGTCTTTTTCATCCAAGTAGAGGTGTTCCATGACATTTGTAGGCCATATTCTTCATTAGGAGCTGGATCTCCAGAAGAATTCAGGCAGTGTCCATTCTTTCCCTCTAATACAGCTCTCCCCTTTCATCGGCTCATCCAGCAATTATTATTTTTATGAATACATATCTGTGGTAGTCAGGCTTTTGACTACAGAGCTACTAGGATGTATATTCATAGATCTCTCTCTATAAATATACATACAGAGAGAGACTTTAAGGAAATGGGTCGTGTAATTGTGGGGTTGGCAAATCCAAAATCTATAGGGTAGATGGGCAAGCTGGAGATCCAGGAAAGAGTCTGCAGTCTGCAGAGCTGTTGGATCCTAAGGCAGTCTGCTGGCAGAATTCCCTCTTCCTTGGGGAACCTCAACTTTCTTCTCTTATGGCTTCAGCTGATTAGAATGAACCCATCCATATTAGGAACAGTAATCTGTTTCACTCAAAGTCTACAGATTTAAATGTTGATCACATCTGTAGAATACCTTCACAACTGCATCCAGATGTGTTTGACCATATATCAGGGAACTGCAGGCCTAGATAAGCTGACACATAAACTTAAGGAACACAATGTGTAAACATATGGTATATAGAATGATGCAAACTGATCTTCACTAAGCATTGATTATGGGCCACACACCATTATCTCATGGAATAATTCCTAATTATTTTGACAGTAAAGTCCCCGACCCATAAATAGAAACAAATGGTGGAAGGCAATTCACAGCAGAGGGAAGGAGGGGGATGGGAGCAGGTAGACTTGAGTTCAAGACCAAGCACTGCCAATGTCTAATTTGGGCAAGTTACTTAATCACTTTAAGCCTTCTTTTCCTCATTTGTAAAACAGAGTTAAAAATAGTACTTACTTCATCTAACACAGGGTGTACTTGATTAATATCTATTGACCAAATGAATGTTGGAGGAATCCCCAAGCTTGTTATGAGAATTAGGAGATCATTTATCAAAAGCCCCTCACAGGGTGTCTGGTACATGATGAGAGCACAGTGGATTTAGTGGCCTTTAGGTATAACTATTTTTCTTCCTGACATCTGTATACACAGAGTTATGGCTCGCTGCAATTGGACTTACCTAACAGGGACTCAGGGAAAGGTGTGGCTTTCTCCTGAACTAAATAGAAATCTCCCTGGCCTGAATCAGGGGCATTTATTTTTTTCCCTCACTTCCTTGGCATCATCCTCAGGGCAGCCATTTGTCTGTTGCTCCCAGAACTCCTTTCTTGGAACTCTGGCTGTGACTCGGCTTGGCAGAGAGCAGACTCTGAAGAACCAGATAATGTGGTCTGGAGCCTGCTGAGTCTCCTCCATCTCTGCCAGCACACTCCGCTCCTCTTTTGCAACTCTGCCATCAGCGCTGTTACACATAACTCCATTTACTGTCTCTCCCTCAATAGATAATAGCTGCCCTGGGGACATTATCAATTAGGCTAATCATTCCTATTTATTTTAAAACAAATTGCACTATTTATAGGATTAATTGGAGCATGAGGACATTAAGAAAACCATAAAGTTATACTGTTAATAATTAATTTATCATTCAATAAGAATTTATGGTGTACTAATGGGTACAGCTCTGACTCCAGCTGTCAACTTTCTTAATCTCTTATTCCTCAGTTTCTTCATCTATACAATGGGTATAATATTAGTGCACACTTAAATGGGTTATTAACATGCTTGAATGAGTTAAAATAGATAAAGCCCATAATGTATATACACATAGCAAGTGTTCAATAAACAGTAGCTGTTAGTATTCATCAAGACGTGATTACAGATTGTGGCGAGTGTTCTGAGAAAGGCAACAGGATGCCTTGAGAGAAACACACAGCAGGTGGGGGACCCACTTAGAAGGGCAGGTCAAGGAAGAGCTCATTGAACTGGTGACTGGTCCATCACTAAAGGATGTGAAAGAGAAGGAAGAAAGGAAAAATAGGAATAAAGAACTACATGTATAAAAACTTGGGGGCCCCAAAGAACATGGCATTTTCATGAGAATGGGAAAAGCCATATGGCCAGAGCAAGAAAGTGAGTGAAATGACAGCAGTAGCTAATACTTGTTGAGCACTCGGGGTATGTTTACTCGTGCGATCCTCAGAGGACCGCAGGAGGAGGCCCCGTCACAGCCTCCATCAGCCCAAGGCCTGACTATTCACACATCTTCACCTCTGGCTGCCCATAGAATGAAGTGCAAACTCTTAGCTTGACCCTTCAGATGCCTCAAAATATACTTCCCACATAACTTTCCATTCCATTTCCTTTTTTGTTGTTGTTATGTTGTCTCCTTTAAAATTAAGTTTTACCCACACAAGTAAATAAACGTATCTTCCTTGTAGAAACTTAAAACAACATGGTAAATTTAAAATTCTTTCTTACCACTGTCCCTCTTCTCCACTTCTAACTCAGGCACTTCCCAGAGGTAATGATGCAATTTGCTGTGAATCTTAAAGACATTTCTAAACATCTATAGACTTATATATAAACCTAAGGATCATAAAAACCTGTAGAAAATGTATCAGATTATTTTATGTTTTATTAATAAACATGAATCAGACAATACAGTACATATTGTTCTGTGACTTCCTTTTTTATGTCAACAAAATGTCTTCCATGTTGGTACATATATATTTACATGGAAGGTGCTCAGGAAATTTCACCTCAATATGTGACCTCTTGGTTTAAAGAGTAGTTTAAATTAAAGGCCCTTAGAATCAACAGGCCCTTTAAGGGGCTTTCTATATAACCAGACAGACCCTTCGAAAGAACAATGGGCTTCCCTTCCTTTCCCTGCTATATCTCACTATATTGTAGGAAAGAAAATCAAGAATGTAACCAGAGCTGGCCCAAATAATTTTCACCATAACACCTGTTTCAAGTCAATTTATAAGTCTGTTTCCCCCATCCATTCATTCTCCCAACTATTTATTTATCTTCCCTAGCAACTATTTATGGTCCCTAAACAGAATTATCTTTACTCTTCATCTCCCTCCCCCTAAAAGGTAGGTATAAAAATATCCAGATCTTGTTGGGATATTAAATAATCACTCTGTGATTCTCCCCATGCACATAATTTTGAGACAGAGTCTCACTCTGTCACTCCAGCTAGAGGCTAGAGTGCAGTGGTGTCATCCATCACAGCTCGCTGCAACCTCAAACTCCTCAGCTCCAGCAATCGAGCTCCCAAGTACCTGGGACTATAGGCATGTACCACCACACCTGGCCATTTTTTTTTTATTTTTTATTTTTGGTAGAAACTAGATCTTGCTCTCAAACTCTTAAAGCTACCCTCCGCCTTGGCCTCACAGAGTACTAAGATTACAGGTGTAGGCCACCATGCCTGGCTTCTTCCTCTTATTAATCTGCCTTAACTGTGAGTTTATCTTTCAGCAAATTTTCGGGGAGTAGGGGAAATTTCCCCTCACCCCTACAATATCAACTTTAAAAATTGCTGCATAGTGCTCTGTGCTACAATAAACACTGTTATCAGTCAAGGTATAGTCAGGAAAACAGAAAACATCTTTAGGTACTTAAAAGAGAGGGGATTTAAGGCAGGGATTTGCATTAAATGACTCTCATTTTACAAGAGGGAAACCTGAGGCTCAGAGAGGCCTAAGTGGTCAGAAGAGCTGGTAGTAGAGTTTGAGCTAGAATCTCTCGGTAGGCTGAAAAACACTCATCTTCTGCCAAAGATACTCATGTCCTAATCTCTGGAATAAAGTAAATGTTACTTTATTTAGAAAAATGGCCTTTGTAGATGTGATCTAATTGAAGATTTGCAGATGAAGGTATTGTTTTAGATAATCCAGGTAGACCCTAAATGCTATCTCAGTGTCCTTTTAAAAGGGAGGCAAAGGGAGTTCACAGACAAAAAGGAGGTGGCAACGTGACCACAGAAGCAGAGATAAGAGTGAAGTGGCCACACCTCAAGGGAGTCTGATAGCTACCAGAAGCTGGAAGAAGCAAGGAAGGGATTCTCCCCTAGAACTAGCTCTGCCAATACGGTGATATTGATTTCAGATTTCTGAACTCCAAAACAATGAGAGTATAAATCTGTGCTGTTTAACTTTATGGTAATATGTAAATATGTGGTAATATGTTAAAGCAGCCACAGAACTGATGCATTCTCTGTCTCTTCATTTCTTATTCATGTATCAGCTGCTTCTTTAGATTTTCCTGACCACTGTCATGGTCCCCTGTACAGAGGAGGTTACAGAGGGCTTTAAACTTTACCGGTGGCTCCCCTGACCAGCCCAGGCATCTCCTTTCAGCAGATCTCTGTATTTCACATCAGCTGTCCTGGTCTCTGCAGTAAGACCTGGGCCTGAATTGGGGATGTGTGTCGATGGCTACTGAAGGACTTAAGCTTGTTGGGTGTTAGGAAGAGACGTGCCCAAGACCAGGAGTTATGGACTCCTGGGGTTTTGGTCTCAGTTTTGCCTCTAATTGGCTGTGTGACCTTGGGTTAAGGGCACTCACATTTCTGGATCATAGCCTTCCCCAAGAACAGAACAAAGAGGTTGATTAGATCAGTGTTTCCCAGAAGCTAGATCAAATCACACTACTGGCACCTGGGATGATTTCAGGTCGTAAAATGACAAGTCATTAAACACCACTGAATTGCAGAGTCAGAATTTTTCTTTTTCCAATTCGGAGTCAGCGTTTCTTCCTCAAGGAAAAAGTCTCAGTTTGATACTCATCTTTCCTTTTTTTTTTTTGTTTGTTTTCCTTTTGTCACCCTTGGTAGAGTGCCATAGAGTCGTAGCTCACAGCAACCTCAAACTCTTGGGCTCAAGAGATTCTCTTGACTTAGCCTCCCAAGTAGCTGGGACTACAGGTTCCAACACAACACCCAGCTATTTTTTTTTTTTTTTTTTTGCAGTTGTCATTTTTGTTTAGCTGGCCAGGGCTGGGTTCAAACCCGCCAGCCTCAGTGTATGTGGCCAGCACTGTAACCACTGTGCTATGGGTGCCAAGCCGATACTCATCTTTCTTTCTATCAAAATTGGATCAGACCTCGGGCTGAAAGCCTTTAGTATGTAATAGCAGCCAAATTTAATAAAACTGTTTTAAGTATGTTTATACTTTACAGTTACCTTCTATTTTGGGGGAGTAGGGGCTGAAGTTGTTTTACATATAGTAGCACATCAGTCAGTATAAGGAAAATTATATCCTGGTAACAAACAACCTGTCTCCATGGCTTAATACAACAAGTTTTTTTCTTGCTCATGTAAAGGCATCTGTGTGTCCAGATGACTCTGTAGGCCTTCCAATGTCTTTGACATTGAGCCTCAAACTTTAGCATTCACCACAATCCCCTGGAGGTCTTGTTCAAACACACTGTTGGCCCCACCTCTAGAATGTCTGATTCATTAGGTCCAGGGTGGGGCCCGAGAATTTGCATGTGTGACAAGTTCCCAGGTGATGCTGATGCTGCCGGTCTGGTAACAGCACTTTAAAAATCCACAGCTCTAGGGCAATGGCTCTCATCTGGTGATTCAGTAATCTGGATTCAAGGTGAATCCTTGAGTGTATCCACCTGGAACACTGGAAGGAGCTCTAGGAAGACTCCCAGCAGTAATTAAATGCTCTGGCCAGGAAGTGACACACAACACTCTTCTTTGGCCAGAGCCATTCTAAGGATCCATTTAAGGCAGTGTGCATGGTAGCAGCAAGGTGGTAACGTACTTCTCCCTGAAGAGGGTGAGAACAGGAACCTAATCTAGAAATCTCTTATAAAACTAGACATTTTAATTGTAAGTAATGATTGAAAATTTCTCTAAAAAATAAATTTCTTGAAGCAAAAAGGCATTTAAAGAAAAATTTTATGTAAAGTATTGTAGAGAGGGTATATGCCTATGGCATACATGGAGATGGTGGTATGAAAATGGACAGCTAGAAACATCCGTCATCCAGTGTCCCTACTGAGCTGTCATATTTAGTGACAAAGACTGTAGGAAGCATCCTGCAGAGATCTTCAAGCCACTTGCCGCTGCCTGGTTCCCCTACCCAAGCTTCCCTTGAGGTCTAGCCCAGAGAAATGCTGGGCTTACATCATCTCCTTTCTCAGCACAGAGATCTCGGTTCTCTGTCCCCCTCTACATAGACCTCCTCCAGTTGTCCATATCCAGACTTTGGAGAAAAAACAAAGGATGATTAAATACTTTTGTTTCCCAGGTAGTGACCTCTTGCTAAGTCACCAGCAGCCTCCACACTTGACTGACTCCTTTCCCCTAAGTCATCCTGGCTTCTGAAAATATGACATGGAACAGAAAAAGCTTGCATATTGTTTTGGCAGAGAAAGAGAGAGAAAAAGAGAGAGAAAGAGAGGGAGAGGAAGAGGAGGGGCTGCCCTGTGTTCTCAGTGCTTAGACCTTCTTCTCATTTCTCATATGTTAAAACAACTAGCCACTTTGGATCAATATTTGTTAAGCAGCATCAAGGAGGAAGTCTCTCAGGATCAAAATGTGTTAGGCTCAAAGTGCTACCAGCCTTCAGTGGGCCCCTAAGTCACCCAATGGCCTAAGAAGAGGGGCCTGGGGAAGTGAGGGCCAGGGAAGTGATTTTGTCTGAATTGGGGTAGACATGAGCTGAGATTTTGGCTCTGTGCTTTGTTATATTCTAGGGATGAGTAACTTCTTGTCATTTATTTCTGTGTTCCTTCCCATGCTTTTAGAAGGAACTATTTATCAGTACAGAGTACATAGTGAGAGGATGTTAGAGGTAGAAATGCCACAGCAATCAGCTTCAAGCCTAACACCTCTGTTTTACAAACAGGTGCATGGTGTATTCATTTTCTGTGGTTGTTCTAACATGTTACCATAGACTAATGGCTCAAAACAACACACATTATTGTACTGCAGCTCTGTAGATCACAAGCCCAACATGGGTACCATTAGACTGAAATCATGATGCCAGCAAGGCTCCCTTTTCTTCTAGAGGCTGCCCATATTCCTTGGCTCATGGTTCTTTTTTCCATATTCAAAGCCAGAAGTGGTGGGTCCCTCTTACATCACATCTCTGTGACCTCTTCTTCTGCCTCCCTCTTCCACTTTAAAGGACACTCATGATTACACTGGGCACATCTGGATAATCTAGGATACTCTCCCTATCTTGAAGTCAGCTGATTAGCAACTTTAATTCCCCTTTGGCCTCGATCATACCATATTCATAGGTTCTAGAGATTAGGACATGGATACTTGTGGGGCCATTATCCTATTTTCCACACATAGGATCCAGAGAATGTTAATAACTCACATGAGGTAGAGCTGGGAATATATCTAATGCTCAGTATTCTTCCTACTCTACCACATTATTTCTGGTATATAAGGTAAACAGTAGAGTGGTTACAGGCATGGAACTGGGGTCAGAGAGGTGGGAGATCTGGGTTCAAGATCCAACTCACCCTTACTAGTTGTGAGAATCTTGAGAAAATTACACTCTGTGCGCCTCAGTTTCTGCATCTGTTAAATGGGGATCACAGCATAAACCTCAT
Organism: Nycticebus coucang; assembly: GCF_027406575.1. Classification (NCBI taxonomy): domain Eukaryota; kingdom Metazoa; phylum Chordata; class Mammalia; order Primates; family Lorisidae; genus Nycticebus; species Nycticebus coucang. The sequence continues at coordinate 48,985,066 of NC_069796.1, read as the reverse complement.
TGAGTGAAAGATCAGGTGCTTAGCAGTGTTTTCATGACTCAGCACTAGTAAGTGGTGTCGCTCAGTATAACTTTCAATAAAGCATCATACTCAATCCTCATAAGACGTCTATGAGCAAAGTGTGTAAAGTGTTATCACGGCCATTTGACAGACGTGGACGCTGAAGCTGAGAGTGTTAAAATGACGGGATTGAAGTTGTGGAGCCAGTTGGTGTTGGTACATTGTGTCAGCCACAGAGTCTATGGCCCTTTAAGCCATGACACACCATCATTTTGCTTAATTGCCAGTAAATGACCCAAGAAAGATACTTGTTTGATTTTTTAAATCCACATTAGAGAAAAAGGACATTTAAATCTTTTTAGAAGTGTTTTGTTAGTCTTTACATTCAAAATATTCAGCCAGATTCCTAATGCAAAAACTCAAAGGTTAAGTTCACTGGTTTCTTTCTTGTATAAACATGCTGTGGCTTACCACTAAGGCAATATTCTTTCATGCAGTTTAAAGCAGTTATTAAATCATGTTGTCCATGGACTCATGCCCATGGCTTCTGCCCATGGTTCCCGGTGAGCCTAAGTGAAGCCCTCTGTAGAATTATGTACACATAATTCTTGTTGGTAGGATATCTTTTAGATAGAGCAAATATGCTTTTTTTTTTTTTTTTGAGACAGAGTCTCATTCTGTTGCCCTGGGTAGAGTGCCATGGCGTTGCAACTCACAGCAATCTTAAATTCTTACACTCAAGCCATCTTCTTGCCTCAGGCCCCTGAGTAACTGCGACTATAGGCATCCACCACCTCACCCAGTTAGCTTTTCTACTTTTAGTAGAGACAGGGTCTCGCCCTTTCTCCATCTGGCCTCAAATTCTTGACCTCAAGGAATTGACTCACCTTGCCTTGTCAGAGTACTAGGATTACAGGCATGAGCCACTGTGCCTGGCCGCCTGTGTTTATTTTTCAATAGTGGTTACCAATATTCTTTGAGTACTGAGAAATTGATACATTAAGACATTTTAAGCGGGCGGCGCCTGTGGCTCTGTGAGTAGGGCGCTGGCCCCATATGCCGAGGGTGGCGGGTTCAAACCCAGCCCCGGCCAAACTGCAACAAAAAAATAGCCGGGTGCTGTGGCGGGCACCTGTAGTCCCAGCTACTTGGGAGGCTGAGGCAAGAGAATTGCTTAAGCCCAGGAGCTGGAGGTTGCTGTGAGCTGTGTGATGCCATGGCACTCTACCAAGGGGCATAAAGTGAGACTCTGTCTCTACAAAAAAAAAAAAAAAAGACATTTTAAGCTATAGAATTGGGAGTGTTAGGGTATTTTAGAGGGCTTAGAAAATAGTAATCATTTCCCCGTCCATGTTCAGAACTAACTGAATTGGGCGAGGGAGTCAGAGAGTCGGAGATCAAAATGCCATCGTTAATGCTGATCAGAGTTAGATTAGGGAATATGGCTTAGCTGTGGAGCTCAGTGATCTTGGAAACGCTTCCCACCCTGCCCTGAAAGGCAGGTCCACCAAAGTCTTTTCAGAAGGCAGAGAATTTGTCCCACCAAGCTTCTGTGTGGCCCTGAGCACAGATTGCACGGTGGTCCCTTTCTTTTGGTAGCTTATCCTGAGAGAAGGGGGTGTGTCAAGAATCTCAAATTTCTTCTCCTAAACTGACAAGTCAGACAAATTCCTCTTCCTTCTATGAAGAGATCTGTTGGGTTTTTAAAGAGGTTCTTCCACATGGAAATATGGGAAATGGGGAAGAGCAAGCGAGGAATGGTGAAAGAAAACATTGTAAAACCAGTTACAGCCAGTTCTCTGTAATGAATTATGAGGTTTGTTCATAGTCTGTGGCCCAGGTAAAGAATGTTACAATCTGGGTAAATTGCTCCCAGAATGTCTGTGTTGCAAAGGAAAATTGACTAAACATTTTTGGCAATGAAAGAGGGCCAACCTCCAAGGTGCAATTTCAGGCTGGTATAGGCTGCCTTCATAGGAGCAGACATGGATGAGCTAGGGTTTGGGATGTCAGATATTTATGGGTATCAATACCTTGAGAAGAAGGGGGAGGAAGCAGGACTAAGCAGATGAAGACATGGGAGCAGACCTGAAAACCCTCACACAACCCAGTCGGGAGTGAGTCTTGTCCTTTGGTGTTACCCCACAGAGAGTCAAAATGGCCATGTCTTCAGAGGCTGCCTCCCTCAGTCACTGGAGGGGACTTGGGCTGGGCTAGATGGTTCTCTGCCACTGAGGCACACCCTGAGGAGTGACAACTGGGTAGCAGGGTCTGGACAGCTCTTTTCTGTATTTGCCACATTGGCCACTGTGTTCCCTGTCCCTGACTGTCTACCGTCATCCTTTGCCACTTTCTACATTTCCTTGACATTTTAGTCATGACCAATTGCCTGTAGTTCCCAGCAGACTGCATGCCTTTTCGTGTCTAGAATATCCTTTTTGCTTACTCATTCTCCTGTTTCATGACTCAGCTTGGGCATCTTCTCCTCCTGGAAGGTTTCTGGGAAACATCAGGCTCGGCTCTGTACCACCCTCTGCACGGACACTTCCCAATCACATAAAATTTTCTGTAGACATACGTGTCCCCACCAAGTCTCAGTTTCTTGTTCACCTTTGTACCTAAAGTGCCTAATAAATGCTTGGTACGTAGCAGGTGTTCAATAGACTCTTATCTTCTCAGTCAGGGCCACGTCTTCATTTGACAAACAACCATTTGTCCATCATTTTTCTGCAGATACTATAGAAACTCACAGAGAAGTGGGTCTTGTTTATTTTTGTAGCCTCCACAGAGTCTTGTACATTACACTTTCTCAGGAAATACTGTTTTTCAAATCAGAGCTTATCTTCTCTTGCCAAAATTGCTTCAACACAGGATCGGGAAGCAATAGGAAACTTGAGCAGGTATTGCCAGGACATAGGGGCAAGCAAGGTCTTGGAAGGTACTTGAAATAATTTCTTAGGAAAGGAAATTGCTAAGACAGACGCCCTTTCTTGATTTGCTTTTATCTGTCCCCTGGAGGAATTAGTCAGAGCTCTGTAAAGATAGATGGATCTTGGACTATTAGATCTACATGGACTTTGAGGGTGATGAGGTGGGACAGGTGGAGAGAAAGAGGAAAGAGGGGGGGTCTAGAGAAGGTTGACTCTGTCTCTCCCCTTGCACCCAGTTTTGCGAGATAGAAACTAGTCCCACAAACTGCTCAGGAAGAATCAGAGAGGCACTAAGGTGCCAGCCTGCTCACCGCAGGTCCACATGGAAATCTGAAAACAAATGCCCCTCGAACTGCTAGGCAGGCCACAAAGGCTGCACAGAAATGAGATCTGACATGGAAAGGAGAATCAGGGGCCTCAGACCAGCCAAATGGGAAGAGGAAACGCCCTGACAATTGTTTCAGGGAGAAAAGGAAGACCAAAAGCAATATTGTCTCCTCGCAGCCACTCCCGTGGGGAATGAGCCTTCATGCAGTCTTTTCTTAGCAGGGCAGCGAGGAGCCGCCTCTTTCTCCACTAGAGGAGCCTAATTCTAATGATATATCAACCCTTTGAGAACTGGGAGTACCTGGGGTCAAATCAAAGCCAAGTCATTTATGTGACATTGATGTCTTCTCGGTCCTGTCTGTGCAGGTGTGTCTTAGATTTTTTGCTGCAGAGGTTCCTGTGCTGTGAGCTGGCGTTGCAGATGTGGTTATGAGCTATTTCCTGTCCCCGAAGGGGTCAGTGGCCGGTTGCAAAGGCAGATATGAAATGATGATGGTATCAGGAACAATCTCTGTGTTATTGGGCCCAGGACAGTGTTGAGGCAGAGAAATGCAGCTCTGAGGTGTCTCTGTCCTCTGTATTGAAATAGGTCTCCCTCTTTCCCCACCTTGCCATTGCTTAGCTCAGATGCTGAATGCTTTACTCATAGTGCTCACGTAACTTCTTATTTTGATTGTGCATTCAAATGTACAATCAACTGTAAGCTATCCCCCCAACTCTAAGCTGCTTGCAGGCAAAGACTTCCTACCTGTTCACCACTCTGCCCCTAGCACCTGGCACAGCACTTGGGACACAGCAGGTGCTCAAAGAGTATGTGCAGAATGAGTAAATGGGAAAATGGACACAAAGAATGTAAACAATCTGTGCAGGGTCATAAGAACAAAGGGGCAAAGACAGTATTGAATCCTGAGTTTTCCTGAATCTATATCCTCTTATCCTCTGCTCCTAGTCCCCAAGCTACAGGGTTAAGACAGGGCAGAGGGACTGGGCAGAGCTTTATGAATAGACCCTACCCCTACACCTGCAGAGCACAGAGTCCAGCAGAGGAGAGAGAAAAGGTCTGTGAGTATTAGGAATGCAATTCAAATTCAAACTGGGAAAGAAGGGACAGAAGGATGGGAAGAACTTCAGGGCTCAGCTGTGTCCCAGCACTTGGGGATCAAGAAGGGCCTTAGTGGGCAATTGCACAAATATTAAAAGAACAGCTTAAAATGACCAGAATTAATCTTCTTCCCTTTTTAGCAAAGACAGGCACTACAATATTTATCTTTGCCCAGTCCTCAGAGACTTTGGGCCTCTTATAGTTCCCTAAAATAATGACTAGCGGCTCCACAAATGCAAATTCAAGTCCTAGAAGTACCCTAACATCAAGTGTCTGTTGGCTGCATTTGGCAGAGCCTGGCCCTAGCAGGAGCTGGGCCTGTGTCTGCCTCTGCAGTGAGCTCCGATGACCCAGGGCTGGGCACATGAGGGCCAGGATAGGAGAGAGGGAAGACAGAAAGAAGGGGGATGAGTGGGAAGGAAGAGGGAGGGCCAGTAAAAAGGAGAAAGAGGGAGGGAAAGAGAAGAAGAAAAGAAAGGAAAGAGAGGATGAAAGAAGGAAGTGACAAGGGAGTGAGGAAAGGAGAAAGAGGGAGGGAGGGAGAAAAGGAGTGAGAGAGGGAGGAGTATTTATAATCGCCTCCAGTTGTATGAAGTCCTTACAACAAATAATCACCTTTAATCCTAAAAACAATCCTATGGGGCAGAATCTTTTTATTGTGTCTGTTTCATGGATTTTAAACAACTGTAGTACCAATAAACATGCAGTAGGTAGAAGGAATAAGTTCTAACGTTTGATAGCAGGGTGACTGTGGTTAATAACCACAGATTGGATATATTATATAGCTCAGAATAGCTGGAAGTGAGGATCTGAAATATTCCCAACACATAGAAATGATAAATACTTGAGGCAACAGATACCCCCAAATACCCACTTGACTGCTACGTAATCTGTGCATGTAACAAAATATCACACATACCCTATAAATGTGTAGGAACATTACGTATCAATACAATTTTTTTTTGTAGAGACAGAGTCTCACTTTATGGCCCTTGGTAGAGTGCTGTGGCATCACACAGCTCACAGCAACCTCTAACTCCTGGGCTTAAGCGATTCTTTTGCCTCAGCCTCCCGAGTAGCTGGGACTACAGGCGCCCGCCACAACGCCCGGCTATTTTTTGGTTGCAGTTCGGCCGGGGCCGGGTTTGAACCCGCCACCCTCGGCATATGGGGCCAGCGCCTTACCGACTGAGCCACAGGCGCCGCCCAAAATCCTTAACCAATGTGACTAGGGACACACATGGTGGATTCAGATGTGAAAGAAGGAGCCTGGTGGGGGTGGGATGGAGGAGAGGACAGAGAGGTGGAGGAAGGGCAGAGAGGGGCATGGGGTCTAAAACGCGAGGTCCTGGTGGCTGGTCTCTAGCTCAGAATGGCTGTCTGTAAGCAGAGAGAGCCCAGCTGCTCATTTCATATCTCAAGGTGGCTCCAGCAGGCTCTTGGAATGGGTTTTGCTGGCTGATTGCGTTGAAGATTCCTTGGTGACACTCTGAGCCTCCAAAGAATTATAATGTCATTGTTAGATACTTATCCTCCCTTCTTAAAAATAAAACAAACAGGAGACACAGAAATAATCCAATTACTATCATTTCATTATGCCTGGTGGCAAGGAAAATAAAGGAACAAAGAAAGGAAATTATTAAAATAAATACAAATGGCTTCTATATGCTTAACCATCTGCAGACCGTGTTCCCATCTGTTATCTCATGGGACACTCCTGTTTTGTGGTGGGTGTCGGACCCCAGTTTTACCAAAAAGGAAATCAGCTCAGAGAAAGGAAACTCAATTAGTAAGAAGTTAAGATTCAAACTTGATCTGCTTATTTCAAATCTTTAACTCTTTTCCATGTACCATACTCAAAGTCATTTCCCTTAAGTGAAATTAAATTTTTTTCAAATTAACTTCTCAGAATGAAAAGTTCTATGAAACATGACTCTGGTCTATTAATCATGAAGACAAGATTAATGCTGGGATCAGTTTAAGATCTGCTTATGTCAACTGTCCCTTCAATGATTGTTTATAAAAGAGCTTATTAAAGGAAAAATGGTTGGTTCCCAAAAAAGTGGTATGTGTCCTCTTAGGAGCAAACTAATGGAAGCAAACAGAAGTGTTCTTGGAAATCTCTTGGATAAATAATTTGGTACGTGCTGTTCCCTTGAGCCCCACCTCACCTGGGGTTCCACCCTGTCCGTCTCTTGACTCCAGCTCTGCTGAGTTCTTACTCTCTGTGCCCTGGTTCCTTTCTATGCCCCACTGCACCGCCTTCGCCCTTGGCTCTCATGGATCTTTCTTTCCATGTAATTTCTGTAGCCCTTCCCAGCTCTACTCTGTAGAAAGTGAGCTCCACAGGGCTGGGGCTTGGTTTCTCGTTATGGTTGCTGTGCCCTCAGCATATGGCCTGGCTTAGAGTAGGTGACAATACGTATTTGTCAGATAAGTAATGGGATGGGTCGCTAGTCTGGCTGGCATTATTAGTGCAAGTTTTTTCTCTATAGTTGTTGTCTGGAATATCTTTTTTGCTTACTCATTCTCCTTTTTCATGACTCAGCTTGGGCATCTTCTCCTTCTAGAACAGGGGTTCTCAACCTTCCTAATGCCTCCTAATTCTGCGACCCTTTTATACAGTTCCTCATGTTGTGGTGACCCCCAACCATAAAATTATTTTTGTTGCTACTTCATAACTGTAATTTTGCTACTGTTATGAATGTAATGTAAATATTGATATGCAGGGTGTATTTTCATTGTTACAAAGGGGTTGCGACCCACAGGTTGAGAACCGCTGTTCTAGATGGTTTCTATGAACACCAGACTGGGCTCTGTAGCACCTTCTGCATGCACACTTCCCAACCACATAAAATTTTCTGTAGACATACAGTTTCCCCCCAAGACTCAGTTTCTTGTTCACCTTTGTACCTAAAGTGCCTAATAAAGACCTGGTACATGGCAGGTATTCAACAGACTCTTATCTTCTCATCTCCCCAGTCAGGGCCACGTCCTCTTTCGACAAACAACCATTTGTCCATCACTTTTGTGCAGATACTACAGGAACTCACAGGGTGGAGACTAGGAGTATAAATTGAAAAGATAGGTATCAGAAGAAAAAACTCTCACTAAAACCCTGGCAGAATGGGAGCTCTGTAAGTGTTGTCAAATAAAACTAGGGATGACAGGAATATTGTTTTTATAAAACATATGCTTCAGGTAGAAACAGCATTTGCCCATGTTGTGAGATAACAGAATATCTTTCTGTGTCCATGAAGACAGGGGAGGGGGAGGGCAGGCGTGGGGGTAATTGGCAACCCCTACATGGTGCTGCCACAGGATCACAGATTCTGCTGCTTCTGGATGGCAAACACCTTAACAAGCAAGCGGTGATAGGAAAAATCACGATGCCTAATAGTTATTGAGCCCTGATTGTAGGCCAGGCACTGTGCCAGGGGCTTTACCTGTATTAACTCATTTAATTTTCACAGCCACCCCTGTAAAGTAGAACTAGTCATAATGCCCTTTCACCACAGAAACCGGAGGCACGGAGCAGTCACATAAGTAGAACTCAATGAAGCCTTGGGGACGTGCATGGGACTCCTGGGCTTCCCCGGGGATGAGGGGAAGGGACAAAACCGTGTGAAGATGGGAAAGGCCATCAGATAATAGCCCCCTTCTATCCACAGCAGATTGTATTTTGTTAAATATTTTATATATCAGATTTCTGTAAAAGATTTATTAGAGGGAAAGTTTCGTCTAGGTAGAAGAAAAGGCTTATGAATAAAAACAAAATCAGTGCTTTAGTTCTACAGCTAGGAAGACTAAGTTTTGTGGGATGTGAAATACCATGGCAATTGTCATCCGTGGCAAATCTGGTTCTAAAAGTCTCAGTTCCAAATAGTTCTGGCCTCTATTTCTTGTGCCATCTTGCTTGGATGTGCTTATTGACCAAGAGGCTCCTTTTTTGAGAACTTTTGTTTCTTGAGCAATACTGAATAAAGGGGAGTTATAAGGAAAACGTGGAAGTCTTTGGTAGAGTTAGAAGAGGAAAACAAGAAGGGCAAGGCAAAGGTTTGATAAGGCAGAATGTGGTAAGAATACTCAGGGAATTTGGACAAGGCTGGGTAGACAGGCAGATATGCCAAGGGAGACAGGCTTCTGGGTCCGGAATAAAAAGAACTACTGCAATAACATTACTTTTTGAATGCCTCGGATGTAACATATACACTAAGCTAAATGTTTACATGCAGCATCCTCTTTTAATGTTGAGATCAGTCAATTCTATTTCTTTAAAGAGGAAGCAGAAACTTACACAGCTGGTAAGTGGCAGAGAGAACAAGTCGACCCAGGCCTGTCTGATGTCAAAGCTACACTGTGAGTTTAAATCTTCCAGCATCACAGGGACTGAGGCTTCCTTTACCTGGTGATAGCTCTTGGGATTAGATCTGATTTAGAGCTAGGGCCTCTGACCCCAACTCAGGGAGACTACAGATGTCTTGAATTTGATCTACATTTATGGCAAGCTGAGCCAGTGTAGGGTGATTCAACCACCTGCTACCCAAATGTTTGAGATTCTTTGACCTGGGGACCAAGATGTTTTTTATTCTCTAGTTAGAGATAAAATGCTGAGACTCTAGATGTCACCGGTGTGACACTTCAGGATGAGGTTTAGTTAGTGAGCAATTCGGCTGTAGTGGCCAAAAGTAATCCCTGCCTTTGTATAGCCCTTTAAGGTTTTAGAAATGTTTTCCCTCTGCGTTTTTTCAAGATCATTACAGCAAATTATAACCTCCATGCAACAAGAATATGACTTATGATGAAGGGAATGCTTACAAAGAGTTACACCCTCTGGATAGTGGCTGACCTAGAACTCAGTCCCTTGTCTTCTCAGGCCATTTCCACTGGAAAACTGAAAGGTACCAGAAGAGATTAGAAATATGAAGGCAAAAGAGAAGGCCCCATCAAGGGACCCAGCACAGAAAGAAAATTCTGGTAACTGATTCTTCAGAGGGCACAGCATTAGCTCACCCTGTTTCTCCTAAGCTGGGTGGGGGCCCAGAGGAGCAATGCCCAGAGGTATTTTTGTCTTGTTGTTTCAACCCAGGCAGCTCCACTTGAAATGATTTATGATGGTTTCTTGGGTTTGTTGTGTAAACACAGCCCACACCAGGGGAGGGAGTTACGTTCCCAGGGTCTTCCTTCAGGGGTATTGCTCCAAAATTATTTTGCTGTGGGTTTAAAATATATTATTAGCGTTCTCAGGTTGTTGAACCTTGAACATTAGAGTCACGAGAGACCTCAGCAATGACTCAGCCCAGCTGCCTCAATTTATTGTGGGGAAACAGAGGCCTGGAGACCAGAAGAGCATTGTCTGAGGTGCACAGCTAATGAGAGCAAGGATCTGGGCGGGGACACCTACATAACTCTCAATATTTCTTCATTATCACTATAGCTCTGAGAAGGGGGTGGTGAGCACATTAAGTCTAGTCCACACTTCCATGGAGTTTAGATTCTATCAAGGAAGGTCAACTTTGAACAAATTAATTAAAAGTGTGTAGTGAGGGAATAGAGGGGCTTTGAGGTCATATAACCAGGGGTCATACCTGGCCTGGGGTTGAGGGACATCCTCCCTGAGGGCCCTGGTTGGAGGAGAAGCAGGGGAGGGTATGTTCTGGGCAGGGAGACTGGCAGGGGCTTGAGGCTCTGAAAATTGGCCTCTGCAGGAGCCAGGGGCCACCGAGCAAGGCTAGCAAGGGGTGAGGAGATCTTCTGGGGCTCAGAGGAGTTTAGATGATATTCTAAATGCAGTGGAGGGCCATGAGCATTTCAAGAAGAATAGGAAAGTGATGAGATTTGGTTTACTTATTTATTTTTTTATTAAATCATAGCTGTGTACATCAATGCAATCATGGGGTACAATATGCTGGTTTTATATACAATTTGAAATATTTTCACCTCTGAGAAGACTGGGTTGGCAAGCACAATCTGATGCGAGGCTGGCTCCTCACCAGCCTGGGGCAACCTCTGCAGCTCAGCATTCCTCATTAGTGTGTGTGCACCTGGGATAGGGGGTTCCAGCTGCGATTTTTTTTAGGGCAGGTGTGAAGCACAAAGCTGGGCAGGTGCCCTGTAAAGCCTTGTGGTCTGTCCTGGGACAAGAACCAGACAATAGTGTCCTTGCTAGCAGGTAGGATCTCAAAGAAATGCCTGAGATGGAGGAGGGGACACCATGAAGCCAGGCTGCCCAAAAGGGACTGGCCTAGGGGGCCATTCTCTCACACAGGAGGTGTCGCAGGTCACAAAGCTCACATGCTCTTTCTTTTTCTTGTCTGTCTTTCCATCTGCCTCCTTATCGGTCCGTCTTTCCTTTTCACCTTCAGGAAGGAAGTAGTATGATGTGGTTGAAAGTATGGGCTATAGAGAAAGGCAAGTCCGGTTTTGAATCTTGGCTTTTCCACTTACTAGCAGAGTCACTTTGGGCAAGTTTCTTAACTATTATCTCAGACTCTCAGTTAACTTATCTATAAAATGGGTATATTCACAGTTTGAATAAGGTAATATATGGAACATACTTAAGAACTTGCACATGGTGGGTACATAATAGGCTCCTCTTGCTCGCTCATTTGTTCAGTGCTATCTGGTAGCGACTGTGGGCCAGACCTTGGCTAGGCCCTGAAGTCATAACAATGAACCCTGAAATACCTCTTTCAAAGCTTGGACAGAGATCAGCGTCCACAAACCCCAAATATTACATGTGGGAAAAATATCTCCTTCCATGGAGGGTCTGGAAAAGGGCTCCAGGTCAAGAGACGGCTCTGGATTCTGTCTATACAATGCTGTCAAGGGCCCAGGCTCTCAAATTTTGCCACATTTTCTTCTTGAGGTTTCTTTGTTCAGTTCAATTTAAATAATTAAATCGTGCCTACTACCGTGTGGCAGGCCCTGGGCTAGATCCTAAAAGGGACACCACTGGCCTTGGCCAGTGTGACGATGCCAACAGGATGATGACTAAGGTGGTAAAGGGACACAACCTGACCCACGAGGAATGTGTGCAGGAGCTAATCCTTTCAGCTTGATGCCAAAAGACCCAGTGAGTCTTCTAATTTCTGAAGCCTGTCACAGGAGAGGAGGGTCAAATGTCATTTTCAGGTTCCCTAGATATAGAACCTAGGCCCATGGCAGAAATCACCATAAGGCATATTTTGCCAAATTAAAAGAAACAAAGGTTTCTAATATTTGGGTGTTAGCAGTAGAACAGGTTGTTGGATAAGTAGAGCAAACTTCATCTCTGGAGTGCTCAGGACAAGGCTGGAGTAATATCACAGGGGTATCATAAAGGGAACTCTTGCCTTGGGTGGGAGGTTGGATGGAGTGACCTGTGGGCTTCTGAGAAGCTTGGAGATGCAAGGATTCTGTTTCCATTGTCAGGTTCACACCACTTTCCCTTGGATGCCTTCCAGCTTCCTCCCTCTGGGGCTCACCCTGCAGCTTACCTCACTCTTCCTGAACCCAGCTCCGGAACCTTGCTGTGCCAACTTACCAACCCTGGGACCCATGGGTCAGGCGGCTGGGGCACGCAAGAAATAGATTTCAGTACGTGGTCTGGCTGAATAATTTAGTTTTGTTATTTCTACCAGCTCCTTTAGAAATCTCCCCCATTTAGGTATACATATTTCTTTCCCAGATTCATATTTCACACACATTTCATATAATATTCTGAAATCAGAATACACACCAGCATCTATTACAAAACTTTTTAAGTGTAACACTTTGGAACAATCAACAGCTTACTGGCTGTAGAGTCAGATTGCTGGATTCAAATTCCAGCTGCCTTGGTTAATTAATGCTGTCTTGGCCAAGCCATTTAATCTTTGTAAATTTTAGTGTTCTTATCAATAAAACTAATAATAACACCTAGCTCATAAGGATTCTGTAAAACTAAATAGATAGCAAAAAAAAAAAAAAAGTGCCTAGGACAATGCCTGACACATTGTAACATTTCAATATATTGAGGGTAAATAAATAATTATTAAGTATTTTGTTCATCTTGCCTGATATTTTTTCATGATTTTTCTAATCGTGATCAGAGCAATTTTAACAATTTTTTCAAAATTTCTCACCATCGTGATTTATCTAATGAGTATTAATGTTATATTATTTTTCTTATAATAGCTTATTTAATAAAAAAATAACAAATGCCTTGGCAATGATTTCTTGGATATGATGCCAAAAGCACAAGTAACAAAAGGAAAAAAACACGAATAGGATTATTTTTAAACTAAAAACTTCTCCACAGCAAAGGAAACAACCGGCAAAATGAAAAGGCAACCTACAGAATGGCAGAGAGTATTTGCAAACCCTATGTCTGATAAAGGTTTGATATCCAAAATATACAAGAATCTCCTACAACTCGATAGCAAAAAAAAAATGGGCAAAGGGACTTTCTATAATTTGTATGTTCGCCCCCTCCAAAACTTATGTTGAAATGTGATGTCTAATCTAACATATTGAGAGGTGGGGGCTTTAAGAGGTAATTAGGTCTTGGGTTGATGGATTGAAGGGTTATCAACACGAGAATGAGTCTGTTGTCACATAAAAGCCAGCTTGGCACCTCTCATCCCAGGGACACCTTCTGCCATATTGTGACACAGCAGGAGATCTTCACCATAAAGCTACCCAGAGGCAGCTGCCTGATCTTAGACTTCCCGGATTCCAGAACTATAAGAAATAAATTTACTTTCTTTATAAATTACCCAGTCTGTAGTATTCTGTTACAGCAATGCCAAGCAGATCAAGAAAAAACTAAATACACATTTCTCCAATGAAGACACATGGCCAACAGGCATATGAAGAGGCGTTTGACATCACTAATCATCAGGGAAATGCAAATCAAAACCGCAGTGAGATCTCAGCTGATACCTGTTAGGATGACTGTTATCAGAAAAATAAAGATAGCAAATATTGGCAAGGGTGTGGGAAAAAAGGAACTTTTGTACACTGTTAGTGGCAATGTATGGAAAACAGTATGAAGGTTCCTCGAAATTTAAAAATAGAATCTAGCATATCATCCCACAGTTCCATTTCTGGGTACGTATCCAAATGGATTAAAATCAAGATCTCAAAGAGACATACACTGCCATGTTCATGCAGCATTATTCACAATGGCCAAGACAAGGAAAGAACCTAATTGTCTATTGACTGATGAACGGATAAAGAGCATGTAGCACCCTGATTGTTTGCATCCTCACATTAACCTGAAATTAAAAAAAAAAAAAAAGAATGTTTGGTGTTGACACAGAATGGAACATTATTCAGTCTTACAACAGAAGAATATCCTGCCATTTGCAACAATATGGAGGAAAACAGAGGACATGATGGCAGAGAAATAAGCTAGGCACATAAAGCAAAACACATGATACCATGTACCACTTAAGAGCTGCATCTAAAAAAGTCAAATTCACAGAGGCAGAGAAGGGGAATGATGGTTGCCCAGGGCTGGAGGGAAGCGGAAATGGAAAAATATTGGTTAAAATGTACAATGATTCAATTGTACAAATTGAATAAATCCTAGAGACCTATTGTACAATATAGCACCTATAGTTAACGATACTGTGTTACATACTTCAAAATTTGCTAAAGAGGGTATAGTTTATGTTGTGATCTTATCACACACAAAAATAATAGATTGAGGTGGAACACAATTATAAGAGGGTCTCTACCTAAAAAATGCAAACATTGTAACTTAATTCTTTGTGCCCTCAAATTAAGCTAAAATAATAATAAAAAAACAACTAAAAAATAGTAGATCAGGAGAAGACTTGTTGTGGGGTTGTTGGGTAAGTTTATGACATAGAGAGTGGTGATGGTTTCATGGGTGTATACTTATTTCCAAACTCATCAAATTATAGACGCTAAATATGTACAGCTTTTTGTACATCAATAATACATCAATAAAGTGGTTAAAAAACCAGCAAGCATGTAGTTAAATAAACGCTTTTTCATTTCAATAAAACTTGTTTAAATAATTGAAAACAAGAGGATGGCATTTATAAACTACTTTCGATCTCTGTGTTTCAAAGGACTTTGGACACTGACTCCCTGAGGTCCAGCCACCCTGCACCCCTCCTTCCCTCTGTGCCTCTTGAGAAGCAAGGGCTGGCCCTGAGATAACCTTGTAGAAATTCGTCTTCTCAAGAGTCCTCCTAATTTACTTCTTGGAAATACCAGTTCTAGGGCCAGCACTCTCAACTTGTGTGGTTTAAATTATTTACAGATGTGCTGCCCAACTTTTTCCAAGGTGAGTAAAATTTATTTTTGCTTCAGCTAAAGATCCCAGGGTTGCGTGATGGCTGTTGGAGAGAGCTCTGAGCTGAGCGGATGGCACGATGTCTTGCAGAGTGGTGTCAGCTGGCTGCAGGAAGTGTGTTGTGATGCAAAGGCATTCCAAGGAAGAGGAGAATTTTTCTGGAACAGGTGGGCAAATTGGATTTGGGAGTTTATAAAAAAGCATGGCTAGGGAAAAGCCAAGTTCAAGTCAACCTTAACCAGGAATGAAGGGCACTGAGCAAACCACATCGTTCAGACAGTTCTGTTGCAAGACTGTGATAACAGTAGGTATGCCCACAGTGTGCACATTACCGATTTCAAGTGTATGACCCCAGATTCCAGAATTTGAAAGTGTACTATGAACAAAAAGAGGCTGAGAGCCATTGTCCTAAGTGTGACATGAAATAAAGTATTTCCTGGTGACATAATTTTGTGCAATACCGAGTGGGGCAAAGTTCAACTTGTTTCCTCAGTGCAGGATTTCTCAGGGCCTTTAGTGTGCTAATGATGGCTAGTCCCCTAGAGGGGCATGGAAGTCTAGTGTTGATCCATCTTTCTTGGCCACAGAGCCATGTTTTCCTTTCTAAGAATATACGTGGGGACTAGTGTTCTGAGGAAACATTTTAGCAAATACTATCCCAAAAAGATTTCGCATTCTCTCTTTTTGCCTGAGAAAAATCCAGAAACTATTACATGTAAACAGCCTGAGAAGGCTTAATGGGCTTATTACTTCCCTTAGGGAGGAGATAGGGGAACTTCTTCTTCTTTTTTTTTTTTTTTAGAGACAAGAGTCTCGCTTTGTGGCCCTCTGTAGAGTGCCATGGCATCACAGCTCATAGCAACCTCCAGTTCTTGGGCTTAGGCCATTCTCTTGCTTCAGCCTCCTGAGTAGCTGGGACCACAGGTGCCCACCACAACGCCCGGCTATTTTTTTTGTTGTTGTTGCAGTTTGGCCGGGGCTGGGTTTGAACCTGCCACCTTCAGTATATGGGGCTGGTGCCCTAGTCACTGAGCCACAGGCGCTGCCCTGATAGGGGAACTTCTTAAAGCAAAAATTAAAAAAAGGGTGAACCATACACTTTATAGATGGACTAGAGCATGTTTTGGGAACTCAGCCTCCTTAGGTGGATAAATGTCTTTTGCTTACAATGTTGTTTCTAAAGTGTACCTTCTGGGTTGCTCCTGCCCCACACAGTGTTTTATAAGTGGTTGGAACTAATTTCTATCTCCCTGGATATTGTGGAAAGCCTTCCTGTTTTCCCCTGAACATTGCAAGCTGAGGGAAGGCTTTGGCCAGTGTATCTCTAGCCCAGCAAGTTAGTATTGATAGCTTGGATGTCTCTTCAATTTCTGGGACTATTTTTTTTGGTAAAATGCAGGTGCATTTTGGGACACAATAAACACACATTCACTCAACCTATTCTGTGCTAGATGCCATGCTTTGACAATGCAATTGTGATGAAATATGTTTTCTTGATGGGCACCTGACAGTAAATGATAACACAGCATGCTATCTGCAGAAAGTGCCGCAGAGACAGAGGGGAGGAAGTGATACATTCTGTCTGGACGATTTTTAAGATTCCTTTCAGCTCTAAGACACTAAGCCTTCAGGCTCTTTTCTTCTTGTTGCAGCTGGCCCAGAACCTTCTGATTCTTAAAGCAGCAATAGCTAAGTTTTAGTATTCCCGTCAGTGGGTGCTGATCAGCTTCTGACTGAATTTCACCCAGTGTAGACATCATCTTCACAGCTCAACAGAGCTATCCTGACTCACTTTCCTAAATAGGGCTGCTTGCTCCTTCTGAACAACAGTCTACCTTAGTGGTCTGGCCTGGAGTGGAGGAGGAACTGTGCGCATGTCAGGTATGAAAGGTAGAAGATGGGCCCCCAGTAGTGAAATTTTGAGGCTCCTACCACTTCTTACTGCCTAAAGAAAACAACTAAAGTGCTTCCCCAGTATTCTAAACCCTCCACTGGGCTCCAGGGTGTGCATTCTGTTTTATCAGCTGCCCTTCTTTGCTTCTTTCTGAGATTCGGAGACTCACGTTTTCCCTGGCCCCATTTCCTTCCCCCTCCTCCTTCTCTTTCTCTCCTTCCACATTCCAAGTACCATTTACTGAGGATAGTTTCAGCGGTGACGAAATCATCAGTACTTGTGGGTTGTTGGTTAGTTTCACACAGAAAAACTAGAACTGATGGCTTGATAATCTCCAGCTGACCCAGGGTATAGAGAAGAACGGGTCTGAAGACCTTCAGGCACTTCTAGCATACTCTACAGAGCCTCACCCATTCCCCTCCTTAACAAAAAAAATCCTATTCCACCAGGGACAAAATACCCGGAAGTAGCATTGTTAGTAGCTGCAGCCCTGGGCCACCCACCCTCTTGCCCTTCCTCACCTTCACATCCCCAGGGATGCTCTAGAAAACAAAGAGCTCTGGCAATAGAGAGCCAAGGATGGTTGGCACAAGGAAGCCTGGAAATCTGGACTGGGGAGTCCAGGAATGGGAGGGCTGCCCTAGTTCTGCCCAGTTCTGGGGCTAATAAGGAGAAGGAACTCCCTCCAATCCCTTCTGAGCACAGTTGGAATTCAGGTCCAAGCTCCTCCAGCTTCCAGCCCAAACTCACCACCAGCCCCACTCCATGTCACCTAATTCAGGAAAGTACTTCCTATCCACTTTCCTGAGACCACCCATCAGTTCTCCTTTTCTCTTCCTTCCCTTCCTTTCTCTTCTCTTCCCTTCTGTTTCCTTTCCTTCCCTCCCTTCTCTTCCCCTCCTCTTCCCTTTCCTCCCTTTTTGCCTTCCTCTCTCTCGCCCTTCCCTACTAAATGTGCCCCTTCCACTGGATTGCTCTTATTCTTCCCTTATCCCTCCCAGGGCCTCCTGTCCGGGAGGGGCTCCCGCAGCAGCCTCAACGTCTTCCTCCTCTAGCTCCTTCTCTCCCATCTGACGTGTAGACACAGAAGAGCCACCCTTTGTGGCTCCCTGTCCCCTCATTCCTTTGCTTACTTGTTCTGTGGCACTGATTTTACGTAGGCAACCAATGACCTCCCAATGAACTCTTCTTTTATATCCTATTCAACTCCTTTGGGGCATTAGAATTTCACAAATTTTTGTTGTATAAAGAATCTAAATCGTGAAGCAGCATACAGAGTAGAAAGGAAAACATCATCAATACCCTTCCACCCCATGCTACTCCCCAGGGGTAATCACTATAAACAGTTTGGTAAAAATTCCTCTCTACTATTCCCTGCGAATTTACAAATTTGGGGTCATTTTATCACATCTTCTGCAACTGGCATTTCCACTTAACACTGTGTTGCAGATGTCTGTCTATGTAAGTCTATATATAACTGATACACCTTATTTCTTTCTTTCTTTCTTTTTTTTTGAGACACAGTCTCACTCTGTTACCCTTGGTAGAATGCTGTGGCATCATAGCTCACAGCAACCTTAAACTTGTGGGGTTAAGGGATTCTCTTGCCTCAGCCTCCCAAGTGGCTGGGACCTCAGGCACCTGCCACAACATCCAGCTATTTTGTTGTTGTTGTTGTCATTGTTGTTTAGCAGACCCAGGCTGGGTTTGAACCCACCAGCCCCAGAGCGTGAGGCCAGTGCCCTAACCACTGAGCTACAGGTGCCGAGCCTGATATACCTTCTTTAAAATATGTTCAAGTAGACTAATTCCATCATATGGCTATATCTTAACTCATTTAGCCAATTTCCTTTTGATAAAATCAAGATTGTTTCTATTTATATGTATATTCATTCGTTTCCATTGCAAGCAATGCTGCACTGAATCCCTCATACATATATCTGTTCCTACCTGTGCTCCAAGTACTGGACATTGCTAATTACTTATCATTTTTTTCACATTTCTTACATCTCTTCTGCCAGCAATTCCCTCCCCTGAGCACACGGATGGAGATGCATGCTCACTCCTTGCACCTAAGCAGGGTCTGCTGGAAAGACCCCTTCCTACGTACCTTCTGCCCAAGTTTTGTGTAGAATCCTCTCTGACGCCCAGGCAGGTCTGCCCTGAAGGCTCCCATTTATGTAGCTCTTGCTTGGTGTTAGGCTGTATGCTGGAGCGGCATTGCACTGTTCCATCCTGTGACAGTGCTGCAGGCTGTAAGCTATACAGATGTCAGCATTTAAAAAGTAATAAAAACTGAAGCTCAGAATGTTAGCAAACTTGTCCAGGTCACCCAAAGAGTTAAATGAAAGATCTAGGATTCAGTCTTAGGCCTGTTTTACTACATAATTCTCATGAATTTAAATAATGCTACATTGTTCCTTTGGCTCTGATGCTGACAGGGCCTGTGTAGGCATCTACTACACACCTACCAAACTGAACAGTGGTAACCTATCAACAAGTGTACTTCCTCCACTAAACTGGGCACTCCCTGAGGGCAGACCTTGCATCTTTTCTTTCTGTATTCCTATATTTAGCACAGATCCTGTCATATCCTGGATGCTGATATTGGTAGGAATGAATGAACCTATGTTTGCAGAAGGAAAATGCCAGTACTCCCTGAACTGGAACTTGAAGTTTATTTCCTTCTAGTTCATAAAAACAAAATAATTGCTTCTCCCAGCACCTCAGTTAACTAATTACAAGAGGCTCTTTAGAGCAGCAGGCAGTAGAACATAATGGGTTAAAAAACACATGCTTTGAAGTTGGATAGCCTGGGTTTTGATCCCAGCTCTGCTGCTTATTAGGCAAGTTATTCAAGTCTCATAATCCTTAATTCCCTCACCAATAATATGAAGTTAATGACAATTACTGCTCACAGGGCTATTCTGAGGATTAAATAGTTAAAATGAAGAGCTTAGCACTGTGCCTAGAAAACAGAAGGCACTCAATAAACATTAGTTGCATTACTGTCCTTAGGATCAGTAATAGCCACTTGCAGTCTTGGTTCAGAGCCAAGTTAGAAAAGGCATTCATTTCTCCAAAGCTTTGACTAGGATGACTTTTTTGTTTAAATTGCCACAGAAAATTTTGTTTAAATTGCCACTACCATTCTGTCCTGGCAGTACCCCCTTGGTGGGGGAGTCTACAATAGGAGAAATAAGTTTGCTCAGGTAGCTCAGGGAAAGACAACATTTTCCTGCCTTTACAGCATGATTCACTGGAAGATACACCTTTGCTTTCTTTTTAAACTTCAAAGATTTGTTTTAAAAGATGTTTTTGAACAACACCCAAGTCTGAAGATTTTGTGCCTTGATGCATGACAGAATGGGTAGGTGTCTTCTGGAGCGTGAGTCATAAGGTGCCTGTGCTGTCTTTGTTCTTCCAGACAAAAGCTTGCCTATATCAGCAGCTCTCGAAGGTGACTGTGGGATTTGTTTTAGTATTCTATGTACAGTTCCTACCTACATCCAAGTATTAATTTTTTTGGGGGGGAGTTATTGTTTTGTTTGTGCTTAACTGGATCTTCCCAAGGTCTCTATTAGGGTAGGACCCCACCCCTGGAAAAGAAAACAAAAATAAATGAACAAGAATTTCCTCCAACCCCAACTCAGATCCCAACAAAAGCAAGTGACTCAGAACTAGCAAAATTTTTGGATTTAATTGGTAGATTATTTAATTGTGGAACTATATGTTCTCAGAGAGCCATGCCTAGCATTTTAATTCAATTATCTCAAGAGAAGGAAATTCTTTAGTAATGCCAGCAGCATCCAAACTTGGGATTGTCTTTTCCTGCATCTAACTTACATGTCCCCAATTGCAAATGAAGCTGTTCCTTCTCCATTTGACTGACACATCCATGCAGGAAATGAATAGGAGAAAGGCTCACTTCTTCTGGTGAGTCTGTGTCTGAAGCAGGTGTGGCTCATGTTATGTAAGAGCTGCCTGCATGCACTGGAACACCTGCCCTGTCAGGGGCAGGCCTCCTGGGGGCCAAATGCTCTTAAAATCTCAGTTGCCCAGGGGGCTACTGGGTGCTTCTTCTCTTTCCTTTCTGTCCTGGAGCTCTGGTTCTTTGTCACATGCTCTGTCATCTGAACTGCTTGGGCCACTGCTCTAGAGTCAAAGGAGCTTATGGGCCAAAGAATCAGAACTTTAACCTTGAGCCCACATTGTGACCTTGGACAAGCCCCTTCCTCTCCTTGGGCCTCCAATCCCTTAGCTAAGAGGTATGGAGTATCATCAGGGCATGTCTGAGCCACTGCCTGGCTCTGACTTTCTGGGGTTCCAGAATCCACTGTCCAGCTAGGCCATTAACCTAGTTGAGAAGGACATTAGTGAGAACGGGCCGTTGTTTGGAATTCACAGAGGCGTTGGGTGGGGCACCGTCTAAGAAACTTGATTTTGGATCGGAGCAACCTGTTTCTCCAAACCGCTGGTGAGGGTTGCCACTCCTCTGGCAGGGCTGCAGAAGCATTTGGAATGCGCTTGTCAAAGAGCATCAGATCTGAAACCTGACACTTCCACCATCTGAATACTGAAAAAGATAAAAATTGCACAAGAGGTGGAGCCCAGATGATCCTCAGATCAAATCAGTATTTCAACTCTGGTGCTCTTAGCTCTTGTGTGAGGGAACACCCTCCTCTGCCATTTCAAAAGACTTCTTAATACATTTTTCTTCCCTGAGTGATTTTGTCCTTAAGAGGGACTGTGGGAGGGCCCACGTGGATTTTGAAGCTTAGTGCTGCACTAATTCTGTGGCCTAATGATTTTGAAAGCCTGGGTGATTAGGGAGGCAGTGGTGGGCAGCCTGGGGCTGAAGTCAGGAGATTTGGGTTCCAGTTCTGGCTTTGCCACTCCCCAGCTGTGCGCCCTTGAGTAAGTTGCTTCACCCTTCTGGGCCTCAGTATTGTCAGCAGAGAATCTCTCTTTGGTCTCTGCCTGCCTTGGCACTCCACAGCTCCAAACCCTGAACACAGACACCTCCCATCTTGCTTGAGGAACAGAGCCAGATCTACCCCACTTTTTTTTTTTTTTTTTGCTAGCTCACTTCTTTCCTTGTCTGGAGACACAGCTCTGGTGTGGAGGTTACATTCCTTTCCAAAGTTCCTTCTCTTTGAAGGCTTTGGGAGGTTTCCAAGAAAACAGGTGAGCACACGATGCTTGAGGATTGGGAAGGGCTTTGAAGAGAATCAGCCAGCTATTTTGAGAATGCTTCTTACCCCAGTTGTCTGGTGCGGAGACAGGGGAGTGCTTGGGGTGTTTGAGAACAAGCATTTCATAGGAGTTAAGAGCCCGGGCTGTGGAGTTAATCAGCCTTTCTTTTCTGGCCCACCTTTTCTAAGCACTTCAGTTCACCTGTCAGCAAATATATTTATCAAGTGCCCGTTTTGTGCCACATACTGTGCTAAACTATTTTGCATATATTATCACATTTCATCTTCACAGCCTTATGAAGCAGGTACCACTCTGAGCCACTCCACTCCACTATCTCCCCACCCTTAGTCTACTTAATCATCACCCAGAAGTCTACTTTGTAGGCATTATTGTCCCCATTTTATAAGTAGACGTCAAGGGTCAGAGTTTAAGTTGCATCACTTGGTCAAGGTCATCGATGGGAGAGAGAGCACTCAACTGGAGTCTGCTCAACCCTCACCTCTGTGCCTTTGACTGCCTTAAGCAATGCCTTGGCTTCAGCCTTTCAGAAAAGACCCCGTGACCTTGCCAGTTCTTGGTACAGATTAATCAGCTGCCCACTTTGGAAGGCAGGCATATACAGACACGGCACAGTGTAGTGCAAAGCTCTGGAGTACAGGTGGCATCAGCAGCTCACTTTCTGGTGCCTTCTGCCCCTCAGCACATGACCTGAGGCATTTCCAGCCTATGCACTCTGCCAGCTTTACTTTCTTCACCAGGATATTTATTGTAGGACTCAATTGAGAACATAGCTTGATGAATTAGAAAGTGATGAAAGTAGAATCATTATGATCTCCCTTATTTGTGTGTCTCTTTCACCAGAATGGGCAGTAAACTGCAGGTTGCCTTCAAGCATCTTGAACTGCACCATCTGATGGTCTGATGGCCCAAGCCCTGTGGTGTCAGGCTGAAGCAGCATCAGGCAGACTTTTGCCCTTAACAGTCAGCCTCCTGCCTAGCTCATTCAGACATGCCGTATTCTGGCACGTGAGGCATTCCAGTGGCTGCCGCTGTGACTTTTGATTGTCCCAGAAAGGCTGGAATGTAACATTCCTGAACAGATTCAGGCACGAGGAGAGAGAGAGGAGAGAACATTTATAAACAGACAGCCTGGGGCTTAGGAGAGGCTGGAGAAGTTGCTCATTTTCTGTGCACTTGTTTTGAAAGCTGGTGGAGTTGTAGCTGACTGTCCATCACCCCCATCTTATCGTCCCCGGTGAAGCATGCATTTCCACATGGCTGCGGATGCCTCACGCCAGGGCCTCACACTCTAAGACCACTGACTCCAAAGGGGTGAGATGAGGAACCACTTGCTGACTTCCCGTCTCAGCCCTCCGAGGAATAAAAGGAGAGCAAAGCAGAGGTGCCATCTGCAGGCACATGGAGAAGCCCCACACGGTTTGTCCCTGAGTTCTTCCATTTGAGTATTTTTTCTTTCCCCTCTCACTCGACTGGGCTACACAAGAAAGAGATTTTGGGAGCTGTGTTTGGGCCCTAAGACAAAGAGAGAGAAGCGGACTTATGGGTTCAGGCGTGGGGAGATAGCATTGCTTTACTCCAACTGACTATGGGGGCTGCCGGAGAGCAAGTGAAAAGGTTTGGAGGTGCTGCCTGCTCCAGACTGTGGGTCCAGTGATGGCTCCCTAAGGAATCTCCTCATCAAGATGCCCCTCCTGTCCAGGAAGCAGAAGTATGGGGGGACATTACCTCGTCTCCCATTTTAATAATTAGCTGTTGGAAAATCCCCTGCTTGGGGCAGTGCCAAAAAGACAGCTGTAGTTATAAAAATGAGGAAGGCAAACATCCAGCAGGCTGCTGTGTCAAGAAGAAGGGCCCTGCAGAACGAGTTGGAGTCCAGGGCTTCTGCTGCAGCCTTACCACTGGCTTGTGTGTGAATTTGGCTAAGTCATTAGCCCTCTCTGATGCTGCATTTTATGAAAGAGGGTGTTGGACAATGATCTCTAAAGCCCCTTCCAAGTAGGCTACCCAACCATCCTGATTTACCCAAGACCCGATTTCAGAACTGAAAGTCGCATGTCCTTGCTTCCAATAGAAAACTCCCCTTCCTGATTGTTCTAGGAACTTTGCCCTGGGATTAATCATTTTCTTCTCTGTGTTGCAGGAGCCTTTTCTCTGGATTAGGAAATGGTTGTGATAAATCCTTCTACCAAAGGATTGTGGGCGGAGGTGATACTCACTGTATTAACATCCTCTATGGTCATAAACCCATCAGAACAGATTGGGCCGTAAACCCCAGACCCAAGACCACTGTGGGATTTCTATAAACTCCTCCTACCCTGGCGGTGGGCAACATTGAAACTGGGCTCCTGTGTCTGGGTCTGTGATAATTCCACCTCTTTCTACAGTAACACCAATAGCTGCAGCACTGGTAGAACTGAAGGATTTTCCAGCTTCTCTTCTGATTCTTGTCATCAGACCAAAGGTGGTGACTCCTCAGTTCACTGGTCAGTTCCAGCCTCACTTCAGTTTCTTGGAGTGATGAGACTGCTCTGAGTGACCCTGACTACATCCAGACAGTGATTTCTCTGCTGAGAGGCTGCCAATTGTGTTTCCACTCAGAGAGGAGCCCCCAAAGTGTTTCGGATGAGGAAGTTCAAAGCTTCAAAAAGTGCCTAACACACATGGATCACAGGACAGTGGGCAGCAAAGCTCCTATGACCTCTGGCTCCCCTTCACCTCCACACCTGTTGAGTGCATTTCACAAGACCTCCCTGCCTGCCTCTGTTCTTACTCTGGTAAGCTCTCTCTCATTTGTTTATGTCACTCGCTGAGCGTGGCGACTTGTATCAGGCACTGTGCTAAAGGTTGGTGAAACAGATTCTGGGTCCAGCCCCTGCAGTGATCCTGAGGGGTGAGGGGGACAAATGGACACACAAGCAGCTTTCCTGTGATGTGTTCTGTGAGGCCTTTGAGTGCCAGGATAGCATAAAGCAGGGGCTGATTCCTTCTGCCTGGAGTGACATCTGGGAGGAGCAGTTTCAGGTAGAGTACGGATGGGAGGACGGATGGGAGGAAGCTGGCATGCCAGGCATGGGAAGTGGCTTGCGAAGAGGCACCTGTTTGTCTCTTTGTCCCCCCACTGTAGGTGGCACTGTGGGCAGCGGTGTGTCAGGGGGTGCTGGACAGGAGGCCAAAGCAGGTGGAGTCAGCCCTCTGAGCTGCCAGGCTGAGGGAGCACTGGCACACCTAAGAGACTACTTTCCAATTCCCTGGGCAGATGGACACCCCAGGACACAAGCTTCCCCTCCCCCCTTCTGCCCTCAATCCTTAGAATGCCTGCCTTGTCTTATGTCAGAGGCCCAGCTCTGATCACCCCATTGCCATCTCCCATCCCCTCTCCTTCCCCTAGGCCACTGAACAATCAGGCAACAGATCCCTCCTCCCACCACACCCTACCCCATTCCCTTTCCCCTACAAGCTCTGCCATGGTTCAGGACCAAGTCCACATTCCACCTGGTTGGTTGCCACCCCCTTCTCACCAGTCCTGGGGTCCAGGACTGTCTGTCGACGCCTCTCCATCCTCAGTGTGCTGCCAAATGAAGCTTCCCCAATGCAGTGTTTTCTGGATCTCATGTACCTGTTCTGAAATCTTTGCAAACGCATTTTCTCAGATTTCACCATCCACTGTGTACAGAAAGGGCTGCATTCACATGCATGGCCTAGTTGCCATTGGTGTCTGCCTCTGTGCTTACACAGGACCTCAGGCTGTTCCTTCTAAAGTGCACCCCAAATAGTTCTGGGAGCACTGGCACACCTGGGAGACTGGAATGCTGAAAGGGTGCCCTGTGCACCAGTGCCCGTTTGCGCACATCACCAATAGTCAGAGATTGACAATAATCTGTGTGCAGACATTGAGAATAAATCGAAACTTTCATAGCAATTTGATGTTTCTGTGACCTCTGGCAGATGTGAGTTTTTTATTTCACAGAACAAATAAACAAACAAGCAACAATGAGAGATACCTGGCCAGTCACAGATGGCTGAGAAGCTCTGCCCAGGGTGTCTCATAATCAGGTGTGGCTCCTCCACACTCCTTCTCAGCTCTCTGTTACCCCCTGGCCACTCCCAAGCTGCTTATTTGGAAAATCAATTCCAGAACTTCTCTTCTTGGAGCACAGCTATCCAGAGTGTTCATGTAAAAAGCAGTTTGCTTTAAAAATATACCTGCAATTCGTAGCATCTGCCCTTTGACATTAAATTGAGACTCAGATTTTAAAGGAGTTTCATTTTATTTGCCTTCTTCCTCTAAAGCATTTTTTTCAGATTTCTTGGTAATTTTTCTAAATTAAATGGAAAAACTAAACTAAATTAAAAACTCAACCTTATTGAAATAAAATTATATATCACAGGGTATACTTATATTCACAATGTGTACAATTCACAATATGTACAATTTGATGAGTTTTGACCACAGTAGATCACCACCACAAGTAGGATACATAATAATTCTATCACTCTACAAAGTTCCCTTGTGCCCCTCTTCAGTCAATCCCTCCTTCCACCAATAGCACGGGGAACAACTGATCTGCTTTCTGTTTCTATAGATTTGTTTTTTCTCGAATATCTTATAAATAGGATCATCCAGAATGTACTCTGATGTCTGGCTGCTTTCACTCATCACAGTGTTTTTGAGATCCATCCACAATGTTGTGTGTCTAAGTAGTTCCATCCTTTTAATTGCTGTGAAGCATTCCATTGCATGGACCGTCCCACAATTTGTTTACTCATTCTTCCGTTGATAGACATCTGGGCCATTTCCAGTTTGGGGCTATTGAATAAAGTTTTCTGAACATTTATGTATAAGGCTTTGTTTGGACAAATGTTTTCATTTCCCTTGGGCAAATACCTAGTAGTGGAATTGCTGGGTCATATAGTGAAGATTATGTTTAAGTTTGTAAGAAACCAACATTAATCCACAGGCCATGTTACTTTTAATGGAAATCAGATGATTTCTAATTGAACCCCGGTTCCAGCTGTTCTAGAGAAGTGGACCTTCTGTTCCAAGGTCTCAGCAAACTGAATTTTGCATGGCAGTGGTTTCTACTTTAGTATTATCACAAAAAATGATGTTATGATCTGTTGTGACTTGTGTGGCAATTAAATTAAGAAGCATTTAAAAGTTGTGAAGTATTTAACTTAAATAGTAAATATCTACGTAGAATAGGTTTTATCTTTATAAATGCATGCCTTCTCATTCACTTATATTCCAATAGGCTTATCTTATCCATTGCTACAACTTGTAAGTGGCAGTATTAGTTAGCACTCAGCTTCAGATGCGTACAACGAAGACTCACAAGAACAGTGGCTTACGTGAGAGACAAGCCTATTCTCTGCCAAATAAAACACCTTATGGAGGCCGTTCATGGAGGGTATGAAGCTTCCACGGTCATCTGGAACCCAGGCTTCTTGGAATTCTCTGTCCACTATCCCTAGGTGTGGCCCACATCGTTACCATCAAGAATGGAAGTCGAACCGTGAGATTCACAATCCAGAGAGCAAAGGGAGGGAGGAAGGGAAGAAAGGTCATGCCCCTTCCTTAAGGATATAGCCCAGAACTTGACTTCACTACTTCTGTTGCATCCGTTGGCTGGAACTTAGTCACATGGCCAACCCTAGCTATAGGAATCTTGGGAAATGTAGTCATGTGTCATGTTCTGACCTAAAATTTCATGGTCATATTTTAGAAGAGAGGAAGAGGGAAAAAGGGAAGAGTAGATCTTGGAGGACAAGAAGCAAATTCTGTCATTTTAGCTATTACTGAAGTGTTATTAATAGTTATTCACAATCTATTATAGTTTTTTACCCCCTAAAGCATTTTGATGGGTAATACAAGGGTCACTACCAAAGTTTTGAGACAGATTGTATTATGCTCAATTATTTCACTTCCAGGAAACACAGTTGGCAGCATTCTTTCTGATTCACCTGTGCAAGTTTCAACTTGCTCAGCTTATTGGGGTTGCTGGGAGGGCTTCATTTGTTTCTATTCACATGGGTTTTATTTGTCTTGATTTTTGTGTATCTCAAAACTTTCATAATGCCCCAGAATAAAAGCATGGGTGTGTCAGAAAGAGTGTGCTGTGCCTGGGAAAAATGCTTTGTATGTGGAGCTGGAAAACAGGCTGAGAACTTGTCCTGACTCTTTACCCTGACATGCAAGTTTCTCTGCAGCATGGCCACAGTCTGCTTTTCCAAATATTTCACTCTCACTTCTGTACTTGAGTTCTATTTTAGCCAAAGGATGCTTAAAGAAAAATGTCTTCCTTTCTTGTCTTCTGTTATGTTATTCCGTTCACTTAGAGATCTTCCTTAGGTTCCTGGAATGTGGATTCATTCTCCCACCCCAGGGTTCTTGCCTCTTCCTTTCTCTGGGATGTGCTTTCCCCAGACAGCTTTTTATCAACCCTTTCCTTTTCATTGCTTAAATCTCCATTGAAGTGTCAGATGGTCAGAGAGGCCTTCTCTGATCAACTTTGCTACCACTGCTCTTCCCTGCCCCGCCCCACTCTCTATCACATCATTGGCTTTGTTGTCTTCATGACATTGTTCACTGTCTGAAAAGACCTCATTCCTTTATTTGCTTGTGATGTTTCTGCATCTTCCCTGCTAGAATGCTCTAGAAAAGCCAAAAGCTGCAAGCCTTCTCACTGCTGCATCCTCAGCTTGATGGCTCACGTTAGAGACCCAATATCATACTGCTTAAATGAAGAAATGACTGAGTTCCCTTGTCCCCCTCTCTAAACCTACTTTAGCCTGAGGCCCAGCCCACATTCTCAACTTGCTCCATCAAGTGTGTTTTGATCCCTTCTTCTCATTTGCATCACACCTAGTTTTTTCTCATCTTTCAAGCTAAAACTTAAATGCACTTTTCTTGACTACAGAGCAAATGGGTACCCTGTTATTTCACTAGAAAACCCTGCTCATTGCCTTTAGGGTACTCTTCATAATGTCCATGCCTTTATTTACTTACATCTACACTTACTTTTTGTCTCTCTCTGTCTTTCCCTACTAGAAGTTAAGCCACACAGATGGAGAGGTTGGTCTTCCTTGCTTACCAGCATATCCCAGGGCCCAGCATGTTGTCTGTATATGGAAATTTGCAGATAAACCAATGAGTGCCCAACACATTCTATCTGTACCACTTAACCTGGAGAATACTGTTCATTTCTATTGTCTTCAACATTCTTTAAATCTTATAAAATTCTACATCTCGGTAAGTCTATTTCACTCTTCTGTGAACTCCTTACAAACAGAGGGGTCCCTCTTTACCCCTCTTCACTGCAGCATTCTGTGTTCCTATAGATCTGTTTTTCTGACTAAGTATTCTAGGAATACTAATAAGCCTTGTAAGAAAACTAGATTCTGTGATTAAAAAGTTTGTCTAGGATTAGGTTAAACTTAAACAGCATTTTTAAAATAATAACTTTACAGGGATTTTAATATGCTTTTATAGGCTACAAGTTCCTAAGAGGAGAGATAAAGTAGTCATCATTGTTCAAACTTATTGGACAGTGAGTCATTTATTCTCTTTATTCAGAGACTCATTTTAGGTAGTCTAAATGTTCTACATGCTCTTTTCCTCTAGTTCTTCCTTTATTTACCTTCTACATTCTTACTTCATTCCCCACTTTTTCTCTAATGAGTCTCTCCTCTTTTTTTTTTTTTTGACTATTCACGATATTTTATTTGTTAATGAATTTTATAACAATAATACATTTAGATTGTTCAATTTTATATTAAGTATATGCCTAAATTTCCTTTTTCTAACACTTTTATTGGTTGGCTAACTGTACTTCCAACATTTTGTATATAAATATTACAAGCAAAGGTCAACATACAGTATATTGTTTTCTCACCTTTTTTAAGAGATAGCAAACTATATAGATATTTTTCCTGTGCTTTTAAAAGGAATGATGTAATATATCCTAGATATAGGATGTAATATATCCTATCCTATTCTTTCCACTATAGTACATATGTGTGTGTATATAAAATTTGTACATAGGCATATATTAAATTTTTGTAAAGAGTGACCTGAAATTTCTGGAGTCCAGTAAAATGTATTTTCAGAATTATCAGATAAGAAATGGCCTTTCAGATGTCCAGATTATTGTGCTCTTTCCCAAATTAACATCTATATTACTATACTTCAGAAATAAAGTCTCTCCTCTTTTTTTTTTTTATTGTTGGGAATTCATTGAGGGTACAATAAGCCAGGTTACACTGATTGCAATTGTTAGGTAAAGTCCCTCTTGCAATCATGTCTTGCCCCCATAAAGTGTGACACACACCAAGGCCCCACCTCCCTCCCTCCTTCCCTCTTTCTGTCCCCCCCCATAACAATAATTGTCATTAATTGTCCTCATATCAAAATTGAGTACATAGGATTCACGCTTCTCCATTCTTGTGACGCTTTACTAAGAATAATGTCTTCCACGTCCATCCAGGTTAATACGAAGGATGTAAAGTCTCCATTTTTTTTAATGGCTGAATAGTATTCCATGGTATACATATACCACAGCTTGTTAATCCATTCCTGGGTTGGTGGGCATTTAGGCTGTTTCCACATTTTGGCGATTGTAAATTGAGCTGCAATAAACAGTCTAGTACAAGTGTCCTTATGATAAAAGGATTTCTTTCCTTCTGGGTAGATGCCCAGTAATGGGATTGCAGGATCAAATGGGAGGTCTAGCTTGAGTGCTTTGAGGTTTCTCCATACTTCCTTCCAGAAAGGTTGTACTAGTTTGCAGTCCCACCAGCAGTGTAAAAGTGTTCCCTTCTCTCCACATCCATGCCAGCATCTGCAGTTTTGAGATTTTGTGATGTGGGCCATTCTCACTGGGGTTAGATGATATCTCAGGGTTCTTTTGATTTGCATTTCTCTAATATATAGAGATGATGAACATTTTTTCATGTGTTTGTTAGCCATTCGTCTGTCATCTTTAGAGAAAGTTCTATTCATGTCTCTTGTCCATTGATATATGGGATTATTGGCTTTTTTCATGTGGATTAATTCGAGTTCTCTATAGATCCTAGTTATCAAGCTTTTGTCTGATTGAAAATATGCAAATATCCTTTCCCATTGTGTAGGTTGTCTCTTTGCTTTGGTTATTGTCTCCTTAAGCTGTACAGAAGCTTTTCAGTTTAATGAAGTCCCATTCGTTTATTTTTGTTGTTGTTGCAATTGCCATGGCAGTCTTCTTCATGAAGTCTTTCCCCAGGCCAATATCTTCCAGTGTTTTTCCTATGCTTCCTTGGAGGATTTTTATTGTTTCATGCCTTAAATTTATGTCCTTTATCCATCTTGAATCAATTTTTGTGAGTGGGGAAAGGTGTGGGTCCAGTTTCAGTCTTTTACATGTAGACATCCAGTTCTCCCAACACCATTTATTGAATAGGGAGTCTTTCCCCCAAGGTATGTTCTTGTTTGGTTTATCAAAGATTAGGTGGTTGTAAAATGTTAGTTTCATTTCTTGGTTTTCAATTCGATTCCAAGTGTCTATGTCTCTGTTTTTGTGCCAGTGCCATGCTGTCTTGAGCACTATGGCTTTGTAGTACAGACTAAAATCTGGTATGCTGATGCCCCCAGCTTTATTTTTGTTACAGAGAACTGCCTTAGCTATACGGGGTTTTTTCCAGTTCCATACAAAATGCAGAATCATTTTTTCCAAATCTTGAAAGTACGATGTTGGTATTTTGATAGGAATGGCATTGAATAGGTAGATTGCTTTGGGAAGTATAGACATTTTAACAATGTTGATTCTTCCCATCCACGAGCATGGTATGTTCTTCCATTTGTTAATATCCTCTGCTGTTTCCTTTCTGAGGATTTCATAGTTTTCTTTATAGAGGTCCTTCACCTCCTTCGTTAGGTATACTCCTAGGTATTTCATTTTCTTTGAAACTATGGTGAAGGGAATTGTGTCCTTAATTAGCTTCTCATCTTGACTGTTATTGGTGTACACAAAGGCTACTGACTTGTGGACATTGATTTTGTATCCTGAAACTTTACTGTATTTTTTGATGACTTCTAGGAGTCTTGTGGTTGAGTCTTTGGGGTTCTCTAAGTATAAGATCATGTCGTCAGCAAAGAGGGAGAGTTTGACCTTCTCTGCTCCCATTTGGATTCCCTTTATTTCCTTGTCTTGCCTAATTGTATTGGCTAGAACTTCCAGCACTATGTTGAATAGTAAAGGTGACAGAGGACAACCTTGTCTGGTTCCAGTTCTGAGACGAAAAGCTTTCAGTTTTACTCCATTCAGTAAAATATTGGCTGTGGGTTTGTCATAGATAGCTTCAATCAGTTTTAGAAATGTGCCACCTATGCCTATACTCTTCAGTGTTCTAATTAGAAAAGGATGCTGGATTTTATCAAATGCTTTTTCTGCATCTATTGAGAGGATCATGTGATCTTTATTTTTGCCTCTGTTAATATGGTGGATAACGTTTATAGACTTGTGTATGTTAAACCAGCCTTGCACCCCTGGGATGAAGCCTACTTGATCATGATGAATGACTTTTTTGATGATAAGCTGTAATCTATTGGCTAGGATTTTGTTGAGAATTTTTGCATCTATATTCCTGAGCGAGATTGGTCTGAAATTCTCCTTTTTGTTTGGGTCTTTTCCTGGTTTTGGAATCAGGGTGATGTTTGCTTCATAGAATGTGTTGGGGAAGATTCCTTCTTCCTCAATTTTTTGGAATAATTTCTGCAGTACAGGAATAAGCTCTTCCTTGAAGGTTTGATAGAATTCTGGAGTGAAGCCATCTGGACCAGGGCATTTTTTGGTTGGAAGATTTTTTATTATTTCTTTGATCTCAGTGCTTGAAATTGGTCTGTTCAGGAGCTCAATTTCTTCCTGGCTGAGTCTAGGGAGAGGGTGTGATTCCAAATATTGATCCATTTCTTTCACATTATCAAATTTCTGGGCATAGAGTTTCTGGTAGTATTCAGAGATGATCTCTTGTATCTCTGTGGGATCAGTTGTTATTTCCCCTTTATCATTTCTGATTGAGGTTACTAGAGATTTTACTTTTCTATTCCTTGTTAGTCTGGCCAATGGTTTATCTATTTTATTTATGTTTTTGGAAAGATATATGGAGAACACTCAGAGATCTAAAAATAGATCTGCCATTCAATCCTGTAATTCCTCTGCTGGGCATACACCCAGAAGACCAAAAATCACAACATAACAAAGATATTTGTACCAGAATGTTTATTGCAGCCCAATTCATAATAGCTAAGTCATGGAAAAAGCCCAAGTGCCCATCGATCCACGAATGGATTAATAAATTGTGGTATATGTATACCATGGAATACTATGCAGCCTTAAAGAAAGATGGAGACTTTACCTCTTTCATGTTTACATGGATGGAGCTGGAACATATTCTTCTTAGTAAAGTATCCCAAGAAAGGAAGATAAATTACCCAATGTACACAGCCCTATTATGAAACTAATTTGGGACTCTCACATGAAAGCTATAACCCAGCTACAACTTAACAATAGGGGGAAGTCGGAAAGGGGGGGGTGGGTAGAGGGAGGGGGATCGGTGGGATCACACCTGTGGTACATCTTACAGGGGTATTTGCGAAACTTGGTAAATGTAGAATGTAAATGTTTTGGCACAGTAACTGATATAACGCC
This sequence comes from Nycticebus coucang, assembly GCF_027406575.1. Lineage (NCBI taxonomy): Eukaryota > Metazoa > Chordata > Mammalia > Primates > Lorisidae > Nycticebus > Nycticebus coucang. Next base: position 48,951,624 of record NC_069796.1, on the reverse strand, counting down.
AGAAAGGCTATGTTAACCACTGTGATAAAAATGTGTCAAATGGTTTATGAAGCGAGTGTATGATGCCCCATGATCATATCAATGTATACAATTATGATTTAATTAAAAAAAAACAAAAACAAAAACAAAAAAACAAAAAACCAACTCCTTGTTTCATTAATTTTCTGAATAATTCTTTTGTTTTCAATTTCATTGATCTCTGATTTGATTTTGGATATTTCTTTTCTTCTACTGAGTTTAGGCTTAGATTGTTCTTCTTTTTCCAATTCCATAAGATCTCTTGTGAGATTGTTGATGTGCTCTCTTTCTGTTTTTCGAATGTAGGCATCTAAAGCAATGAATTTTCCTCTCAAAACTGCTTTTGCAGTATCCCACAGGTTTTGGTAGCTTGTGTCTTCATTGTTGTTATGCTCAAGGAAGTTAATGATTTCCTGTTTTATTTCTTCCTGCACCCATCTGTTATTCAACAGAAGATTGTTTAATTTCCATGCCTTTGGGTGGGGTCGAGCATTTTTGTTAGAGTTGAGTTCCACCTTTAGTGCCTTATAGTCTGAGAAGATACAAGGTAAAATTTCAATTCTTTTGATTCTGTTGATATTTGTTTTATGTCCCAGGATATGATCAATTTTGGAGAATGTTCCATGGGGTGATGAGAAGAATGTATATTCTTTATCTTTGGGGTGGAGTGTTCTGTATGCGTCTATCAGGCACAGTTGTTCTAGGGTCTCATTTAAGTCTCTTATATCCTTGTTTAATTTCTGTTTAGAGGATCTGTCCAGCTCTGTAAGAGGAGTGTTAAGGTCCCCTGATGTTATGGTATTATCAGATATCATATTGCTCAGACTGAGTAAGGTCTGTTTCCAGAATCTGGGAGCATTTAAATTGGGTGCATAGATACTTAGAATTGAAATGTCTTCTTGTTGTATTTTTCCCTTGACCAATATAAAGTGAACATCTTTGTCTTTTTTGACTTTAGTTGCTTTAAATCCACATGTATCTGAAAATAAGATTGCAACTCCTCTTTTCTTCTGAATTCCATTTGCCTGAAAAATTGTCTTCCAACCCTTGACTCGGAGCTTTAATTTGTCTTTTGAAGCCAGGTGTGTTTCTTGCAGACAGCAAATGGATGGCTTGTGTTTTTTAATCCAGTCAACCAATCTATGTCTCTTCAGTGGGGAATTCAAGCCATTAACATTTATTGAGATAATTGATAAGTGTGGTAGTATTCTATTCGTCTTATTTTGTGAGAGTCCATTGCTTAGTTTTATCTTTTGCATCAGTGTGGAGGTTAGGTTCTGTCCTTTAATTTCTGAGTTCTTACTTTGCTGCTGATCCATCATGGTGGTCAGTGTGCAGAAGAGGTTGAAGTATTTCCTGTAGAGCTGGTCTCGTTGTGGCGAATTTCCTCAATGTTTGTATATCCGTAAATGATTTGATTTCTCTGTCAATTTTGAAGCTTAGCTGAGCAGAGTACAGAATTCTGGGCTGGAAATTGTTCTGTTTAAGTAGATTAAAGGTAGATGACCATTGTCTTCTTGCTTGGAAACTTTCATTAGAGAAGTCTGCAGTCACTCTGATGGATTTGCCCCTGTAGGTCAACTGGTGCTTACTCCTGGCAGCTTGCAGAATCTTTTCTTTTGTCTTGACTTTGGACAGGTTCATCCCAATATGTCTTGGAGAAGCTCAGTTAGAGTTGAGGTGACTTGGGGTCCGATAGCCCTCTGAAAGCAGTGTGTCAGAATCTTTGGTGATATTTGGGAAATTTTCTTTTATAATATTCTCTAGTATGGCTTCCATTCCTCTGGGACATTCTTCTTCCCCTTCTGGGATTCCTATAACTCGTATGTTGGAACGCTTCATAAAGTCCCATAATTCTGACAGTGAACGTTCTGCTTTCTCTCTCTTCCTTTCTGCCTCTTTTACTGTCTGAGTTATCTCAAAAACTTTGTCTTCTACCTCTGAAATTCTTTCTTCTGCATGGTCTAACCTGTTGCTGATACTTTCCATTGCATCTTTAAGTTCCCTGATTGACTGTTTCATTTCCTTCAGCTCTGCTATATCCTTTTTATATTTTTCATGTCGTTCATCTCTTATTTGATTCTGTTTTTGAATTTCTTTTTGGTTAATTTCCACTTTATTAGCAGTTTCCTTCATTGTTTCCATCATTTCTTTCATTGTTTTCAACATGTGTATTCTAGATTCCCTTTCTGTCATTCCTAACATTTCTGTATAGGTGGAATCCTCTGCAGTAGCTACCTCACGGTCCCTTGGCGGGGTTGTTCTGGACTGGTTCTTCATGTTGCCTGGAGTTTTCTGCTGATTCTTCCTCATGAGTGATTTCTTTTATCTGTTTCCTTGCCCTAATTTTCCTTTCACTTCCTCTTGCTCTTTAAGTTCTCGTGCCTGTGGAAGTTGCGGGCAGGTTTAGACGGGTTGAACACACGTGACCACTTGTCGGTTTTCCACTGTTTTAGTCCTCCTCTTGGGGTCCAGAAGTCTCTCACTGACTCCCTGTATCCTCTCAGGGGTGATGATAGGCAGATACCACCAGCCAGAGTTGCCTGGAGTCTTATATCCCCAGACTCACGGTGCCCATATGCAAGGAATCTGTTACTCGGCTGCCATCTTGCTCCGCCTCCTAAAGTCTCTCCTCTTTTAAAAACTTCCTTGTAAGTACATTGACACTGAACTCTTATTTGCAGGGGGCAGGGCATAGTTACAATCACTCAGTCTCACTTGTTAAGAGTCTGCATCCTGGGCCTGTAAACCCAGAATCTGGTTTTATCAACCCCAGAAAAGCCCATATGCCTCTGAGTCTTGTGACCTGCTCCTAAGATTTAGGAAGTGAGTCAGTCAGTGATAACTTTACTGGTAAGTATTTGGGGTGATGCTGTGCAGGTCTCAGACTCTCTGTGGGGTGCATCTCTGATGGAAAACGGAACTGGCCATCAGTTAGGAGATGTGAGCAGGGTGTTGACTCTGTGCTCCTACCTCAGGCCAGAACAACAGGAGCTCAGCCCACTCTGTGAGCCTTCCTCAGCATTGCCCTCGGGCCTCCTAATAAAAGTGAGCTACCCAATGGGAGACTTGAGTCTGACTGATTGATAAGAAAGGTTTCCTGACCTGCTGTCTGCTTGTAGAGTTGATTGTAATGGCAACAGCAAGAGAACCAAAGAGTAAAACAAAGCAAAAACAAAGACAAATCCACTCAAGTGTACCAGAGAAAGCCCACGTGGGTTTGGGTAGACTTATTATTATACATAAGAAAATTCCAGAATAGCACTGCCAAGAAGAGCTTAGAGATACCATTGTACATATGACAAAACTGAGGCTTGGTTGAGGAGGTGCCTGAACGATATGATTGAAGTTCAGGATTTATGTGAGCAGAGGACAGCATCTGGTTTTTTAATCCTTAGGCTGCTGCCCTTTTAATTACATCAATCTGTCTCAGTAGAGGATATTTTTAGTACATTGTCCTTAGTAGATACAGTTTTATGTTCTCTGACCCTGTCTTCAAAGCTTACAAGTCAAATGTTTTTTATCCTTCTAGAAAACAGAAATTAAATGGTTTATTCTATGTGTCTCCTAAGTGATATTGCATGTTTTTGAAGGCTCAATTCAGACACTAGTGAAAGAGTACTATAAAATAACTGTAACGCAAGCTGGAGATTTAAGTATTACCATTATCATGATTCCTTTGGGTGGTCAGGGACCCCACAAGTTGTCAAAGAATCTGAGAATGTTAGAGCCAGAGGGCTGTTGGAAAACACTCCTGTTAGGTCTGGTGGAGAGTAAGCAGGTGTCAAGGAAGTGGATAAGAGCAGAAATTGGGAGACAAACTGTAGCTAGGAACTGTTCCCTTGTGGGAACATACATAGTAAAAAGTTCCTAGTGACATGTAACTAACGTAGAGCTCATTGCCATCTCATTAGCATAGCATGGATGGAGCTTCATGAAGGATTCGAGGGAAGACCTTGGATGGAGTGGGAAACTGTTACATAACCAACCTGTTCTGTAGCCTGTCACGTAATCTGTTATATAAGCCCTACCTTTCAATCACCCCCAAAGGGGTGGAAATGACAACTGATCCTGCCAGGAGAAGACGGGACAAACTAGTGAACTTGTAAAAGTGTGCTCAGACTTTGGGGTCTCTTTTCCATTTACAGAGAGGGAACTTCAAGAAGATGCTCTGGATAGTTTGTTTGCTTTTGTTCTGTGGTAAGTGTATGTCAATTTTGATTGCTTTGTATTTGTGATCACCCAGTCATCAATTAGGCACCAGTGCTCATCCTTTGGCACTGGGAGCCAAGAAGGAACCAGGAAACATCCACTGTCAAATGGACCTAGAGCCCCCATTTCATAGGTGTGGAAACTGAGACCCAGAGGGGAGGGCCACCCTCAGAGTCACATTAGGGGTTAGTTATTTGCAGAGGCAGGTGTAGAACTTGGTCCTTGTTTTTCCCAGAGTGATGCACTTCCATCCACACACCTTTCAGCCTCTTTAAAGTTTCAAATTTGGATGCAGACAGCTTGTTCTAAACTTGTTTAGGCTGCCCTGTGGCCAAGTACAGAGAAAATGGAATCCCAGAGGGAATAGGAAATGCTGTGCTTGGAACCAGTGGCTTTGCATTTAAGATATTAGGCCTGTTCTTGGGAAGAACTGGCTCCATAGGCTTAGAGAACTGAAGCCGTATTTATCTGGGACCTGGCTTAAGGCATATATCCCCAGGCCTTCCCCTCCCCCCACCCCAGCTTCCTTTAACACAGCATCCCTGTTAGTAAAGAGTAAAGTTTGCATTTCCTCAGAATGTTCCTGCAAGTTCCCAGCAGGTCTCCCAGGCAGGCAGACAGGGGACTCACAGTGAGAGGCTGGCAGCCAGATCTGCCAGGGCTGCCAACACAGTACTGTGGCTCAGGCTCTGGGTCTGTCCCTGCTTTGTTGCATGGGGCCCAGCTACTATAGAGCTCCCTAGTGCAGAGGGACAGAAAGGGAAACTGGAAGGGCCTTTTGGGAGCTGGCCCAATGCTCTCCCTTTACAGCCAGAAAAACTGGTCCAAGAAGGGGTATGACTTTCTTATCACTAGTAATCCCAGACCAAGGATCTCACCAGGCCTCTGAACTCTTAATTCTGTGCTCTGAATCAATGTGTACTATATGACAGGTGCTGAGCTGAGTGCTTCACTATTCATTCATTCGTTCTTATTAAACCCTGGAATATACCAGGTGCTCTATAGGCTCTGTGCCTACAACAAACAACATGGGCAATGGTCCTTGTCCCTGCATAGTAGCAGTTCTCAACCTATGAGTCGTGACCCACAGGAACTGTATTAAAGGGCCATGGCATTAGGAAGGTTGAGAATCACTGCTCTATAGTATAGAGGGACAAGTGATTAGGTAGTACTTGCTGTGATGGGGGAGCTATAGTGTGCAGTGGAAAACATAGGGGAGATATTTTATGTAGATTGGGGTGGGAGGAGAATAATCAGTGATAGTTCTTCCAAAATATAGTATCAAAGTTAGGACCAAAAGTTAAGGAGGAATTATGTGAGCCATGAGTAGGCAGATAAGGACAGTCTGGTTGGAAAGGCAAGATAGGAAAGGCCTCAGAGATCAGAGCCTGGTCCAGTGAGGGATCTGCTGGACATGTGGTGTGGCTGGAAGAGGAGAGTAAGGAATGGAAGACATGAGGCCAGAGAGGGAGGTGGGAGCAGAACGCCAATAGCCATGTGAGGAGTACAAGGGGTTTGGACCCTTGAGGATGAGAGCCATGGGGAGGTGATATCTAGAAGAAAGAAAAATGAGCTTCATCTCATGCTGGTGGGCTGCCCAGCCCCAAAAGGATTCTAGGCAGAGCTAGATGACCACTTGCTGAGAAGGTTATGACGGGGATTTGGATGCTGGATATAAAGGACCCAAAGAACTTGCTGCAGAGCCACTGATGTCAGCCAGATAGGAGGAAGCAAGCCCTCTACTCATTTGTCTCCCCCACCGGCTCTTGCTTTATGTCCATAAAAAAACCCAAGATTTTTTTCTTGAATATTCATTTTAGAACCACTGCTCAAGCCAACCTGGAGATGTCGTGACCAGGGCTCCAACCTAAGATTTGGAATTCAGAGGAGAAAGACAGTATTTAGAGCACCATGCAAATCCGGGCCAGGGTTTCTTCCTCTTTCTTCTTCCTCTCATCACAGAGTGGGCACCCTTGCTGAGCACAGACATCGAGGAAATGTGGTCACAGGTCAATGAGGCCTTTTTGTCACTGTTCCTTTCCATTCTAGAATAACTGCTTTAGATTTCACTTTGTAGATTTCAATTCTGTAGTGAAAATTTCCAGCTTGTCTACTTTCTTCATGTATTTATCATAGCCATTTGATAGTTGGTCTGGTACCTCCAATATTTGGAATATATCTGGATTGCTTTCTCAATGTTTGTATATCCGTAAATGATAAAAATATGGAACGCTTCACGAATTTGCGTGTCATCCTTGCGCAGGGGCCATGCTAATCTTCTCTGTATCGTTCCAATTTTAGTATATGTGCTGCCGAAGCGAGCACTGGATTGCTTTCTATTGTCTGTTTTTCCTGGTCCTGTTTCTTGGTATGTGAGGTATATGTGGTATGTAGAAAAAGACAGAGTCATTTCCATTTATGGCAGGTGGTTAGATTAATCCAATCCAATTAGGAGTCAGCCTTTGTTTGGGCCAGTCTTCCTCTGCCCCATCTCCACACGGAGCAGACAGGCCTCCAGGGGTTCTGCTTGAGAGCCCCAGGTGTTTATCAGGACCCTTTCTGATGTGGCAGCTCCTAGACCCCCATTTCTGTTTCCTCAGCATGGTGAGACTGCTCAAACCTCTGCTGAGCTCTTTAAAGACTTTCTGTGTGGATATTTATCCTCTTGCTCTGACAGCTTAAGTCTCAGCAGATGCCCTGAGAAGAAAAACATAAGGGAGCCTTATGCCCTGTTTAGGATCTAAAGTCCCTCAAGTCCTATTTGCTTTTGGATGGCTTCAAATGAGTTTTTAAATTTTGTATTTTATCCAACATTCTAGTTGTTCTTGTGGAAACTGCGAGCTACTCTATCAGAGACAGAAGCAGAGCAATGGGCCATTGAATTTTGAAGGCTAGGGGACAAATGGAAAGTTATAAAGGTTCTCAGGAGCCTTCAGAGTCACTTAACCACTGGACTTTGTTGGCTGTGGCATTGGTTCTGATCCCAGGGTCCCCAGAACTTTGTATCATCCTTCCCAAGAGTCTCTTGTCCCTTTCTCAGTTAAGACTCTTTTTACCTGGCCCTGAGATTTAGGTCTCCGGTGAGGGGACATGCAAGGAAGAGGGAGCCGATAGGAAATTGTCAATTGGTTCTCGATGGCATAGTATTGTGTCGTGGAGTATTTGGAAGCATGTGGGTTTTTTCTTCTTCTGTTGTCACATGACTAGGGAAAGGAGGGACTAATAGGACCATAAATCCTTAAAACAGTCTTGCACAATGTGAATTTGTTTTGCTCAAAATATTATTTTCCCATTAGGGAAGATGGAGGCTCTTCCACTCACACTCTGGATTCCATTCACTCCTGTCTTCTCAAGGGCATTTTTCCCCCCCAGTGTATTCCCTTTCCCTCCTGTATTTGCATTTTCTCTTCTCTATTGGATCAATCCCATAAACATGAAAACAAACACAAGTGTCTTCAGTTTAAGGCAATATAAAACAGAAACAAGAACTTCCTTGATTTGCATCTTCCTCTAGCTGCCATCTAATTTCTTCATTTTCTCCCACCTTCAACTTCTTGAAGGGATGAACTATTAATATAATCTTTCTCTACTTTCTCATCTCACATTTGCTCCTCCATCCACCATAGTCAGGCTCCTGTCCCAACTATTCCACTGGGCAGGCTCTTCTCATACTACTAAATCCAAATCTTGACCCCTTAGTAGTACTTATTGTGGGTCAACATTATCTTCTGGCTGGTCTGAAATTATGCTCTTCTGGTTCCTTCTACTTTCCTGACCATGCTGACTCCTTGGCTATTCTCTCTCTTGAAGTTTGAATGCCACAGGTCTTTGTTCAGCTTCTATAACTCCTTTCTTTACCCAAGTGACCTTATCTGGCTCCATGGTTTTCATTATCATCCATATGCCAGAATTCTTAGAATTAACCCTAGATTAGACTTCTCCCCTGAACACCATTTATGTATAATTGGATACTCAGCTTTTTCTCATACATAACTAATAACCATCATAAATTTGACCTACCAAAATGGCACTCCTTGCTCCTGTCTTCCCACCTCAAATGCTCTTTCCTACTCTTCCACATTGCCTAAGTTGTTGAAATAAAACACCCCGTTGTCATAGAGTCCTCTTTCCCTTATTTCTCTATATCTGATCCATAAGCAAATCCCTCTAAATTATATCCTGGATACATTCAGTTTTCCCTAGTTCATATTGCTGTTATCTCTTGCCAGTTTTAGACACCAGTTTTCTAACAAATTTCCCTGCTTTCATGCTTACTCTACTAGAGCCTATTCTCTTCACAGCAGACAGGGTGAATTTCTCAAAACCCAATCAGACCATGCACTATTCCCACTTGCTTAACAATATCCTCTAATGGCTTTCCTACTCACCTTAAAAAAGATAATTCAAACTTCTTCCTAGAGTTTAGCAAGCCCTACACCTCCTGGTTCCTGTCCACCACAGTCCCACTCTCTCTGGCTCACTCCATTGCACCATACTGACCAAGTGCTATTTCTCAGACAGAACAAGTTTCTTCTTATCTTAGGTCTTTGGCACGTTGTTCCCTCTGCCTGGAATGCCTTTTTCTTGTTATGTGGCCAGCCATTTCTTGTCCCCAAGATCTTAGCTTGAAGGTCACCTCTTTAGAGAGACATTTCCTGACCAATTTAATCTGAACTAGCCACCCAGTCACTTGTAATCCAGCATTCATTTTTTTTTTTTTTTGTAGAGACAGAGTCTCACTTTATGGCCCTGCGTAGAGTGCCGTGGCCTCACACAGCTCACAGCAACCTCCAACTCCTGGGCTTAAGCGATTCTCTTGCCTCAGCCTCCCGAGTAGCTGGGACTACAGGCGCCCGCCACAACGCCCGGCTAAATCCAGCATTCATTTTAATTCTCTATATATCATTTACCTTCACTTCTTCATTGGTTTATTCACACACTCATTCATTTTCTTACAGCTGGTATCCCCTAACTAGAAGATAGACAACATGAGAACCTGGGCTGGTCTTGTTTACTGTTGCATGATAAGGATCTGAAAGAGCCACTAGCACACAAGAAGGTTTCAGTACATATTTGCAAGAAATTATCTATTTGTGAAACTGCTCTAGGAGATAGAAACCTTGACTTCCACTTGCTTATAGATCACATAGCAATCCATTTCCTTTATCAGACCTCTGTTTTCTTACTTTTTAAAATGACAGATGTTTCCACAGTTAGTCAGTTACCTTTGTGTCCTCTGTGTCACCATACATTGGGTTTGTTAGTTTCTGAATTTCCTATAAATGAAAACAAATGTTAGATATTCTTGTATATCTAGCTTTCTGACTCAGTGACACACCTGTGAAATTCATCCATGTTTTTACATGCATTAGTAATGAATCTTTTTCTTTGCTATCTACTATTGGTGTTTGAATATTTCAAAATACATGTATCCATTAAAAATAAGAGAGGGGTGCTGAGGATGCACTTACAAACTGTGTTCCACAGAGGCTCTTCTTCCCCACCAGGGTGTCGTGAGTAAGGTTCTGCACCCACTCCTTGTCATCTTCCTCTCCAACTGAGTACTTTTTGGTTTTGTCCATTTTGTAGGCGGGCACCTAGACATCTAGGTATTAGCTCATACTGCATTTGACAAAAAATGTTTCTGCTGGCCGGGCACGGGGGCTCACGCCTATAAACCTAGCACTCTGGGAGGCCGAGGTGGGTGGATTGCTTGAGCTCACAACTTCGAGACCAACCTGAGCAAGAGCAAAACCCTGTCTCTACTAAAAAATAGCAAAAACTGAGGCAAGAGGATCACTTGAGCCTGAGTTGGAGGCTACTGGGAGCTATGACGCCATGGCACTCTACCCAGGGCAACAGCTTGAGACTCTTGTCTCAAAAAGAATAAAAATATTTCTGATGACTAAAAGAATATCCTAAAATCCAGTTATTAATGTCAGACATCAGATTTTGAACTCTGCTGCCTTCAGGCTGTGTGACTTAGGGCAAGTGAATGAATCACTCTGTGCCTCTATTTCCACGAATGTATAAATGTGATAACAACAATATTAGGTTAGTTTAAATGGGCTGATGTGTGCAAAATGCTTATCAAAATGCCTGCCATGTAGTCATGTTCCAGTAAATGCTAACTGCAGTGACAATTACTGTTTTGTTTTGTCATCATCAACTTCATCATTCTTGCCAAGGGTGCTTTCCGCTTTCGTTTCTTGTGTTCCTTCTAGGTTTTGTTGCAGTCGCTCAGCCTGAGCTTCTGCTCAGTGGAAAACTGGATGCCTCCTAATTCTATTCCTAGCAGCAGGATGGGGTATCATAGCTGGGTCTCCTGGCCTGCCCCACCCAGTGCACCAGAAATAAACTAACCCAAACTCGAATCCTGGGAAGCAGCTGCTCACCCCTAGCCAGACCATTACTCCTCCAAGAGAAGAGGGAACGAAAGAGAAGACTGTCTCAGATAAACTCCTCAGTACATTGTGAACCTAGCACTACTAAGGTGTCCAAGTCAAGTTCTGAACCCAGTGGATCCTCCACAGATACCAGTATTTAATTTCATAACAGGGTGATCTTGGCCAAGTCATTGTGTCATCACCACAGGCTCTCTGGATGTGCTAACATCCTCTCTCCCTGCTAAGAATTTCCTGGGTGGAGGGAAGAGCTGTGTATTTGCCAACAGGCAGTTGGGGGGTGGGAAACCCAGCTGACGATGTGCAAGACCCAGATGGTAGGGAGGAGGTGAGTCTTGTATGGTGTTTCCTGAGGGAAGATTCAGGGCATAAAGTAAGTGCAATAGGTCATGGAAAGCGTTGTGTTAGGAGCTGTTCTTGGGCCATAAGAGAGCAGGTGGTTAGAACCATCGTGAGCATTCAACGTAGATTCAACATAGATTTTGTCATTTATTAGGGAGGTTGTACAACAGTGTTGTCTCTACTTAGAAACAACTGACATGTTGTTTTAGTGTCTAGTCTAGCCCTTGTAATGGCCCACCTAGCCAGATACAAGTGAAACATAATGCACATGGGATACTGCATTTCTGAAGGATGCTGCATACCTCACAGTACCAATAGGAAGTCGCCCTTTTAAACAGCATAATTCTTGACCACCTTTTCCCCACCCCTGCCTCCCATGTGGCAAAATGCCCAGAATCATTAGGCAGTAAGTACTTCAGTGTTTAAAGTGAGTCTTAAATGAATAGCCCAGCAAACCAGTGTGCCTTGCTGAATTTTGCTTATTAGAAGCCAGAGACTGAATGAAGGCAGGAAAGGGTGACGGATTTTTCCAACGCAGACAGTGAAATAATTCCCAAAGGGCAATCTGCAGTCCTAGCAGAGGTCCAAGCCCATCAGGTCACAAAGGCTGTAGCTGCCACACATGGTTCTCGACTGCAGGGTAGTGGCATTTGCCTCTTAGAGAGGGCAGCAGGCATCTCCACTGGATCGGCTTTCTTCAGGAAGAGCCAGCGTGAGACTCTTCAGCATTCTGAACTGGCATCTCTTGGTGAAGACCATCTCTTTCTAGGTGAATTCAGTCTCTCCTTTTCTGGGGTTCCAAGATTTCAAGACACCAGACACAAATCTGAACATTTTGTCCACTTTCAGCTCATCAGCCTCCTTTCCAACTTTACTCCATTGCTTTCTGGCTTCTTAGATCTGCATTTTTTTTTTTTTTTGAACTTTTAGAGGAGTATAGCAAGTAAAATTATAAGTAAATTTTTCCAAAGTGATCATATTGTGTAATCAGAACTCAGATTAAGAAAGAAAATTACCAGCATCTCAAAGGATCCCCCCATTGTTCCTTCCAATATGTTCAGCAACATAGATTTGTTCTGCCTGGATTTGAGCTTTGCAATTCATCAATTATCATTATAATATAGTCTTTTATTGATAAAATACACCACAGTTCTTTCATGATTAAAGGGGATTTGGGTAGTTTGCAGTTTGAAGCTATTATAGATAGACCTGCAATGAATGTTCTTGACTGTGTCTTATGGTGCTACCCCAAATGTATTTCTGTTAGTTACAAGTCTGGGATCACAGGATATGCATACGTTCAGCTTGAGAAATAAACTGATACTGCCAATCAATTTTCCAAAATGGTTGCATAGATTTATATTCCCACCAGCAGTGTATGAAAATTCTAATTGGCCCACGTCCTTGTCAGTACTTAAAGTTGTCTATTTTTTGTCATTCTATTCACATAGAATGGTAGGTTGTAGGATGGTATCATATAATGATATGTTACATTTTCTCTGATGACTAATAAAGTCAGGGATGGCCAAGTATTTTTGACTGGTTTAAGCATTTCATCTCCTTTTCTCCACTTTCCACTTGTCCCTCAGTTTGCTACAATTTATGCTAAACTCTAACTTCTTCACTAAGACTGTTATTTCTAAAGTCACCCATATCCCATTAAGCTATTACACAGTACCTGTCCTCTTCAGTTTTCCCCAGCATCACTAATATATCAGTCTGGACTCCTTCAAATGCCAGTGTCCACAAACCCAAATCAAACTGTCTTACATGAAAAGAAAAACTGAAAAAATGAAATTAAAAAAAGAAAAAATTCTCTCACTCACATAAGTAAAAAGTCTTGTGGTATATCTTAGGTATAGCTTGATTCAGAGTTCAAATAATGTCATCGCTTTCTGGTTTTACTCTTTCTGTGCACCATATTTGCTCTATGATCAGATGTAACATGACTGCAATAGATCCAGTTTTATGTAGTTATAGGTTCCAGTCCAAAGGGGGGTGGGGAGAGAGAGAGAAAGAGAGACTCTTTCTCTAAAGTTAAACAAATAAAAAGCTCTAAAATGGAATTTTACTGGCTCTGATCCACCTTTTCGAATCATGTGCCAGCCCTGGAGCCACTTGCCTGGGAGATTGGCTAAGGCCCGAAGGAGAAGATGGGGTAGGTCAGCCCTGCTCAAATCAAATGGATTAAGAATGGAATCAGGGGCAGCGCCTGTGGCTCAAAGGAGTAGGGCATCGGCCCCATATGCCGGAGGTGGCGGGTTCAAGCCCAGCCCCAGCCAAAAACTGCAAAAAGAAAAAAAAAAAAAGAATGGAATCAGGTTGATTTCTCTGAAGAATATTGGGGTAAAATTACCTTGAGGGTAATTTTCTGGGAAGCAAATTCAACAGTTATCTACTATTCACCATCGTTGATCCAGTTCCAAGGACAGAAACTTTTAATTATACTTGAGTTTTCCTTCTCCCTCAGCCTCCACAGTTATGACTGTGTACCAATTCTACATCCTACATGGCTCCCTAAGCCATCCACTTCATCACCACTTGTCATCATTCTACAAGAGAGCAATAACTCATCTTTTGACTCTTGGAATAGTTTTCTTGAATCCTTTTCTCTAAACTCTAAAAATAGCAACACGAACTAACACTTTTTGAGAGCTTACTAAATACCCAACATTGTGAAAAACACTTTACTTTCACCAACTCCTTCAGAGCAGTTCTCTGTTCTCAGAGCAGTTCTATGAAGTAAATAACTGATAGTCCTTATGTAGAAGAGAAAACTAAAGTATAATTAGAAATAAACTTCTTAAAACTCAACATTCTTCAATGGCTTCTCATTTGACTTATATTTCTGGTATCTACTACTATGTAATGAACTACTCAAACTTATTGTCTCAAAAATAATAGCAATAATTTATTTATATTAAGAATTTATAATTTACTCAGGGTTAAATAGGAAAGGCTCGTTTTTGCTCCTTATGACATCAGCTGAAGTGGCTTGTCTAGGGGATGGAAAATCCATTTCCAAGATGGATCACTCCGATGGGTGACAAGTTGGTGCTGGCTATTGTCTTCAGGCTCAGCTGGGGCTGAGTCAGGGACCTAAGTTCTTGTCCATGTGATCTCTCCATGACAGTGTCTCCACATGGTTATTTGGGCACAGTGGCTGGGTTCCAGAAACATCCCTCAAATCAGAAGGTACCATTTCTTAAGACCTGATCCCAGACTCAAGTCTGGCCAGATTTAAGGGGATGTACTGAGAGCTCTTCATAAACAGAGGAGTATCAAAGAATTTTGAAATGAGTTTAAAAACTGCCACCTCCTGACTATAGAAATCATAAAAGGATCTAAAAGGCTTTCCAAAATCCATTATCCCATTTCATGATAATATTTCCCTATGCAAAATGCCATTCTTTCAGTTCCTCCAGTATGCTATGTTCTCACTCACCTCAGGCCATTATACCTGCTTTTTGTACCTGCCTGGAATGCTTACTGTCTTTACCTAGTCTCAACACCAGGTCTCAACAAAAAAATCTTTTCCCAAAGCTAGCCTAGGGTAAGCCCGTCTGTTTTAAGTTTTCATACAAAGCCTGGCTCATAGTAAGTGTGTCATACATATGTTTGACTAAAGTGTGTCATACATACATTTGAATGAGTTGAAAAATTTATCCCCTTTTCAGCCTGACCCCCCTTTCCCACCCTCATGCCTTCTTTTGCTATATCCCAGCCCTACTCAACTTTCAGTCTCCAGGTGGATGGGTTCCAACTCTTGTAGCATTTCATCTCTTCTTGAAATTCTATCTCCTCTAGGAAGATGGCCACTCCCTAGGATCCACTAAGGATATCTACCTTCAGGACTCCCTGGCTCCAGTGCTTGTATAAATGAAAGTCTTGAGAGCTTGTTTTCATGGAACCTTTCGCTAATGGTCTCAGTGTTCCTATCAGTAATGTCATTATTTGTTTTGAAACTCTTGGAAGGTAGGCATGATGTTTCTTAGACTCATAATTCTTTATATTCTTAGAAATCAGTAAACAGATGTTCTCAGGACCAGAAGAATGTAACTGAATTTTAATAGGCAGAGAGTACAATATGAGCAAAGACTGAGTAGGCTGGGTATGCTCCCTGCTGCTCAATGGGGAAGACTCAGATCTCATCATGCTGTGACCTAGGATACATTTTTGGTCAGAAGAGGAGACACAGTGGACAGCAAGCTGGATTTCTGGTTTTTCACTATCAGACACTGTCACTTAATCTTCTTGGGCTTTTACTGATGAAGTGAGGGCTCTGAGACAGGATGGTACCTTGGGGCCAGCCCAGCTGATAATTCTTATCAGGAGTGGTGTAGCACAGTGGTTAGTTATTTCTGCTTTGGAGGTAAACAGGCCAGGATTCAACCCCTAGTTTTGCTCCTTTTGAACCATGTGACCAAGGATAAGCTACTTCGCCTCTTTGAGTCTCACTTTTGTTATCTGCAATTTGGGAATAATAGCAGTTCTTCTTTCATAAAGCTTTTTTGTGAATTCAAATGATATAAGCTACACAAAGTATTCAGGTTATAGTAAGTATGCACCCAATTAAGTAAATAATTCAATAAATAATTATTGAGGACAGAAGGATGTGGAATAGTCACAGTCTTGACTTTGGCATCAGACAATACATGAGTTTAAATACAGGTTTCATCAGCTACTAGCTATGTGACCTTGGGAAAGTGACTTCTCTTTTATGAACTTTGATTTTATCATCTTTAAAATAAGCATAAGATAAAGGAGAACTCCAAAGAATTATTGTGATAATTCAAGAAAATAAAATATAAAATGTATCCACAATGCCTACCATATAATATGTGCTCAATAAATAAAAGGCTTTTGAAAAATTTATTACAAATAATTTCTCTTCTTTAGGTAATAAACTATTGTTCAGTTTGGTTGGAGTATAGGGAATACTTATAGACACATACTGGGAAATATTTAGAAAAGATATTCGGGGCCCAGATGTGGTGGTTCTTGAATGCACAGATGGGGATATTACATCTTATCCAGCAGACAATAATAAACTGCTAAAGAAGGTCAGATTCTCAGAAAGATATTTTCTATGTAGAAGATTTTAGCAGATGAACTGGAAATAAAGAGACTTATTCACTCGTCCATTCATTTACTCATTCTGTCAGTCAACTAACAATTATTGAGCCTTCATGTGCCAAACACTAGTTGGTGAGGATGAAAAGAAAGACAGATTATTAAACAAGATCTAAAATGTAATAAGTACTAGACTAGAGAAGCACATCAATATAGTACCTAACTTAGATTTTTGGAGGAATCCAAAAATGCTTCCAGAGGAAAGTGATATTTAAACTGAGACCTGGAGTATAAAAGAAGGGACAAGCACTCTAGGCAGAAGCAATGTCAAGTGCAAAAGATGCATAGGCCAAAGAAAGAAGGTTGAGTGGAGGACTTGAAAGACATTGAATCTTCCAGATGAGAGATAAGAAGAATCTGAACTGGGGTTATGACCATGGGGATAGAGAAGAGGGGATAAGTGAGAATGTCACTGTGGAGATAATGGTACAGCATGATGGAATGTGACAACACACAGGGTGTGTGGAAGGTGTAATAGGAGGCAAGGAGGGCCCAAGACGACATTCCTCTCATGTTCATTCACCCTTACATTAGTTTGCCTTTTACTTCCTATAGGTGTGTGTTGGATTTTACTGTCTCAACTTAGTTTAGTTGGAACTATGTGTGTTTTCCTTTGTGGTCTCAGGACAGAGCTGTGCAAAAGACACATTTGCATAAGATGTGGAAGGCAGAAGTGAAGCAGCTCTCTGAAAATTATGTGGTCAGATGGAGTTATAGGCACAGAGACACCTGGTAGGTCCCAGCTCTTCCAACTCTTCCTCTTGACAACCAGCCACTCCAGGCTTACCATCTTATCTGGGATGCTCCAAAGCCTGTGGGAGGTAATGGTTTCCCATGGACGTCTTTGTGAACTATCACTTCAAGAACCCACTTTGATGGCTATATTTGCTTAACTTTTCATATTCACCGTAACTCATTTTCTGATTCTTCAAATATCCCTTCCAGAGATTCACTTCAAGAGATTCACATTGCTGGTTTCCCCATAATTGTGTAGTGTCTAATTCATATCACAATTCTCTTTTTCCATAACAATCCTTGACTGAATCTGATTGATATGAAGGCTCATAAACTTCTAAATAGCTTGGCTTTTCCTTCCTTGAGTATTTCTGGAGTGTCCAGGCAGTCAAAGAAGTGGTGATTCTGATGGTTCTTCCCTCCAAGGAGAGACATAGATCATCATCTCAGGTAGTACAAAACCAAATAAAAAATATTTGTTTGTGATTATGACTATTCTCCTTTTCTTTAGCCCAGTAGAACAAAACATAGAAACTCATCAGCCCGATGATTAAGCAATAACCTAAGAAAGAGAGAGTGGAGAAAGAACATTTTAAGAAAAAGAAAAAGGATGTGCACCCAGGTGTGGTGGCTCACACCTGTAATACTAGCACTCTGGGAGGCTGAGGTGGGTGGATTGCTTGAGCTCAGAAGTTTGAGACCAGCCTGAGCAAGATTGAGACTTCATCTCAAAAAGCAGCTAGGCATTGTGGCAGGCTTCTGTAGTCCTAGCTACTTGGGAGGCTGAGGCAAGAGGACCACTTGATCCTAAGAGTTGGAGGTTGCTGTGAGCTATGATGCCATAACACTCTATGAAGGGAGACACAGTAAGACTCTGTCTCAATAAATAAATAAATAAATAAATGAAAAGAAAAAAGAAAGAAAGAAAAGAAAAGAAGAAAAAGGATGTGATAAGGTTCAGAGGTCACAACCCTTCCTTAGGCTTGTCTATCTTTGGCTTGACTTGGAGATTAAATGAGATAATGAATATGAAGGTACTCAGTAAATGGTATAAACCTGTGCAACTATGGTATCAAATTGGGAAGACCATTTATAAGAAAGAATTTTCACTTTCTACTCTTCCTTAGTCCCCTAGGATATTCAGTTGGTCTCCAGGCTCTAGCCTTCAGACAACTAGAATTTCAAAGAACATGTTTATGTGGTTGGTGCTAGAGCATTTGGCTCAGGAAATACCATTGTTTGATCCTGGCCCTTAGGGAAAAGGAACTGAGAGTGCCTACAGACCGGTTTGTTCTTCTTTCATGCCAGGACTTTTCTGGAACAGAAGTATCCTGGCAATCTCGGAATTATTTCACCTTTTATGCCCCCAGACTCTTTCAACTTTTTTTCCTCCTCTGTCCCTAGGACAAGTTAGGAAGACATACCCCTAAAGAATCCTGACTCCAATACTTACTTGCTTTGTGAATGTCAACAAGTATCTCTGCCTCTTAACTTCTGCATCTGTAGTATGGGGATAAGGATTTATCTTATGGGGTTGTTGTGAGGATTAAATTGGTCATAGGTATAGTCTTTAGAACAGTGCACAGCACATCGTGAATGATCAACCTCTGTTAGCTGATAACACTACAATCAAAATAATAACTTTTATTATTATACGGAATCAAAATGTTAATTGCAGCCTCCTTTGTGTCCAAATCAAATGTTGTGAGATTCCTATAATCTGTATTTCTAGTATTTTCTTTTAGAGAAATCAAATGATTTAGAAGCTCTGTGATTCCTCATCAATAAGCTTATCAAGTCTAGTGCATGTAAGGAGAAGTTGGCCTAGTTCATCTGTCAAATCATGGTAACTGTGAAATAGGAAGGAACCAATATTTAGCCCTCGTTCTCCACCAGCTACCACCTACCATTTTTCCTGTCCTTTACTGTCATGCTTCCATGTGCCTCTGTGTGCCATCTCCATTTATTTGCCTGCTGGACAGCTACCATTTCCTCAACTAGCCACTGAAGCTGGTTTCCATTTAGATGCAACTTCCTAGCGTCTAAATCCAGTTAACATTTCTTTGTCTGCTGACTACTTTCACCTTCTAGAATCATTCCATTTGAAAGCTTCCATGGTCTTGCACTTTTCCTCTCTAGGCATCTTCTTTTCTACCTTTCTGGGTGCTGCTCCCTTCCTAGTATTTCTTTACTTTTTTTCAGACTTATTCTTTTGCCTAGCTATTACAAGTTGGTGTTCTTCAGATTCTATCCTAAGCTTTCTTTTCTGCTAACTGCAAATCTCTCTCAAGGGAATTTCATCCATTTCCAGGGTTCAATCTTTAGACAAATGGAGCTCTAGCACAGTTCCTTCCGCTGAGTTTCAAACTTCTATTTCTACCTTCTTACCACCTAAATGTCACAATGGTGCTTCAAAGCAAGCTTGTTTTATGGTGAACTTATCTCTCTTCACAGAATGACAGTACCCTGTACCCCATGTTTCCTCTCTCAATGGTGCCAGTGCATTTCAATTGACACAATATTTGAGGATCATCCTGGTATCTTGTTTCTGCCTTTCTCTCACCTCCTTTCCATCTGCCAACTTTACTTTTAAAATACCCCTGGGACCAGACTTTTGTTTTTTTCTCTCCATGTTGCTTCTATCCTGGTTTGGGTCACCAACATCTTTCTACTGATTGACTATTAAGCACTCCTAATTGGTCCCTTGGCTTTTAGTCTCAGTGTATCCAAATTATCTTCCACTGAGTTGCCAGAATTCTATTTTCTTTTTTTTTTTTTGTAGAGACAGAGTCTCACTTTATGGCCCTCGGTAGAGTGCCGTGGCATCACACAGCTCACAGCAACCTCCAGCTCCTGGGCTTAAGCGATTCTCTTGCCTCAACCTCCCGAGTAGCTGGGACTACAGGTGCCCGCCACAGCACCCGGCTATTTTTTTGATGCAGTTTGGCCGGGGCTGGGTTTGAACCCGCCACCCTCGGCATATGGGGCCGGCGCCCTACTCACTGAGCCACAGGCGCCGCCGAGAATTCTATTTTCTAAGTAGAAAACTAGCCCTAATGCTTTCATGCTTAAAACTCCTTATTGATTTCCACTATTTTTCCAGGTAAAATTGAAATGTCCTGAGCTTTGAAGATTCTATATGATCAAGGTCCTTAGTTCCTTGCTTACCCCCTGGCATCATTTCTGCCTTTCCTCAATCTCCTGCACTATTCCATGTGTCGGTCCTATTGATTTTTCAATTTTTCAATTCTCAGAATTGATCCTGAAACCCTTTTCTGGAACCCACTTCTCAGAGAACTACAGTTCATTCTTTAGGTCTCAGGTAGAGGTTTCTTATTCCAGGAAGATTTCTCTCATAGTCACATCTGGGGTAGGTTCTCTCCCTGGAGCCTTGGACAGCTCCACTCACAGCTGTTCTTCATGTGTAAAATGGGTCTAATATTAGAACCTATTCTACAGATTTGTAGAGAAGAGTAAATGAGAGGGTGTTTATGGAGTGTCTAGTACCTGTTGCATGTTTCACCACAGTTTAAGCTCCACAAGAACAAGGCTAGTCAGTCTTGTGCCCTGTTGCGTAGCTGACATTCTCTCTGTCTAATACTTTTTGAAGAAAGAATGAAAGCCTCTAGGTTGGTTTTCTAGGTAGGTTATAGGGGTAGAAGGCATCATTGGTGTCTAATGATGGAAAGGAGAAAGACAGAGAGGCGAAAGATTAGACATTAATTGAAAGAGTATATTCCTTAGAATTTTTTCCTCAACTATTTATCATAAAAATTTTAAATGGTTTTGAAAGTCATAATTCTTTAGGAAATTTGGAAAATACATTACTTAAAGAATATATAACCTAAAGAATTTATAACACCTATAGTTTAATCGTTCAAAAACTGCTATTAATATTTTATACTAGTATTTCCTTATAGTTTTCAATAAATACATATTTATACATGTATAAATATTTTATACTAATATTTCCTTATAGTTTTCCATAAATACTCAGTGGAAAAGGATTAAAAGGCACATAACTATTTGTCTAGTTAATTATTTATTTAAAAATCTGTATTTCTTATTTGAATTTCATCTGTGTAAGGGCAGAATTATGCCCACTGCTAAATGTTGAATATCTGCCACAGTGCAGATAGCAGCTCAGTAAAAATATATTGACTAAATTACTAGATATGATTTAGTATTTGAATATTTCAAAAATTTTAACATCTTGTGAATATTTCTCTGTAGCATTAAATATTTCTCTAATATTTTTGTTGACTGCTTAATAGTTTATCACAAAAGTGTCTCAGAAATGATTTTACCACTTATTTTTGGATATTTGGAACATGTCGGTTCTTCATTATTTTAATTAATATTGTTACAAACAGTCTTATGTATGATTTTATGCCTATATCTTAGATCATTTCCTTGGTCCTTTACTAGGACATCATCTTTGGAAAATATTCTGGAATTCTCTATTCTATTTCCCTTACATTGCCTGTAACACTTTCATGCTTACTGTTTTGTGACTTTTCCTTTCTCTCTGATGAACTTGGGATAAATAACACCCAAAGCCTGGGTGCAGCCTCAATCGCCTCCTCTAGTGTGGAGAGCTCCCCATGCTGAGAGGAGAACTTCCTGCTTCTGCCCTAGGAGCCAGCAACATCTACACCTTTGTCTTATTAAACACATCAGGTTACAGAGGCATAATAAAAATAGCTTATTATTTTTTGTTCTTCCTCCTTCTCCCATTCTCTCCTTCCTTCTTCCTTGCCCTTATCTCTTCCCCTCCTCCTCCCTCTTCCCCTTCCTCCTCCCACCATTTTAAGGAAGGAAAAGAAACAAAACATTTTGGACAACATTTTCATGTATTTATTATATATTGTGGGTAACTAAGGGAGAAATACAGGGAAGGAAAGGAAAGAGAACGGGGAGAGATGGATAGAAAAAGAAAATCTAAAAAAAAAAAAAAAAGAAAAGAAAAATACAATGAAATGAGACCAGAAACAACATTTTAAGGTCAGAAGAATAACTAGAGAATGAGAGGCAGGGAAAGAAGAAGAAAAAAAATACAGCAAAATCTTAGTGTAGCAAAATATATATGGGGGCCCATTTCTATATACCCCATTGGTTTAAGATTTGAAGATGCTATTATGATTCTATAAGTTTTATTTTTTTTTTTAATTTTTGCTTTTCTGTGGGGTCAATCTACTAAATTATTTCTATTTTTCCTCTGGGAAAATACTACTTTTAATACACTTAAATACTCCACTACCCTTTTTGGTTCGATATGTCTGAATCCCTATTAAAATGTGGGACTCTGAGTTGGACAGGGGCTCCAGAGTGTCTCTCACGTGGGCTGAGGAACAGAGTGCACAATAGGACTGTCACCTCCTGTGCTTGGCATGTGGAACTTCCCTTTACTGTCTTTTGGTTCCTGTCCATTTTGCTCTAAAATTTACAGTTTCTTGATCTTAGACCTCTTTACTCTCTTAGAAAAGTGACTGACATTCACCACATAATAAATTAGAATATGAAAAATTTAAATATTGATTTATTAATTTATTTAATAATAACAAAAATAAACTCACTCCATGGGAACCTAATTTACATAGTTGTAGAAAAATTTTTCCAAAGCAAAAAAATAATATTGAGAAAATGGGATTGCTTTTATCTTTTTGCATATCTCTTCAACATCTGGCTTAATACAGGATAGCTTGATTCTCATATCTGATTCTGCGTTTACTCAAATGCAATGTGCTGTTTTGTTGAAGTATGTCAATAAAATCTGCCCTCACTCAGGTTCATAGTTGAAAAAATGGGAACTATTTCATGGCCTTTTCATATGGTTGTGTATATTCCTCTTTGATATTGCGCTAAAACTGCCGAGTGGTAGTTTCTGAAAGATTAGTTGCAATATGGAATCTGAACCCATGTCAGTTAACTTTTTATACTTTATGATACATAACCCATTGGTCTAATTTACCCTTTGAATGGATATTTTATTCTTGTATGATTTTGCAGTATCATGTATTAGTCACTGGGAAAACGAGAGTTGTGCAGATCTTCCAAATATTGACACCTTTTACTCTACAATGCAGAAAAATCATATTTTAAAAATATTACCATCAATCTCATTCAAAAAATATTTAAGTATCTGGAACCTGACAAGTTCATAGCAGGCATAAATTTCCCAAAATTTACTAGAAAGCTTGAATTTTATTACTGGCAACAAACATTGGATTGGTAGTGATTTTTCTCGAAGTGACAGGGATATTTCATTCATTCCTGAGAAAAAATCTGCCCCATCTGAATAACCACACTTTGTCAGTCAGTCATTTTTTTAAGCAAAAATGAAGTCAAGAGTTAATTAAAGTAACGACGTTTACTGCCTAATAAAAGACATCATTAAGTGAAACTGGCTTCTTTTCCTGTCTGGGAGTGTGTGGCAGTGAAGAACACAACGAAGGCTTGCACGGTTGGCCGCCACTGTCTTGATTCATGCTGCTGCTTTTGCACCATCAGTGTCCATGTCAACAAAGTGAAAAAAGCAAAGGAGTATTACTCTGAAAATAGTTTTGACTTTGCAGACCCCTTGGAAGGATCTGGTGGACTGTCAATAATGCTGTGGACCACACTCCAGAACTGCCAGTATCCAGGATGCCTCCTAGTCATGCTAATGATATTAAGTTTTCCCCCTATCCTATCAGTGATAATAGGCTGGGGGTGGGGGATGGGGCGCTTCAAAAAAAATAACACTAATAGCAGCAGGAACCAAAGTGTCTCAGGTGCTATGCCAAGTGCTTTTCATACATTATCTCACAGCGACCCCTCAGGTAGGTTCTAGTTTATCCCCACTTTTAGATGAGGAAATTGAGAACCAGAGAAGGGTGCTAACATGCCTAAGATCACACAGCTGGTAGGTAGTGGAACCCACAGGCAACTCTCAGCAGTCTGCTCCAAAGCTCATGCTCTGAGCTGCTGTGTTATCACTGGAGAGGCTAATGGGGTGGGTGAGGTGAGGAGACGGTGTGCTGGAGAGGTAAGAGTTCAAAATGGGCTGAGTGGCTTGGACCCAAGGACCTAAGAAGTAGATCAAATGTTTCCTCCAATTCTCTTTTTCCCATCTTATTCTCCAAAAAGTCCTCAGCCATGGCTGGTCAGAGTTCTTATTTTTACTTCCTAGGTAAAGAAACTGAAGCTGTTCAGCAGACAAGGATCCCCTCAGAGGCCTAGCTGGGAGAGCTGCACCTTCTCACCCAATGCCCAAGTCTCAGCCTTTCTTGGCAGATTTCCCCCCGTGGGGTGTCATGCTGTCACATGGCATGGAGGCAGAACAGGCATTGGTGTTGAGACAGAGAGGCAGGGCAGGCCCATGGTGCCACAGAGTAATGATGACCCCAGGCCCAGGCACTAGTCTGACCAGCAGTGATAGTTCTCACCGGGGTGTCTGTGACTGAGACTCAAAGCTATTTCCTATTCTGGGGGTGCAATTCCACATTAAACCAGAAACAGTTTTATCTGCCAACAGAAAAGGAGGCATGGTGGTGGGGAATGAAGCAAATAGGCTGGAAAAGTAACTGGTGCCTCCGAGTCTGCTGACAAAGAGGGAGGTTGGAAGGCACAGAGAAAAAGAAGGTCAAATGCAGCCTGGATTTCTTTCTCAATGGAAGGAGAAACTGAGTCCTTCAGAGGGGAAGGAACTTGCCATAAGTCACGTAGCCCATAGCCTGTAAAGAAACAATGCCAAATGCCATGCTGGCTGCAATCCCCTGGTGATTGACTCACAGCACTCTCAGCAAAGAGGCCATATTCAGATAAATCAAAGCCAGCTAGCTGGAGGATCCCTCTGGTCTCTCAGAGCAAACAGGCAACTGCTAGCCAGGGTTACTTTGCAAGTAGCTCAGGCTCTGGAGACTGCTCCCCTTCCATGACATTCTTGTGAATCCTGGAACTGAGAACCAGGAGGGAATTCCTTTAGTGTCTCAGGACCCCTGTCCCGTATTCATAATCATGTTGCTCCTGCATATCTCTCTGCGTGTTTAAATTTCAAGTGGGTTCTATGTTTGGTTCAATCTGAGATTTCTACTCTTCCAATGAGTCAATTTTGTCTTTGTTCTTTTGTTTATGTACCCTAGACAATCAACGGTTTCTGAAAGTTGCAGGCCTCCTGGATACGGAAGAGGGGAAATTTTAGGACAGTTCCTGAATGGTCAGGCCTTCAAAGTCCCCTTCAAGGCCAGCTGTATAGCCACCGGGATAAAGGGGGAGATCCTTCTCAACCCAGCGTCTGCCACAGAGGAAGATGTCTGTTCTCAACTCAGAATTCCCACCCCGCCTCCCTCACCCAGGCAGTAACCCTAAGGGTCTTCCATAAGTGGAACTGTTTGGGGGAAATTTTTCAGTAATAAGGGGAAAGATTGCCAGCTCCTCCACTCCTTTCCTCACCAACAAGGTAAATTCTGGATTTTAATAATCAGGATTTAATTCCTTAACTTTAGATTTTGTTCACCAGGACCAAAGAGAGAGCATTTTATCTCCTCCCTTTCCCCTTCCTCTTCCCTTCCTCCCCCTTTATCCTTCCTCCTCCTCCTCCTTCTTTCCATGAATTTTTATTGACAATCTGCTATGTTCAAAGCCCTATTTTAAGAGCTGGGGGTTCAGCAATGAATGAAGCGAACAAATTCTGCTCTGGTGCAGCTGACATGCCTTGGGGGAGTCAGGCACGCTTAATGGGCTGTCTGTCTGTGTGTTAAGCAAACACAAGTTAAGGGCCTAGGCGGCCCAGGGGTCCTCAAACTATGGCCCGCAGGCACCCATGAGGCGGTGTGATTGTATTTGTTCTCATTTTGTTTTTTTACTTCAAAATAAGATATGTGCAGTGTGCATAGGAATTTGTTCATAGTTTTTTTTTTTTTTTGTAGAGACAGAGTCTCACCTTACTGCCTTCAGTAGAGTGCCATAATGTACACAGGACTCACAGCAACCTCTAGCTCTTGGGCTTCCGCGATTCTCCTGCCTCATAGTTTTTTTTTTTTTAAACTACAGTCTGGCCCTCCAACGGTCTGAGGGACAGTGAATTGGCCCCCTGTTTAAAAAGTTTGAGGACCTCAAAGTGACATTTTAGATGGAGTAGTTAGAAACAGACTTGGAGTTAGGGCTAAGGGTTTGGAGTAAAGATCTGAAGAGGTGATATTTAAAAGAGACCTTGCTGAAGCGAGATAACATATCCTGAAGTATCTGGGGAAAGAGTCTGCTACTTGTCAGCAAGTTATCCCTAAAATGGAGCGGGGCTGCCTTCCAGTCACAAATCCCTGTTGTCACGTGCCTTTTCCACATTTTTTTGTTTTCTGAGAAGACAGAGTCTTACTCTGTCTGCCAGGCTGGAGCACAGTGGCATCATCTAGCTCACTGTACCCTTAAACTCTGTCCCAGCCTCCTTGGGTAGCTGGGACTATTGGCATGCATGATGACGCTCAAGTAAATTTTTCTAATTTTTTGTAGAGATGAGGTCTCTTTCTGTTGCCCAGGATAGTCTCAAGCTCCTGGCCTCAAGTGATCCTCCTGCCTCAGCCTCCCAAAGTGCTGGGATTACAGGCATGAGCCACCACACCCAGTTGTCCTCAGCATTCTTGACGACCATTCTTAGGTCCAAACCAAACCTTCTTATCCCAGTGGGTCTGACTGTTATTTCAGCCTAAAGTTACCTTTCAGATTAAATTTACTTTAAAGAACAAAAACAAAACAAAAATACCAGCCCTTATAGGATGCGGGGTTAGTTGACTATGTCTTTGATTCTTCTGCTGTTCTTAGTCCTCCCAGGATTCTGGAGCCCTAGAGTTGTAAGTGACCTCTCAGGTCAGATGCCCCAAACCCCTTATTTTACAAATGGGAAAAGTAAAGCCTAGGCATAGGAAGGGCCATGGTTTGGGCTGGTTATAGTTTGTTACCAAAAGGGCAGAGTGGGCACAGATGCTCAAGGACCCTGCTTGTTCTGTGCCCTTCTTCCTTCCACCTCCCACCACCCCATGTCACCTTTAATCCACATCTACTTTATATACTTGGAGAGTAACAATAATAGCTCATGTTTGCACAGAACTTGGGTTTCCTCTTGCAATGTTGTTCTGTTCTTTTCTAAGGACATTTTCTGAGAAGGAAAACTCTCTGTAGGTTTCTTTTTTTTTCATTTAAACTAAATATTATCTTTTGATTTATGCCAGGCTCTGTGCTAAAGGACTTACACTCAGTATTTCATTTAACCCTCACAACCCCTTTGTGAGGCATTATGATAATCATTCTTACTAAAAGAGTGGGAAGCTCAAGTTCAGAGAGGTTGAGTGCCTTATCCAAAGTCACACAGCCAGAGAATGGTGGAAGTGGAATATGAACACAGAGCCTGTAGACTCATCCACTAGGCTAGTCTGCCATCTACCATCAGTCAAGGCAGAGTGTGCCTATGGAGGCATCTGTCCCTTCAGACTTATTGGAGTCTCTATCTCCTTGACTATTTTGGTACTTTTTCTAACTGTCATTGTCATAGCAGGTGGGCCATGCAAGAAGCCTTTCCCTCTGAAATTCCTGACCCATTGGTTGGGAAGCTTAGCATCACCTGACCTTGGCATCCTGTCCATATGTGTTGCAATATGAAATGATGGCTTGACCTAAAGATCACCTGCTATGGGCTGGTCAGCAGTCTAAGACATATGAATCCTCTGTCCAATAGGAGCACTGTGCTCTGGCTGGTGATTGGCTGAACCAGTCAGGCCTTTTCTCTTGGAGAGCAGTAAGAAAAAGCAAGGTATAGAGCATGCTCTAATCAGAGGTGGTGGCAACAAACACCCAGTGCTTATGGGCAGACACGGTAAGAGTTAAAAGCATTCCAAAGATGGAACTCTTGCCTCCATTGGTTTTGGCTCTGTAGCTTCCTTACTTCTCATGAATCCTTAAAATAAACTTCTAGTAAATGAGTAACATGAGTGAGTCTCTGACCATGCTCTCTGGAAGAGGCCAACAGGCCCTCTTCAGTATGTCTCCCAGTAGATGCAGTAGGTGGCTCAATTGGTCACACCCTAGCACTCAGCAACCATTTTATGTTGGGCAGAACTTCCCTCGTTACTGGCCCTTGGATAGACCTGAGATTAGTTTCCCCAAGGGTGGCTGAGCAACTATCTGGGAAGACTCCTGAGGGCCACTTCAGATCTGCTGGATCAGAATGTCTGTGGGTGTTGCCTGAGACATCTTATCCAAACTTGCCAGATGATGTTATTGCTAAGTGCTTTTTATGAATTTTTAAAGTTTGAAAACAATGGCCATAGGTAGCTGCTTTTGGAAATCCAGATTGTCCCACATGTGGTGAGCATGCAAAATGAGGGGGAAGAAACTGTGTTCCTCCGGTCTAAGGCTTTGCCTGGTTGAACCCTCCTTTGTGGGGTGTGGAGGTGGAGAGCACTGGCCCACTGCAGGCAACACTTGCTGATGGGTGTCAGGAACTGGTTACGCCTCAAATTACAAAATATCACCCATGAACTGTGTCTGCAAATTGCAGAAGAAATGTTTTTGGAAGGATTTTGAGTTATTTTCCAACTTTTGATGTTCAGAAGTCTTCACACGCACATAAAAATCTGATTTCTAACTTCTCTAGAAAATCTGGGAGATTTAGTAGCCTGCTGGGCCTTCACTGTGTTTGGCAGCCAACAACTGCTATTGAATACAGATGCCATCTTTAGACAGGGCTTGAGGGCTCCTCTTACTTCCGGGGTCCTCCTTTTCTGCTAGTCAGTGGTTCAAACAAAACGGGAGTGAGCACATTTCTTTGTAGATATGAAGAATATTCCTTCATATGTAATAGATCAACTTAGCAATTACCTTAAGAAAATCATAAATGGGGTGCCGGCCCCATATACCGAGGGTAATGGGTTTGAACTTGGCCCCAGCCAAACTGCAACAAAAAGTAGCCAGGCGTTGTGGCCGGTGCCTGTATTCCCAGCTACTAGGGAGGCTGAGGCAAGATAATTGCCTAAGCCCAAGAGCTGGAGGTTGCTGTGAGCTGTGATGCCATAGCACTCTACCGAGGGCAACAAAGTGAGACTCTGTCTCTAAAAAAAAAGAAAATCATAAATGAAGATGGCTCCCTTTACTCCTGCCTGACGTGTGCGTGATCCAAAAGGCATTTGACTTGGGGTGCAGGACACTGACTTCCAGACCCCTCCTTGGGGCTATAGCCAGAGACCTCTTAAGAGTTCACAAAAAATAAGAAAACAAAAAAAAGAGGGTATTTGTTGTTAGAAAATTGGATATTAGAATCCATTTGTGGAGTCCAACATCTTCTTCGTACAGAAAGAGAGCATGTGGTTTGGAAAGAGAGGAGCCCTCCTGGAGGTCACCATGGAAGTAGGGCATAGCCAGGGGGGCAACACAATCCTCACTCCCAGGGCCGGGCTCTTCCAAGTACATCATATAACTATCCCCATCCTTTATTTACAACTGGCACGGTTTCCTCACACTTGGACACATTATCTTTTTCTGGGTATTCGCAGTATTCCAAGTACAGTTCCAACTAAAGTGTCTTATAAACTATCTGATTTAGTCATTATCCTTATTTAGCAAGTGAGGAAATTTGCTAAAGTTTACAAAGTCATGTAGCTTATTAGTGGATGAGAAGGAACTTGAGTCCAGGTCTGGGTGCAGTCGAAGCCTGAGGGCTTCCCTGCTGTGCTGTTCAACACCAACCAATCCAGTAACCCTGGCAGGAAGGAGCCACATTGTTTCCATTTTATGGATGGGGAAAGTAAGAAGATAAGTGTCCTGCCCAGGATGACACAGCTAGTAACTGATACAGTCAGGACTAAAATCTGGGGCTGGCTCCAGAGCTGGTGCTTGTAACTGTAGCCCTGTAGCCTCATTTGCTTCTCTCCTGCACTGGGCAGAAAACTTCCATCAGAGCACTTCTAGTACTTCGTGTGGAATCACCTGGTAGAACTCAGTGTGTACCCAGGGTGGCATGCTGGGGCATGTCTGTGTGGTTCTGTAACAATGCAGTATTTTGCACCAACACACAGAGACGTGGCCAGATCCTGGACGCTCAGGTGAAGTGTCACCCACAAATGGAGAATAGGAGTCCATAGGCAAGAGGGGCCTTCTCCAATGTCACTCTTACAACACTAGAGCCAACCATCTCCAGAGCCTCTCTCTCCTAGAGAACAGGGTCCTGACTTCTTTTTGCATGACTCTTTCACTTTCCAACCCCCAAAGCTAGTTACCGCCTATTTATTTTTTAATTGTTTTATTATTTAAAAAAATTTTTGAGATAGAGTCTTAGTCCACCACCCTGGATAGAGAGCTGTGGCATCATAGCTCACAGCAACCTCAAACTCTTGGGCTTGAGCAATCCTTTTGCCTGAGCCTCCTGCGTAGCTAGGACTGTAGGCACCCACCACTATCCCTGGCTAGTTTTTAATAGAGATGGGGTCTTGCTCTTGTTCAGGCTGGTCTGGAACTCCTGAGCTCAAGCAATCCACCTGCCTTTGCCTCTCAGAGTGCTAGGATTATAGGTGTGAGCCACCCTGCCCGGCCCCCTCTTATTTCACAGGAAAATGCTGTGAAATTCTGATTGTCTTTTGTCATCATCATTTCATTTTGTGAAAGATGAAGTGTGACTTCTCATCACTCAGAATCCCAGCACTCCAGAAAACGAGGACTATATCAGTGGTTCTCACAACATGCTCCAAAGTTTCCTGTTAGGCACTTCTGAGGTTTTAAAGATAATAAGGCCTTTGTCATCAAGAGTAAAGATTCAAATTATCTAATGGACTTTTAAGATTCAAATTGACTAAAGGATGTTAATCACTCAATTACAAAATGTATTTTATATATTGGGGTTTAGTGCAAAATGTCATCTTAAAGAAAGAACTCTGCTACTAAAAATAATAATGGAATTCTCTTTTCCTAAAATGTCATGATTCACAGAGCCATAGGATACATCTTTTCAGAGGAAGAAAGTAATTGTGATTCAAAGTCCAATATCCCAGCAAAGTAGAGGAGACCAAATATTCACCTTACCAACCACCTTGCTGAAAGAGGGTCCTGCCTTCCTGCATTCCCACATGGATGTGCTGGGCCAATGGCAACGAGTCTTCCATCCTGGCCAGATGTACATCAACTTGCCTTATTTACCCTGGAGCCCCTGGAATACCAGCTACCCCTCGGCAGGAGGGTCTGAGCCACCTGGCCGCTCTACTATTCGGGCTTGCCTGTAGGATTCTCTACGTCTGTCCTCTAGGTCCTGGAACCCAGAGCCTGGCTGCAGATTCTGACCTGGAGACCCAGGGCTAAGTCTTCAGGGGACTGGGGTGAGAAAGGAACGGTGGTGTGAGGGTTTCTGGAAACAGAGCTGCAGGTGATATTTCCTTCTCTGTGAGTACAGGGATCCTTAAGGTCTGTTTACACAGTAACAAACTAGAGAAAAGCCAACAGATGAAGCAGATATATACTCAGGCCTGCTTTCCTCCTCTTCCTATCCAGATGGGGAAGGCAATGCATGTGTATGTGCACACACGTATACACACGCACACACACACACTCAGATTCACACTTGGTTTGGTTCAACTGTAGTTTTTAGTAAAGTGGTTTAACTAGTCTGGTCAGAGAACCTGCTTCTTATCTCTGGCTATTCTCGCCACCTCTCTTGCTTGTCTTTATCCACAAGCAGATTAATAACCACCGGCTCCTCCTTGTTACAGCCAAGCTTGGCCTGCCTGGCCAGCTCACCCAGCCACGGATCACTCCTGTGACTCATCTCTTCAATGCCATCAAGGCCAGACTCCATATCCCCAGACACTAGAGAGAGCGGAACAGCAGGCCTGGAGGGCAGTGCATTGTTCAATGCAAGCCTGTCTCTTTATAGGTGGGAGAGGCTGGAGGAGGAAGTGGCAGTTTTATCTTTCAGGATTAGAAGCTAGAGTTACCTAATTCCAGAAACTATGCTGACTCCAAGGCTTAGGGAGACTCCTTGCATGGAGATGACTTCCGTGGAAGGGACTCTCAAAATTTCTCCCGCCCTTATCTGCATTTGGATTTTCAGTCTCTGTTTCCAGCAGTCAGTGGTACTTGGCCGCTTGTATGTCTATGAGCATCCACCAAATGTGGACTCTGATTCCTGACAAGATCAGACTTGGTGCTATTCTCCTTCCCGTATCCCAGTCCCTCTGTCCTCCTCTGCCCTCTCCTCTGCTCAGGCTGCAGCAGGAGCGTCCCTCTTTTGGTCAGTCAGGGAGCCTCTTTGCTCCATCTCTGACCCTCCCTTTCCCTGCTTACTGTGTTAAATCAACACCCAATGGTGTGCTGAGCTGTGTTTATGCTTTTAATCTGCTTCTGACATCAGATCTTTGTTTTCTGTCTCCCATCTCAAATCCACTGTGCAAAGCATTGCTGTGTTCATCTTCTTAAAGCCCTGGCCAGATCTCAGCACTTCTTCTTACAGACCATCATTGACTTTCTGCTGCTGGAGAGAGGCAGGGCCCTATTGTTTGGCATGGCCTTCAAGACCCTCTGTAATATCAGAAACTTCCTGTGATTCCTCTTTATGTTTCCAACTCTCCACCCAAACTGAACTATTCCCAATTATTCCCAATGTCCCCATTGCTTTCCATGTCTACACACTTGTCCTTTTTGTTTCAAATCCCCCAGTCCTCCCCTTCCCCCCACAAAGCTCACCCTCTTGTCTTTTAAGGTTTAGCTCAAATGCTGTCTCTAGGAAGGCTGTCTCTACAGCCTCCCTGAACAAAATCTTGCCCCCCTCACACCACCTTCATACCCATTCACCAGAAAGAGAGGGAGACTCTCACTCTGTGACAACTATTTATGGAACACTTATTATGTGCCAGACACTGTGGATATTCATTCATACATTGTTACAACTTCTGGCAAATACTGAGTGCTTACCATGTGTCAGGCACTGTCTTGATACAAGAGACATAATGCTCACTATTAGAATATAATACTAGGTAGTGATAAGTGCAAGGAAGAAAGTACATAGAAACCAGCTGAGTCTGATTCACAGGGAGGATGACAATAAATGAGTGAGGAATGAATGGGAACCACCAGGTCCTGTGACCTGGGGGGTGCCCACTCCAGAGATTTGTAGGCCTAAATGGTCCCTCCTGGGAGCAAAAGTTCAGTAAAAGCCTCAGGCAACTCTGTGGCTTCTGCATCCTGACTCCTTCTTTGATGTTGCTGGGCCTCCTTGTCCCGCTCGCTGTAAGGGAAATGCAGACACAAGGTGGACTCCTTCCAGGGCACGCAGACACAGGGCTCCCTGTGGCTGCACCCTGGAGGCTCTGTCCCCAGCCAAGCTCCCTTGCTGTTGGAGGATGAAATGCATATCCAGACTCCCTGGGAGCTTAGGCAGTGCAGGCAATCAGAACAGAGCCTGCTGAGGAAGGCAAGGGCATCATGGATCCTTCTGTTAGCAGGATTGCCAGTGTTACCTGAGTTAGCTCAGGTGAGTAGATGGATCTGTGGAAATCATAGCAGATTGGCCGCCTCCCCCGTGCTCCACTCCCTTAGGTTCCATCCTGTGGCATGTGCTCCCCACACTTCTCCATGATGACGATGATGATGGCCACCACAGCCACCACCACCACCACGAGGAATGCTCACTGAGGCTCTGTGCTGAGGGCTTTCTGTGGTTTTTCTCACTCATTGCTCACACCCAGTCCTGGAGGTAGTTACTGCCATTATCCTCATTTTATAGCTGAGGACTATCAGGCTTAGAGAAGTTAAGAAGTTTGCACACAAAGCACACCCAGTCCATGAGGGTGTTGGAATTCAAACCCAATCAGATGCTGGATGCCGGGGTCCCTGTGTGCTTAGTGACATAACAGTACATAGTCTCCTATGCTGCTAAAATTTTACCTCACCCAAGACTTCATTCAAATATCACCTGTACCATGAAGCTTTCTTTCCATGTGTACAGCACCCATGACTGACCTGAGCCGTAGCTGCCATCCATTCATTCAACATTTACTTCTTATTCACTATATGCTCTTTGAGCCTGCCTCTGGACTGGGCTCTGGGAAGAAGAACTCTGCCCTTCTTAGGAAGCTCTCTGTCCAGTTACTGCAGGGCCAGATCATGGCCACCAGGCTAGTCTGCCTGCAGCTGTAGCCACCATCACTTCCAGAGCCTGAAAAAGTCATGGGTCTTTTCCTATATTCAGATAATCAAAACCAGTAACAATTCAGGCCAGACACATGGAAATTCAGCAAGATGCAAAATGAACAGGTGGAGAACTGGCAGGGAGTTCCGCCAGGTCAAGCAGTGCTGGAGGGAGATATTACCTTTCTAATCCTTGCACCCCTCTCTGCAGCAATCCTGTGGAGACAACCTTCCGAGTCCTCTGAAGAGAAAGGAAGGGATCTGTGTAAGCCGAACACTGTGTATCATTCTGGTGTTGGGGTCTTTGCCAAGTGTTCATGAAGTGACTTTAAGTAAGACCCTACTTCTTTCCCCCAGGATACTGTTATTTCAGCACCTCCAAGACTAACCTGCCTGAAACATAGAAGGAACCAAGGTTAGGCCTTACCTTGTCACATTCCCAAGTTCAGTACAAAAGAAGCATTCCTTATTTCCACCCCACCAAGAAAAGGGATGGTATTTCCTTAGCCAGTTAGGAGACATTTAAAAGGATACTTGGGAAGAAATTTGCTGAAAAGAGGCCTTAAAAGCTATCTGGACACTGTAATCCTTTTTCTCAGTCCCTTCCCAAGAGTGATCTGACTGGTTCTGTAGGATCCCACTGGAGGTGATGCTTCTCAGCTTTTTAATGGAATAGACGGACCTTTGACAATCACCGGAAATCTGTATGATCACTCAAAAATAGCACACACAATTTAGTATACAATTTTAGAATATTCCAGGCTTTCCTGAAGTGCATTCATGAGCCCAAAGTTTGTTGTTCCCAAAGTGATATATGCAAGCAAGAGAATTTTAGGCAGTACATGAACAAATATTTTTTAAAATTTTAATTCCTACTTATTTTAATATGAATGACATCATAATTAACACATTGGATCTGTTAACTTGTTCAATTTCCTTGTCTTTGTGCTTGGGTGTTGGAGTGGCCTACTTCTTGGCTCCTAGAATCTCCCTCTGTCTTACTGTGTTCCCCAAATGATGTTTCTGGCTGGGACAATCCAGCCTGACATGGTTGGAGTCCACTTTCCCCCATCTCACTGAGAGTGGCTGGGGCAGAGATGTCTCTAGTCTGGTACCTTGGACCTCCTGTCATCTGTGAGCTTGTTAATGTTTCTGCTTGGGATGAGGTGCACCCAGACATTATGATGGAATTGAAGTCCTTTTTTATTTATCATTATTTATTTATTTGTTTGTTTTAGAGACATGGTCTTACTCTGTCACCCAGGCTGGAGTGCAGTAGCACAATCATAGCTCATTGTACATTCACATTTTGGGGCCCAAGTCATCCTCCCACCTCAGGCTCCAGATATATGCAGCTAAATTTTAAATTTCTTTGTAGAGACCAGGTCTCGTTATGTTGTCATGGCTGGTCTCAAACTCCTTGGCCTCAAGCCATCCTTCCACCTTGGCCTCCCAAAGTTCCAGGATTATAGGCACGAGCCACTGCATCCAGTGTGAAGTCATTCTTAAGAAGAGCATTAAGTAAATGATCAATGATTCTTGAGGAAAGCCTACACACACGTGAGGATGTGTTTGATGCACTACTCTCATTTTTTAGAATCTCTAACTCAACAGTCAAATTTCACAATGAAGTTAACTGAGGCCCAGAATGTTAAGTGACTTAAGGGTTCTCAATAATCAGAGATAGAGTGGGAGAAAATCTCCAGGACACTAGATTCCTAAGCCTGAGTTTTGTTTTTTTTTTTGGTAACACCATTAGTTTTCTTGCTTTCTGCTTGTGTAATTTTAACCTCAAATAGGGGAAAAATAATGAAAATGAAAAGTTCATTTGGGTTCATTCTGGGAGCACAGAGTAAGCAGCAGTAACTTCACGTAGCCAGTTAGACTGCTGCCATTTTACAAGGGCTCTTACAAGTATTTTCCTTACACTTTTTTCACTGCTTTATACTTATAAACGGAAAACATTTTTTCAAGATGCTTGTCATTCCTCCCACATTGTTAGAGATTTGCCTGTGTATAGTCTCAGGAAATGATTTGATGTTCTCCCCTGGGAGTTTATTCCACTTAGCTAGAATCATAAGAGAGAATTAACTTTGTATGTTATGAGGCTTCTTTTGATTTGGGTTGACACTGTGCTTGCTGGTCTGGTTGCCAAGTTGAAAACAAATGGTATATAAAGACTTTCTTTAAATCTTCTACAGGGATCAGTCCACATGGGGAGCATGGTACTTGGTTCTGAATGCATGGCTTTCAGGGGGACATGGACACAGGGGACTGTCCAGAAAGAGGGTGACAGAATGGGAGGAGACTGCAGCCCCATCAGGGGAGCAGCAGCTAACGGAATTGGCTGGCCTGTGGACAGAAGGCTGCAGAGGCCATCCCAAGGTCATTGTTTTCAGCTCTTTGAAGGGCTGTTGGAGTCAGAGCAGGGCAGGCAGGCTGTGCTGCATGTCTGCAGAGCCTTAGGCTACAGACACCGTCTGCCACCTGAGGGGCTGGGAGCAGAGTAGGCAGGTGGACACCTGGGAGAAAGTGAGGAGGGCAAGGCAGAAGCTTTAGGGAATTGTCATCATGCAGGAATGCAGGCTAGAAATTTGACTCTTTAAATGTAAAATCTTCTGATTATTTAACAGTGGTAATAGATTTTAAATACATTTGAAAACATCATGCTGCCAAAACCATACCTGTGGGGTTAGACCAGGCCTGCAGACTACCATTTTGTAACTTATGCCTCATGGGTCATGGGTTACTTTAGCATTCCCAGCTACCACTCCAGCACTGGAGCCTGTACGTGGCTTCCCCTTTCTTGAGTGGCAGTTCCTCTGGTATAGTCTTGTGTTCAGGGTTGAGGATACACAGTGGCTCAGGAGGGCATTTTTACTACTCTTTAGAAGGAAGTGTGAGACTCAGGGACAAGAACCCTGAAGCTCCAAAGATTGGGGGTATAGGGAGAGCCAGGCAGTCCAGAGAACATGGAGAGGTGGCAGGTGTCTGGAAATATCATTGACCAGAGGCAGGAGATCTGAGTTTTAATGCTACCTCTGCAATTTCCTAGCTGTATGTCCTTGAACCAATAAGATTGCTGGGTCTCTTTCCTCCCCTGTATAATAAGAGATGGTAGTGGATGGGGTCCTATGATGTTGTAGCAGCCACTCCTCCTCACTCTCGACCTGTCTTTATAGGATTTCCAAGTCCTCATATCCAGCGTGACTTTCTCCAGTGTACTTCCACCAACCCTAAGAACTCACTGTGCAGAGCCAGCCTGGGTCAAGTTACCCTTCCCTGCCGTCCCAGCATTCTCTCTCCTTTGAATGCCTTCCTACTTTCCCTACCCTTTTAAGCCTTACTCATCTATTCCCCTCACAAGCCTGTCCTGATCCCATGCCAGGTCTATTCCTTTGTAATATGCACCATTCCATCTGAGTGCTCACTATTTTTGCTATATTCATTAATTTGATCGTTTTTTAATGTCTCACGGGTTAGATTTTCTAATGGTCTTATCTAACTCTGATATTCTGTAATTTTGGGATGGACAACCAGTGAGGGTCAGTGCACAGAGCAGAGGTTCTTAAGCTTTACTATTACCCCATGAACCCAAGAGGGTACAATACACACCCAGCACGAGCCTACTGGTTTGAGAAGCACTCATGCAGAGGCTAAGAGAACAAACCCAGTCTTGAAACTTGCCATCTGTGGGACTCTTTGGACAAATCACACTGAAATTCAGTTAACTCATCTGGAATTTCATGTGTCAATTTGACTGCCCCATGGGATGCTCAGACATTTGGTTAAACATTAATCTGCATACATGCGTCAGGGTGTATTGAGATGAGATTAACTTTAAAGTCTGTAGATTAAGTAATGTAGATTGCCTTCCTTAATGTGAGAGGCCCCTGTCCAGTCTGGTGGAGACTGGAATAGAAAAAAGATGGCTGCTATTCCTCCGAATAATGGAGAATGTGCTTGCCTGCCTTTGAGCAGGAACATTTCTTTTTTCTTGCATTTATACTAGAACTGAAATATTGCTCTTCCTGGATTTTGAAACTGCAACTTTTAAGCTTGAATTATACCATCCATTCTTCTGGGTCTCCAGCTTGCCAACTGCTGATCTTGGG
The DNA here is from genome assembly GCF_027406575.1 of Nycticebus coucang. Classification (NCBI taxonomy): domain Eukaryota; kingdom Metazoa; phylum Chordata; class Mammalia; order Primates; family Lorisidae; genus Nycticebus; species Nycticebus coucang. The sequence continues at coordinate 48,913,526 of NC_069796.1, read as the reverse complement.
ACTTGTCAGCCTCTATAATTACATAAGCCATTTTTTAAAAATAATAAATCACTTAGAAAAAATGTATATATACACACACACCCCATCCTACTAGTTTTGCTTCTCTGGGGGACCCTGAATAATATAGTAATAGCTTCCTTATTTTGGGAGGAATAAGTAGGTTAAATCCCTTATTAATTGTTGGGCACAAAGCAAGCATGCCATACATGGAAGCCATAAGAATATTTCAAAATCTAAGTCAGAACATCCTCAGGATATAGATTCCAGCTGGAGTTTTGGATGTTTGCTGTCTTTACCAATTAGCACCTCCCTCCTCACTGCAGGACTCAGGGAAATATAAGGCTGAATCAACTAGTGGTGATTTTGTCCCCAGGGACATTTTGCAATGTCTAGAAATGTTTTATGTTGTTACAATTGAGGGAGGGAGTGGTGCTACTGGCTTGTAGTGGGTAGAGGGCAGAGAAGCTGCTGAAATGCAAAGGGCAGGCCCATGACTAAGAATTATCTGGTATAAAATGCCAACAGTAGGCTAGTGAGTAAAGACAGTATGTATAATATGCATGTATGATAGGGCATATCCTAGAGCCCATATGCATACAATCAACTGACTGCCCAAACACAAAGCCCTGTGGCCGACTCCCAGCCATCAGCCAAACTGATTCACCACTACCCTCCACCCCCCACTCCGCCCCCAAGGCTGACTTACTGGAATGAGAAAGCAAGCGATTGATCTACGCACAACTCTTCAGGAAAGTAAAGCTTCAGGGAAGCTGTGTGTCCTTGATGTCCTATACAATGTGGTCATGCAACATGACATACATTTGCTCCCACACCCTCTTCCTGCCTAAGCTTTCCAATACTGCGCAGTTCCTGTCCCCTGGAAACTCTAGGAAAGCAAGAGGCCGGGAGGTTGCAGGCAGCAGGGAAATGGCATGAGGCCCGGTGTTGTGCTGAGCTACTGACTGCTCAGGTGGCTTAGGTTGATGCACTTTCCCCTTTTTGGCTTTAATTCATGCATCAGTGAAATGAGAGGCTGGGATGAAATGACCTTGTAAGTGTTCCTTCTGTTCAGACGGTGTAGGGTTGACTCTTAGTAGGGCAAGATTGGAATTTCCTTACGGAGAGTTTATTCTCCCACGAATACACAGAACTTGGGAACATGAGCTTTAAAATTAGAGAATTTGACAAATCTAGGTTGGAAATCCTACCTTCTTCTCGTACTTTGATATAATTCTTAGAAAGTTATTTAAATGGAAATAATAAAACTACTTATCTTGATAAGCTGATGCAAGATTAAAAAAGATGTTTGAATAAGTCTCTGACAAAGAAAAAGCACTTAATAAATAGAAGCTGCTATCATTATTATTAGATACTGCATTGTGGTGGTAGAAGCTTCAATAGTGAATGCACAAAAAACATGATTAAGAAATGGTCTTTATTTATTTTTTATTTTTTTGAAACAGAGTCTCACTCTGTTGCCCAGGTTAGAGTGCCGTGGCCTCAGCCTAACTCACAGCAACCTCACACTCCTGGGTTCAAGTGATCTCCCTGCCTCCTATAGGTGCCACCACAACGCCTGGTTAATTTTTCTGCTTTTAGTAGTGATGAGGTCTCACTCTTGCTTACACTGATCTTGAACTCCCGAACTCAAGGGATCTTCCTGCTTTAGCTGTCAGAGTACTAGGATTACAGGTGTGAGCCACTGCGTTGGGCTGAAAAGTGATCTTTATGACAGAAGAATTTACAAGTCACCAAGAGAATCAAGTCAGTGAAGGATGAGAGGGCTCAAAAGAAGCATAGCGCCTGGGCTGCAAGGCAGGATTTTGAGGAAGAAGTTCATGCCAACTGGAGAGACAGAGAAGGCTTTGGTGGAAAAAGTGGAGTGCAGAGAAGGGACATTCCAAGATATATTGGGAAATTATCTCAAAATGTTTTCTGGATTCTAAGTATGTGCTCTTTATATTCCTAAGCTATAGTTAAATGGGACAAGCAAGTTTCCTCTGTGGTTCTCGTTCAGCCTATAAATGTCTGTGAAACTGATGGATTCCACACATACTTTGTTTTGCCTGACCTGTCTAGCAAAGAAACTGGAAAGAAACAAAATAAAACAAACAAACAAAAAACCCCAAACAGCAAATACCTACATCCAAATAGTTCTAGTCCGCAAGTCAGCAGACTGGAGACCTTCAAGTTTCATTTGAAGTGTCCAAAAGGAGTCCTTGGTAGCAGGACACAAGTACACAGATAAAGGAAAAAGGAAGGGGCAGAAACGAGCAGGTGTCTTTTCTAGCCAGTAATTCAAATGGGGAGATCAGGGAATGAATGCCTTCTAATGAACCCTCTATGCGCCCTGCGAGGCTTAAGCTTTGTGGGCCCAGCCACTCCCAGAGCTCTCAGAAAGCAGAGCTATCTTTACAGGAAGAGAGAGGGAGACAGGCATGACGACACACAAGCAAAGGATTTGAAGCAAGTCCTGCACAGTGAAAGAGAACCACAGGCCTGATGTGACAGCCCAGCCTCCTCATGTAAATGAGGCAGCTAATGGGGTAGACTATGGCTCTGGCTCTGCATTTTACCTGCTGTGGTATCCTTTACTTCACAGGCTGTAATGAGGATTAAACAGGAAGCCACATGCAAAGGGACTGTTGTAAAAGGCAAAGTGTTCCATATACGTAGTTAAACACAGATATGTTACTGTTATTATTTCAGAGATGAGGAAACTGAAGTGCAGAAGGGAAGGTCTTTGCCTGGGACGTGAACAAATGGTAGAGCTGGAAGTTTCTGTCTCCTCAGGCTGGGTGGGCAGGTTGCTGTCAGGGGCAGGGTGCAGGCAGGCCAGGGTCACCTGAACAGCCAAAGCCCTGTACTTTGGGCCACCTTCAGCCAAGGGAGCCTGGCTGGGGCTGATAAACACAGCTAAGGCGTATCCGGTATGCTTTTCAGCAGCCCCTCCTACTAGGACGCCAAAGCACGCAGGTTTGTTGTGGGAAGCCCTGGGGACCTGAGAGGAAGAGCTTGGGAGAACATGTGGGAAATTGAGACGGCCAAGAGAAATGAAAAACACATTAGCTGGTGTGAAGGGAAGAGGATGCAGATACACAATCCATAGCTTTAAACGTTTCCGTCATCTGCCGCAGAAGGGCGAAAGCGCCTTTCTGCCCCGCGGGGCAAGCCCAATTCCAAAGCTCAGGCTGCTGAAGCAAAATGCCTGCCCACTTTTTCTCTGTCAGAACTTTTGCACAGATAGTGACGGTGGCGAATCATTCCAATGCAAACATGCAGAATTTCCACAGCCTGGCTTCCAGGTTAGTCTGTGGAGAGAAGACAATAGCCTAGTGACACATGCTTTGATGTAGGGTGGCTCCTGAGCCGGCTGCCTGTGGTTTGTTGAGCAAAGCAATTGTCCTCCTTAAGTCTCTGATTTCCCACCAGGGCACCTAAGGGGAAAGAGTTAGGAGGTACTTTCAAGGTTTAAAAGCCTGAGGAAAGTAGGGGAGGAGAACAGCACAAACCTTCACTGTGTACGAATAGTCACCAAGTGCTGCCTTACTATTTCACATCCATAGTCTCCCTCAGCCTTTACGATTTCCCTTTGAGGAATATATCAGCGCTTCTACTTTAAATATGAGGAGCAGGAGGCCCAGAGAGGTTTGAGACTTGTCCAAGGTCACACAACCAAAACTCACAAAGTTGAGATTCAAAATCATGTCTACTGCTCTTCCAAGACAGTGGTAGCATAGCAGTACGCAGTATGCTTGTCCCCGAAGATGATGTTAGTATGGAAGATGCACTTCTCCGCATGAGCCTATTCCACCTCCCAGCTTTGGACAGTTTTTAAGGGGAAAGACTCCCAACTTTGGAGATAGGACACAAGAGATGGATGTCAGAGCTGGCTGAGACTGCCACAGAAGAGGTGACTGCATGCACCTTTTTCAGCTCCATGTTCAGGGACGGTACTCTGAAATCAGCCATGATACCGGTATTTACACCATAGAAATAGATTAACACCACAAATCAGAGACTCTCTCTCATTGAGAGTCAGCTTACTAGCAAACCACTCGATGTTGGCTCCTCTCTATCACCAGCTGAATGAATAAGCAGTTAGAAACACATAGAAACTGGACCTGTGTAACATCCAAGCACATGGTGAGTGGCCCTGTCTCACTGACCGATGTCAGACTGGTTGGGTGCTGGTGGTGATGAGGATCACCTGAGTGGGTGCTAATAGGGTGAAGGAGACCCAGGACAGTATCAGCTAACTCTTATAACCTGACTCTTTCCCCTTAGGTGCCCTGGTGGGGAATCAGAGACTTAAGGAGGAGACCCTTCCTAGGAGACCCTGCTATCCACCACAGTTTGAACATAACTGGTTTAAACTACAAGCTGAGACTAGGAATTCCTCCCTTGACCTTCCCCATGAGGATGATGAAAGTAAGCATGAAGGAGCAAAGCCACATCTCAGCAGGTGGGTGTCACACAAGCATGCCCGAGGCCCATTTCCTTGCCTGTAAAATGGGACTAATTCTCCCCTTGCCTGGTGGTTTTTGAGAAGGCAATCCTGTAGTAATGATTTTATAAGTGGTGAAACTGTACAATGTGTGGCATTGTGATGACAAAAATAGGAGACTGATCACTCTTTTGGCTCTCTTTTCCTTGGAGTGCTGGGGACACCCTCCTTTCACCTTTCGCCCCCACACCCTATTTTTAAACTTGGCATATTTTGGCCTAGGGATTAGATGACCCATGGAGCCAACAAACCCGGGCAGCTGCCCTGCCCAGCGTTTCCCGGCGCCTATGTTCCTGGCACCAACTGGCTTGCCCCTCCAGGACCAACCACTGGTCCCAACCCAGGCTAAGAGGTACTGAGTCCTCATAGCCTTCCAAGTTGCTTCTCAAAACCTAGAACTTAGCTCTTTACACAGAGATTGTCCTACATCAAGAAGCTCCTTGGCTTTGATTTTACACAATATCCCTTTCTCCCTTGTGTTTTGGAATATGGCCAAGCCACGCCAGCTGTTGACCTGTTCTTATGGGTAAGTATGAATTTCCTCAGGCCTATGCAGTAAAGGGCAAAGTTCTAGGGTGTACTGGCCATGATCTTGCCAGATGATGCCCCCTTGGTGGTTCTCTACTTCTTCATCTGGTGTTTCCCAGTGAGGGGTTACTGGTATTTTGTGTGGGGAAATTCTTTATTGTCCCAGACATTGCAAGAAGTTTAGCATTCCTGGTCCTCTGCCACAGAATGCCAGCCATGCCCACTTTGTCACTGTGACAAATTCAAGTATCCCTACGCATTTACAAATTGCCCTGTCAGGCAAGCTCTGCTCTGCAACTGTGGTCTGAAGGTCTCAGTTGTCTCAGCTGGTAAACAGACCAGAGAGGTTTCCCAGAACCAGAGGAACCTCAGGAGCTGCCTTAAGAACTGCGCTGGGCTGGAAGGAGGAAGAGCTGAGTGCCACTACTCTGTTCTGAACACGGTTCTGCTTAGATTTATTTAATCTATAGCAGTTCCTCAAAAAAAGTTGTTCAGAGAAAACCTCCTGTGGTTAAAAAAAAGTGTGAAAACCACTTTTCACACTTTGATCCACTGGACTGGATCAAAGGTTGCTATATGACAGCTCAGAGGCCCAATGTGCTCCACAGACATGTTTTGTTTGGCACGGGGTGTTATCATATTTGGAGCTAGTATTATAAAAATCTGGATTTTAGCATTCTCAAAATAAAAAAAAGAAACAAAAAAACTAAAAAATGAAAAACAAGAGGACTGGAAGATTTGGTAACATTGAGTCCAAATTTCTACAAGGCAAGAGAGGGCAATAGCTGAGTGGGGCTCTTCAGGGGGCCCCATCCCTTCCCTCTTTTCCTCTGCTGCCCTGGCCCTGTGGGCACAGGAGTGTGTGATACTCAACTAGATCAGCAGTTCTCAACCCCAAATCCCTGGAGGGGCTTTTAAAATTCTAGAGCTTGAGCCTCTAAGCCAGACTAATTTCATCACTGTTTACGGAGGTGGGCCACCTACTACAATATTAATATTTGTTTTAATTAATTAATTAATTTTTTGCGTTAATACTTTTAAAATTATCCCACATGATTTTATTGGCCAGGCACGCATGAGAACCAGTAGACTCTAGAGCAATGAGGATCTTCGGTGTGCTGGGAAAAATTTTAATTAAATTATTTTCGAAAGAAGTTCAAAGCACAGTAAGTATATATTTTTTAACTTCTTTTGCTTTTCAAAGTAATTTAAGGGTGCCACGGAGGTTTAACTATAGGTTCAAGTGTGCCCTGAGATGATATAGGTTGAAAACTGGTCTAGAGGATCTTAGTTTGGAAATCTGTCCTTAAAAGCCCAGATTCATGGAGGAGTTCTCTCTTCATGCCTCTTAGGATTCTCAGCCTCCTACTCTTCCCCTGAGGTCCCTTGATATTGCCCAGATGCATCCCCATCAATCCTCTCACCAAGTTCCCACCGGGCAGCACGTCCCCCCTGGCCTCCAGCTGGGTTCAGTGCTTTCTAAATGGATTCAACTGATGTTCTGCTCAGACCCCTCTCTTGGAGCCTCAGTCCAACTCACAGGAAAACTCTGCAAGCCTCCATAATTCACCATCTTCTACGAGCCTCTGCTGGAGAGGCAAAGCAAATTAATTTGGAAGATGCCCAAGTGCCCATCGACCCATGAATGGATTAATAAATTGTGGTATATGTATACCATGGAATGCTATGCAGCAGTAAAAAAAATGGAGACTTTACCTCCTTTATGTTTACATGGATGGAGCTGGAAAATATTCTTCTAGTAAAGTATCTCAGGAATGGAAAAAAGTATCCAATGTACTCAGTACATTGTGAAACCAATTTATAATCACTCACACTTGCATATGAAAAATGAAACACAACTTTAGTCTATGATGAAGGAGGGAAGAGGAGGGCGAGGAATGGGAAGGGGGTGGGAGAGATAGTAGGGGACTACAACTATGGAGCACATTGCAAGTACAAGTTGGTTCTATCATGCGTAGAACACAAATGTCCTAATGCTATAATTGGGTAAATGAGATGAAAGCTATGCTGATTAGTATGATGTAAGCACTCCAATTTGTATAAATAATCAACACACTGAAATGGGCATAAATGTATTTATGATCTATGTACAAAAGACTTAATAAAAAAAGTGAATTAATAAAGTAACTCAAGGTTTTATATCTTTTTTATTTTTATTTTTATTTTTTGAAACAGAGCCTCAAGCTGTTGCCCTGGGTAGAGGGCTATAGCATCACAGCTCACAGCAACTTCCAACTCCTGTGCTCAAGCGATTCTCCTGCCTCTGCCTTCCAAGTAGCTGGGACTATAGGCACCTGCCACAACACCTGGCTATTTTTTGGTTGCAGCCATCATTGTTGTTGGGCAGGCCCAGGCTGGATTCGAACCCGCCAGCTCAGGTGTATCTGGCTGGCGCCTTAGCCGCTTGAGCCGTAGGCGCTGAGCCTTATATCCTTTCAAGGTATGGATGAGATGTGCAAATATTTCAGTTCTTATACCACCGACATACCTGTGTGCTTCCCAACCATGTATGACCTGAGATTCCCACTTCCCTTTATGAGGAGATAGACCTCTCTGATCCCACTCATCTCTGATGTTAATTACCATATCAATAATGATGTCTTCAGAAATCTAGAAGCATTCTTCTATTCCTCTGATTCTCTGTTTATATAATTCTTTTTTCTTTTTTTTGAGACAAAGCCTCCCTTAGTCACCCTTAGTAGAGGGTCTTGGTGTCACAGCTCACCGCAACCTCAAACTCCCGGGCTCAAGAGATTCTCTTGCCTCAGCCTGCCAAGTTGCTGGGACTATAGGAGCCTGCCACAACACCTGGCTATTTTTAGAGATGAGGTCTCGCTCTGGCTCAGGCTGGTCTCGAACCCGGGAGTTCAGGCAATCCACCAGCTTTGGCCTCCCAGAAGGCTAGGATTACAGGTGTGAACCACCACACCCGGCCTTGTATAATATTTCTAAGTGATCGGCATGTCCTATGGGTTCTACCTCCTATACATACCTCACACATCTCATATGAGGGATATATTATAGCTACATAGTTCAAACGCTTCCACTTCTTTCCATCTTCAGTTATTCCAATTTGGTCTGTCTTTTTTTTTTTTCTGTACTATGGCAATAGTTCATTTTCTCTTCTGCTCCTCAGAGGGCTCTTTAAGAAATGTAAACCAGGGCGGCGCCTGTGGCTCAGTGAGTAGGGCGCCGGCCCCATATGCCGAGGGTGGCGGTTTCAAACCCAGCCCCGGCCAAACTGCAACAAAAAAATAGCCGGGCGTTGTGGCGGGCGCCTGTAGTCCCAGCTGCTCGGGAGGCTGAGGCAAGAGAATCGCTTAAGCCCAAGAGTTGGAGGTTGTTGTGAGCTGTGTGACGTCACGGCACTCTACCCGAGGGCGGTACAGTGAGACTCTGTCTCTACAAAAAAAAAAAAAAAAAAAAGAAATGTAAACCAGATGATGTCAATTTTCTGCATATGAGCCTTCAAAGTCTTCCCATTCTTAGAATGAACCCAAACTCTTTACTAGGGCTTATGAGGCTGATCTGGCCCCAGACAACTTCCTCAGCCACTTTTCCCTTATCTAACTCCAGCCAGATTGGCTGCCTTTCCACTCCTAAATAGAGTGTATAGGACACACTGATCACTCCATACCAAACACTTTCCTGCCTCAGGACCTTTGCATATCCCATTTCCTCTGCCTATCATTTATTTTACAGCCTGTTTTTCGCTGCTGGTTTCTTCTCAAGATTCAGATATCATCTTCAGTCCCACTTTTACAGACAATCATCCTTTCCCCTTTTCATAAGTTATTCACAAGTCACTGAATAAGGTAGGTAAATGAATCCCATTACATTATTTATATCTTTAAAGCAAAGATTACAAACCATAATTATCTTCCTTATGTATGAGTTTTCTTGTTATGCATCTGGCCCCACCAGTATATGTGAGGTCAGATAATCATCTGTCTAATTCTGTATCTCAGGACTTAATATAGTGCTTTGCACGTGATGTGAGAACTGTAAGTCTCTGCAGAAGAAATTGGTGACTGGATACTGATAAGCTTCAGGTCCCAGGCTCCTCTGTGTCTCCTAGGAGATAATGACCGACACTCTTCCAGCTCTGACATTTTAAGATGCCACAGACTCTGCATCCGTAAAATGTCAATTCACAGTGAGCCACTGGGAATTCCATGAGTCACTCAGGGGATTATTACTGTCTTGGTGCCTCTGTGACCATAATAGGCCTTCTTTGGTAGAATGATGCTGATTTCTCAAATGTCAGAGCCAGAAGGAAACTTAAAGGCGATCAAAGCACAGTGTCTTCAATGCATAAGTGGAGAATGGCTTTTAACTTTATCCTTCACTTAACGATTGCCACTGAAACACATTAAAATGAAAAAGTTAAGATAGGATTGCTCTTGCTGTAACCAGTCTCCTTATGTCTAGTTAAAATGTGGCCATTCTCATGAACCACGTGTGAATACCTTGATGCTTAGACAAAAGTTCTGGCCATGGCCATGGCCTTTTGCTGGTAGAATGAAGGAATTATACTTTATGATTTTCACTGTAAGCCCTGGGTTTGGTAAAAAAGCTGGTCTCAATGAGTTTGTGATACATGCTGATCTAATATCTAAGAACTCAGTTGTTTAGGAAAATCTTATACCTTCTCGTGTTAAAATAGATACGGCTTAGCGCTGAGCTTTCATCGTCCATCAGCATAGTACAGGAAAAATCCATGAAGCTGAGAGTCGAAGATTACTGAAGACTAAAAGGAAAGGAAGGAGGCATAGGTTAATGAAAAAGGACAAGGAAAAAGGTGAAAGTAAAAATTGTTACACTGGGCTAATTAGAAATCCCAAGGTCGGGCAGCACCTGTAGCTCAGTTGGTAAGGCGCCGGCCCCATATACCGAGGGTGGCGGGTTCAAACCCGGCCCCTGCTGAACTGCAACCAAAAAATAGCTGGGCATTGTGGCGGGCGCCTGTAGTCCCAGCTACTTGGGAGGCTGAGGCAAGAAGAATCTCTTAAGCCCAGGAGTTGGAGGTTGCTGTGAGCTGTGTGATGCCATGGCACTCTACCGAGGGCCATAAAGTGAGACTCTGTCTCTACAAAAAAAAAAAAAAAAAAAAAGAAATCCCAAGGTCTAAAGAAGAGAGGATTAGTCATGGAAGGAGTAAGGGTCCTCCGGGCTCTCTGTCTCTCTGCCAAGAATTTGGCATGTGACATTGTATAAATTCCTGCCACAGAGATTGATTGTACTCATGGCCTGTGCCCAAATCCCTTCTTCATGGTCCTCTGTAAAATGAAAAGGATGTAATAAGTGGTCTCAAGGAAATTGTTAGAATCCTCTTTGTTGATCACTTTTTGACTCAAAACCACAGACACATCCCCAAATAGAATCGAGAGTATACTCTGACCTCCTTTCAGTTTTGTGCCAATTTCTTCCACAGCAGTTTGTCATTTCCAAAGACTGATGGGCCAGTGTGACAGAAGGATATAATAGGCAGTAAAATTAAAAGCCATTTCCCTTTATTGAGGTAGGTAATCATTAGGCACGATGAAGTTCTGGTGACGCCCAGACATCATCCACTTTGTTTTCTTCCCCAGAATCTAATGTCCACAACATTGGATTAAAACTGAGAATAAAAGCCCTTACATTCCTATACAGGCTTTTTGAAGTTTATGAAATGCTTCCACATACTTTGCTTCCCTAAGTCTTACCACAATGGGTAGTATCATTCTTCTCAATTTACCAGGAGGAACGAAGGCTCTGAGAGACTAAGTGATTTGCCCAAGGTCACCCGAGGTGCTGCCATTCAGATGCCATTTGCTCTCAGCTTCCTTCTTCATGCTCCTCCTGTGTGCTTGGTGTCCCCGTGACCAGCATGCTTTGGAGCCTTCACCTTGTTGCTTCAAAGCAGGTTTGGCTAAAGGAGGCAGTGACAGAAGACTGAAGGAGAGGAGGGGAACAGCCAGCTATTCCTTCTCTTCTCTCTCTGCCTCCCGGGGCATCATGTGCTTGGTACCTCCAGCTCCTGACACATGTCCTGGATTCCCCAGTCTGCCAACAACACCTCCTTCATGATGCATCTTCAGGCTGTGGCTAATAGCTGTGGTGCTTCCTCATCCCCTGTTTGGTTTCTCAGCTTTTTCATCACCTGTGCATCCAATTCCTTATACTTAAGTTCTTATTTTGAAAGACCTGGAGTGGTTTCTACTTCCGTGGTTGGATGCAGACTGAATCACCTGGCTGGGTGATCACTACTCTCGGGAGATATAAGGGTGACAGAAACAAACCAAGATGGGTTAAGACCGGTGCTCGTGTGTGTGTGCGTGAGCGCGCCTGCACGTTTTCTTATTAAACAGTGAGAATCTTTCCATTATCATCTAAGTTTATATATTTTTGGATCTCTAGCCTTAGCACCATAACTGACGTGGCAGGTACTAGTAAATGTTTGCTGACATTTAATCCTGGTGAAGATTAAATTGGATAATATAATCTGTGCCTGGAATGGTTCATGGCACATGGCAATGGTGAGTGGTACAGCTATTATAATTATTAATCATTATTTGTGTCCCATAAAATTTTGTAATGTTCTGTTAAAGCAGTTATTATTTTGTCTTATCATTGTAATTTGTGTATATGTCACTTTAATTAAACTATGAGCTAGTCAAGGGCAGGAGACTGTCATATGTTGAAGCCCTAACCCCAGTATCTCAAAATGAAACCGTATGTGGAGATAGGGACCTTAAAGATGTAACTAAGATAAAATGAAGCTGTTGGGGTGGGCCCTAATCCAATCTGAGTGGTGGCCTTCTATGAACAAGAAATTGGGGTACACAAAGAGATACTAAGAGTGTGTGAACACAGAGAAAAAGCATGTGGAGAGGCAGCAAGAGGGTGAACATTAGTAAGCAAAGCAGTGAGACCTCAGAGGAAACCACCTGCAGATGCCTTGCTCTTGGACTTCTAGCTTCCAGAATTGTGAGAAGTAAAATTCCATTGTCCAAGCCACACAGTCTGTGGTATTTTGTTATGGGACCCCTAGCAAACTAGTATAGGGATTATGTGTTTATTCATTCATGCAAAACATATTTATGGTACATATATGCCAAGTTCTGGTTTCTGCCACAAAAGCATACAAAGAAAGAAAAAGGATCTCTGCTCTCTGGAAGTTTGCATTCTAGTAGGGAGAGGCTGGCACTCAAAGGATGACACAGGTCCCTTTGTATTGTAGCTTGTATTGTAGCTTGTGTAAAATAGTATAGCTCCCTGTGGTAGGAGCAAGGAGGAATGGATTCCTGTTCTCTCAGAATGCGTGAAGATGGGTGGTGGTGGGTGGTGGTAAGAAAGGGCTATTCTGATGTAGGTATTATTTAATTCCAGGCACCATCACAGTCCTGCACTGACAGCCAATACTCTGTAAACATTGTTGAAGGCTATGAATTCTCAGTTCTCTATATGAGTTAATGTGACTTCTTAGCACCTGAAGAAAGAGAGCACAGACTCTGCTCAGTGTTGACTGTTTATGGGCCACATGCAGTGGGGGCAGTGGAAAGACTGATGGATGAGGAGGAAGAGGAAGTGGGTTCTCACCTCAGTTGTGCCTTAAGCTAGTGGTGAGCTGGAACTTAAGCTAGTGGGCACGCCCTTCCCCTGCTTGGACCTCCATTTCCTCGTCTTCAAAAATCAAGAGGTTGGACTTGATCAAACTAAAAAGCTTCTGCACAGCCAAGAACACAGTAAGTAAAGCAAGCAAACAGCCCTCAGAATGGGAGAAGATATTTGCAGGTTATGTCTCTGACAAAGGTTTAATAACCAGAATCCACAGAGAACTCAAACGCATTAGCAAGAATAGAACAAAGGATCCCATCGCAGGCAGGGCAAGGGATTTGAAGAGAAACTTCTCTGAAGAAGACAGGAGCGCGGCCTTCAGACATATGAAAAAATGCTCATCATCTTTAATCATCAGAGAAATGCAAATCAAAACTACTTTGAGATGCCATCTAACTCCAGTGAGACTAGCCTATATCACAAAATCCCAAGACCAGAGATGTTGGCGCGGATGTGGAGAAAAGGGAACACTTTTGCACCGCTGGTGGGAATTCAAATTAATACATTCCTTTTGGAAAGATGTTTGGAGAACACTTAGAGATCTAAAAATAGATCTGCCATTCAATCCTGTAATCCCTCTACTGGGCATATACCCAGAAGACCAAAAAGCACATCATAACAAAGATATTTGTACCAGAATGTTTATTGCAGCTCAATTCATAATTGCTAAGTTATGGAAGAAGCCCAAGTGCCCATTGATCCATGAATGGATTAATAAATTGTGGTATATGTACACCATGGAATATTATGCAGCTTTAAAGAAAGATGGAGACTTTACCTCTTTCATGTTTACATGGATGGAGCTGGAACATATTCTTCTTAGTAAAGTATCTCAAGAATGGAAGAAAAAGTACCCAATGTACTCAGCCCTACTATGAAACTAATTTAGGGTTTGCACATGAAAGCTATAACCCAGTTACAACCTAAGAATAGGGGGAAGGGGGAAAGGGAGGGGAGGGAGGGGGAGGTGGGTAGAGGGAAGGGGATTGGTGGGATTACACCAGCGGTGCATCTTACAAGGGTATATGTGAAACTTGGTAAACGGTCTGTAAAGCTAGTGAATGATGCTCCATGATCATATCAATGTACACAGCTATGATTTAATAAAAAAAAAATAAAAATCAAAATCAAAATCAAAAGGTTGGAGTAGTTCATCTCTAAGATCCCTTCCAGCTCAGTATAATCTTTCCTGAAATTAGTTCATGAGAAACTAATTTTTGAAGGAGGAAGGAAGGGATGGAAGGAGGCAAGGAGGAAGAAGAAAAAGGTGAAAAGAGGAGGGTTGGCAGGCAAGACCACAAAAGAAAGAAGGAGGGAAGAGTGAGCTAATGAGCTTGGCCGCTGGGGCCCTGCCTGAGGTCTACAATTTCCTGGGTTCTCCCTTTGCAGTCCCTGGAGCAGCTTCCGAGTCTCTCCCAGCAGATTGTGGATTTGGCTGCCTAGCCCCTGGGCCGCACCAGGCTATACAAACTTGGGCAAGTTATTTCACCTCTCTATGCCACAGTTTGATACCTACATAAATAATGAGGTAAGAAAACCCACATCAGAGGGATGTTGTGTGGATTAAATTTGTAAGTAGATAGTGAGGGTGCAGATTGTGGAAGTAATGTGGAAATGGCTTGCATAAACATCAAACTGCTGATGCAGAAGGATTCACACTTTACGGAACCATCCAGTATGCCGCTCCTCCCCCAAATCGCACATAGATACAGTCATACCTTGCGTAACATTTTGGTTAACAACAAACTGCATGTATGACGGTGGCCCCACAAGGCTTTTATAATGGAGTTGGGAAATTCCTATTGTCTAGTGAGTTGTGATGCTCCTTACCTGGTCCAGATACCCTTTATTAGACAGATACGTTCTGCAAAATTTGGATTCAGTTCAAAGGCTGCAAGTTTCCCATCCCTGGATATATGTGTTTGTGTCTTACTTTTTAACAAAAAACCTTACATAGTTTAGAAAAAATTAAAAATAGAAAAACGTTTATAGAAGAAGGACATAATGAAAATATTTTTGTACAGCTGTACGTGTGTTTGTGTTTTAAGCTAAGTTTTAATATCAAAGAGCCAAAACGTTTTATAAAGTTAATAAAGTAAAAAAGTTACAGTAAGCAAAGGTTAATTTATTATTGAAGAAGGAAAAATATTTTTAATAAACTTCATGTAGACTAAGAGTACAGTGTTTATAAAGCCTACAGTCATGCCAGTGAAGGCCTGGGCCTTCGTGTTCACTCACCACTCACTAACTGACTCACTCAGAATAACTTCTACTCCTGCGAGCTCCATTTATGGTAAGTGTCCTATACAGACATTTTTATCTTTTATTCCATATTTTTACTGTGCCTTTTCTATGTTTAGATATGTTGGGCTACACAAATACTTACCATTGAGTTACAGTCACCCACAGTATTCAGTATAGTAGCATGCTGTACAGGTTTGTAGCCTGTACAGAGCAATAGAATATACCCCACAGTCCAGGTGTGTACTAGGCTGTGTCGTCTAGTTTTGTGTAGTACGTGGTAGGATGTGTGATCCATGTATCCCTGTCAATAGGCAATGCTTGACAGAAAAAAATTGCACTGAACAGTACTTACCCATACCACCCGAAATCCACTCATTATGTATTGTATTGTAGCTTGTGTAAAATAGTATAGCTGCAACTTGCTGTTGATTTCATGGCTCACTTGTAAGTCATATCCCTTCATGTGAATAGTAATAATCATGAGCAGCAGTTTCCAGAGTGTGTTGCAGGATCCTCAGGGAGTACAAAAGACAACTTACTGAGATAAAGGAAAAAATAATAAGACTAATTTGTCTTTCTTTCCTTTTTTTTGAGACAGTCTCATTTTGTCACCCTGGGTAGAGTGTTGTGACATCATAACTCATAGCAACCACAGTCTCCTGGACTCGAGTGATCCTCTTGCCTCAGCCCCCCGAGTAGCTGAGACTATAGGTACCCACCATAATGTTCAGCTATTTTTAGAAATGGGGTCTCATTTTAGCTCAGCCTGGCCTCCAACTCCTGAGCTCAGGCAATCCACCTTCCTCGGCCACCCACAGTGCTAGGATTATAGATGTGAACCACCACACCTGGCCCTCATTTTTTTCTTCCATTATGAAAGAATGAAATGTTTATTTTTGTATATGTTTTAAAATAGGCATAATACATTATTATGGTACTTTGGGTATCTTCTGGACACAATACATATACACATATTAAGAGTGTGCTAACAAAGTTTTACTGATGAGGGTGCATCTTCCGAAAAGTTTGTAATCCAGGATCTAGGGTATCCAATTAAGTGAGCTTAATAATTGGACAGTCAACTACACTGTTTCTGTAATAAAATTCTCTGATACATTATAATTTAAATATCTTTTAACTTGGTCACCTGTAGCCTGAAACTCATAATGCGGTAGGATCTTGGTTCATCTGTGTGGAAATTACTGTGGTCCCAGGTGTGAAGAGACTGGTGGCTCTTTTAGGACCCTGGGCAAGAGAGTGCCTCTTTTGAATTTCTCTTTCCTCCTTGAAGTAAGGAAACTAGGTAGTTACCTTTAATATCTTTTTGAGTTCACCAAAATTTTATGTCTCTTGAGTATTTAGAAACTCTCAAATTTTCTGTCCCTGAGTATTAATTTCAACAGCAAAACACTTCTAAGTTAAGAGTGTGCATTTGATGTGATGGGACCTGTTTCCATTCCTCCATCATGATGGCTTATCTTCTTTTTTTTTAACTGTATTAAAATTATACATATATAATTTTATATATATAATTGGATTCTTCATATATATATTGGATTCTTCGAGGGTACAAGAAACCAGGTTACACTGATTGTATTTGTTAGGTAAAGTCCCTCTTACAATTGTGTCTTGCCCCCTAAAAGGTGTGTCACACACCAAGACTCCACCTCATCTGTCCATCCCTCTCTCTACTCTTCCTTTCCCCTACCCCTCCCTCCTTCTTTTTCTCTCTGCTCTCCCCTTCCCCCAACCCCATGATGGCATTAATTGTCCTCATATCAAATTGAGTACATACGATTCATGCTTCTCCATTCTTGTGATGCTTTGCTAAGGATAACGTGTTCCACTTCCATCCAGGTGAATACAAAGGCTGTAAAGTCTCCATTTTTAATGGCTGAATAGTACTCCATGGTGCACATATATCACAGCTTGTTAATCCATTCCTGGGTTAGTGGGCGGTTTCCACGTTTTGGTGATTGTAAATTGAGCTGCAATAAACAGTCCAGTGTAAGTGTCCTTATGATAAAAGGATTTTTTTCCTTCTGGGTAGATGCCCAGTAATGGGATTGCAGGATCAAATGGGACGTCTAGCTTGAGTGCTTTGAGGTTTCTCCATACTTCCTTCCAGAAAGGTTGTACTAGTTTGCAGTCCCACCAGCAGCGTAAAAGTGTTCCCTTCTCTCCACATCCACGCCAGCATCTGCAGTTTTGAGATTTTGTGATGTGGGCCATTCTCACTGGGGTTAGATGATATCTCAGGGTTGTTTTGATTGCATTTCTCTAATAATTAGGTATGATGAACATTTTTCCATATGTTTGTTAGCCATTCGTCTGTCTTTTCTTTTCTTTTCTTGCAGTTTTTGTCTGGGGCTGGGTTTGAACCGGCCACCTCCAGAATATGGGGCCAGCGCCCTACTCCTTTGAACCACAGGTGCTGCCCCACCTGTCTTCTTTAGAGAAGGTTCTATTCATGTCTCTTGTCCATTGATATATGGAATTGTTGGCTTTTTTCATGTGGATTAATTTGAGTTCTCTATAGATCCTAGTTATCAAGCTTTTGTCTGATTCGAAATATGCAAATATCCTTTCCCATTATGTAGGCTATTTGCTTTGGTTGTTGTCTCCTTAGATGTACAGAAGCTTTTCAGTTTAATGAAGTCCCATTTGTTTATTTTTGTTGTTGTTGCAATTGTCATGGCAGTCTTCTTCATGAAGTCTTTCCCCAGGCCAATATCTTCCAGTGGTTTTCCTATGCTTTCTTTGAGGATTGTTATTGTTTCATGCCCTAAATTTAAGTCCTTTATCCATCTTGAATCAATTTTTGTGAGTGGAGAAAGTTGTGGGTCCAGTTTCAGTCTTTTACTTGTGGATATCCAGTTCTCCCATCACCATTTATTGAATAGGGAGTCTTTCCCTCAAGGTGTGTTCTTGTTTGGTTTATCAAAGATTAGGTCGTTGTAAGATGTTAGTTTCATTTCCTGGTTTTCTATTCAATTCCAAATGTCTATCTATGTCTCTATTTTTGTGCCAGTACCATGCTGTCTCAACCACTATGGCTTTGTAGTACAGCCTAAAATCTGGTATGCTGATGCCCCTGGCTTTGTTTTTACTACCAAGAACTGCCTTAGCTATATGGTTTTTTTCTGGTTCCATACCAAACACGGAATCATTTTTTCCAAGTCTTAAAAGTATGATGTTGGTATTTTAATAGGGATGGCATTGAATCGGTACATTGCTTTGAGAAGTATAGACATTTTAACAATGTTGATTCTTCCCAACCATGAGCATGGAAGGTTCTTCCATTTATTAATATCCTCTGCTATTTCTTTTCTTAGGATTTCATAATTTTCTTTATAGAGGTCCTTCACATCTTTTGTTAGGTATATTTCTAGTTATTTTAATTTCTTTGAAGCTATGGTGAAGAGATGTGTGTCCTTAACTAGCCTTTCATCTTGGCTGTTATTGGTGTATACAAAGGCTACATACTTGTGGACATTGATTTCATATCCTGAGACATTACTGTATTTTTTGATGACTTCCAGCACTCTTGTGGTTGAGTCTTTGGGGTTCTCTAAGTATAAGATCATATTGTTAGCAAAGAGAGAGAGTTTGACCTTCTCTGCTCCCATTTGGATGCCCTTTATTTCCTTGTCTTGCCTAATTGTATTGGCTAGAACTTCCAGCACTATGTTGAATAGTAATGGTAACAGAGGACAACCTTGTCTGGTTCCAGTTCTAAGAGGAAAAGCTTTCAGTTTTATTCCATTCAGTAAGATATTACCTGTGGGTTTGTCATAGATAGCTGTGATCAGTTTAAGAAATGTGCCACCTATGCCTATACTCTTTGGTATACTAACTAGAGAAAGATGCTGGATTTTATCAAATGCTTTTTCTACATCTATCGAGAGGATCATATGGTCTTTGTTTTTGCTTTAGTCAATATGGTAAATAATGTTCATGGACTTGTGTACGTTAAACCAGCCTTGCATCCCTGAGATGAAACCTACTGAATCATGATGTATGACTTTTTTGATGATAAGCTGTAATCTATTGGCTAGGATTTTGTTGAGAATTTTTGCATCTGTATTCCTTAGTGAAATTGTTCTGAAATTCTCCTTTTTTGCTGGGTCTTTTCATGGTTTTGGCATCAGGGTGATGTTTGCTTCGTAGAACGTGTTGGGGAAGATTGCTTCCTCCTCAATTTTTTGGAATAATTTCTGCAGTATGGGAAGAAGCTCTTCTCTGAAGGTTTGATAGAATTCTGCTGTGAAACCATCCGGACCAGGGAATTTTTTTGTTGGAAGCTTTTTAATTGTTTCTTTGATCTGAGTGCTTGAAAGTGGTCTGTTCAGGAGTTCTGTTTCTTCCCGGATAAGTCTAGAGAGAGGATGTGATTCCAAATATTGATCCATTTCCTTCACATTGTCAAATTCTGGGCATAGTTTCTGGTAGTATTCAGAGATGATCTCTTGTATGTCTGTGGCATCAGTTGTTATTTCCCTTTAACTATTTCTGATTGAGGTTACAAGAGATTTTACTTTTCTATTCCTCATTAGTCTGGCCAATGGTTTATCTATTTTATTTATTTTTTTCAAAAAACCAACTCCTTGTTTCATTGATTTTCTGAATGATTCTTTTGTTTTCAATTTCATTGATCTCTTATTTAATTTTGGATATTTCTTTTCTTCTGCTGGGTTTAGGCTTAGATTGTTCTTCTTTTTCCAATTCCGTAAGATGGCTTGTAAGTTTGTTGATGCACTCTTTTTCGAATGTAGGCATCTAAAGTGATAAATTTTCCTGTCAGAACTGCTTTTGCAGTATTCCACAGGTTTTGGTAGCTTGTGTCTTCATTGTTGTTATGCTCAAGGAAGTTAATGATTTCCTGTTTTATTTCTTCCTGCTCCCAACTGTCATTCAACAGAAGGTTGTTTAATTTCTATGCCTTTGTGTGGGGTTGAACGTTTTTGTTAGAGTTGAGTTCCACCTTTAGTGCCTTGTGGTCTGAGAAGATACAAGGTAAAATTTCAATTCTTTTGATTATGTTGATGGTTTTTTTGTGTCCTAGGATATGATCAATTTTGGAGAATGTTCCATGGGAAAATGAGAAGAATTCTGTATCTTCGGGATGGAGTGTTCTATATGCGATTATCAAGCACAGTTGTTCTAGGGTCTCATTTAAGTCCCTTATATTTTTGTTTAATTTCTGTTTAGAGGATCTGTCCAGCTCTGTAACAGGAGTGTTAAAGTCCCCTGTTATTATGGTGTTATAGGATATCATACTGCTCAGACTGAGTAAGGTCTCTTTCAAGAATCTGGAAGCGTTTAATTTGGGTACATAAATATTTAGAATTGAAATGTCTCCTTCTTCTATTTTTTCCTTGACCAATATAAAGTGACCATCTTTGTCTTTTTGTTTTTTTGTTTGTTTTGGTTTGGGTTTTTTTTTTTTTTTGCAGTTTTTGGCTGAGGCAGGGTTTGAACCCATTGCCTCCAATATATGGGGCTGGTGTCCTACTCCTTTGAGCCACAGATGCCACCCCCATCTTCACCTTTTTTGACTTTAGTTGCTTTAAATCCACATGTATCTGGAAATAAGATTGCAATTCCTCTGTTCTTCTGAATTCTGTTTGCCTGAAAAATTGTCTTCCACCTTTAACTTGGAGTTTTAATTTGTCTTTTGAAGCTAGGTGTGTTTCCTGCAGGCGGCAAATGAATGGCTTGTGTTTTTTAATCCAGTCAGCTAATTTATGCCTCTTCAGTGTGGAATTCCAGCCATTAACATTTATTGAGATAATTGATAAGTGTGGCAGTGTTCTTTCTAGTCATCTTATTTTGTGAGAGTTCATTGCTTAGTTTTATCTTTTGCATCATTGTGGAAGTTAGGTTCTGTCCTTTAATTTCTGAATTCTTACTTTGCTGTTGATCCATTGGGATGGTTAGTGTGTAGAACAGGTTGAAGTATTTCCTGTAGAGCTGGTCTTGTGACAAATTTCTTCTATGTTTGCATATCAGTAAATGATTTGATTTCTCTTTCAATTTTAAAGCTTAGCTTAGAGGGATATAGAATTCTGGGCTGGAAATTGTTCTGCTTAAGTAGATTAAAGGTAGATGACCATTGTCTTCTTGCTTGGAAAGTTTCATTAGGGAAGTCTGCAGTCACCTTGATGGATTTGCCCCTGTAGGTCAACTGGTGCTTACTCCTGGCAGCTTGAAGAATCTTTTCTTTTATCTTGACTTTGGACAGCTTTATCACAATGAGTCTTAGAGAAGCTCTATTAGAGTTGAGGTGACCTGGGGTCTGATATGCCTCTGAAAGGAGTGTGTCAGAATCTTTGGTGATATTTGGGAGATTTTCATTTATAATATTCTCTAGTATGGCTTCCATTCCCCTGGGGCATCCTTCTTCCTCTTGTGAGATACCTGTAACTTGTACGTTTGAACACTTCATAAAGTTTCATAACTCTGTTGGTGAACGTTCTGCTTTCTCTGTCTTCTTGTCTGCCTCTTTAACTATCTGAGTTATGTCAAGAGCTTTGTCCGGCTCAGTCCGGGGCCCTAGACAATGCTTAAAGTCCTCTACATTCTTGCCCAAGTTCTTCCAACGTAGTTCAACTGAGTGCCAAGTCCAAAAAAAGACAAAACAGCTCACGGGTAAGGCCTTTCCAGTTTGCAATCTCACTGCTGCTGTACTTACAGCTGTTTGTGGGATTAGACCGAATGAACACATGCAACCACTTGCCAGTTCTCCACTGCTTTTGTCCACCTCATGGGGTCTAGAAGTCCCTCGCTGACTCCCTGTGTCCCCAAAGGGCAGAATCCACCAGCCAGAGACACCTGGAGTCTTCTTTCCCCAGTCTCACCGTGCCCAGTTGCAAGGAAGCTGTTACTCAGCCGCCATATTGTTCCTCCCCATGGTGGCTTATCTTTCAACCAGGACATGTTAGAAACACAACTCTTCACTAACCACAAATCTTTGACTTAATAAGTAGATCATCAACGGAAATAAAATCACAGACAACACATAAAATTAAGGATGAATCTGTTGATATTTCCTAGAAAGAAAGTAACATCTTTTACCCAACTACTCATGCCTGTGCACTATTACTACAAAGATTTCAAAAGTCAAGTTCTATTAGAATCTTTTGTATAGAAGGTAGATTATTTAGAAAAAAAATTAAGTTATCAGTGTCACACAATAGGGAAACGCAGAATTTTGATAAATACATATGAAATATTCTGCACCACTTAAGGCAACATTTTAAAATATTATTTTGCAACATGTGGAAATACAATATGATCAGTAGGAAAAAAGCAGAATACAAACCATGATTTATCATAGTCTCAATTTTATTAAATGTGTACTGTATATCATATATACACATAAAAAAACTCTGAAAAAGAAAAATATTCCAAAATGTTAACAGAAGTAATACCCAGAAAGAAAAAGTATGGATTATTTTTATTTGCTTCTTCATACTACCTGCATTTTCAAATTTCCTGCAATATGTATTCATTTCTTTGTTTGTTTAGACTTTCAGCAAGTTTTTCTTATGTATCAGCTATGAGCTGATGGGTTCTAGACAGTGGAAATAGAGACAGATCCCAGCCCTCCTGCAACTCACCCTCTTGTGAGTGCACACACTTGGCAATAAACAAGAATAATGAATCAACAAGCAGAGATGCAATGGTGGTATCCAATCAGAGTGATGGAAAGAGTAACAAGGTTCTGCATCTACCTTGCACGTATGGCCTGGAGGGCGGCCCGAAGGAGGTGCTTTTTGAGACTGAATAACACAAAACCCTTAAGATCTAGGTGGAGACTTCCCTTTGCAGAAATGGCAAGGTTTATTGTGTTCACACAGCAGAGAGAAGGCCAGGGTAGCTGAAGCACAGGGTGCCAGGAGGACAAGCTGAGATTACAGGGATCTGACCACACTGGCATCTCAGGTCTGGGAAGAAGTTACAGGAAGATTTCACATGGGGAATGACAAGATCCTATGACCCTTAGAAAGAAGACTCTTGGTGCAGAGGCTCCTGGTAATGGAGACAGAGCAGAAGCAGGGAGATGGGAACACTTTTTTTAAAAAAAATAATTTGCCAGTTTTTTGATCTGTTTCCACATCTGTAAAGTGGGAATTAGGGCAAAGTCAACAATTTCTGAGGCACTGCCCATACTTAGAAAATAAAAATATTATTATTTTTGTGCACTTATCTTTCTAAAAAGATGTAAGCTTCTAGGAGACAGGGGCCAAGACTCATCCCTGTCTGTATTCCCAGCACACTACCTTGAACTCTGTAGGTCCACGTAAATAAGCATGCTGTGTACATGTGTATGTTCGGGGCCTGTTATTAATTCTGGGTGTGAGTTTTCCCAGAATTCCCTTGTGAACTCCCCTGCTGTGGACTTTATCCTGGAGAACAGGGAGTCATTGAAAGCTTTATGTTGCTCAGTGGGTAGGGCGCGGGCCACATACACAAAAGCTGGCGAGGTTGAGCCCAGCCAGGGGCCAGCTAAAACAACAATGACAACTGCAACAACAACAAATAGCCGGGCATTGTGGTGGGCGCCTATAGTCCCAGCTACTTGGGAGGCTGAGGCAAGAGAACTGCTTAAGCCTAAGATTTTGAGGTTGCTGTGAGCTGTGATGCTCCAGCACTCTACCCAGGGTGACAGTTTGAGACTCCGTCTCAAAAAAAAAAAAAAAAAAAAGCTTTTTGTCATAGCAAAAGCTGGCTTCTTCTTTTTAGAAAGTTCACTCAGGCAGTAAGGAAAGGGGTATGGAGCCAGCCAGGAGTGGAAGCAGGAAGATAGAAGAAGACACTTGTTTGATTAGAGAATGCCTTTCTCTGGTTAAGAGAGCCCACCTGCAAAGGAGAGACTTGCCCGTGAGAAAGCTCTTGATCTGCACAAAACCAGCTCCACGGAGGCCCTCAAAGACCAGGAGATGAGAAATTGCTAGATTCTGCTTATGTATAGTTGAGGTAAATGAGGCACAAAGAGACAAAGTGACTCATGTGCAGAGGATTTCTGACTTCAGGGCCTCCTCTCGGCTAGTGGGTTAATGTGAAAACCAGACTGCACTGAGGGAGTCGTCTCAGGAGGGGGAGTGGTTTTGCTTGTGTGAAAGTGGACGGTGCAGGGGGGTAGCCGGTGGTAGCAAGCATGGCTGGGAGAAGTATCCTCAGCAGAAACCGTGACACATGCTCTGATGCCTTCATTTTGACGCTCTCATAATCCAAGAAGGTCTAAAGTTGGCTGTAGAACTTGTGTTATGAAACCAGACCAGATGAAACAAGAGAAATCAGCAAAACTTGAGTCAGCCAGATGATAATCCGTGTAGAGAATGTGCAAATTTAAATGAAAATAGATCAGAGACACTTTCCCAAGAGATGCAGAGCTTGGGAATCCTATACCAAACCTCTTTCATCAAAGATGAGGAGGGAAACAAGGGTCCTGTCCCCTAACCCTGGAGATAGAAATCAAGCTTTGCCAGCAGAGTCAGGACGGGACTCAAATCCAGTTATCCCCACTGTGAGTCAGTGGTCATCTCACAGCCTTGTAACTAATTCTGGGTCTAACTCTTTACTTGCTAGACCTATGGACAGGCACAAGAGAAGGAGGACAAAGTGATTTCAAAGCATTTTGTACATCCTGCTTGTCACCATGAACACATACACACGGGCACATCGCTTTAGGTTTGGTGAGGTCTTTCTTTCACTAAGCGCTCTGGACCCATGGTGTTGCTAAATAAAACTGCATTTACCATCCAGTTCAAAGGCACAGATCTTGGGACCCAGAACAACCCAAATCCAACTGCTTCACTGCAGATGACGGACTGGAGTCTAGAGCAGATGAGACATGCAGTATGTACAAAATGCTTTGAAATCACATTGTCCTCCTTCTCTTGTGCCTGTCCATAGGTTTAGCAAGTAAAGAGTTAGACCCAGAATTAGTTGCAAGAGCTGAAGCAACCTGTCCCCAGCCCCAGTGCTCTTTGTACATGGCAGGAAGGAGAATTATGTTATTTAATACACATGTACTACTTTTTGTTCTCAAGCACATATTATCAAAAGGAAAGTGTTAGACATTTAGACCATTTCCAGCAATTACTTTGGCTGGGGCTTGGAACCGTGGCACACAAATTAGTGAATTTCCAAAGAAGTCTTTTAACTTTGAGTGTTTGCTACCATGATGATGATAAAAATCATAGTCATCCATTAGATAAACATTTACTGAATTTCCACTATGTACTGGGCACTCTGCTAGTCCTTTATGTACTTTTAATCTCTTCTAATTTTTGTAACGCGGTGATGTAGATATTACCATTCCCTTTTTTTCCCCCGGGGGGGAAATAACATTCAGAGAAGCTCAGGTCACAGACTCTGGAAGGGGCAGCACTGGGATTTGACCCTCTGTTGGATTCCATTATGCTCTGCACCTGATGGGCCTGGTGGTCTTGTCCTCTACCATGGACACTGCGTGTGGCAGGGTCTCAAGGCAGGAGGAGTGTGGGGCTGAATTGTTCTGGATTCCCTGACCTTCTGGGCCACTGAACTCTGCTTTGACCTCTAGGTTATGTTTGAGGTTAGTGAATTCCTCCCAGAGGCTCAGTGTGAGGGAACCAAGGTTAGCTGAGCTAGGCTGTGAAAAAGTCCTGATCAGAGTAAAGATCAATAACTTTCGAGGACTAATATAGTTGTGGAGAAAACAGATGAAGGATGGATAAAGGAGAGGTGGACTTAGCCTGTGAGAACTTCTTCCAGTGTCCCTGATGGGATTCTGTTTCTGGGTTTTTGTGCTTTCTTTTGTTTTGTTCTTGAGCCAGGGTCTCACTCTTGTCTCCCAGGCTAGAGTGCAGTGGTGTGATCATAGCCCAGGGCACAAGCAATTCTCCCATCTCAGCCTCTGGAGGACCTGGTATTACAGACCCATGCCTCCACACTCAGCTAATTTTTTAAAATTTTTTTGTAGAGATGGGATTTCAGCATATTGAACCAGGCCCAGGCTGGTTCAAATTCCTGGCCTCCCAAAGTGCTGTGGTGGCAGATGTGAGCTGTTGCACCCAGCCCTATTTCTATTTTAGTATGTCTGCAGGAACAGAGAGTTCATTACCTTTCAGATTATTCTAATTGTTAGAAAGTTCTAGTCTTCATGTTGAGCTATAATCATGGGCTGTGTCTGTGCCCTAAGTCTAAATCTGCCCTTTGGTTTACAAAGATGAAATCCACTACCCTCCCTACCCAGCAGCATTCCAGATTTTTGAAGATAACTTGCATTTTTCTATACCAGTATTCCCCAAAGTGTGCTGAGTAGAATAGCAAGTTTGCACAGTGTTACTAGGTGTCCTTATAAAACAAACATACCAAACGAACAGACAAGAACCCATAAATAACATTCTGTGGGCAAGCCAGTTTAAACCAGGTCAACCAGGTATGTTTCCTGCAAGACTGCTTACAACTTTTATGATGCTACTCCGTAGCATGAATTCTAAAAGGGAAATACTGGATATATAGTGTTTCCAAAACTTTTGACCTCAAAGTCTTTTTTTTCCTTCAAGTGTACCTTTTATTATTTTATTTTCTTTCCTTCTTTTCTTTTTTTTTTGTAGAGACTGAGTCTCACTTTACCACCCTCGGTAGAGTGCCATGACGTCACAGGACTCACAGCAACCTCCAGCTCTTGGGCATCCGTGATTCTCCTGCCTCAGCCTCCCGAGCAGCTGGGACTACAGGTGCCTGTACAACACCCGGCTATTTTTTTGTTGCAGTTCATCCGGGGCTGGGTTTGAACCCGCCACCCTCGGTATATGGGGCCAGCACCCTACTCACTGAGCCACAGACGCCACCCCTTTTATTATTTTCTAATGTATTATTAGAATATATGTTTGAGAAATGTTCCCTAGGCAAATCTAAATCGTTACTGTTATTGTTTCCAAAAAAGCCAAGCTCCCCTCCCCTATTCTTTTTGAAACATAATATTGAGGCTTTCTGACTATTTCTCCTATGGTTCTAGACTAGGGCTTTCAGATCAATATATAGGATTCTCAGTTAAAGTTGAATTTCAGAGAAACAAAGAATAATTTTTTTTTTTTACAGATATGTGCAATATTTGGGACATACTTATAGGAAAAAAGTATTCATTGATTATCTGAACTTCAGGTTTAACTGTGTTCTATATTTTTCTTTGCTAAATCTGGCCACCTTAAAAGGGCTTCATTTTTTCTTGAAAAATGTGACTCTCAGAATTGAACACAATACTCCAGAGGTAGACCATGACTGACACATTGAGAATCTCTGGAGCCAACATCAGCTCTGTTTTCCCTGAAGAATTTTTAAAAGGAAGATAATTATATTCTGGGGGGATGGTTTGAGGCCAGCTCAAGGCTGACAGATACCAGATAGCTTTCTGAATATACTGGCAAAATCCAGAAGCCATTTTCCTATCCCTCACCCTTTTGATAAGCATACTGAAGTTTCCCTGAATGTTAGTGTTAGGAAACAAGATCCAAAAGCTATTTATAATCCCCTTTCATAGCCTGTCTTCTCCAATAGACTATATGAAACTGAAAGGCAAGGACAACCATGTCTATATTGGTCACTGTATATCCAAGATGATCAGCATAGATTCTGGGGTATACATGTTCACAAATTTTCTAATGAATGAGTCAAAACATTGCTTGGAAAGCTAAGTGAACCAAATAAGCTGACACCAGAGAAGAGATTGCCAGTGGAATCTCTCCTCATGGCTGAGATTTGTTATCCACCCCAAACTCTCTCAAACCCATTAAATGCTGTTCACCTGTGCTAAAGGCAATTCTGTTGGAAGATGTGTGTGCAAAACAAGAACATCTAATTGCTATGACTAAAATAAAACTTTTCAACCAAACACGAGCTGTTTTTAAGAAGTTGAATTACTTCCCAGAGCTTGCAATTTTTACTGAGGTGTGGAACTTGGCCCTTAAAACAAGGTTGGGCCATCGCCAGTGGGTGTGGGATTGGGGCAAATCACACTGGGTTTTCCCACAGAAATATCTCAGTCCAAGAGGAAATAGGCAAAGTGAACAAGAACAGCCTTAGAAGAGCCTGAGCTGCCAGCAGGACAAGTACGGGAAGCAAGACACGTGATCCACAGCTTGGACTTGGTGATAGCACATTTGGAGACCGGCACAAGGACCATGAAAGGCATGGAGCTGTTGCTCTGAGTAACAGTGGATGGTGCTCACCACTGCCTACCCCCAGCATGAGCTCACCCAAGCCTGGAGCTTTCCCGTATTGAAAGTATCCTGGGGACTGTCCCCAAAGCAGTCAGCTGCTTTTCTACAGCTTGGCAGCTATGACTTCAGTACTGGAGAGTACTTACAAACAGTAACCCTGACTTTGTAAGATAAAAATTGCATCATATCTAGGAGGAAAAGAGGGCCAAAGATTCTTCTCATGTTTTTTTTTTTTTTTAATTAAATCATAGCTGTGTACATGAATGTGATCATGGGGCACCATACACTGGTTTTATAGACCATTTGACACATTTTCATCACACTGGTTAACATAGCCTTCCTGGAATTTTCTTAGTTATTGTGTTAAGACATTTATATTCTACATTTACTATGTTTCACATGTACCCTTGTAAGATGCACCGTAGGTGTAATCCCACCAATCACCATCCCTCTCCCTTCCCTCCCTCTCCCCCTTCCCTATATTATTAGGTTATAACTGGGTTATACATTACATATGAAAGCCATACATTAGTTTCATAGTAGGGCTGAGTACATTGGATACTTTTTCTTCCATTCTTGAGATACTTTACTAAGAAGAATATGTTCCAGCTCCATCCATGTAAATGTGAAAGAGGTAAAGTCTCCATCTTTTTTAAGGCTGCATAATATTCCATGGTATACATATACCACAATTTATTCATCCATTCATGGATTGATGGGCACTTGGGCTTTTTCCATGACTTAGCTATTATGAATTGGGCTGCAATAAACATTCTGGTACAAATATCTTTGTTATGATGTGATTTTGGTCTTCTGGATATATGCCTAGTAGAGGAATTATAGGATTGAATGGCATATCTATTTTTAGATCTCTAAGTGTTCTCCAAACATCTTTCCAAAAGGAATGTATTAATTTGCATTCCCACTAGTAGCGTAGAAGTGTTCCCTTTTCTCCATATCTACGCCAACATCTCTGGTCTTGGGATTTTGTGATATGGGCCAATCTTACTGGAGTTAGATGATATCTCAAAGTAGTTTTGATTTGCTTTTCTCTGATGATTAAAGATGATGAGCATTTTTTCATATGTCTGTAGGCCATGTGCCTGTCTTCTTCCAAGAAGTTTCTCTTCAAGTCCCTTGCCCAGCCTGCAATTGGATCACTTGTTCTTTTCTTGCTTATATGTTTGAGTTCTCTGTGATTTCAGGTTATTAAACTTTTGTGGGAAACATAACCTGCAAATATCTTCTCCCATTCTGATGGCTGTTTGCTTGCTTTACTTACTGTGTTCTTGGCTGTGCAGAAGCTTTTCAGTTTGATCAGGTCCCAGTAGTGTATTTTTGAAGCTGCTTCATTTGCCTGGGGGGTCCTCCTCATAAAATACTCACCCAGACTGATTTCTTCAAGGTTTTTTCCTGAACTCTCTTCTAGTATTTTTATAGTTTCATGTCTTAAGTTTAAATCTTTAATCCAGTGAGAGTCTATCTTAGTTAATGGTGAAAGGTGTGGGTCCATTTTCAGTCTTCTACAGGTTGCCAGCCAGTTCACCCAGCACCATTTGTTAAATAGGGAATCTTTTCCCCACTGAATGTTTTTAATTGGCTTGTCAAAGATCAAATAACAGTAAGTAGCTGGATTCATCTCTTGGTTCTCTAAGATGTCTGTTCCAGACATCTAACTTCTCTGTTTTTGTGCCAGTACCATGCTGTTTTGATCACTATCAATTTAAAGTATAGTGTGAGGTCTGGTAGTGTGATTCCTCCTGCTGTGTTTTTATTTCTGAGTAATATCTTGGCTATTCGAGGTTTTTTTCTGATTCCATATAAAATGAAGTATTATTTTTTTAAGCTCTTTAAAGTATGACAGTGGAGCTTTAATAGGGATAGTATTAAAATTGTATATTGCTTTGGGTAGTATGGACATTTTAACAATGGTGATTCCTCCCAGCCATGAGCATGGTATGTTTTTCCATTTGTTAACATTTTCAGCTATTTCTTTTCTTAGAGTTTGATAGCTCTCTTTATAGAGATCTTTCACGTCCTTTGTTAGATCAACTCCCAAATATTTCATCTTCGTTGGCACTACTGTGAATGGAATAGAGTCCTTAACTGTTTTTTCAGATTGACTATTGTTGGTATAAATAAAGGCTACCGATTTATGAATGTTGATTTTGTAACCTGAGACGCTGCTGTATTCCTTGATCACTTCTAAGAGTTTTGTAGTAGAATCGCTGGTGTTTTCCAGATATACAATCATATCATATGCGAAGAGTGAAAGTTTGATCTCTTCTGACCCTATATGGATACCCTTGATCACCTTTTCTTCCCTAATTGTGGTGGTTAAAACTTCCATTACAATGTTAAAGAGCAATGGAGACAATGGGCAGCCTTGTCTGGTTCCTCATCTGAGTGGAAATGATTTCGATTTAACTCCATTCAATACGATATTGGCTGTGGGTTTGCTGTAGATGGCCTCTATCAGTTTAAGAAATGTTCCTTCTATACCAATTTTCTTAAGTGTTCTGATCATGAAGGGATGCTGGATATTATCAGAAGCTTTTTCTGTATCAATTGAGAGAATCATATGGTCTTTGTTTTTTAATTTGTTTATGTGCTGAATTATACTTATAGATTTACGTATATTAAACCAGCCTTGAGCCTCTGGGATAAAACCAACTTGGTCATGATGTACAATTTGTTTGATGTGTTGCTGGATTCTGTTTGATAGGATCTTGTTGAATATTTTTACATTTATATTCATTAGTGATATTGGTCTATATTTTCTTTTCTTCTTGGGTCTTTTCCTAGTTTGGGGATCAGGGTGATGTTTGCTTCATAGAACATGTTGGGCAGTCTTCCTTCTTTTTCTACCTTTTGGAAGAGGTTGAGTAATATAGGTACTAATTCCTCTTTAAAGGTTTGGTAGAATTCTGACGTGAAGCCATCT
Organism: Nycticebus coucang; assembly: GCF_027406575.1. NCBI lineage: Eukaryota > Metazoa > Chordata > Mammalia > Primates > Lorisidae > Nycticebus > Nycticebus coucang. Next base: position 48,882,469 of record NC_069796.1, on the reverse strand, counting down.
GGTCCCAGGCTTTTCTTTTTAGGGTGGTTTTGTGTGGTTGATGCTATTTCAGAAATTGATATGGGCCTTTTCAACATTTCCACTTGATTCTGGCTAAGTCTTGGAAGGTGACATGTTTCCAAGTATTGGTCAATTTCCTTCAGATTTTCGTATTTCTGAGAATAAAGTTTCTTATAATATTCATTAAGGATATTTTGAAGTTCTGAGGAGTCTGTTGTTATTTCGTCTTTGTCGTTTCTGATCGATGAGATTAGAGATTTTACTCTTTTTTTCCTGGTTAGGTTAGCCAAAGGTTTATCTATTTTATTGACCTTTTCAAAAAACCAACTTTTGGATTTATTGATCTGTTGTATAATTCTTTTGTTTTCAATTTAATTTAATTCTGCTCTAATTTTGGTTATTTCTTTTCTTCTATTGGGATTCGGGTTGGAATGTTCTTCCTTTTCTAGTGGCTTGAGATGTCCCATTAAGTTGTTTAACTTCCTCTCTTTCCGTTCTCTTGAGGAAGGCTTGCAGTGCTATAAATTTCCCTCCTAGGACTGCCTTTGTGGTATCCCAGAGGTTCTGATAATTTGTGTCTTCATTGTCATTTGTTCCAAAAAATTTGTCAGTTTCCTTCTTAATCTCATCTCTGACCCAGGTATTATCCAGTTATTTAACTTCCATGTTTTTGTATGAGTATGCAGATTCCTGTTGTTACTGAGCTGAACTTTTAATCCATGGTGGTCTGAGAAGATGCAAGGAATAATTCCTGTTTCTTTAAATTTACTGAGGTTAGACTTGTGACCTAAGATGTGATCGATTTTGGAGTATGTTCCATGGGCTGATGAGAAGTATGTGTATTCAGTTTTGTTGGGATGAAATGTTCTGTAGATGTCTGCTAAATCCAAATATTGGATAGTTAGGTTTAAATCTAAAATTTCTTTGCTTAGCTTATTATTGGAGGATCTATCCAACACTGCCAAAGGAGTGTTGAAATCTCCAATGATTATGGAGCTGGAGGAAATTAAGTTGTTCATGTCAGTTAGAGTTTCTCTTATAAATTGAGGTGCGTTCTGGTTGGGTGCATAGATATTAATAATTGAGACCTCATCATATTGAGTATTACCCTTAACAAATATGAAGTGACCATCTTATCCTTCCTTACTTTTGTTGGTTTAAAGCCTATTGTATCTGCAAATAAAATTGTAACACCTGCTTTTTTCTGATTACTATTTCCCTGAAATATGGATGACCATCCTTTCACCCTGAGTCTATATTTGTCTTTTAAGGTAAGATGTGACTCATGTATGTAGCAAATATCTGGCCTGAGTTTTTGTATCCAGTCAGCTAACCTGTGCCTCTTTAGAGGACAGTTTAAGCCATTCACATTAATGGAGAATATTGATAAGTCTGGTAAAATTTTGGGTATTGAATTTTTCAAATGTCCAATGGACATTTTTAATTATTTTGCCACTGTGGAAGTTGGAGTTTGATCAAAAGTATCTGAGTGAGTTTACTTTTGTGGTAGAGGATTGTGCTGGTCATTATGGAGGATAGGTCTGAGAATATCCTGAAGAGCTGGTTTGGTTATGGCAAATTTCTTCAACATATGAATGTCATTAAAGATTTAATTTCTCCATCATAAATGAAACTCAGTTTAGCTGGATATAGGATCCGGGTTGAAAGTTATTTTGTTTTAGGAGATTAAAAGTTGATGACCACCCTCTTCCTCCTTGAAAAGTTTCAGCAGAGAGATCTGTAGTCATTCTAATATTCTTCCCTTTGTAGGCAATGGATTTCTTACGTCTGTCTGCTTTCAGAATTTTCTCCTTCATATTAACTTAAGTGAAGTTAATTATGATATGCCTGGGGGATGTCTTATTGGGATTGAGTCATGCTGGGGTTCTGAAACTGTCTGCTATCTGAATTTCAGAATCTCTTGGCATGTCTGGAAAATTCTCTTTCATAATTTCATGAAGAGGGTCATCTGTGGCTAGTGAGGCCACTTCATCACTTTCAGGGATTCCAATGAGGCAGATATTAGCCTTCTTCAAATTATCCCAGAGCTCTCTGAGAGAATGATTCATTTTTGCTCTCCATTTCTCTTCCTCTTTGAGAGTTTGGGATTGTTCAAAGGCTTTGTCTTCAATGTCAGAAATCCTTTCTTCTGCTTGCTCCACTCTGGTACTGAGGGATTCTACTGTATTTTTCAGATCTTTGAGGGCTGCAAATTCTTGTTTCAGTGTGTCAAAATCTTTGGTGGTTTTGTCTTTAAATTTGTTAAATTCTTCAGACAACTTTTGAATTTCTCCTCGAATTTCTAATTCTGACTTTTGAATTGCTGCTCAAATTTCTAATTCCAAATTTTCCTCCATTTTATTGATCTTTTTTGCAATCCAAATTCTGAATTTGATTTTTGACATCTCGGCCAGCTGTATGTGAATGGGATCTTCAGTTACATCTGCCATATCTTTCCTTAGGGGTGTTGATCTATTCTGGTTATTTATGTTACCAGAGTTTTTCCGCTGATTCTGCCCCATGATTGTTTTACACCATTTGATTTTTCCCCTGGAGTTTTGTTGAGGACACATACAGTGCTATTTCCTGAGAAACTGGGGACCTGTTTGGTGTGGTGGGGCTAAGTGGTTCTGTCTTGTTTTCAGCTGGTCTCTGTTCGACCCTAGTGAAACAGTTACTCTGGGTTGAAGTCTCAACTATGGAGAAATACCAGCAATTAAGTCACCCTGCTCCCCATAGGCAATAATTTGAAAAGGAAAATCAACCCTTCCTACAACCACACACCCAGGGCACCACCTGAATAGTCTTCGGGAAATTGGCTCAGTTCAAAAGTTCCAAATCCATTGTCTCAGTCAGCACTTGTCTCAGGTGGGAGAGTGTAAAAGCTCTCTGGGAACTGGATCACAGTGGTCTGGTGACTACTCTGATATGGCTTGCTCCAGTGCTTTGTGCAGTCTGGAGGATCCACCCAGGACATAGATAAGTCTGGGAAGGTTGATGCCTCCTTCCCCACCTTGTACCTCTCTCACACCCAGTCACAGATAGTCCTGCAGGGCTTTGACCCAGTTGTCTGTAGTAAATAGATACTCCAGGGGTTTGCACCTGCCTGAATCACAAGGAAATGTATTTATGCTCTGCCAGGCTGCTGCGCTCTGCCTCTATCTAGCTGGGGGAGGTGAGGCCTGACAACCTTGGGCGCTTGATGGAGGCTGGGGGGTGTTCACTCAGTTCCAGTCCCACCCCTGATTGATGTTACTGACAGAACAGAACAGAACAACTTTGCGGGAATTTGTTTCTGTCCCTGCTAAATTCCCCTGCAGAAGAGAAGCTGTTTTGAGTTCCCAGAGCCTGACACCTCAGGTCCTGTATTTGCTCCTGCAGGTTTGTATTTAGTTACCTGTCAGGTCTAGCCTCCTTTCTTCCTTAGTCTATAGGCTGATGATCCCCTGAGGGCCGAGTGCATCTTAGGCTCAGTAAAGCAGTCCTCTGGGTCAGCCCCACCCTGGGAACTTCCCGGCTCTGCGCGTGTGTTTCTAGTCCCTGCGCTCCACCCAGGCCAGTACTGCCTCAGGGAAACCCTTTCCTCACAGGGCCTGCGTTTCCGTTCCAGATCTGTTCCATGGTGGTTGTCACCTGAGTAGATGACTGGCCTCCTCTGGTTGCCCAGAGAGACAGGGGGAGTGGCTTCGGAATATCGGAAAGTGAGCTCCATTGTTGCTAAGATGGCTGCTGCTCGACGCCTTGGGGCACCGCTGCTCTGGTCTGATTCCCTCTCAGCTGACCATGGTCTCCTCACTCCCGTGCCTCAGAGTCAGCATTGACCAGATGCAGTTTAGGCCCTGTCCACACCCCTCAAGAAATCACCCAAGAATCTGGACTCCTGGGGGACAGGCCTCCGGACCTCAGAGTGAGAGTGGAGGGGAGTGCTTGGAGCTCAGAGTTGCAGGTAGAGAATATATATAGTTTTATACAGTTTTATGCCTGGCAGGAGAATGCCGTGGCACCCTAGTCGGGGAGGTAGGTCCAGTTTTTAGAGGGTCTCTTTTGTGGAGTGTAGTGAGAGGACCTTTGAACTCTGCTTGTTTGTTTGTGGGGCACTCTGAGCTGTTCTCATGGGGGAGGGGAGTCCTGTCTGCTTGGTGATGGATTTTGTACCTTTTGTTTGTATCCTTGGGGTCGCAGCTCACCTCAGCGGGGTTGATGTGCGTTCTTCAACCTTCTCTCTTGGTGCAGCTCAAATCCACCAGGTTACTGGCCAAATTTCTGTCCTTTAACTCTCCTTCTGGATGGGTGCCTCTGTGGAAAGCTGGCTTCAGTCAGCCATCTTGTCTCCGCCTCTCTTCTCATGTTATACATGGAAACAATTTTCAACTATTATTAACATTCACTATTTCTATCTGGCTGGTTTTCTGGTTTACTGTAGATGTTACATGACCTTTTTATTGTTATACATGTCAGTTTATTAATAGTATAGATTCAAAGTTCACAGACATCAGGCTTTCCAATAATATGAAGTTTCTACTTAAAATTATTTCTTTTGGCTGGGTGTGGTGGCTCATGCCTGTAATCCTACCACTCTGGGAGGTTGAGGTGGGAGGATCACTTGAGCTCAGAAGTTCAAGGCCAGCCTAAGTAAGAGCAAGACTCCATCTCTACTAAAAATAGAAAAATTAGTAAGGCCCAAATTAGGAAAAAAAAAAAATAGAGAAATTAGCCAGGCATTGTGGCACATGATGGTAGTCCCAACTGTCAGGGAGGCTAAGGCAGGAAGATCACTTGAACCCAGGAGTTTGAGGTTGCTTTGAGGTAGACTGATGCCATGGCACTCTACCTTGGGCAACAGAGTGAGATTATGCCTGAGGAAAAAAATATTTCTTTTACAATTAAACCAAAGATTATTGTAGAAAGGTAGAGTTTTAGACTTTTGATGACAAAATAAACCTTCCCTAGCCACTTTTGTCTCTCTAAATAATGATAACAGCCAACATTGTATAATGCTTATGTACATGTTGGGCACTGTGCTTAGATTTCTTACATATTCCTTCATTTTATTCTCACAAAAACTCAATAATATGGGTATCCTTATTAAAATATTATGTACTGGAAAATCTGAAACAGCAGCAACAATGAAAATAATTTCCAGGGCGGTGCCTGTGGCTCAGTCGGTAAGGCGCCGGCCCCATATACCAACGGTGGCGGGTTCAAACCCGGCCCCGGCCAAACTGCAACCAAAAAATAGCCCGGCGTTGTGGCGGGCGCCTGTAGTCCCAGCTACTCGGGAGGCTGAGGCAAGAGAATCGCTTAAGCCCAGGAGTTGGAGGTTGCTGTGAGCTGTGTGACGCCACGGCACTCTACCGAGGGCAGTAAAGTGAGACTCTGTCTCTACAAAAAAAACAAAAAAAAAAAAAAAAAAAGAAAATAATTTCCATAGAAAAACCTTCCCCTGAGAGATCCCATCTAGGTGAGTCTGAGAGAGAGACCGGTAGGTAGTGCAGGAAAGCTTCAGAGAGGATGGAAGCAGAGAACGTTTACCTGAGATCACCTGAGAGCCTAACCTGCCTAGCCCAGACCCCAGAGATTGTGGTGGTGGTTTAATTGATTGATTAATTAAGGATTTTATTTAAAAGGGTAAAAAAAGAAGTGTTTGTTGAACCCGGCAATGCACTGGTCATTGTTAACACTTCAGTGATGGAAACCTAATGAGAAGAGTTACAACGTAAATGAAAAGTCATTCCAGTGAAGTAGAGCAAAGGTTCAAGGATCTTTGCCTTTATGGGAGGTAGACAGAGTATCAACTGAAGCGGGATCTACATTTACGTAAAGGCATTTTTTTTTTTTAATTTGTGAGATGGAATATATCTGAGTATGCATCTGTATTGATGAGAAAGATCTGGACCTACAGATTGTTCCCTAATAATAGTACCTTGCAACAACAGTTCATGAGGCATAAGTTTTGCAGTTATCTTCCCTCATGTTAGGTATTCGGATGAAAAAAAAGTACTAGGTAAAAAAAGATCTACTAATGAGCTTTATTTGCAATTATTTCCCTGGTGATGGGTCTCAGTATATAACTGTGAGTTTGTTAGACATTTTCTTTTGCTATTGCAAATTTTCTATGTGGTTTTTCACTTTCGTACAGTGAGTAGATCGTGTTTTTATTCCTATTTCTGATTGCATTCTGTCACAAAAAAGATTTGGGGTTTTTCACCACCTTTTCTGTTTACCAGTTAGTTCTTTTTTGTATGTATAAAGGTATTGGGGAAATGTATGAAAGTTTATAAATTTTCTGTGGTCATAATTATCTTCCCCTCATTGCTTTATAAAGGCATAATATTCTTCTGAATGATTTGAGTAAATAAGTTGTCCTTTATACACTTAAAAATGCATCAGAAATCATGCAGTTACAATGAGAAGAGCCTTGGGTCTTAAGAGGGTAGCAGAGTGTAGTGAAATTTGTGTCATTTTTCTGAATATGAGAGTAAAGACCGAGATTTAAGTCTAACCTTGCCATATGTTAGATCCATGTCATTAAGTCTTTTAAATTTAGTCTTGTGACTCTGAAAGAGGAACAACCATGCTGACCTCAGAGGTGTTGTGAGAATTAGAAAAGGTAGCAAGTGTGAGTGAGATGTGGTGGTGTACGCCTGTAGTCGTTCTTGGAGGTGCTGAGGTGGGAGGATTCCTTGAGCCTAAGAGTTTGAGACCAGCTTGGGGAATATAGTGAGATATCATTCCTAAAAATAATAATAGAAAAAGGATGGCAGGTATAAAAACCCTTTGTAAACTACTAAATGCTGTTCACTATGATGAAGTGTTATTATACAGTGTCCCCCTGAATGCTATGGTCTTCAACAGCTTGATGAATCTGTTCATCCCTATAGCATAAAACAGCACCCAATTGAGGGGGGGAAAATGAAGTATGTCCCTTATAAGGTCTGAAGCAAAATAAAAAGGTCTTCAAGTTATAATATAGAATTCTTTTTAATTATGGGAGAAAACTTTTTCTAATCTCATGTTGGAATCATAAAATCTTGCACAGGGGTTCTCAAACTGTGGCCCGCAGGCCACATGAGGTGGTGTGATTGTATTTGTTCCCGTTTTGTTTTTTTACTTCAAAATAAGATATGTGCAGTGTGCATAGGAATTTGTTCATAGTTTTTTTTTTTAAACTATAATCCAGCCCTCCAACAGTCTGAGGGACAGTGACCTGGCCCCCTATTTAAAAAGTTTGAGGACCCCTGAATTACTGGGGAACATCTTTATGGCCCCAGATGTAAATAAGGCTTTAGGTGAGCCTTTAAATCTGCATGAATATTTCTGTTGATCTCCTTGGAGCCTGTCACTAGCTCTAGCCAAGGCCCCTTGCTAGCTTTGCTGGTAAACAGGAGCAAAATGTACACAAGAATAGCTGTATTTCATTGGAGAAAAAATAACTCAGAGTGTTGTGGCTGATAAATTGCTTGCTACTTCCTCTGCTGTGAGATGCTACACCCACTGTAGGAAAATTCCCCAATGTGTAAATATGTGTGTACATGTGTTTTCAGTGTCAGGGCAATGAGGAACACAGACAGACACCTTCCCTCCCCAGCTTTGTCTTTTTCCTCCAGTGTCACATACCATGAAGTGGTTGCTTATGGAAAGCACTGCCCCTCATCCCACCCCAGTCCCCACCAGGACCTGAAGACCTCAGATTTCCCTCATGGTTATGTTTACTCCTTGGTGTTGCCAACTCTATGCAAAGGGTACTCCAGGCTTGGAGCTGGGCAGCGGCTCTGCTTACAACTGTGAGAGGGCACAACGCAATCTTTATGCAACCGACCCGCCCATCCTCCACTCCTTACCCAGGCCAAGAATGGTCAATGTTCATGTTCTGGAAGAAATCCCACCCTGTCTCTAGGTGCTGTGAGCCCAGAGGAGGGGGAGCAGAGCTTGGCACATGCATGAGGCCGAGCAGCCAAGCCCAGAGCAGGCACCCAAGCAGAGGGTTCCTGTCATATCTACCACTTTCCTAGTCCCCACACCTCTTCCCTAGTCCGTGCCCCACCCTGCCCCAAGGACTGACTCAGCCTTCCTGGTACCCTGTGAGGAAGATGTTGCCCACTGGATTTATACATGTATATGCTGTGCATCTAAATACATAGGGGTGTGCTCTGAAAGGCAGAATTTGTGAGTGAACACTTATATGTAAATATGCTTTCTAAGAAAACGTAAGTGTAAGTCTTAGCAAATATGTGTGCATATAGCTACGTGAAAATGCTTTATAAGAGAAGGCATATCTTCAGAGAGAGTCTCTAAATATAATCTGATCTACATAAATAACAATGGCTTTTAAATGCTCTTAGGATAAAGACCCAAATCCTTAATGGAGCCTCAAAGGGCCTTCACAGTGTGGCCCCTGACTGCCTCCTGCACACTCATCCTGCTCTCCGATTCTGCACCCCAGCGTGCCCTCCTTTTTGCACATCAGCTACACAGACCTTCACTCAGTCTTTCTTATGCATGAAGTCTCCTTTCACCATAGGACGTTTGTTTGCACATGCTTTTCTCCCCAAGTGTTATGTTCTTTCCTCATTTTTTTCCCCCCAGGAATTAGTTAATTAGTCATCTGAAACTTTACTATTTTGTGGTATCCTTTACTGACCCTCAGAATTAGTTAGATTCCCTCAAGACACTTTATGTCTCTTTCATAGTCCCTACCACATTTATCATTTTGAATGCATTTAAAAAATGTTTCTGTTCTATTGCATGCAAACTTAGTAAGGGCAAAGATAAATTTTTTTTGTTCACTTGCTCATCTTCAACACTGACAGTTTCTGGCTCCTTATGAGAATTCAATAGACACGTATTGGATCAAGCGTGTTTGTACTCAGTAGGGAGAAGGTCAGTGTGTGAATCTGTGTGTACTTATTTATCGGTGTCACCATGATTACCTGACACGGTATGTTTGCTCACTTGGAGCACACAGGAAGCCCTGTTCTGTGTATAAATACACAAGATTCTCCCTCCTAAACATCTAAGGAAGGATGTTTAGATCTGAGTATGTCTATGTCTGGCACATATGCACATGTTCACATGCACAATACACAAAAGAACAAGTATCTCTGTAAAAAATGCATGTGTCTGCATTTATGTTGATATGGGTGTAGCATCAATGTAAAGTCTGTGTGTATTTATTTGGGTGTGTTCATCTGGGGAGGTGTATGTACATGTGTGAGGCATATTGTTTTCTGCAGCTGGGTGGATCCCCCTTCAGATTTCTAAGTAGGAGGGTTTATGTACATTAGGCAAATTGATTCATACCTTTGTGTGATTTGACTTAACCCAAGGCAGGGTGTCTTGGGGGAAGGAGCACTGGGTGAGGAGCCTATCACTGGAGTAAAATTCCTTTTTCTTCCTGGGCTGCCATCTCCCCATCTATATGCAGATGTGACAATGATGCTATTTGGGGGTATGATTGTTATAGAGCCACCTCATGACAAAACACTTTTCTAATCAAGTGCCGAGTTTCTTGAGACATTTGTTATCATCTTCCTCTTTTATGGTAATGGCTTGTCATCTACAAATTGTTTTCTTCTACATTATTTTATTTGGTAACATAGGGAAATTAGCACTCTGTTTATTTGACAGAAGGGTTATTTGTGTGAATACTTACAGCTGTATACAGTCTACAGAATCAGTGTTTTACATGGCTACATTTTGTGCTCTGGAGCAGAAAGGAGAGAGGAAGATGGGGTGATCTCCAGGGCCCCAAACTGTAATTCTTGGACCAACTTCTTCATAAGCCTCTGGGGAGTTGTGGCAAAACATGGGTTTCTGGTTTCTAGTTAAAGCCTGGTTAGATCAGAATTTCAGAGATGGGTTTTAGGACTGCACGTATGTTTTTTCAAGTTTCCCTAAAATTATTTTTGGGCTCTGTAAGATTTGAGACCTATTGCAACAAAATGAAATGATGTTAGGAAACTCAGATTGGAACTCACACCATTAGCCTTGGAATTGTAGAAGATTTCTCAGGCTGGCACCCTTCTGTCCTTGAGGTTAATCTTCCATCTTTTGGGGTTGAGGATTTGAATTTATAGAGAGAGAGGCAGTGTGGGAAATGAAGCAAGAAACCAAGCCTGCATATTCGTGAGCAAAATTGTGAGAACAGACGTTTGTTGCAATACATATCAGGAGAACTGTAAGTACCTCTCAACAAAAGAAAACTAAACAGATCACCAGCAGATCATCAAGGTTGCCTGCAATATTTAGAAATATCTAAAGGGATTTTTTTTTTTATAAAGAGAAAAACTAGGCAGTAGAATAGACAGAGAATTGGGATAATGAAAGAAAATCTGCAAAGGCAGTCACAGGTTCTGGGCACAGTCCTTAGGTGGCAAAATCAATACAATGAGGAGAAAAGAAAGCAGGAGTTCCCTAAGGTTCCACTTTTGCTTTGTCATGGGTGTTGCCATTATGATTTTACAGACTGTTTTCTCTTCCTGGATAAATGAGAACATTCAGAAGGTCCAGTCTTCCCCTCACAGCACTGGAAAATATAATAATGAAGAAAGCCAGGAGAGGCTGTCCTCTCTTGAGTCCTATATTGCTTTGCCCAGTGACTCCGGCCACCGTAAGCCATTTTGCAGTCAGTACACCAAGGGGTTAACAGGCTGTGCCATGGCCCGTCCTGCCCTGATATTCTCCAATGAGAAACCTCAGATGCTGACACAGACCTGGGGAGAAGAGAAAAGCACCGATTTCCAGATGTCTAGGGCTAGCTCGACTGAGAGTGGTAATTTGACTCAGCACAAACTACTGTGCTGTCACCAGGCACCTGCCTCAGCCCTCACCCCTGGCAGGGATTGCTCACTCAAACTGTGCCTGAGAAATGGTGAAGGACAGTGCTGCTGTCTCCCTGCGATCTGGTCTCCTGGTCTATACTTAGTCAGAAGCTCCCTAGATAGCATGGGCTTTCCCCTTACCAGAAATTAATCAGGCCCCTCTGAAAAGAAGCCCCAGGGAATTAGAACAAAATATATCCATTAAAACTTTCTCCTCACAATCTTCTCCCTCCTTCTCTCTCCCCTTGTTCTCAACAGGGGAAAGATAGATGTCTCTATTCCAGCAGCAAAGAACACCAGCTCTGATTCAGAATACCCGGGTTTCCCTCCAGTGGGTTGTGTGATCTTGGCAACTTTAACGTTCATAAGTCTCAGTGTCCTTATTTTCAAAATGACGATGAACATAACAGCTATTTTGTAGAATTGCAAATAAGACCATTGACAAAAATTCCAAATGAGACCATGGACAAAAATTGCCAAATGCAGTACATGGCTGGTAAGAAGTGCTCTGTAGCTCTGTTGCTAACACCATAAGGTGTTCCATTGGAATAGGAACCTACTACCCTTTGCAAATAGCAGGTATTGGTCACTCTGTGGCCTGAATAGACTTGTATTAACACAGGTCAACAGGCTGAGTTGGAGGAACTCAACAATGTAGAAAGAATTCTGTCTTGGGAGTTCAGTGGTTAGTTTCTTGTGCTCTGAAAGCAGATTAGAGACCAGGTACAGAAAGCATGCTTTCAACAAGGTGTGTCCACCAGTAAGGAGGAGGGGAACATTCTGTTTAATTTATGAAGTTCACACCTTTGTGATCTTGTTCCTCAAAATATGGTTCATGGATCAGCTCTGTTGGAAAAACCTGGCTGAACTTACTAAAATTCCGATTCTTGGGCCTCACCTCAGACCTCCATCCAGATTCAGACTCTCTTGGAGTGGTGATTCTTTTGTACCCTGAAGTCTGAGAACTGCTGACTGCTCTATACAACCAGGAGGATGGACCAGCAGGAATTATAATTATAATATCTGGGTCACAGCATACATAAAAATATATTCAAAGGGGCATTTTTGAAAGTATCAGCAGCCAATCCAAAACAGTATGACTACCTTAATTCTATTTTTATTAAAAAAATTTATACACATTTATATAGTTATGCTTATAACAAATGCTGGAAATATACACATTATCAGATTTAACAATGGCTATCTCTAGGTAATAACATTATATGTGATTTATCTCATTTTATACTTTCATGTACTTTAACTTTTTTCTTTTCTTTTCTTTTTGAGACAGCGCCTTGTTCTGTCACCAAAGCTGAAGTGCAATGACACAATCATAGCTCACAGCAGCCTCAAACTCCTGGGCTCAAGCCATCCTCTTACCCCGGGCTTCTGAGCAGATGGGCCCACAGGCATGTGCCACCATGTCCAGTTAACTTTTAAAATTTGTTGTAGGGACAGGACCTCACTATATTATCTAGGTTGGTCTCAAACTGCTGATCCTCATGCCTCAGCCTCCCAAATTTCTGGGATTACAAGCGTGAGTCACTGTTCCAAGCCTTTTCAAGTATTTGTAGATGTTCTATAACAAGTAACCCTTTTAAAGAAAAAAAAATGTGTTCTTAAAATAGAAGCATAGTCAGATCTGTGAAACTGAAGACTTCCTAAAATCTTACAGAACTTTGAAGAAGGATACAGAGGGACTCATGTCAACAAAAGCATCACTCTTCAGAGATGATGAAACAGGCCTAGGGAAGGGAAGTAGCCTGCCTGGGGTTACCCAGACTATTAATGGCTGGGCTACCATAGACCCCAGGTCTCCAGGCTTTGGGGCCAGAAGGCTTTGAAGTTCTCTGGTGCTGGCCAGGGACCTGCTTCCCTTCCTTCCCGCCCTGTGAGGGTGATGGAAAAACCACAGGAAGCACAATGATTCTGAGGGTGGAGAAGGATGTAACAGCCTTTGCAGAGAGGACTTTGCAGCTCTCATTTTTCTCTCTCTGGGAGTTAGTAGGTCATTTGCAAAAGGCATGGGAAGAGCAGCTGATGAAAAGGTCTAATAGTTTGGAAAACTGCTTAACCTTATTGCTCTATTTCTGGATTTCCCCTTATGGCCAAAGACTATTGGGATCCTGATTTCCCCGAGAGGTTTCCTGTTTGGGAATGCAGTGAAACCTCTGAAACCTAGAGGAATTGGGGAGAAGGCCAGCCGGAATTAGGGAACAGTCTGAATACTTTTAAAGGACATTCAGATTTATTGTTTTCAAGGATATAGGAGCCTAGATTTGGAAAGAGCCTAGTCCAGCCTCTTTCTCAGTGCAGGAGCATCTGTGCTTCATTCCCCACAGAGTCTCATCTGAGTTTCTCTTGAATACCTCTGAAGACAGGGGGCTCTCTATTCTGATAACCTATTTTATGCTTAGAAAAGTCTTCTTTTGGCTGAGTTGGGAAGGTTCTTCATGACTCCTACAATTCATATAGAACTGGTAGCTGTTTTACCCCCCATGGCCCTTAAATATTTGAAAGCAGTTATCATGCACCAAATAGTCACAGCATACTCTTCTGTAGGCTGACTGTCCCCAGAATATTCAACCTTTATTTATGTTACAAATATCATCAGCTCTGAACAGAAATATAAACGACTATTTCTAAATAGCCTCTAAAACAGCTATATAAATTCAGAGCTGGGTAGAACTTAGATGCCACCTGCCCTGGCCTAATTTAAAGATGAACCTTTGCTCACTTTTAAGGTCCTATGAAGAAATCCAGCTTACTCAGCTTTAGAGAGAAAAAGACAGCGAGACAGGCTGAGTTGAGACCAAGGTTCTAGCTGTATGGGTCCCACTCCAAGCTCTTTCAACTCACCCTGCCTCTCATTATTCATAAGACACCAGCATTTCTCAAGTTCTTAAAAGTGCTTGGGAAGTTAGTTCTCCAGGGCCTTTAAAAAAATTTCTCCTTCAAATTATATTTGCCCTGTTAGTGAAGTAGGGATTAGCACAGAGCTGAATTTAGTAGAGGTTATACTGTCAGTGAAAAGTAAGGTTCAAGTGTATTAACCTTCCTTGCTGTCTGCTGTCAGAAATCATTTCCCGTGTTCTAGAAAGCTACCTCAAAGTGGGCAGCACACCTCTAGGACCACACATGCCTTCCATAGGTCCAGCTATCCATCAATTTAGCAGAACTTCCCAACTCTAGAACTGAGAATGAATTTCCCTGGATGTAGGGCAGCCTGTGTTTCTGCTTTACCCTGCTGTGCTCATTTTAAAGTTTCATATCCTCTTTCCAATTTGGCCTGATTCTCTGATGAAAAGACAAAGCAAAAACTCAAAGAGGCAAACTGTGCACTTTAGCGATGGGTTTCCTGTCTCAGTCCCCAATAACCCTCGAGTCACATGCTTGGACAGGAACATTCCTCCCCGCCCCAACCCACAGCAAGCTCCCTCTTCTCTCAACAAGGTATCGCATTTCCAGTTCTCACACTTGTTCTGGCACAGATTATAAGCTGCCTCATGCTGCTTCCTGGTTTGCATGGGTGCTAGGCTCCATGGCCTCTGGGTTCACACAGACCTGGGTTCTAGTCCCAAATCCGCAACCAGTTGGTCATGTAGATTTGGAAAGTTACTTAACTTTTCTGAACCTTGCTTCCCTATTAGATGAGGACAGTCATGGTTGTGAACCATCATATGGTTGTGAAGATAACATAGTGCTAGCAGGTGCCTAACATAGTCTCCAATGTTCAGTAAGATTCCATGAAAGTATCTGTTCAATATTATTAATATTATGCTCCAGAAGGCAGAGCTTTAAACCTATACTTTTTCCACACTGCACACAGCAGGTGCTTTGTAAATACCCCTGATTCTGGTCTAGTCTCTATTTGGCAGTAGGTTCATTATAAGAAACATTCTAAGTATCATGTAAGAACAGTCTCTATCCCAAGCTCCCTTTTCCCAGATTCTTTCCTCCATTAATTACATTAGTGGGGAGGCCTACCCTGTCCTGCCACTGTTCACACCTGTCAGCTTTCATCTCAGGATAAAGTTCTCCTTTGACAGACTCTAAGAACTTGCTGTCCAGGCCGAAAAAACAAAACGAAACAAAACACAAAAGCCCTGCGTGATGACGACCCCAACACAAACCTCAGGTAACCAGCCAGCATGTCAGCAAAGAGACGGACAAAGGAGTGCTGACAAAATCCTGTCCCCCCCAAAGAAACAAGGCAACAAGAAAAGAGGTAGAAAGCAAGGAAGCAAGGGATTAGGCTGTGCCTCGAATATTCTTGCTTATCAAGATCCTTAAAGCCGATCCCAGTTTTTGTATATAAAGTATTTCTAAAGGGACCTGAATATGGTTAAACTCCTCTTCTACTGGGAATCCAAATTAATACTTAATACTTGTAGCTAAATTTTTAACAGAAATTGTCAGATGCTCCTTTAACCAAGAGTATGTACATAACATTGACATTGCTTATGAATGATATTTGTTGTCCATAGGACTTATAAATTATGACAGACAAGTTTTCAACTTCTTTTTTTTTTTTAAATAAGACTACAGGAAATTTCTCCCTGGCATGGCTTGCGATTCCTGGCCCATTCCAAAAGAGTTAATACATCTCCTCCCAGCTTCCCTAAATGCTGAAGATATCCTAGTAGATTCCTGCTGAGAATCTACCTGAGAAAGGAATCACCCTTTCTCTTATCCCTACTGCAGATTGTTACTTTATTCCTGGAATTTGATTTTAAGGACCCAGAAGGAAAAAAAAAAAGCATTTGCTGAAATGAATTTATTATGCTACAACTTCAGAACAAAACTTCCACAATTGTGGGTGAGGACAGAGTTCATGCCGATGCGGTGGCAAAAACACAGCAGTTCCTGGAATGGCAGTCGGGTTCCCTGGCTTGAGTCCTTGACTGCTTACCTTGGGCAGGTCATTCCCCCCTCCATGGGCTTTCAGTCTCGTCAGGTGTCAAATGATTTCTAGGGGCCCCTTCACATCCAAGGTCCCACGAGGCTACTGGAAGTATGAAGATTAGTTGGAGAAGCTGCCCAAATCTCTGGATGTGGGGCCAGGGCAGCAGAAAGAGAATGTGATAAGAGATATGAAAACCCTCGGAGAAAAGGTAAAGGTGTTGAATGACACACACACTCCAATTTGCCACGGCACGTCCCCAAAACATGGGCACCTGACATGCTCCTGAGAGTTCAGTGCTGGCCCAGACGCCCCACTGCCAAGCTGACAGGAAGCAGAGAAGGCCATTGCTTTTCTGTTTGGGGACCTTGGCTGGGACAGAAGGGAAGAGAGGACCGGAGTCAGCTTCAGAAGCCAGTGAAATGGCAATGAACCCTGGAGGCTGATCCTCTCCAGCCTGGTGTTGCCAAGGAGGACAATCCATTCCATCAGACCTAGGCCAAGCTCTGGCTCACACATACAGGCAAAAATAGAAAGGGGTGGGAGAAGAAAGGTGTTTACTTTTGTGATTTCCCCTTATGCGCCGCCTCTTAATAGTGTTATAATCTCTCCACAAACAGGCAGTCATGGCCCACAGTCCTCCTCCATTGATAAAAGCCTCCTTAATAATTCCTGTATAGTCCTAAAGCCTTCTTAAGGTCTCCTGGTCACTCTCTGGGAAGCCGGAAAGCAAGTTTAGGAGGCGGCAGGATGGGGTAGAAAGAGCACTGGTGCCAGGTCTGTCAGTGACTGTGAAAAAATCTTCCTGAGGCACTTGAATTAGACAGAATCTAAAAAATGTTTACTGGCTGGGCATGGTGGCTCACGCCACTCTGGGAGACTGAGGTGGGTGGATTGCTTGAGCTCAGGAGTTCGAGACCAGCCTGAGCAAGAGCAAGACTGAATCCCTACTAAAAATAAGAAAACTGAGGCAAGAGGGTCACTTGAGCCCAAGAGTTTGAGGTTGCTGTGAGCTATCATGACGCCATGGCACTCTACCCAGGGTGACAGTAAAACTGTGTCTCCAAAAAAAAAAAAAAAAAAAATCTGTTTACATTTTCAAAGTATGTATCCATGTCTCTCAACCAGGGGCTATTCACCACCAGGGGGTGAATTTGGTAATACCTGGAGACAACTGTGGTTGTTATTACTGAGGGGGTGCTATTGGCATCTACTTGATAGAGGGCAGGGATGGTGGTAAACATCCAGTGATGCATGGTACAGCCCTCCACAACCAGCAGCTATCTGGTCCCACATGCTAACTGTGCTGAGGTCGAGAAACCTTCGTTTATACTGAAGTGAAGAGGGTCCACAGAGAAGAAAAGAAGGGATGGAAAGAAAGGAAAAGCAGGGGTTGAGGACCTGTTTCTAGATCATGAGGTTTGCATCAGTTATGTGTTTTCCAGCCTTTCTTCCTACGACCAATACCCTTTTATTTTTCCTTGGAATTACAAGGCAAGTTTGAGCAGGTTTTTCACAAGAACATCTTCCTTATCCTTAAAATGCCAAGTCCTGATCCAGTACAAAGAGCTCCGCTATAAGACATGACAAAGATATAAATATAAGCAGTTATGAAACAAGCAGAACTGCAAGGTGGGTGGTGGGGGCACATGGAGGGACAAAACATATGCCCTTAACTCCATTTCTGTGAGTCAGTGTTTCTGCAGTCACAACACAGAACAACAACTGTGGGGCAAGCTGTACCCACAGCAGGCAGAACTGATCTAGGACACAAATGTCAGGAGAAGCTCAGGTCTGCAGCGGCAGATTCAAAGGCAAATGAAAGAGTTAAGCAATCAGCGCATGTCATTCTTGTATCAGTCCACATTAAGCCATCGGGCAGTTATTACAAATAGTTACCTGAGGTTTCCAGTGGGGGAGGCAACAACACTCCGGTCAAGGGGTTTTGGGGAAACAGGTGCAATGCAGACATGGTTAAACAATTTATTGACTGTAAACATTAGACCTTGCTCAGCAAAACAACTGAAGCTGCCCCTCAAATCCCTGCCTACATCACCCCGTTTGAGCAAATAAGAGGAACGAGGGAGAGTCCATGTTCACAGATGAGAGGTCCAAGATACTCAAGAGCCTCAAGTCCAAGGGTGCAGGAAGGAATATCTCCTTCAGATAGAAGCAGCAATATATTACCCTTAATACTTCACCAGTGAGGTAGATACGTGGAAAAGACATCACAACATAGCAGACCCAGGTCCTCGAGGACTAAAACTCTTTAGACATAAACTTACAAGTTCTGTGCAAAGAGGAACTGAACTGTACAAGGAACAAATAGTCACTCAAATACATTTTCTGGGTTTCTTTTTACAGCTTAAAAAAATAAAAAAAAGGCAGAAGGATGCCCTCCCTCCTGCACATCTCTATACAATTTTATTCTAAATTTATTACACTCAAGTTAAATAGTCTATTTAGTGTTCTGTTGGGTTGGGGGATCTTAGAATGTAGAAAAACTGCTTTATGGCAGTGAGTCATTTGTGCTACAATTTCTCCCTTGTGAATCAATGCTATCATTAGGCACAGTACCTTGACAGTTCACAAAGTCTCCCGTGCCTGGGGCCTCCTCACACAGCAGTTTGCTTTCTTTCTCCTGTTCCAGGTGATAGGCACTCTGCTCCCCTGAGTAGTCACTTTTGCCATTGCTGTTGTTGGAGTAGCCATTCCCAAAGGCCTTCAAAGAAGACCTGCGTAGGCACAGGAGTTCCTGGAAGGCAATCCTGAAATCTGGGCTTCGGCAGTAGATAAGGGGATTGAAAGCAGAATTGACATAGCCCACCCAGTTCAGGAGGATGTAAACTTCCTTAGGGATGAGGTTATCCTGGATCACATGCACAATGTTGACGATGAAGAAGGGCAGCCAGCAGAGGGTGAAAGTGCCCATGATGATGCCCAGTGTCTTGAGGGCTTTGTGTTCCTTCAAGCAGAACTTGGAGCTTCTGCGGAGTCCATGCCCACTTCGCCCATCCTGCTCACCCTGGCTGAGGTTCTGTGCATGGAAGCGGCCCTCAGACCTGTCAATCTTCTGGAGCTGTCTTTTGGCCACCCGGAAGACCCTGGAGTAGACAAAGACCATGATTACCAGAGGCACGTAGAAGGACACAATGGAGGAGGCAATGGCATAGGCTTGGTTCGTAAAGAAGTCACAGCAGGTCTCCTTGGCATAGCAGTTGATGGCCTCCTGGTGGGTGGCCCGGTACCAGTGCATCTGGATGGGCAGGAAGGAGGTAAGGCCTGACACAATCCACACCATCAGAATGACCACCCGGGCTTTATTCTTGGTCAGCAGGCTCTGGTACTTGAAGGGTGATGTGATGGCAACGTAACGATCCACTGCGATCACGCACAGGGTCTCAATGCTGGCCGTGACGCACAGCACATCAATGGAAGTCCAAAACTCGCACCAGAAGTTGCCAAAAGTCCACATTTTCATGATGATATGGCTGGCCCCAAAGGGGACCACAGCCAGGCCCATGACCAGGTCAGCACAGGCCAGAGAAGTGATGAAGTAATTGGTGACTGTCTGCAGACGCTCAAACCTGGCAATGGCAGTGATGACCAGCACGTTACCAAACACGATGGCCAGGACGATGAGTGACATGACGATACCCATGCCCACCACCCAAGCCTCGTCCCGTTCCTGTGTTACATCGTGGTCCGGCGCATGGCTTCCGTTGGGCGCAAGCAAGAAGACGGTGTCATTCCCGGGCTGCCCCATGGCGCGCTGGCTGGCAGGTGAACGCACGGGCTGCCAGAGCCTCAGCGGGCAGACCTCCGGCGGGGCGCTGCGGGCAGCGAGCGGACGCCTGGAATCCTCATTCAGCCGCCGGGGGGTAGGTGCGGTGGGGGCGCATTCCGCACTCTCAGTTTGCGGGGTGCTCTGAGCTCGCTGTGCTCGCCGGTTCCAGCCTGCACTCTGGAGAAGCCGCCTTGGAGTGCGCTCTGCCCGTTATGTGCGCAGGACTTTAGAGGACCTGCCTTCCCGATGACGTAGAGAAACTTTCGTCCAATGCGGCGCCGGGAGCCCCGAAGGGGAGCGGCCCTCCTCCCTTTCACTCCCTTCCCCTGGCCTGCCCCGCTCTTGGGGCTGACCCGGGCGGGGCCCAGCTGCTCCCTGGCGGGCGGGCCACCACCTCCTCCCAGCTACCTTGGCTGGCCCCAAAGGGCTAAAGCTGGGGCGGGCGAGCTTACCAGTCAGCCTGAGAGCTCTTGGCTCTTCTGTGACTGCTACCTGTCCGCCCCGGCAGCCTGTGTGGCCTGAGGTCTCAGGGCAGAGCACAGCGCACGTACACTCTCCTACATTCGGAAAGAGAGAAGAGAGTGCCCACCGGAACGCGTACATACAGGCAGAAATGCACCCTGGCAGACATGCTCAGACTCATACGGCACCACAGCCACTGAGACACACCCGCCAGGCGCACTGACGTGCACCCTAGCGCGCGCTCACGCGGAACCCGACAGGCGCAAAGTCACCCCTCTCCAACACAGAGGCGCGGCCAGAAACAAACACAGAAGCACCCAGAAACGCAGAGGCATGGTGACACACGCAGAAAGAAGTAAACACACACAGACATTAACTCGGAGGTATGCTGAGAGACCTAACAAATCTCCTTCACCCAAGCACTCCTAAACGCCGGCAGCGGCCCCCTTCCTGGTAACCCAGTATATTCTTTTTCAAATATTTGGCAAGATCACAGGAGGTGACTTCAACAGCTGCCGATTTCCTCAGCACGCTCACTGTTAAGTACTTCTTTTTTTTTGAAATTTTAAATAAACATTTTATTAACAACATTCATATTTTCCCCGTTTCCAAAGTAATTTAATAATTATAATTTTAATTTTTTTAATTAAATCATAGCTGTGTACGTTAATGTGATCATGGGGCATCATACAGTTGTTTCATAGACCGTTTGACACATTTTTATCACTCTGGTTAACATAGCCTACCTGGCATTTTCTTAGTTATTGTGCTAAGACATTTACATTCCACATTTACTAAGTTTCACATATACCCTTGTAAGATGCACCGCAGGTGTAATCCCACCAAACCCCTTCCCTCTGCCCACCTCCCCCCTCTCTCCCCTCCCTTTCCCCCTTCCCCCTATTTTTAGGTTGTAACTGGGTTATAGCTTTCATGTGAAAGCCATAAATTAGTTTCATGGTAGAGCTGAGTACATTGGATACTTTTTCTTCTATTCTTGAGATACTTTACTAAGAAGAATATGCTCCAGCTCCATCCATGTAAACATGAAAGAGGTAAAGTCTCCATCTTTCTTTAAGGCTGCATAATATTCCATGGTGTACATATACCACAATTTATTAATCCATTCGTGGATCAATGGGCACTTGGGTTTTTTCCATGATTTAGCAATTATGGATAGGGCTGCAATAAACATTCTGGTACAAATATCTTTGTTATGGTGAGATTTTTGGTCTTCTGGGTATATGCCTAGTAGAGGAATTATAGGATTGAATGGCACTTTTGGTGCCCTCCTTGGGAATTTGCAGGCATGGAGAAAGGTAATTTTACCCTTTGGATTTCATTGGGAGTTGGGGTATGCATGTAGGTACCTTGGGACACGGGAGGAGGAAAGAAAGTTGTATGCTTTTATATTTAATTCTTTGGAGTGTAGCATCATTCTTCATCTGTTGGACTGGAGATGCATTGAAAATGGGATAATTTTCCTTCTAAGTACAATTTCTTTAGTAACCCTGTTGCAACTAAAATAAAAAAATCCTTTCATCTGCTGGAGTTCGTTAATCTATTGCATTGAATCATGTGAAATTGCCACTGACTGTTGTCTATGACTCGCAGTCATGGCGATTTCATATGGTTCAGGTTATTAAGAATGAGAACATTAAGAACATTTTGAAACTATAGAAAGCAAAAGATAATTCTTTCTTTTTTTTTTAATTCTTTCTTTTTTTTTTTTTTTTGGTTTTTGGCCGGGGCTGGGTTTGAACCCACCACCTCCGGCATATGGGACCGGCGCCCTACCCCTTGAGCCACAGGCACCACCTTTTAATTCTTTCTTAAAAAAAAAAAAAAAGTAAAAGACCAAGCCTTAAAACTAAAGTCTTGTTCATAAAATACTATCCTTTGCATCTAGCATATGACTTTACTGCTAAGAAGAAATTCATTATTAGGGTATGATTTCTCAAGTATTAGTGGTATCTTTGAAAAAGTGAAAGCATTTCATACAGAGTAGCTAAACATACTTTGTAGATTACATAATAATGTAACAATGGCTAACATTTAGGGAACATTCTGCTATGTACTTTTCATGCATTATTCTATTTAATCCTTCCCACAGTCCCATGGGGGGGGGAGCTATTTTTAGCTTAATTCACAAATGGGGCTCAGAGAGGAAAACAGCTTGCCCAGTGGCAATGAACAGCAGGGTCAGAAGCTGGATTCGAACCCAAGGCTGCCTAAAAGATGGGTAGGACCCATCTTTTAATTTTTTTTTCAATGTACTGAATCATTACATGCAGAAAGGAGCGGAAGTTAGAGAAGAAACACTACAACTGGAATTGTAATAGCCAGGTTCCTGGCTCACCTGACTTGAAGCTTTCTAGTTTATTTTTTGTAGGGAAATCATAATGATTTCCATAAAGAAATCTATCTCTAAAGGAGGAACCAAGTCACTTCCATTGGTGTGAGTGAGAATCATATGATATAATAATAAGTGAAAGCGCTTTTTCACATATAAATGTTACACCAATATGCATTGTAAGTAAAGTTTATATAAAATATATAGTAATTTAGAATATATTGTTAGTCTTCTCTACTAGAACAATAAAATACTTTAGGACAAAAGTAATTTGGATGTTTACTCCAGAAGTAAAGCTCAGAAACACTATTTAACCTACACATGCTCTTCGACTTTCTTCAATAGCAGAAACCGTCTTTTTGCAATACAGTTGCCTTATAAAACAAAGCAAATATTTCCTATAAAAGCTATAAATATTAAGTAAGGATCTATTATGTTCACATAGTTTTTAAAATATACCCAACCCGTATTTGTGCTTTCCAAAATTGGCTCTACTATGATGAATTTTAGGAAGAGGCTGTGTCTGTTATGCAACATTTCTTTAAATACATGTCTACAATGAGCTGTGGAACTAAGCCATTTAAAACCTCCTTCCTGTTTGTGAAACTATGGAATAAATAAGCGTATTGTTTAATCTTCGCATAACAACAACAACAACAAGAAAAGAGCAGAGAAAACTCATGTAGGACAAACATTAACTGATCATTTATTTAGATATATACACAAGTCACTTAAAAATTTAACTTAATATTTTGTGAAACATTTTTTTTTTTAAACCTACAAACAACTAACTCAAGAAACGAAAGCTGCTTGTGTCAATCAAGAAGTTCTAGGCCTTTGCCACCTGCTTTGACACCTGGGCACTGCTGTATAATCACACTGGTTTCAAGACGTTGACTTCTCATCAAGAGCCCTTTCTTCTGACCTCATTTCAGAATTATAGGGTTAGAGAAAGTTAGGCTAGGAAAGGGTATATATGAAAGAATTTAGTATATTGCTCCCAGTTTGCAAATGAGGAAACTGAAGTGAAAAAAATGGGAAGTGTTCAGCTAAGATGGTAGGGAAAATTAGGAGTTGAGACCTGTTTCCTGGCCTCACAAGTTTTTGTTACCCAACACTGTTATTTCATTATCAGGCATGGAATGTGAGTAGTGCTTCTCACTGTGTTTCTGACCTTAGGGAGTTAATGCTTGAGTTGAACTGGAAAGTTCTTAGTAGACTAACTGCACCTTTATCTGATGTAAGAAAAACCAGGCTCTTTATAATGTCTAATTACATATTTTGTCAATCCCTTAAGACACTGATTTGTCATTTCCTGCCTACCAAACCGGAAAAAAACTCCACATTTGGATTTACCTAATGAATGTTTATATAGAAGAAAAGCTCCATGGTGCCAGAGGATGCCCTTGCACCAACAGCTGGACAGGTTAGGAGAATCTTATCTTGGGTGGTGGCTTAGACAAGAGTCCTTTCACCTTTACAATCGCCAGCCTGTGAAACATCCATAGATTTCATTCTAGATGATGG
The DNA here is from genome assembly GCF_027406575.1 of Nycticebus coucang. Lineage (NCBI taxonomy): Eukaryota > Metazoa > Chordata > Mammalia > Primates > Lorisidae > Nycticebus > Nycticebus coucang. Next base: position 48,858,617 of record NC_069796.1, on the reverse strand, counting down.
CTTGAAATTCTTTATCATTAATATTTCTGTATGACATTATCTCATTAAACTTAAATGAACTGAAAGAGATTGAAAGCATGTAAAGTATTTAGCGTGTTGTCCTGAAAATGAGATAGCTTACTGTTACTTTATTTTCGAATCGAAATTTATGTATAGAATGCATATTTATCTTTTCAGTAGCATGAAATTACCCTTGGAACATGGATGAGTAACTTATTTTTAATTTAAATTGATTTGAAAAATAATAAAAAAAGGAACAAAATTTGGTTCCTAAGAAAGAAGAATGATTCTGAAAATCATCATTATGAGATGCCTGTGGATTTTGAATAAAGCTCCTTGCAGTCTAGTCAGCTCCTTACACAATGCACTCACTGAAACTCTCCGAGAGCGGTCTTTAGTGAAGGCGATCTCACCAGCCCCTTTTGTAGATGTATATTTCTCTGACTATCCAGATAGTGACCTGGAATCTATCTTCTTACTTCTACCCATGGATCTTAAGTCTGCCCCCTTGAGGCCACTCAAAACAAATCTCCTTTCTCTTCAGGGACTGTCCTTGAGCTTTGGGGAAGAATCCCTTCAAGTTCTCCGGAGCTTTCTCCTCTTCAGGTTAAATATTCCTTGTTCTCGTGGGGTTAGCGTCTCCTGTACCATCATGAGAAACCTCTTTTATTCATGCTTGGGTTTGTGAATGTCTAAACTTAACATCAATACCTGGAAAGATCCTAGAACAAGTCATCAAACAATCCATTTTCAATCACCTTGGCAACCATAAAGTAGAGCAGAGCAACCAGCAAAGCTTTCCAAACAACTGATTATGCCAGATGAATTTAATTTCCTGCTATGCTAGAGTTTATGAGGCATGCTAATAAATTCTCCACATCTTAGAGGCACTGAGCAAAGGGAGATGACATTAAATTAAAGCAGGGGAGACTTTAGTTGGCTTACAAAGGACTCCTTGGCCTGAAAGGAATCAGTCATTCAAAGACGCTAACCTCTCCAAGCTTTTCCCAACTGGGATAGTGTAAGAGAATCAAACCCTACAGAAAATTATTTGAGTGACTATTCTTATTAGTTCTTCCAAGGATAAGGCATAGGCCCCTCCCTTCCTAGGAAAGTCAGAGAGAAATTAAGTCATGGCACACAGTGCAATGGATTCCTTAGGGCACAGAGCTTAATTCTCTTGCTGAATCTGAGAGGGATTGCGTGGAGTCTCATTTAGGTATAGGAATGAATGGTGTGCAATGATGAATGCATGTGATGCAATATATGTGTGGGATGGAAGCAGTGTGGTGCAAAGGAGAGTGGATAAATGGGGGATTAGGAGATTCTAGTCCCAGAATCCCTCTCATGTCCTGGGTAACTTCAAGCAACTCACATTCTTGGGACCCCAATCTTCATCTATGAAATGGAAAGTTGGGCTTGGTGCTATCCAAATGGCTTCTCTATTCTAAAATGAACAAATCTGTAGTGGGAAGGAAGTTCCTTGAGGGCCACTGAGGGGATGAGTTCCTGACTCTGAAGAGCTACTGTGCATTTAGCAAGCAGAAATTGCCAATATCATATAAAAATGCTTGAGTATGGTTTCTCTGCCCCTGCATTTTGGTGATTCACATTTCATCATCATGATTTCTGCTATTCTCAGTAGTAGTAATGCTATGATTTTCTAAATTATTGACTCACTCTTGAAACTCAGATACATTTATTTTTAAAGAAAATTTTATATCACTGTCATTACCACACGTGGAAAACTGGTGTCATTTGCCATAAATAGAAAGTAACCATGAAAACAAAACAATGTGAGTAAATTCAGGCTAGATTTTGTTGCTTGCCAAAATTCTGAGCCTGGGGCTTTCTCTGTTTTTATTGAAAAGGAAGATTAGCAAGTGCTAGGGAAATAGTAATGGTATTCTAGCACCAAATGGGACTTTCTTCATGTATTTTAAAAGAAAGAAAGAAAAATGAGGAGGGAATAACTTCTAAGTAGTATACTATTATTTAATGTACTGTTACTGCATTATTTAAAATAATTTCTTACTACACCTACAGGTGTCTCACTCTCAGCCTTGAACTTGGTATGCCCTGCAGTGATAGAAAGACCATAGGATTTGGAGCAGAATGGATCTGGATTCCAGTCATGACTCTGCCCTTAACCGGCCATATGCTTCAGTTAACATGCTTTAGACTTCTAGGCCTCAGAGGATACAAGTGTAAAATGAGGATAAAATGCCTTGGATGATTGTGGATGGAATAGAAGGAATATATGAAAGACTAGGTTTGGACGAAGAAGGGTAGAGAACCAACAGGCCCAAACAAATCAGCATAACTTGGATTGGCTGGGGGTGAGTTAGGGGAGCCTTTACTGAACAGGGTAGAAGGTAAGCAGAGGTCTGAGTGTGGCTGTAGGATGGGAAGGCGTGATGAGTTCAGATATGACCATATTGAATTTGAGGTTTGGTTGGACATCAATATGGAAGCTAAAAATACCATAATGATTAGATGATAAATAGATTTGAAATGATGGGTGGTCAACATTACGGCAGGAGCATTCCCTGAATAGCAGCGCCCTCACATCATGTTTCAGATTGTTAAATGAAACAATGTGTTTGAGGAACTTAGCACAGTGTTTTGAAAAAGTGATTATTATTTCATCATCCTCACCATCATCATCATCATTATCATAATCTTGGATTTTCTAGGACAGCTTTAATTTCTTGAAATCATATTAGTGCCTTTAAGGATAGTCTTTCAAATGAATAAATAAATTGATCCAACAGGAAAAAAAATCCTATGTATATATCAAAATCCTGACAGTGCTAACCTTTGGAGTGGATTTGGAGCAGTATCTTTATGTTGGATTCTCTAGCAGCTGCCTCTGAGATGAAGGTCTGTATGCAACTTGGAAGGAAAGATTCCCAAAGAAACTGGTGAAAAGTAGGAGAAGTAGCACAGAGAGGGAAAGAAGCAGAGAATAGATATAGCCTGATTCTGGAGTAACCCTGAAGCCAGATGCTTGGTTTGAAATCCATCTCCTGTAGCACTTAGCTGTAAAACCCTAAGCACGAAACTTAATCTTCCTGTGTCTCACTTTCCTTATCTGTAAAGTGGGGCTGATGACATTATCTCACCACCTCATAGCACTGTTGGGAAGATCAAAGAAGTTACTGTCTGTAAAGTGGTTGGAACTGGCCTGGCACATAGTTAATGCTCAATTAATTATTGATAGTGAACCCAGAGGGGCCATGGAAGAGTCTCCCAGCAGGTACTTGGGGAATCTCCCACGGGAAAGGATTTTGCAACTCTTTGGATTGAAGAACCCCAAACTGAAAATTGCCCAGAGCTGGAGCACACACATACACACAAAAAAGGAAATGCACAGTCTCTTTGAGTCCTGGAAGAAAGAAGATGTGAAGAATGCTGGAGAAGAGGAGGTCAAGAGGCAGCACAAAACGGGAGATTATGGGAACAGATAGGATGAATGATGGCTGGAAAGGAAGGAAAGGAAACAGGGCAGTCTTTCCCCAAACTGCAATGCCTTCTGCTGAGAGGCGCAAAGGAGCAGATCTCACTGGATCTAGGAGAGGAGGTCGAGATGCCCACCCAGGACTAATCACTATGGGGTGGTGGGGCATATCCTGGAGAAAGGAGAGCCCTGTACTGGACCTGCCATCTGCAGTGGGACTGCCCTTCTCTAGGCTTCCGTTTCCTCCTTTATAAAGTGATAAAATCTAATCAAATAATCTTTAAGACCTGTTTTGACACATCATAATCAATTGGCAGTTGTAAGGGGGTCTAAAAGATAGTAAGCATAGATTTTGTTTATTATGTGTGTATTATTTACTGGAAACTAGGCCTGGCACCTTACATACAATACTCCCTTCTTTTATTCTAATTTTGTCCAATCTTATGAGATTGGCACAGATACTTCCATTTTACAGATGAGGAAACTGAGATTTAAAGAAAGCATGCAGCCTCTTCCAGGTTCCCCAGTAGATAACAGGAGGGGAAGGGCTTCAAACCCTGGTCTGTGGGAACAAGCCTCACTCTGCATCACCAGGGCAGGATTCAGGTGCAACAGACCAGGCTGGAGAAAAGGGCGAGTGTTCAGGCTGCTGAGAAGGAAGTGCTCTACTGTCAGGGTCCTGCAGCTGAGTTATGCCAGCCTACTAGAGCAAAGAGGCAGCATTTTCCAACCACTTATGGGAAAAAGGCCAAATGGCCAAGATTTGGGGCCAAGTACCCTGGACATGATCTCTAAAAAGAGAGGGAGGATGTTAGATCTTGGGAGTCATTGGCCACAAGCCTCTGTGCTTCACCCGTGCCCTGCTTCCACTCACAGCGTCACCCAGCAACTTCATTTTCTTCTTCCCTGTGTCCTGCAGTAGTCCTCACCCTCAGTACCTACACACTTTTGCACACACCAACTCACACGTGCTCGGTTTCCTTCAAGAAGGCTTACTGACTGTGTGGCTGGGTTAGATGCCTCTCCCATAGCTTTTGCATTGCCCCAACTTGCCCCACAGTACCGTTCATCTCATATTACTCTTGTTATTCCCCAATCTGCTTGCTAATACAACTTTATCTTTGTAACCCTAACATCCCAACACAGAGTCCAGAATACAGAAAGCAAGTATACTATATATGTATGCGCGTGCAAACACACACACTTCTAAAAATGTATCACATGAGGGGCTAGGGACATAAAGAAATGGAAAAGAGAGGGAGCTTGCCTTTAGGAAATGCACAGGCCAGTAGTGGGGATTAGTACAGAAAATAAACTTCTAATGTAGTAAATGCTATGATAGGAACTGGATTTTATGGGTGACTGAGGACTAATTTAGTACCCCACCTCCCCACATAAACACTGAGGAGGAGCCTTGGGGAAGCCTTCCAAGAATAGCAGGTGAGCTTTGAATAACATGGAATCTTCAGCCAAGAGACTAATGGGATTGCTAAAAAGAAAATAAATTGGCACAGGTTTTTGGAGAGCGATTTGGCAAAAATTATTAAAATGTAAACTGCATATATGTCTTTTTCACCTGGAAATTCCATTGCTAGAAATCTGTTCCTTAAATGTCAGGTGTATATGTAAAGATATTGTTTCAACTTTGTGTGTAATAAAGAACAATTGATAAAAACGAATTGCCCAGAAAAAGAAAATGGCTAAATAAATGAGAAGAAACCCACATATTGTGATGTGTAGTTATTAAAAAAGAATTAAATTGATCTAAATGCATGGACTCAAGAAGTTGTCCTTGCTTTATCATTAAAATAAAAAAGCAAGTTGCATATAAGACTCCATAAAATGATTCCATTTTTATATTAGAAAAATATATGTATGAGAGTTTGGGGGTACCACTAAGTCACTTCTAGGTCCTGCTGTAAGTTCTCGGGGGCATTGTTAGCAATTCCATGTGGTGCTACAAAGATAGGAAGGATAGTTATGATACACAGCGTGCATGATAAAGGCTATGAGAGGAATAAAATAGAGATCTGCACTCAACAGAGGGCTAGTCTTGCTAGTTGTGATGGGGATAATGAAGAGACGTCATAAAACGTTTCATTCAGTTGCTGCCTGTTAGTCTGGGCTTGATGCAGGCATGTGATTTTGGTAGTCAGGCTTGGAAGGACGGATGCCCAGGAGAAGAACCAGTGTGAAGTGAGGCACAGAAGTAGGAAGCTCTGAGCAGGCTTGAGAAACAGCAAGTGCTCTGGGACTATTAGGGCACCAGGCATGTAAGAAGAGGAACGTTAAGATGTGAATTGGGCTCTATATTTTCAGAGCCCTTGAATGCTGAGATGAGGAGTTGAGGCTTAGGAGAAGTCATGGAAGAAAATGGAATAGGCCGCTGGAAAGCTGCAATCTGGAAAAAAGCCAACAGCTAGATAAATGAGGCTATTTCACAGAGCTGTGCTCAGCAGCCCTGTGCCAAAGGAGTGGAGGAGGAAAGAAACGAATTTGGCAAGGAAGTGACGTGGTGCTGCTCCTGTGGGCCTGTGCTGGGTGCCAGGTTCTTGTTTCCTCATTAGTAAAGCAGAATTTTACTCCTGTTCTGCCTGCTTCCAGAATGGTGATGAGAATCAAATGAACAAATGTATGTGTGACTTTGGGGCCTACTGCAGAAGCGCTGCCTTCTTATGGGGGATTGTGATTATTACAGCGAGAAAATATAGGACAGATCTCAAGCAAAGGCAGCCGTCAGGGGACACAGAGGAAGGGTGTGTGACAAGCTGTGGGAGCATATGGAGTGGTCATCTGGGCAGTGAGGAATGAAAAGAAGAGAGTGGATTAACATGCAAAATCCAGAAACAGCAAGAAGAAATCTTTTTTTAGTCTCCACACTGGCACAACTTAATGCATTATAAAAACTTAGCTTTATAAGCAGAGACTGGTAGACCTTGTAAGTCTTTCATCAAACGTTAAAATGCATGTGCCTCAAATGTCCTAATGTTATAATTGGGTAAATGAGGTGAAAGCTATATTGATTAGTATGATGTAAACACTCCAATTTGTACAAATAATCAACACACTGAAATTGGCATAAATGTATTTATGATCTATGTGCAAAAGAGTAAAAGAAATAAATAAAACACTCATGAAAGACATAAAATTAAATTTCAAAAAAATAAAAAAAACCCTGGTGCTTGATAGTGTGTAATAAACAATTTAATCTTACTTAAAAAAAAATGCATGTGCCTTGTGATTTAGCAATCTCATTGCTAGGAACTTCTTTTGTGGACATGTGCACACAGATGCATAAAGGATGCTCATTGCAGTATTGTTTGGCATAACAACAACAAAAATAACCTAAACTGGAACCAACCTAAATGTTTGTCAAAGGATAATGGCCAAATAAGTTAACGTATTGCCATACTATGGATTATTACACAAACATGGGTGTTTATTGCAGCTGTATTCATGCTTGCCAAAACTTGGAAGCAATTGGGAAGCCTGCTTCAGTAGGAGAATGGATAAATAAATCATGGCCCATTCAGACAACAGTATATATTCAAGACTAAAAAGAAATGAGCAATGAAGCCAGGAAAAGACATGGAGGTGCTTTAAGTGCATATTATTAAGTAAAAGAAAGCAATATGAAAGGGCTGCATAAGGTATGATTCCAAGTACAGTCACACGCCACATTATGATGCGTTTTGTTTTGTTTTGTTTTGAGACAGAGTCTCACTCTTTCACCCTGGGCAGAGTGCCACAGCATCATCACATCTCCCAGCAACCTCAGACTCCTGTGCTCAAGTGATCCTCCAGCCTCAGCCTCCGCAGTAGTTGGGACTACAGGCATGTACCACTCCACCAGCTAGTTTTTCTATTTTTAGTAGAGAAAGGGTCTCACTCTTGCTTGGACTGGTCTCAAACTCCTAAGATCAAGCAACCCTCCCACCTTGGCTTCCCCGAGCACTGGAATTACAGGCCTGAGCCACCAAGCCCTGCCATTATGATGATTTAGTCAACAAATGTGACAGTAGTCCTATAAAATAATAGAGCTGAAAAATTCCCATCCCCTAGAGACTCTGCAGTCATCACAATGTTGTAGCACAATGCATTACTCATGTGTGTGGTGACGCTGGTGCAAAGAAGTTAGTGGTATAAAAGTATACCACACACAATTATGTACGGGGCATATACAATGGTAAGTGTTGATTATTACTGATTTGTGAATTTGCTATATTATACTTTTAATCGTTATTTTAGATGCAGCGCACTCCTTCTATTTATTAAAAAAGTTGACTACGCAGGAAACTATACTACACTGTGCACACGGGAGGCTGTTATGCCAATAGCAACCTCATCTACCTTGTGTTTATTGTATCTCTTCGTTGTCTCATTTTCTCCTGTGCTTGATCTTACCTCGTATTATTTTGTTTATCATAGCTCCTAAAACCTACAAAATCCATGGCTAATGTTGCCAATAAGAGGCCACATTGAATGAGTGACCTGGAAACAATATTAAAAGTGATTAAGGACCATGAGGGTAGAAAAATCAGTGATGGTTACTCCTCGCCAGTCAGGCATGGCCCATTCCACCATAGCTATGATCTCAAAGAACAAGAAAAAAGTGATAGAACCTGTTAAAGGATCAGCCACTGAAGACGAGACTAACGAAGATTCGAGAAGGGTCTATGTCAGGTATGGAGAAGCTTCTAATGACCTGGCCTGAAGACCAGACACAGAAGTATGTCCCTTTCAGGACCATGGCATCACTGCCTAAGTAAAAAGTTTGTGTGCAACGTTGAAAGAAAGGATTGGATTCACCTATGATGTTGAATTTATTGCAGATCTGGGTGGTTTAAATATTCAAGAATTGTTGTTTATTATATAATGTGAAAGTGCGTGGTGAGTTTGTCAGCACTGATATGAAAGCAGCTGATGAATTTCTGGAAACTTGAGATAAGATGATTGTGGAGCAAACTTACTTACCACAGCAAATCTGAAATATGAACAAAACCTTATTCTGGGGCGGCGCCTGTGGCTCAGTCGGTAGGGCACCGGCCCCATGTACCGAGGGTGGTGGGTTCAAACCCGGCCCCGGCCAAACTGTAACCAAAAAATAGCTGGGCGTTGTAGCAGGCGCCTGTAGTCCCAGCTACTTGGGAGGCTGAGGCAAGAGAATCGCTTAAGTCCAGGAGTTGGAGGTTGCTGTGAGCTGTGTGATGCCATGGCATTCTACCGAGGGCCATAAAGTAAGACTCTGTCTCTAAAAAAAAAAAAAAAACTTATTCTGGAAACGAATGCCTGAAAAGACTTTCATTCTTAAGGTGACCAAGGTCAGTGCCACGTTTCAAGGTTTTTAATGGCAAGATAATGTTTTGCTTGGGAGTGATGTTGTGGGCTACAAATTGAAATTCTTTGAGATCAGGCACAGTGAGAACCCCAAGGCCTTCAAGTATATCAAGTAGCACACCTGTTCAGTGTACAACAAGAGCAAGGAGAAGTCATGGGTGACCCAGCTCCTTTCCGAGGTACTTCCTGAGCTGCTATGGCAGATAAAGGGAGAAGTGCTGTATTGAGAGAATTACATACATTTCAAGACTGTGCTTTTTTTGATAATGCTCCTGCACATCCTCCTTTTATTGGCAACCTTCATCTCAATATCAAAGTGGTGTCTCCAACCCCAAACACCACCTCTTAGATCCAACCAATGGATCAAAGAGTTATTACAGTTTTTAAGCCCTATTTATTACCCAAGGAAGACCTTTGCCCAGGCTACTGCTGCAAATGAGGAAGACCCTGAAAGACACTGATGCAATTCTGTAAGGATAATAATAACATCAATGACTGAAGGAAGAACCTTGCTTGAGCTTGGAGTGATGTCACCAAGGAGTGTATGATGGCATCTGGAAGAAGACACTCACGAAGTTCATCTATGACTTCAAAAGATTTGCCAAGGATGAGGAGGTTGCCAAATTCAATCAGGCTGCGGTTGAGAAGGCAAAGCACCTTTGACCCTGGTGTGGATGAGGGCAATGTTGAGGAGCTCCTAGAGATGGTTCCTGAGACATTGGCTAACAAGTTGTTGGAACTGGAGCAGGAATGCAGAGCTAAAGAAGAAGCCAGAGAGCCGGAAACTATAGGAGAAGCAAAAGCAAAACCTCCAGAAATTTCATAGGGAAGCATTTAGCTGAAGCTTTTGCAGACCTCAGCAAGTGTCCTAAAAAGTTTGAAAATATGTATCCCTAATATCAAAGATTTTTCCTACAAGGTGAGTAGTGTGGTGCATTATATGTGGGTGAATGTGAAGGTCTAAGATATTACTGTAGAGTCTTATAGACTTTACAAACACCGTGCATGTAGGCTACACTCAATTTGATATCACTGTCTTCTACATCCACATCTTTCCCACTAGAATGTCTGAAGGGTCAGTCACACATATGAAGCTGTCATCTCCTATGACAGCAAAACCTTTCTCTGGGGTACTCTCCGAAGGACCTGCCTGAGGCTCTTCTTGAGGAACTGTTGCATTCACCCACTAACTAGCCCAGAGCAACTTCTAGCTCTGCAAGCTCCATTCACAGTAAATGCCTGTATAACTATACGGTTTTTACCTTTTATATTGTAATTCACTAAATATTTTTTATGTTGATACAAAAATAATTACCATTGTATTATAATTGCCTATGTTATTCAGGATATTTACGTGCTGTGCAGTTTGCAGTCCAAGAGCAATAGGTTATAACCATTTAGCCTAGGTGGATAGTAGGCTATACTTTTTCGGTTTGTGTAAGTACCATTTGCACAACAATGAAATTGCCTAATGATAAATTTCTCAGAACATATTCCTGTTGTTAAGTGACATATGACATTCCAAAAAGGAAAAATTATAGATACAATAGTTGCCAGGAGTTGAGGAAAGGGGGGGATGACTAGGTAGAGCAGCGAGGGTCAATGAAACTATTTTTAGGGCAGGGAAACTATTCTGTAAGATGCCATCATGGTAGCTACGTATCGTACATTTGTCAAAACCCCTAGAACCTACACCACCAAGACTGACCTTCACATAAACTAGGGGGTTTGGGCAATCATGAGGTTGTCCAATGTGTCAATGTAGGTTCATTGGCTATAACAAATGTACTTCTCTGGTGTGAGATGTTGATAGTGGGGAAGCTGCGTGAATGTGAGGCCAGTGGGTATATGGGAAATGCTTCTTACTTAGTGTTAGTGTGAACCTGAAATGGCTCAAAAAAATAAAGTCTACTATTTTTTTAAAAAGGTAGCTCTGTGCTAGCTGATACGTGGTATGAAACGGTATCCGAGATATATCATTAAATAAAATTGCTACTTGTAGAAGTCTGAGTAGTAAGTCTCCACTTATGTAAACAAACTATTGTGTGTGGCATCTGCCCATCATAAATGCCCATCATAGGAATATGTGCAAATAAATTGAATACATTAGTGTAATGGTAGAATGGAATTTTATGCTGGAGTTCAAAAGAATGAGATAGATGTATGTGCCGATTCATAAAGCTCTCCAAGATTTGAAGCACAAAAGGTTGAAACAAAGCTATGTGTATCACCTTTTAGCATATACAACATATGTTTCTATTTTTACAACATATTTTGGAAAGATACTCCGAAGCAGTTAACAGGGTCTGTATACCATACAAGCCCAGGATGGGGAGACCGGACATGCACGATGGGCCACAGAGTTTACTTTTACATTCATTTTAGTACTTACCTGGTCTGCCTGAATTTTTACTATGAGTACTATTAAAAAGTGCAATTTAATACAAAAAGAAGTGATGCTGCATGGGAAATCTAGATTTTGCTGTCATGGCCACTCTCCTATTTTCATAGAGAAATTGGGATTCAATTTAAGCAAAAATGAACAAATTCAGTAAAAACATCTGTGACTATGGAGACCAGGGGTGAAGTAGTGAAGGGGACGTCCAACAGAAAAAAGACAAGAAGTAAAAGTAAAAATTGTTAGAATTTTTAGTAACCTCATTGTAGGGGGAAAGAGGAAGGATGTGAAAAAAAAACAAGGAAATGAAAGTAAAGATGGCAAAAACTTGAACAAATGAGGAAGCTATTAGAGAAAAGACTGAGCTTGCTCAAGCAATTTTTGGAGCCTATTTTCTGTTCTGAGTGTATGTGTATCTCTGTGCATATCTGCTCTGTGGCTGTTTTGACAGTCGGTGGCTTACCGGGCTGTGCATCACTCTGTCTCAGAGCTGGAGCGCCAGCCTGTAGGAATACCTCACTCAGCAGCACAGCAGAGCAGCCTGGCCTCAGAGACAGCTGCAGACACCAAGAGGGACTGGGAAACCTCCCCACAGTCAATGCTGCTGTACTTCCACCTGCTTTCTCTATCCTATTTCTGCATAATATCATATTTATGCAAATCTTCTGCTAAAAAACAATTCACTGATGTTTCCAGCTCTTTCTCAGTACAAAGAAATAGATTCTCGGTGAAGAAGGAATTTGAGAAATATCAGAGGAATAGTGGGAGAAACAGATCTAGAAACTAGAGCTTTTGGTGTCTCAATCTCTTTCAATGCTTTTCTTTTCTTTTTTGAGACAGAATCTTACTTTGTCGCTTTGGGTAGAGAGACATGGTGTCATACCTCACAGCAACCTTGAACTCTGGCTTTAAGCAATCTTCTTGCCTCAGCCTTCCGAAGTAGCTGGGACCACATGTACCAGCAACAATGCCAATGCCTGGTTATTTTGTAAAGCCACAGTCTCTTTCTTGTTCAGACTGGTCTCTAGCTCACAAACTCAAGCAATACACTGGCCTGGGACTCCCAGAGTCCTAGGAGGCACTGCGCCCTGCTCTCTTTCAGTGCTTTTTTATTCTTGCCTTTTAGCTGAGCTAGGAAAGGCCTGAAGGCAAGTTTAAATTGTCTTATATTCTCAGAATTTGAGACAGTCTTTGGAATAAAATTGGTGCTCAGTAAATGCTGTATAAAATAACAACAACAACAAAAAAATTCAAGGGCTTAACTGGAAAAGGAATGTTCCTAGGGTAAAAAATCTGAGATTCACAAAAAATGATAAGGAGAAAAAAATATTAGTAACTAGAATAGACGGAAGAGGAGAAATATGCTCAAATGTTTTCATGGGTGAATTGAACCATAAAATGGAAATGTAAAGAATTAAATGGCAGGGATTTAAGCAAATTTTGCTGGTGTAACAAAAAAATATGAATGTTTGAGTACCTCCTCTGGATCAGTCACTTTGGTAAGGTGCTGTTGATACAGGAATGAGCAAGTAAGACAGTTTTGGGCCTCAATTGTTTGCAGTACAGCGTACAGTTTGGTAGTTTATATCATATGAAACCAGAGCCTAAATTCACTACAAATGCTCATTTGACACACCCTGATGAGCTACCAGTTTGCTACCAATTTATTTGCAAAGCTCAGCAAAGCGTGATGTGCACTGTCTGGATTAAAAGAGATGTTGGTCTCAGCCTCTGTGAAGCTCAGAATCAAGAGTGAAACCAGCGCTCAATGGAGCCTGTTAATGGGGAGAGGCCTAAGGCTCTGCTGTCTGGTTACTGGAAAGTGGAGGACAGCCTGAGTAAACAGAGCAGCCAGGGGAGCAAAGCAGAGCTTGCTAAGAGGAGCGGTTGCTAAGAGGAAAGGGGAGGAAGGGCAGAGGCTCCTGCCCCAGCAGGGAGAGGATATGCTGCTGTGCGAAGTGGGGGAGGCAGCCAGTCAGTGACCAACCCCAGAGGGTGCAGCACAGACCCTCAGAACCCCAGAATGCCAGACCTAGGACTGCCCTGCAAGATACAGAGCCCTGCCCTCCCTGCACAGATGACAATCCTATGGCCCACAGATGGAAAGCAGCTTACTACTATCTTAGGGCAAGTTAGGGGCAGTGCTGGGATCAGATGCCAGGACTCTCAGCCCAGGCTGCGTCCTACTCTGTGAATGGGACATCACAGTAGCTAAATGTGGGATGTTTTGGAGTGGAATTGAGTTTGCACCCCAGTTCTGCTGTTTGCTGCTGACTTTGTGATCTTGGGCAAGTTTGTCCTTTAACCCACATTCCTTCATCTGTAAAATGAAGACAGTAACTGTGATGACTATCATGCCTTCCCTCCAAGATGGCCATCACTGTCCCCTTCCCTCCTGCCGGCATGTGCCATTGCCCCATCATCCCATCATCATGGCGCCATCACAAAGTGTTTATTCTTCCACCCCTTTGATCTGGTCTGACTTGTGCCTGCTGTGACCACTGAATACAATGCAAGTGACACTGACACTTCTGGATGTGTCTTAGGGGATGTCAACTTCTTCTTCTCTCTCTTGGACCATGTAAGAAGGATACTGCCTGGAGACGGCCAGGCTATGAAAAAGTCCAAATTAGCCCCGGGTGGAGCAGCCACATGGAGAAAGACTCGCCCACCCACTCCAGCCCCCAGCTCTCCTGGGATTGTTATGCAGCATAGGTAAGGGGGACACTTACTTCCTGGGACTAGTGTGTGGATTCCTAGGATCTGGCATATAATGAAACCACATAAATGGTAGCTTTTTATTGAACTAAATCCAAACAAACTCCAACACCTTTACCATAAGTCTCTTAGGAAAAGAGAGACATGTCTGCAGCACCCCTAATGATGCATTTGCAGACTATGCAGAAAAAAAAAACCATCCCTCCTCTGTCTGACAGTCCCTCACAGTGTGCACCAGCCACACTGGCCTTCTCAGCCCTTGCTGTGAATCAGGGGTTTGCACATGCTGTTCCCCATGCCTTTCCTTCCCTCCCTGTTTATCTCATTCATGTGTACTTATTTCTTAGCTCTTTAGTTTACTCATCATTTCCTCTGGAAGCCAGCCTGTGTCCCCACCCTCTGGGACATGCTCTCAGAACACCCTGCCACTCTCCTTCCCAGCACTTATCTCAGTTTTGCAACTTTGAATTTATTTGTGAGATCATTCCCTTAATATCTTTTTCTAAGAGACTGAGGGCAGGGACAACATATATTTTATTTGCTTTTGTTTATCGCCACATTCCCAAAATCTAGCACCAGCTGAAACTCCTGAAGATGTTGATAATAAATAATTGTCACAAGCAACCATGCAAGGTGCAGTTTCCACGGGTCCTTTCTCCTTCAGACTAAACGTCTCCACTCCCTTTGAGGTACAGGATTTTGTTTTGAATTTGTTCCTTTCCTTTCCACTGATTCCTGGTTGACATTGCTCAGTTCAAATCTCCTTTCCCAGCAACCTGCAGGGCTCTGTCCTTATGCCCCCCAATTAGGGGCTTGTTTAGTCTTTTTGCTACTTTGGGAGGAGACATCTCCAATACCAAGAAGTTTCTTCTCTACAGTTGTCTGTTAGTAAACAAGATACTTCCTTCTCAGACTTAAATTGTGGGTCCCCAGGGCTTTAGGTAACATGAGCACCCCCCAGGCTCCAGGGTCCCCCTGCCTCAACTCTTTAACACTGCATTTCCTCCCCTCCCTTTCAGCTTCCCTCTCCACTGTGTGGAGGCAATCAGCATCCCTCATTTGGAATATTACATCTCCATCACCTTCAGGGTCTTCCCACTCCAGTCCCTCCTCCACACCAGCTGCCTTAGGACTTTTGCGAACTATAGATCTGCTCCTGTCACTTCCCTGCCTGAGACCTTCAGTGACCTTTCCCTGCCACCTTTGCCTTTAGCAGTGGTTGCAAATCTGCATTCAGTTTACATCTGGCCTGCAGAGTTAAAAAAATCAGTTAGGCTCTAACATTTAAAAATGGTAGATCTTCAAATGAAATTCCAGATGCCCAGTTCCTCTTAAAAATATCAATGACCCATCCACACTGGAAATATGAAAACAGCCAATTGGAGCTGAATAGAGGCTGTTCCCTTGGGAAACGTGGTCTTGAGTTTGGCGGTTTCCACCACTCCCTAAAGTCTCCTGGCTTTCAGGCCAGATGCTCAGCTGCCATTTGTCATTGCACTTGCTGTGACTCATCCCACTGTTCTACTTGTTTGTACCGCCTTCCTGCCTTCTGCAGGCCCTTGTGTGGCTACCTCTACCTGGCTTATACAAATTCTCAGCTTCTCAGCATGTCAAGAATCAGAAGAGGAGAAAATGAATGAAGAAACAACATTTATATCAGTTAGTTGAGTAACACTTCCATTCACAGATATCACTTCTTTGTGTGTGTAGCTTGAAATTATGATTATTTTTTATAAGAATTTTTTTTATTTTTTCAGGTTCATTGAGGTTACAAAGAGTTAGGTGACCCTGATTGCATTTGTTAGGTAAAGTCCCTCTTATAATTGTGTCCTGCCCCCAAGAGGTGTGCCATACACCGTAACACCTCATCCCCTTTTCTCCTCCCCTCTCCTGCTCCCCTGTTCCCCTGCCCCCCACCTCGAATCGATTTGAGTTTTTCTCTTATGAAGGTATGCATTAGGTTGTCTATTGGCGTCATATTAGGACTGAGTACATTGGATTCTTGCTTCTCCATTCTTGGGATACTTTCATATGGATCCCCAATATTCTACAGTAAACATAGTTTGCAAAGCTGGAATTTAAGTAAAGAGTATGCCTATAGAATTTTAGCTATGTATATAAAAATATGGAGAACTTTTCTTCCCTTTATATCTTTATGCATACTGTTGGCTCTGTTTTCTAAGTAGGTCACTTCTTATCACATGGTACTACCATTATTTATAAATGAAATAAATTAAAATCACCTTTTAGCTCTCTTCCTCTTAGCTTTGACATTTTTGTCATTATTTTATTGAAGTAGAACGTATATAAATAAGTACAAAAATCTCAAGTATACGCAATGCATTTTTATAAATGTATTTGAACGCTTTATGTATTTCCATAAAATGACTACACTTTTGTAAATAGTACCCAGCCTCATTTGATCCTCATGATTTTCAGAGGCAGGAGAATTGCAGATGAGGAAGCCGAGGCTGACAGAAGGGAAAAATAAATGCTTTGCTTTATGTCCTCCAGCTAGTGTGTGTCTGAGTTGAGACTTTAACCCAGTCTCCCTGCATGGTTCTTGAACTCCCAACGGGGTCATGGGAGGTCATTGTTCTAAGACATTACTTCTTAGAACCAGATCACGGCAAATGGAGAATCTGCTTTCTTTACTCACCTTCTTACCTGCTCTTCCTGCCACTCAGCTCCCTCCTTCTCCTTCTGCCAATTGGTTACTTGTCTATTTATTGCTTAAAATTCACAGTGAAACATTCCCTCCTAATGACTCATTTTGGAATCTGTTTGGCCAAGAGAGTCACCATGTTGGAGAAATTCAGCTCCACTTCCTTCCTCTGCCTTTATTGAGGTATGTAAACAGTAGCTGCAGAACTGGAAACAGGAAATGCCCTATTCACTTGATGGCTAAAGCCAGAGATAGAAGCCTCTAGAGTGACAACATCATTCAGAAATCCCCAGCAACTCCCTCGTGCTTCTCCTCTCAAATCCTGGCTCAAACTTGAAAAGGCCCTTAGATCTTCTAGTTTCTTCTTCCTGCCATGGATGAGGAATCTGACATCCAGAGGAGGTAAGGTATTTGCCTAAGGACATAGTGGAACTGTGACAAAGCCAGGGTTAGAAACCCACTGGTAGGACTCTTTTTTAGTTTTGTGAAATCTACACTGCTATATAAGGTTCTTTGCTCAGGCTGGTTATGAACCTATTGACTCTCAGCTCCTGCCCCACCTTTCTGTCTCTGTTTTTGTGGTGCTGGTGCTAGAAGTCTACACACTACATTTCCTAGAATTTTTTTCTGGGTATTTCGATGTTTTATTCTGGCAGCAAAGGACAGCTAGTGCTGTCTTTCCAGATCCTTTCAGCACACTCTCTAGAAGCTGCAGGTGTTCCCTGACTCAGAATTCTGAGCTCCAGTCATGTGGTTCCTCCTCTTTCTGAGCTCTTTCTCATCCTCCTGTGAACTTCTCCTTTCTGGTAGCCTTTCTATTTCCTTTCTGTTCTCTTAGTCCTGGGGGTGGTAGCTGCTTTCTGGAATTACTCATTTTTAGGTTTCCTCCCCATTTTCATTTTGCTCGTATATACTTTCAGTAGCTGTGTAATCAATTCTTTGTATTAAATACCTCCTATTTGAAATATCTACCTTGATTTTTCATTTTCAAACTAAACCCTAACAGATGTGTTACTTAAAAAAACTTTTACTCTCTAGTTTTTGCAGTATTCTACCTCCAAACATCCATAGAATCATAAAATACATGATGTCCAGAATATAGGAAGAGAATTAACATTCATTCATCCAACAAATATTTACTTAAGATCCACACGGGGTTCGAAACACAATATTAAGCAGTTCTAGTCTACAAGGGGCTTAAAGTCTCTCAAGAAAAACCGGTCAGTAAACAGGCAAATATAGAGCAATGTGAAAAGTATTGTGAGAGATGTAACTACATAGTACTTTGGGAAAACAGGAGAAAGACCCCGTTATCTAAAATGGTGAGGTGTGGCAAAATGTTAGAAAGAAGTTCCCCAAGAAAGTGAGATCTAACTTAACCCCAAGGGATGAGTGATAATTTGCCAAACACATTGGTGGGTATACAAGGTTACTAGAAGAGATAGTATGAGCAGAGATGACAAGAGAAATTGTCAGAGCATATTATAGGTAGAGTTAAGTCTGCCCTCCTATCTCAGAATGTGACCTTATATGGAAACAAGGTGTTGCAGATGTAATTAGTTTAGATGAGGCTATATTGGAGCTGGGTAGGCCCTTAAACCAATATGATTTGTGTCCTTATAAAAAAAGGGAAATTTGGAGACAGACAGACACAGGGAAGAGATCATGCGGAGATGCAGACAAGATCAGAATGATGCACTTACAAGGCAAAGAGCACCAAAGGGAAACCAGCAAACCATGGGAAGCCAGGAGAAAGGCATGAAACAGATTCGGTGTCCTGCACAGCCCTCAGAAAGAGCCAACTCTTATGGCATCTTGGATCTCAGACTTCCAGCCTCCAGAACTGTGAGGCAATACACGTTTGTCATTGAAGCCAACCAGTTCTTGGTACTTTGTTATGGCAGCAAATAATGCAAACTAGAAAACTAGGGACTAATCATGAAAGGTATTATAATCCTTGTTAGTAATAATGTACATTTAATGAGCACTTAATAAACACTAGGGCTCTAGGTGCTTTAAAGATATTAACTCATTTAATATTCATGATAACTGTAAGATTTAGGTACTATTATTATCTTTACAAATTAAAAAATGAATATAGAGGGTTTAGATGAGTTGGTCAAAGTTACCTATTTAATAAGGGATGTGAGGCTAATATTTCAATTAGGCTAAGACTAAACATAACACCACTTTGTTGTTTGTTTGTTTTGTTTTGTTTTGAGACAGAGTCTCAAGCTGTCACCCTGAGTAGGAATGCCATGTTATCATAGCTCACAACAATCTCCAACTTTTGGGCTAAAGCAATACTCTTGCCTCAGTTTTCCTATTTTTAGTAGAGATGGGGGTCTTGCTTTTGCTCAGGCTGGTCTTGAACTCATGAACTTAAGCTATCCACTCACCTTGGCCTCTCAGAGTGCTAGGATTACAGGCATGAGCCACTGCGCCCAAGCTAATACCACCACTGTGTGAAAGGTTGGATTTTTATCTTGAGACCAGTACCTATCATTGGAGATTTTTAGAAAGTCAGGTCTATTGAGATATAATTTTAAAAGAGCAAAATTTACTCTTTCAATGTGTGACTCTATGCAGGTATTCAGTTCTGCGGATTTTGACAAATGCACAGTTTGTCAAATTCTGCAGAACTACACCACCGTTGTGAGTTGGGTAATCACGATCGCTGGAAAGTTTTAAGGAGAGCAGTGATATAGTACAATTCTCATTTTAGAGCTCCTATCCTGGCTACATAGTGTGGAGAATGGGTTGAATGGGCTCAGGAGTGAAAACAACTATAGAAGATGATGGTGGCCTGGACCAGAGCAGTAAGGGTGGCCATGGGTGGACATGGAGAGAAGTGAATGGCTGAAGAGATTTGGGAGAGGTGGAAGCCATGGACCTTAGAAACCGTTGTTTCTTGAGGCTTACACTACATGAACATGAGTCATACACAATCTGAATAACTCCCAGATCATCTGAGATCTTAAAGCAAAGACTTAAAAAAACAAACCATGATTTGTGACATACTCTCAGTAAGGTGTACTCCTGATGGCAGCTCTTTTTCTATAACCTGCTTTGGCCAAGAGCCACTTCGGTAGGCTTAGAACAATGTGTAATTATAATCGAACCTAAGTGAATTATGTAATTTTGAAGGTACATCATGAAACTGGGCTGATGATGAAAGATTATTTGTAAAAAGTAGTGGAGGTGGACATGCTTAAATATAGCACCTGACAAATGTGAATCATTTTCAATTCTCCCTGACCAGCTGTGGACATTCTTGAGGAGTTAGTGCCTTTAGTTCCGATTCTACATAGCCTGTGTATGTCCATTTCTTACAAACCTGTGTCATCATTCTATTCTTTCCCAAAGAACTCCTCTTTAGAGTGATATTTCCTGATCACTTTATATGAAATAGTCACTATCCTACATGTGTGTTACCCTCTACCTCGTAGCTTGCTTTATTTTCTTCGTGGAGTTTGTCTTTTTGAAAATTTTAATCTGTTTATTCTTTGTTCTCTACCTCTACTGCCCTTAAAATGCAAAATCCAGGAATAAAGGGACTTAATTTATATTGGTTAATGCTACATTCTCAGTGTCTGGAATGGTGCCTGGCACATAATGGGCATTCAATAAATACTTGTGGAAGAAATGAGTGAAGCTGTGGTCTACTGTTGGAAAACTTTCATATCCACACTCGCTGGCAACTTTAATTTGAAGATGAGGAAAAGCCTTGGTAGATGAAGAAATTTGCTTAAGATCTCAGAGCAGGTTGGTGGCTGGGGCCAGATGGTACCCAAGTTTCCAACCCAGACCTCTTTTCTCTACTTCATGTGGTCTCCTGTTTAATCCCAGCATAGCAGAGTGGATTAAAAACATGGACAGCTGAGTGAACAAAGAACATGAATTTCAGAAACCATCAGAGATGGATTTAAAGCTGAACTTTATCACCTGAGTATTTGGGTTTGCTTCTTGGAACATGCTTTTCTCAACTCTAAAACAAGAATAAAATAGAACCTACCTAGTAGCATTTCTGCAAGCTTTAAATAAGATGATAGTTCATAGAAGTGCTTTGTGTAAGGGGCCTGGCAAAAAATTAATTTTTCATAAGTATTAAATATTGCCATCCGTTTACGAGAACCACCAGGAGTTTTCATATCTTTCTTGACTTCTGGTAGGCTTGAATAATTTCTCATTTACATTTTAAGCTATGGATGACATCGATGTTATACGAGGTACTTTAGTTAATATACAACAAAAAGGAGGAAAGGGCTCCCCTTTATGAGAGAGAGAGAGACACGTTTGGACTCTGTCCCTTTCCTCATTCACTCCCATTTTTCTCACCTGTAGAGTGAATGGTTGAACTCATAATCTCTATGATGTGTCTATGTCTGACATCCTGTGATTTATCCCTGAAAACAGATTAATTGTCCATTATTAAGTCGCTTCCTCTTTTTCGACCTCAGTTTCTCCAAATGCAAACAGGTTAAAATGGCTCATGCTTAGAATAAGGGAGGAGTGGGAGGAGGGGAATCAGGTGTGTCTACCAGTCCTTCTTTTCCTGACAGTAGTGGATTGTTTTGAAATTCATTTCTTTCTTAAATGAGTACCAGGCCCCGTCATAGGCATGGGGGTGGTTTTGTCTATGAGAATCTGAGTGGATGGGTTGACTTTGCTTCTTTCAGGTACAAGTTGGTCCTTCTGGGCTAAATGTTGCCTGGAGCACTGTATTATATCCAAAGTCAAGGTGTTGGCAGGGTTGATTTCTTCTGAGGACTGTGAGAGATGCTCTGTTCCATGCCTCTGTCATTGCTTCTAGTGATTTGCTGGCAATCATTGGTGTTTCTTGGTAGGTACATCACCTTGACCTCTGCCTTCATCTTCACGTGGCGTTCTCTCTGAGTGTGTAAGTGCCTCTCCTTGTGTCTAAATCCCCCCTTTTTGCAGGGGCATTAGTTATATTGGATACAAACAACAGCCAAGAGCCTTCCTTACAGAGAGGTCTGAGTATGTTCTTTTGTCCCACGGAATTAAGCTCACAATCTCTGAATACCAAAAGCCCATTAGCACAGCCCAGGTTTCCATTTGTGTTTCTGGCAGTCACCTCTCATCATGGGATCATGGTAAGCTTATTGAAAATTAAAAGGCTCAGACTTTTTTTCCCCTTTTGTTGACAAACCAGTTCATATATCCAATGCTTGAACATCTTAATTGAAACTAAATATGAACAATATACAGATTGCTAAGTGATTAATGGTTGAATGGCTCAAGTTGGTATCATGAGAACTGAGTTTTTAACAACTTTAAGTCCATGAAAAATCTCTTCAATTTCCATTTCTCTGTGACTCCAGCACTGGGTTGGAGGGCTACTGTGTCCAGGGACAGCCCCTTTAGTCATAAGCATGGACAGGCCTCTTACTCGTAACTCCTTGTGAGTAACTTCTCCCATCCCTGGCATCTTACTGATATAATCTTCTCAGGTCCAGACACTAGAAGTCCTAGGACAGTTCTGGAGTCAGAGTGAGGTAAATATAGCATTTTCCTTGGGCACAAAAATTAATGCAAAATCATCCATGATGAGAAAGATATCAAAGTTTAAATACAGACAGAATCTTCTAGGGCCAGGATTAGGTTGAAGTGAATGAGTATAGTCATAGAGTATGAGGATATAATCTCATAATTATGAGGGGTTTTGCTTTAATTATGATTTTAAAAATATTGCGTTAAGATATTATTTATCTTAGCCACACCTTAAATTTATCACTTGAATGCAGACTCATCCAACCCTACTCTGACCTTTTGGTGTGGATTCTGGTGAGGCAGAGTGAAGTCTGAGGGGCTGGCCTCATAGCTGTGAGTCATGACACCTGAGTCCTCATCTAAGCTTTACTATTAATTGCCTCCTCTCTATTAATTGTCCATTATTAAGTCGCTTCCTCTTTTTCGACCTCAGTTTCTCTAAATGCAACATTATGTGGACAAACTATATTTTTAAAGTATTCATGATCTATGTAAATATGACTTAATAAAAAAATAAAATACAAACCAATTAGAAGACTCTGATACTAATCAGAGTTCTAGATAGCGGACAGGAGACTTCTCATATGATACCTTGGCCATTCACTAACAGTGTGCAAGTCACATCCCAATTAGATATAGAGAGGCTTCTTTATCTCCACTACCTGGTGTGAAATTAAAATAACCTACAAGGCTCTTTTGAGCTCTAAATGGCTCTGATTCATTTTCTGCTTGAAGGCAAAACGAATATCCAAAAACTGTAATTAGTACTGGCAGCCATGTGTCAGTTATCAGCAACTATATTTTAACAAAGGGATTTAAGAGCAAAGTTAATAATTTGGCAAGATGTCAGGAAGCCTTCCTTCCAAGCCTGTTTGAGAATTGTCAAACAGGCAATATTTGACTGTTGCTTTATTTTGAAACACCTTCATTGGAAACTTGAGCTTCCGTATTTTGTTGTTGAAAAAGAGTGTGGATCTTGGGTGGCACCTGTGCCTCAAGGAGTAGGGTGCTGGCTCCATGTACCGGAGGTGGTGGGTTCAAACCTGGCCCTGGATAAAAAAAAAAAAAAAAAAAAAAGAGTGCGGATCAGAATACTAGTATTTTTCGTTGACATGTTGGCATTCCATTCAGTGACCTAGAAAGAGACCTCACGGTAGCTGAGTACTAGTGCCCTGTAAAACTGAAAAAGGCTCATCACTGCTTTGGAATTCTTTTTCACATGTGAAATAGGGACAGAGAGGGTCTGCCGTGGAGTTATGGAAATCAAGTAAGATATAAGCATAAGTGCAAGTGCAATTTAAACTAAAGAGTTTACATATGTTATGAAATTGCCTTCAAAATTACTCAAGGGCAATTTGAAAATGCATGTCAAAGGCTTTAAAATGACTCAGCAATTCAACTTCCATATTTTAAGCCTGAGAATTAATTAAAAATATGTACAGTCTCCATTTTTTTTAATAGCTGAATAGTATTCCATGTATACATACACCACAGCTTGTTAATCCATTCCTGAGTTGGTGGACATTTAGGCTGTTTCCACATTTTGGCGCCTTCATATTAACCTGGATGGAAGTGGAAGACATTATTCTTAGTAAAGCATCACAAGCATGGAGAAGCATGAATCCTATGTACTCAATTTTGATATGAGGACAATTAATGACAATTAAGGTTATGGGAGGGGGAAGGAAAAGCAGAGAGAGGGAAGGAGGGAGGAGGGTGGGGCCTTGGTGTGTGCCACACCTTTTGGGGGCAAGACATGATTGCAAGAGGGACTTTACCTACCAAATGCAATCAGTGTAACCTGGCTTCCCAACAATAAAAAAAAAATAAATAATAATAAAAAAAGAAAATGAGAAAAAAAAGAATATGTACAAAGATATAGTTGTCAGTGTATTTATTGCAATACTTTTATAATAAAGCAAACAAACAAAACATCAGCTTAATGGTGCAAAAATAGAAGATTGGTTGAGTATCTTGTAATAGCTACATTTAATGGACTACTATGCACATTTATTGACACGAATAAATGCTCAAAACATCTTCGAGTGAAAACTACACAATAGTATACAAAATGACAAAATAGTGTATTTTTGTAAATATATGCCTGTGTGATTGCTGGGTAGTGGTATATAAAATTTATTGTTTCTCTTTTTTTGGCCAATTTGTATTTCCTAATTTTTCTATAATGAGTATAAACAACATAGTGTATTTTAAAGGCTACCATAAAAAGATGTATGGTACATACTTATCCAAGGAGTTGCTCTTTTGAGATACTATTGACCTTGTGATCAACAAATGAACTAATATCAAGGGGTGTTATAATTTATTTTTATTTTTTGCAGTTTTGGGCCAGGGCTGGGTTTGAACCTGCCACCTCTGGCATATGGGGCTGGCGCCCTACTCCTTTGAACCACAGGTGCCACCCTTTTTTGTTTTATTTTTAGTAACTGGTATTGGGTGAAATCTTGGTCTGGAAGATCATTTTCATTTTGTCCAAATTTTCCTACTCTATATTCCTTTGTGGAACCCCCTGCATTCATTTATTCACTGATTCATTCTTTATTCATTCATTAATCTTGAAAACATTTATTAAAAACCTGTTATGTCCCAGTCACTGGGCTACATACTACAATTAGTGCTGCAATGTGGGTGCATAATAATTGTTTGCCTCCCTCTGTTCTGTTCCTTCTTTATCCCTCCAATATAGTCAGTCGCAAATGTCATCCCGTCTCCAGAACTCCTAGCCTTGGAGTCATCATTCACTCCACTCTAGAGCCATTTTGTCACAGTTGCTGCATATGATCATCTCTTTTCCCCCAATACCCTGTCCCCCTAAGCCCTGCTCCCATTAGATTCCTGATTTTATTACCTCGTCTATTTCCACAACCATAACCTTGATTCCTGCAAAACACTTCCTTCTCCAGGTCATCTAATCCAGAAATCTCCAGGATTCTCTTTTCTTTTCTTTTCTTTTTTTGAGACAGAGCCTCAAGCTTGTCATCCTGGATAGAGTGCTGTGGCATCACAGCTCACTGCAATCTCCAACTCCTGGGCTTAAGCGATTCTCTTGCCTCAGCCTCCCAAGTAGCTGTAGGTGCCCGCCACAAAACCTGGCTAGGTTTTGGGTGTAGTTGTCATTGTTGTTTGGCAGGCCCAGGCTGGATTTGAACCCACCAGCTCTGGTGTATGTGGCTGGCGCCTTAGCTGCTGAGCTACAGGCGTTGGGCCAGGATTTTCTTGATCATACATTCCTGCCTATTTGCGAGTATTTATGTGCCACTTAAATGTTGGGACATTAATTTCTTTATTTTTTTTAAACAATATAAAAGCCATCATAATATTTTCCTTCTTACACTCCATCTTACAAAGTCCCTAAGATGTTTGGAGACTTCTACTGTATCCTACTGGTCTAAACTGAACAGCAAAAGTGATCTCTGTTTTTATTTGTTATGAACTTTGTGAAATAAGTTCACACTGGCCTCATGTTAACCAACGCTGTCTGCTCCCTGCTGTTAAGGTCTATTACTCATTATACCCCTGTTTTCATCTCTAACTAGACATTAGAAACTAGAATTTCCCAATGTGCATTCTTTGGGCAAAGGGTCTTCTGGTCAAATAAGGTTCCTGGGAGCCAAACTGTCTTGTCTTCACCAAGATCCACATTTTCCCCTTAAAGAAATCATCCCAGATGAGACCTGACTAGCCATAAAGCTCCACGTGTTTCAGAAACCACTGGGTCTCTCGTGGACAGCTCTGTGTAACAGCCAGCTAGATAGTAGTCTTTTAAAACTATAAATCAGGTATATTATTCCTCTGCTTAGAGCTCTCCAATGGCTTCCCAAAACATGCAGAAAAAAGATAGACAGTGATCTGCCTTTTCTGCTTTCTCAACATAATTTCCTGCCACTCCACACCTTGCTGGCCTTTTAAGACACCAAGCTCACTCCTGCTGCAGGGCCTTTGCATGTGCTCTCTTTACCCATACATTACATCACTTATTTCTAGTTTTCACCCCATCCCACCCCCAGCAGTATGGAAGACCAAGATTGAAGGGAATTTGCTCATCTTCTTCACCAATTTATCCCCAGAGCCTGGAAGAATGCCTGGCACATGATAGGAATTCAAGTACTGAATAAATGAAAAATGTTATTCAATGTTCAAATTCTGGTTGTTTGCATAACTTAGCAGAATAGTTGAGCCTTCAGTTATGCTCCTTTCCCACAGACCTAATTGTTTTAGTAAGTGAGACTGCAAAGTAGACATAATGGTAGTACTTCCTGCATGTAGCTATTCTGAACATTAAACAAACAATGCATGCAGGATGTCTGGCACACTGAGAGATGCCATTCTTTCATTTTATTTTACTTTTTCATCACTAAGTCCATGTGGTTGGCATGTGGTAAGAACTGAGTAAATTTTAGCTAAGATAATTCTTAACTCTGATATCGCCTTTTTCCTAAGGCTTTCAGACTAATTTTTTATCAATTGATCAATATCCATGCGTATTTTCTGAGGGCCTTTTCTGTATTGGGCATTCATTAGGCCTTGTAAGGGGATACACAGAGATGTGGGTTGTGTGCTTGAGATGTTTATAACTCAGTTAGGGACAAAGCAGAAATGTATAATAATATAATTTGAAAACTGGGCAGACAATGAAAATTGAAAATTGACTGGAAATGATGAGGGATACCTGGATAAGTTGTGCTCAGAAAGATAAGTACTACCTGCCATGAAAGGAGGGGAAAGGGTTCTCCAAGGAAGGGGCATGGAGGGGACAGAGGGTCAAGGTGGGGAAGGGAGAGGTATGGTGAGGAAGGGTGGAGAACTGGCAACAAAGAGGACAGTGACCAGTGGCCAGAAGAGGTGAAGCCAGGAAAGAATCTGTGGGTGACGGTGACCATGAATGGATGGCATAGAAGTGAAGGAAAAAGAGACTGTCAGGGACCTAGCCTCTGCGGCTGGGGGTGGTGCCCTCTGGGACAAAGATGGGAGTCTAAAAGGAGGCAGGGGTGGGGGTGGAAGAGGAAGCAGGTGGTGGTGTGGAGAGGAAGAGTAGCCCTACAGAGCACAGAAGGGATGAGTACAAGGAGGTTTTGGCTTATGAAGAGGGATGTCTTCCCAGGGATGGGAGGTGGGATGGGAGGAGGGCAATACAAGTGACTAAAGCAGTCACGTACAAGTGCACTGATGATACCAGATAGTCTAGAATATGCTTGTAAGGCATAATATGCTCTAATGCCCATTGTGGCCTTTGAGACAAATGGTCTCCCTAAAACTTATTTAAAGATCAATCTACTTGGCCAAGGTCTCATAGCTCCTAAGAGCAGAGCCTGGATTTAGACTCAGTGAATCAGGCTTTTAGGCCCATTTCCTACACATGTACGCTGCCCCGACATCTAAGTCCCCCACCCCCACCAATATCTAAGGGTCCTCAAATATCTAAGGGCCAGGAGGGCCACCATACACACAGGAGCGAGGCTGGGGACACCCTTTCCAGTTAACTCATGGAATGAGTCACGAGCTTAGAGGACAATTGGGAAGTGGGGTTAGGGAGAAAGGAGACGGCATGGATTCTTTGGGGTGAATTGAGGATTTAAGGAAAGAAGAAGTTCCAAGAAAGCACTGTGGGAAAATATGTTAGGGAGAAGAATGGAAAAGAAGCAAGAGGCCTGACTCAGAGCAGCCTGGGTGGCTGTTCACAGGGGCTGGAGAAAGTCATGTGAGGTGAACCCAGCAGACACACAGCGACGCTATGTTCTCCTCACCAGGACAGCCCTTTCGTGTTCTGGAAAGGAGTTTCCACATCTCCCTCCTGTGGGCTGAATGTGGCTCTTTCTTGGGTGGGTAACATTGTTTTCTGGTGTGTATGAAGGGCGCAGTGTGGTTACAGAGCTTGGGGAAAGGGGAGTATACGTGGTGCGTCTGAAAGTCCGTCTGGACGTCAGGCCAACACCGAGCTTCTCTTTATGCTGAGAAGCAGCACCTTCTTCAGAAGAGTTTTGTTAGAACTGTATATAATTTCTAACACTGATTGCTGTCACTTACCTAACGTGTATATTATAGTATAGCTTGAGAGATGTAAATGGCTGTCCTGAATAAAGAAAAAGAGAGATTGGCTATTTGTAACTGAAGAGAATTGAATCTGGAAACACTGTATACCCATTGCAAAGTCGGAAGCATTATGTATGTATGATGCATTATATACACTATATTATGTATATATCTTACTATTATTTCTTTCTTTTTTTTTTTTTTTTGTGGTTTTTGGCCGGGGCTGGGTTTGAACCTGCCACCTCCGGCATATGGGACCGGCACCCTACTCCTTGAGCCACAGGCGCCACCCACTATTATTTCTTGCTATGAAGCAACTCAGCTCCTTGAGTTGGCATTTTGCCTGTCCTTTCACCACCTCTCATTCTCTGTGAGCTTATTCAGTTTTCACTGAGTGATAGCAATTTATACAAAGTGCCTTTCATTTATACTATCTCATTGCATCTTTACAGCAAACTGATCGGTATTGCATACTCCAGTTGAGGAAGATGGAGGCTCATACTTAGAGTGTCATTGTCTCAAGATCACATGGGTTTTCTACCTTCAAAGTCTCTCTCTCTCTTTTTTTTTTTTTTAAAAATGTGACAAATACTGCATCCCTCCCCAGAATTGTTGTGTTGATTAAGGTAGCTGTGCCTCAACCACATGAGAAATGCTGGCATTTGGGAAGCAAGGGTAAAGGGCAGAAGAAACCAGGGCAACTTGGCTTTGAATCCTTGCTCTGCCCCCTGGGGCAAGTCACTTAACCCCTTCCAAACCTCACTTCTGTTACTTATTATCTTTGACCGTTAGCTTCTAAAAACATCAGGTAATCATCTTTACCCATAGGGTTGTTACGGGGCTAAAAAATGACAGTACATCTGACATAAACTTGATTAAATAAGTATTAAATTAATTATGAATTACTTTGTCTTTTATTTCATATAATCTATCACTGATCCATAAAAGACCTATTTACCTTTAATGCATAAAGAACCCTCCATGTTGGCTTGCTGGTAGATGTAGTCAAATCTCCTCAAGTCTAGAGGAACTTATCCCAGTGGTTAGAAACCAGAGATTGAGTCACAAAGTCTGTTTCCAAAGTGAGTCACTTTGTATCTGGTGTTTTTGCTTTGGTAAGAGTCAGAGTTGGATAAAAACAGGGACCCATTGACAAGGTAGGGGTGAGGATGGGGAAGGGGATGGGACTTTTGCTTTCTACGACCAGCAGCTCTGTGAAGACCCAGTGATGTTTCACTGGACGATGAATTACTTCAGCTTATTATTGCTCCTGACATTAAATATGTCCATCTCTTTCCTTTTTATTTCTCAAAAGAATCTACTCTTGGAAACATCAGTCACATTTGCCATGTGATCCTGGCCAGGCCTCTTTGCTCTCTAGTCTAATAATCTACTAAGTGGTGGGAACGTGTCTGGTGTCTCCAGTTCCTTCTGCTTTTGGTGTTCAGACCCTCCGGATGGAGGCTGGAGTTCCAGGTGTGTTCTTTTGCTTGAAGGAGAAAGAATGACTAAGTCATCATGTCCATGTTTCCTGGATCCTGACACATCATCCTGTAATTCCTGACTGGCTTCTGGGACACCTGATGCCAGCCAGTTGTTTTCCATGCTGCCTGTAGCACTGCCATCCTCCAGGGGTATCCAAGCTTTTTTTTTCTTTTTTCCTACTACCCATTGGAAGAAGAAGAGTTGTCTTGGCCACACATTAAATACACAAAAACACTAACAAAAGATGATGAGCAATAAAAAGTCCATGCATAATTTTCTTTATATCCGACGCCCCTGATAAACAGGCCTCAGATAATCCCCATGCGGCCTGCTGGCTGCAGGAAGGACATTCCTACTCCAGGCACCAGAAAAACGGCAGAGCTCGTGCTAGAGACACTGAGCACTTTAATGGTGTCCAAATAGCCTAAGGGCTGGCTACTCGCTTCTTCAAGGCCTCAGGTAACAGATCATGAGCCAGAGACCTGGTCTCAAGCACCGACAAAACCATTTGTTAGGAGTCACTTCCTATATATGGCCCGTTGTTGTAGTTACCAAACAGGTAGATGTGGAATTGTTTCTCTTTCTCTCTCTCTCTCATTCATAATAGTCAGGTGGGGCGATTGTGGGATTAGCTTACAGTTGAGTCAGTTACTGGGTACAAGTCATGTTTCTATTTGTAATAGCATTTTTTAATTGTTATTGAAGTGTCTAAGGCCCTGTGGGTGCTATAGCCTGAGCTTGATCACCTGTCTTCCTTCAGATGGCCTCCACATTCCAAGATGTGTCATAAGCAGCACGAGCGATGACTACATTGTCATTCTGGAGTGGAGGACATGGCTATGAACTGAAAGCACGTGTAGTGAGAATAAGACGGAGTCAGGCAGGCTCGGGGGACATGACACAGCCGGTCAGGTTGGTTTAGGTCCTGCCTGACCTTCACCCCTGTCTCCCATTCTTACTGTTTTGTAATTTAGCTCCCACCTGAAACACACCTATCTTGAGGTCCATGGTTTGGGCCGTGGGGAAGAAGACCCTCTGGGAGCAGCACTAGAGTTCTGTGAGGAGGGCTGGATTCGACTAGTGATGTCTACCCAGGGCTCTGCGGGAGGGAGGCAGCAGGGTAGTGGGGAGAATCACCCATTCTGGCACTAGATGATCTCTCAAGTCCTGTCCAGCTCTAAACATTTCATGGTCAGAAATTAAAGAATATAAACTTGCTGAAATCTGTCTCCTCTTCAGTTTTCTCAGTGAGACTTAATTGCCAGGGAACCTAATTTTCAAATATAGCCACATTACTGGCAAAGTGACCATCTCTGGGACTTTGGGTATATGTAACACACATTAGTCTGATTAGAAGATCTAAATAAGAACTATGAGAACTCCAAACCATCATAAAAACAACATCTTCCACAGTTCTTTAGGGGACTGAACATAGGATGGATGAACAGTGTGTGCAGTTTGGGGAGAAAGTGTGTTCCCTATGTACTTACTGTTTTCATACTGTAAACTGCAAAAAACAACCTCCCACCTCTCCTTCTCCTCACCCATTCCAGATCTTTGCTCATATTTGGTGCATGTGTTAAGAAGGGCTAAGAAATACTGCCAGCCATAAAGTGTAGGCAGCTTTTTGAAAAGGGTAAGTGATGTTTGGAAGCAGGGAGAGGGAGCTGGCAAGACAGAAAGAAATGTAGGAGTCTTTGTTGTACACAAGCTCCAACAAACCAACAAGATTTTTGGGCTGCTAAAAGGCTGACCTAATCTTCAGTTAAATTAATAGAAGCAAAATGAATGTAAAATCTCCCCTTACTCTCGTCGAGCAGGTCCATTCTGGGTGATTATATTCAGGGCTTGCCATCACATTATTAGGATAGTGACATGTTTAGAACCCCATGTAATTATGCACAGTTAGAAGACTTTGGAAAAGAGAATAACCAGAGAACCAAGGTGATGTCAGGATCTGGGTGTCTCTCTTCTCTGTTGCCTCTGCTCAGCCCCATTGCCTCCTCAGCAAATTGTATTCCTCCATAGTGACACGGGTTAGGTTCCCTGTAGAACAGATTCTCCCAAGGAGTTTGGCTTGGTGTGTTCTTAGGAACAACAGCCGTGAGAGTGCGCAGAAGCAGGAGAGAGTGGAGGGAGACGTTGGGCTTCAGTGTCCCTACAGCAATTGCCTGAGCCTGCCTGGGACCTCAGAGCTGGGAGAGCTCTTCAAGTTTGTCCCAAACTGAAGAAGATGGGGGAGCCAGGTCTCCATATCTCTATATTAACTAGTAATTGAATGTGGGCTGGCTACGCCCAGAAAGTACATAACCTAGGACAAGGCAGCTCCCGGAGCCCAGGGGAAGGACTCAGCTGTGAACCTCCAGCAGGCAACGAGGTGGCATTTGGAGGCTGCAGTGTCAACGCATCAATCTTGATCTGTTGGCCCCTCACAGTATGTACTACATAGCTGCCAATGGGCCTAGAGTTATATTTGTCTTGCTCTATGACTTCAAAAGAAAAGATTGTCTATTCCAGCTTAAATTCTAAAAAGTCCTGAAGAAGTACTCTGATTGGATTGTCTTGGGTTACATACTCTAGCTGCAAGTTGAAGAATTATGAGTGATTGACCTTAAATGGCAAGGTAGATGAAGCTGGTTAACAGAAGAAAGGGTGATGCTCTATGGTCAGAGGGCCGTCAGCTTTGGACCCCTGACCTGACCTAGGAATTCGAGAGCTCCCTGGTATTATTGGACAGCATATGAGAGCTCAACCTTCTCCACGGACAGTGCATTCTCTTCTGGTAATTAAAAATGCCTTCTGTGAGGGAGGAGCTCCCATAGCTGGAAGCATTCCATCAAAGGCCACATGTCTCTCTTCTAGCATTCTGTGGAGAGGTTTTTCATATTTGAATTGCGTCAGAATTAAATGGGGAGCTTCAAACTGATACTGATGGTTGGACTCCATTATTAGAGGTGCTGATTCAGTCAGTCTGGTGTAGGGCCCAGGATTCAATGTTTTGTAGATCCCTGGTTTGATTTTTACATGCTACCATGTTTGTAAATACCAATTTATGAAGCAGATATTTCAGCGGAGACACTGGTTGAATTGTTTGTGTGCTTGGAGCTCCAGTGGGAAGCATGGAGTAGAGAGAAAGGAATTGTGTTTATTCACTCACCTTGCTTCTTTACTTCCAAGGTGATCCTTGAGCCATCTCTGTGGAAAAGAATTTAAAATTCACTAGTCTAGGTTGCTAGACTTTTCTTCCAGCAACAAACATTTATTAATGCCATGGATATTCCAGGGAAAATTAATCATAAAGTTTATTCATTGTTCTTTGTAGTTTTAGACATCTGCTGGCATTTCTTAACTTGGTGAAAAGAAGAGGTTTATTAAACCTGTCTTTTATTTATAAACACTCCCTCAGTTCACAACTAATTGTGGGCCCAAGAGTAAAGGAAAAAAGGTAAGTGATGACCTTGGGGATCTCTGGAATCCTGACAAATCTCTTCTGATTCAGCAAAGGAGATCATTTGGGGGTGAACAAAGATATGCTTCTTTTTTTAAAAAGTGCATGATTATATCCTTGCTATGGTCGCAATGTGTCTCCTTTAAAAACTGCTGGTGTTGCCAATGTGACAGTTTTAAGAGGTGAGACCTTTAAGAGGTTCTTAAATCAAGACTTCTCCTTTGTTAAGGGATTAAGGCCCTTTTAATAAAGGCTTCAAGTGGCATTTGGTTAGCTAGCTTGCCCTTCTACCTCATCAGAAGCCAGAGCCTTGATCTTGGAGTTTCCCGTGTCTAAAACTGTGAGAAATAATTTTCTGTTATTACAAATTACTCAGTCTCAGATATTTTTATTATAACATCAAGAATGGACTATGATAGTAACATTATTATTGAAAGAAAAATAGACTTTAAAAAAACTATCAACCTGTCAATGGTTTCTTCTTATAATTATCAATTTTGAAACAGAGATTTGCTCAGCTCTGATACTTAGGTATGTTTTCCCCATGTAGTATAACTTGTACAAATGTTATGCAACTTAATGTATTTTCATGGCCTTTGCAGGATTTCCGCCCCCATTTTATGGCTACATATTCCATTTTTTCTATTACCATGGTTGGATTCATCTTACTCTAATTTGAGACATTGGGGTGATTTCCATTTCATCGTTTTGCATTGCATTGCCACATAAAATTCGGTACCTTCCTGACTGAAGAAACCCCAACACTGAAGATTTACCCTGACTTCAAGCTTCTGAGTTCCCTCAATCCCCTCATATGTAATCTAATGGCCTGCCACTCTGGCTTAATCACCCGCCTGCTTTTCCCCTACTGCCCAAGAGCTACTGGTCATTACTACTATATAAGATTTCTAGGTTGTTATACAATGAGTACTCAAGAAATGTCATGTACTGTAATAATCACCATGATCAGGATTGTGATTGTTCCTGAATTTATGGTCAGTGCCTTACTCATCCCCCTACCAAAGAGTGTCTGTCTGGTTCACAGACATTCCAAAGATATTTGCTCAATCAGCGGATGACTTATATAATCATAATTTTTTCAACTTTTCTTTTGCATGTTTTCAATATAAAAAATATTACACTGTGAATTCCTGTAGGAAAAATACATTTTTTTTCCTTTGTATTCTCAATAGTAGACTGGTTTTAGTCAAAGGTCAATAGAGAAATTTATTAAAACTATTTTTAAAGTTTTTCTTTCTTTTGTTTGTTGTTAGTGATTTTCTTTGAATCTTTCCGGTTTTTCAAGTTAGAAAAACTGTGTTTAGTCACAGACAATAAGTCTCTTAACATGTGGATGAACTCTATTTGCTTAGATTCTTTTTAGAATAATTCCATAATAAAATGAATTGCTAATCACATAAAATTTTTCTTGTTACTTAAAAACATAGAGTTTAATAATGGGGTGGAAATTTAAAAAGTTATCTGTAAACTAATTATCATTGTTGTGGTAATAATAATAGTCTTTTAAAAAAATTTCTCAATTTCTTCTTTGGCTTATTAGCTAATTTACATCTCTTTCTTTCTGGACCAATTTTGTCATTGATAGGTTTGAAAAGGCTCAACCACACCACTAAAATTCGTGTATATTAGTATGACACTATAAATAATAACTTTAAAAAAGCATTTTTCAAAGTAATAATACATATAAGCATTTAAAAACTTGGACTATAATATGTAATACAAAATAGCAATCCTCTGCCCATTCCTTCCTTCAGTCCCCAGATACAACTACTTTCATTTCTTTTTAAGTGTGTCCTCTATTGTTTATTTCAGTATTTTGGAATAGCCTGTTTATACTTTCCAGCTCTGCCTCGTGCCTTACTCTCAGAAATCCTGGGGCCCTAGTTCCTTGGTGGGTGGTTCTACATCTTCCCCCGCCTTCTAAGAAATTGTTGGCATGACACATCTGAGATGGTTTTCTGTATTCTGTACTGTTTTCTTATTTTGGCCTTATTTACTTACGATTTTATAAAAAAAAAATCCCTCATTGTCTCTTTAGTGGGTTTCAGGAAGGAGTAGAGATAAATTGTATTTACAACCTGCTGTACTTAAATGGTAGTTTCTAATAACTTTTTAAAGAATTCAGAGAATGAATGGATGAATCATGATAGGTAAAATATTTTCGGTGTTCAAGATTCAAAAGGTACAAAATGTTTTAGAGAGAGAACATTCTCTTCTACCATGGCCCCTGGCTAAATAGTTCTTTGCAACCAATGTCAACAGTTTCTGGCAGCGTTCCGGAGATGTATTAGCATGTATGTACCAACTCACGTACATATTATTTTTGCTCCACTAAACACAGAGTTGTGCATACTTTTTTCTCACATAATGATATATTTCAGAGAACATTTCTTCTGTTTATAGAATGTAGATAGGAATATTAAGAGCTGAGGGTTGAAGTCATGGGTATCTATAGGATCACCTATTCAACATGTGTTTACCCCCTAAATACTTGAACCTCTTTTTGGTGCATATCTTGCAAATATCAGGATGAAATAGATATTTTTTGACACAAGGGTGCCAAAAAAAAAATGTATACAAATTTTTAAGAGCTCTTCCAGGAAGCAAAACCCATCATTCCCCCAAAGTGTATAAATTATAGGTAAAATGGATGTGCATAATATGTCCAAGTACACTTGACCCTATCAGTAGCTTCAATTCAACTTCAAAAAGTTATACATAGATAACATCGTTTAAAATGTGCATACATTTTTTTGGCACCCTCTGTACATTTATTGCAATATGCTCAAAGGCTAGGAAGCCTAGATGGAGAAGGGCAGAGAAGCAAGTCCTAGGGGATACTGTATGTGAAGGAAGCCTGTGGAGGAGCTGAGGAAGGAAACAGAGCAGTGGATGGTGTCCAGGGAAAAGGTTAGGAAAGGGTGTCATCACTGAGGCCCAAAGAACAGCCCAGAGGAAAGGGCTGGTCAGCTATGGAGACTGCGGATGGGAAAAAAGAAATAAGACCGACATTATTTGAGTTTGGAAGACTCTTGGATTAGACAGTTGAGGTTGTAGATAGCTTGCAAAATTGGTGAGAGCACTGCAAATCAGAGGTACTGTGTTCAAGTGTCATTTTTGCAAAATCTTTGCCCTGATGCTGTATCTTCCTCAAGTTATTGTCTTTATCTAGTTTTTTTATTCAAAAAACATTAGCTAGCACTAAGCCAGGGGCACAGATGCAACGAGAATCAAGAAAAGCACAGTCCTTGTCCTCCTGGAGCTTAGTGTTTGCAAAGAAACAAATATTAACCAACAGAATTATAGACATTATTATTTTACTTCACCTGCTTGACACGTTATGGAGGAAGGAGCAACGGGAATCTAGTTTTCAGGGAGAACTGATGGTAGTCCCCTATCACAAAAACAGGTGGCATATCTTAGGTTTAATAGGTATCAGATGACACTAAAGGACGTCTAACACTTTTTGTTTCAAAGCTGAAGAAATTGAGGCCCAAGAAAGTTCAATGACTTTCAGTGTGCTGTTAGAAAAGCCAGCATTATACTCTAACCCTGAATCCTAGGTCAGCGCTCTTTTCTAAACTCATCTTTCTCTCTCTCTCTCTCTCACACACACACACACACAACACATATTTATATAGTTGTCCCGTGGTATTCTTGGGACAGTTTGGTTTCAGGACCTCTTGGATACAAAAATCCATGAATACTCAAGTCCCTTATATAAAATGACATAATATTTGCATTTTATCTACACACATCCTCCTATATACTTTAAATCATCTCTGCATATAATGTAAATGGCATATAAATAGTCATTATACTATTTTGTATTTTTTTTATTGTTGTACTTTCTTAAAAAGCCCAAGTGCCCATCGATCCACGAATGGATTAATAAATTGTGGTATATGTACATCATGGAATATTATGCAGCCTTAAAGAAAGATGGAGACTTTACCTCTTTCATGTTTACATGGATGGAGCTGGAACATATTCTTCTTAGTAAAATATCTCAAGAATGGAAGAAAAAGTATCCAATGTACTCAGCCCTACTATGAAACTAATTTATGGCTTTTACATGAAAGCTATAACCCAGTTACAACCTAGGAATAGGGAGAAGGGGGTAAAGGGAGGGGAAGGAGGGGGGAGGTGGACAGAGGGAGGGGGATTGGTGGGATTACAACTGCGGTGCATCTTACAAGGGTATATGTGAAACTTAGTAAATGTGGAATGTAGGTGTCTTAACACAATAACTAAGAAAATGCCAGGAAGGCTATGTTAACCAGTGTGATGAAAATGTGTCAAACGGTCTATGAAACCAATGTATGGTGCCCCATGATCACATTAATGTACACAGCTATGATTTAATAAAAAAAAATAATAAATAATTTTGATCCACAGTCAGTTGAATCTATCAATACGGCACCTACATATTCAGAGGGCCAACTGCAGGCACACACATGTCTCCATCTACACATATATGATATATGACAAAATAATAAAAAGTAAATTTTATAAAATAAGACTTTAGGATTGCACTACTATATGAAAAGCACATTTTATATAATCCTAGTGCTTTACCTTTATTGTCACAAGCCATGCAAATTCTTTTTTTGGAGATAGGTAAGTTGTATATCCATTCTGGACTGCTGGCTTCACTTACAGTTTGAGGACTGTCAGCTCCTGAATCTTTAGGATATTTTTCACTGACGTTATTACTTTGGTTGGGGAGATTTGCGTCACAGTCTTCCCTGAATGGCTGGAGAGAATTTTCATTGTGAGAAAGTTACATTGACTTGCACTACCCTGGGTCTCTCAGGGCTCAATTCCCGGGATGTCAGTTATGACTCTTTTTTTTTTTTTTTTTTTGAGACAGAGACTCACTATGTCACCCTCAGTAGAGTGCTGCAGCATCACAGCTCACAGCAGCAACCTCAAACTCCTGGGCTTAAGCAATTCTCTGGCCTCAGTCTCCCAGTCACTGGGACTACTGGTGCCTGCCACAGCACCTGGCTATTTTTTTGTTGCAGTTGGCCCCAGCCGGGTTTGAACCCAGCAGCCTTGGTGTATGTGGCTGGCACTGTAACCACTGTGCTATGGGCACCAAGCCAGTTATGACTTTTTTTCTGTGTGTTACAGAGAGGTTTCCTAATGCTCAGTCAAAACTAAGAGCCCTGGGGAGGGAGACAAGATGGCGGACTGAAGCCAGCTTTCAACAAAGGCTCCCGTCCAGAAGGAGAGTTAAGGGACAGGAATTTAGTAAGTATCCTGGTGGACTTGAGCCTCACCAAGAGAGAAGGCTGAAGAACGCACATCAACACCGCTGAGGCAAGTTGTGATCACAAGGACGCAAACAAAAGGTACAAAATCCACCACCAAGCGGACGGGAGTCCCCCTCCCCCATGAGACCGGCTCTGGAGCCCCACAATTTAACAAGCGGGCAGAAATTAAAGGCCCTCCCACTACACTCCACGGGAAAGACCTTCTAAAAACTGGACCTACCTCCCCTACTGGGGTGCCGTGGCGTTCTCCTGCCGGACATAGGGCTGAATAAAACTTTGGGAATCCTTTGCCGGCAACCCTGAATCCCCGGCGCTCCCCTCCCGCCCACTGAGGTCTGGAGGCCTGTCCCCCAGGACTTCGGATCCTTGGGTGATTTCTCAAGGGGAGTGGACAGTCCCCGAGTTGCGACTGGTAGCATTGACTCTGAGGCCCGCGAGTGAGGAGAGGGCACCGGGCTGAGGGGGAGTCACGCCTCGCGGCACTTCCCTGCGGTGCAGTGCACCAACTCTCCCCGGGCATACGGGGCCCAAGACTGAATAAGACTCTGGCCTCCCCGCTGAGAGCTGAGAACCCCTACTCTCACTCGGGGTCTGAGGGCCAATCCCCCAGGAGTTCGGCTCCTTGGGTGATTTCTCGAGGGGAGTGCACAGTGCCTGAGCTGCGTCAGGTCAGCGCTGACTCTGGGATACGTGAGCGAGGAGAGGGCACTCCGCTGAGGGGAAATCAAGCCTTGGCGGCACTTCCCTGCGGTGCAGTGCAGGAGCCCTCCCCGGACCGTAGTATTGCGTGAAACTGAATGAAACTCTAGCTTCCCCCCGCCCCACTCCCAATCCGGGTCTGGGGGCCCATCCCCCAAGAGTTCTGATTCTTGGGGGATCTCTTAAGGGGTGTGGACCCAGCACAAACTGCAGCCGCTCAGTGCTGACTCTGGTGCGCGGGACAGAGGAGAAAAGGGTCGCCTGAGTGCCCACACCAGAGCAGCAGTTCCCTGGAGGTAGATCAACAGCCGTTTTTTCTTTAACGGCAGAACGCTCACTTCTGGATATTCTGAGGCCACACCCCCTGTCTCCCTGGGCAACCAGAGGAGGCCACCGGTGTCACGGCTCACAAACCCAGAAGCCTCCAGGGCGGGGCCGACCCAGAGAGGTGTTCAGACGCAATTCTCCAGCAGCAAAGACGTTTGAACTCAAAACAGCCCGTCTCCTGTAGGCGATGACAGGAACAGAGACAGAACCTCACAAAGTTGTCTGTTCTGTTCTGTTCTGTTAGCAGCATCCATCAGGGACGGTGCTAAGCCTGAGTGAACACCTCCTTCCCATCACCTGCATCAAACACTCAAAGATGTCAGGCCCCATCTCCTCCTGCTAGATAGCGGCAGTCTGCGGGGGCCTGGCAGACTTCCTCGCGATTCAGGCAGGTGCAAACCCCTGGAGTGTCTGTTCACTGCAGGCAACTGGGTTAGCCATCTGCAGAGATACCAGTGACTGGGTCCGATGGAGGGGCAAAGTGGGGAAGGAGACGTCAACCTTCCCAGACTGCTCTGTTTGCGGGGTGGCTCCTCCTGACTCCACGCTGCACTGGGGTGAGCTGTCTCAGAGGAGTCACCAGGCCCCTGTGATCCAGTTCCCAGAGACCTCTTGAACCCTTCCACCTGAGACAAGTGCCGATTGAGACAGTTGATTCGGACCTTTTGAACTGGGCTAATAGACTGAGGACTTTTCAGGTGGTGCCCTGGGTGTGCGATTGTAGGAAGGTTTCATTCTCCTTTTCCAACTGGGGCCAGAGGTGGGCAGGCGGGGTGACTTAATTGCTGATTTTTTCACACAGCTGAGACTTCAAGCCAGAGTAGAAGTTGCAATAGGATCGAACAGAAACCAGCTGAAAACAAGACAGAACCACTTTGCTCCACCACACCAGACAGGGCCCCAGTTTCTCAGGCCACAACACTGTACGGGCCCTCGATAAAACCCCAGGGGAAAAACCAAAGGGAGTAAACCATGGGGCGGAATCAGCGGAAAAACTCTGGTAACATGAATAACCAGAATAGATCAACCCCCCCAAGAAAAGATACGGCAGATGTGATTGAAGATCCCATTCATAAACAACTGGCTGAGATGTCAGAAGTCGAATTCAGAATTTGGTTTGCAGACAAGATTAATAAAATGGAATTAGGAATTCGAGGAGAAATTCAAAAGTTGTCTCAAGAATTTAACGAATTTAAAGACAAAACCACCAAAGACTTAGACACACTGAAACAAGAACTTACAGCCCTCAAAGATATGAAAAATACAGTAGAATCCCTCAGTAACAGAATGGAGCAAGCAGAAGAAAGGATTTCTGACATTGAAGATAAAGTCTTTGAACGCTCCCAATCTCTCAAAGAGGAAGAGAAATGGAGAGCAAAAACGGATCACTCACTCAGAGAGCTCTCAGATAATTCGAAAAAACATAACATAAGGGTTATAGGAATTTCGGAGGCTGATGATGTGGCAGCCAAGGGCACAGAGGCCCTTCTACATGAAATTATGAAAGAAAATTTTCCAGACATGCCTAGAGAATCTGAAATTCAGATAGCAGACAGCTTCAGAACCCCAGCACGATTCAACCCCAAAAAGCCATCTCCCAGACATATCATAATTAGCTTCACTAAAGTTAACATGAAAGAGAAGATTCTCAAAGCAGCCCGGCGAAAGAAAACTATAACGTACAAAGGTAAGAATATTAGAATAACTGCAGATCTCTCTGCTGAAACTTTTCAAGCAAGAAGAGGCTGGTCATCAACTTTTAATCTCCTAAAGCAAAAAAACTTTCAACCCAGGATCTTGTATCCAGCTAAACTGAGTTTCATCTATGATGGAGAAATTAAATACTTCAATGACATTCATATGTTGAAAAAATTTGCCATAAGTAAACCAGCTCTTCAGGATGTTCTCAGACCTATCCTCCACAATGACCAACCCAATCCTATACCACAAAAGTAAACTCACTCAGAAACTTCGGATCAAACTCCAACTTCCACACTGGCGAAAGGATTAAAAATGTCCACTGGACCTTTGAAAAACTCGATACCCAAAATTCCACCAGACTTATCCTTACTCTCCATCAATGTGAATGGCTTAAACTGTCCTCTAAAGAGGCATAGGTTAGCTGACTGGATACAAAAACTTAAGCCAGATATTTGTTGCATACAAGAGTCACATCTCAACTTAAAAGACAAATACAGACTCAGGGTGAAAGGATGGTCATCCATATTTCAGGCAAATGGTAATCAGAAAAAAGCAGGTGTTGCAATTTTATTTGCAGATACAGTAGGCTTTAAACCATCAAAAGTAAGGAAGGACAAGAATGGTCACTTCATATTTGTTAAGGGTAATACTCAATATGACGAGATCTCAATTATTAATATCTATGCACCCAACCAGAATGCACCTCAATTTATAAGAGAAACTCTAACAGACATGAGTAACTTGATTTCCTCCAGCTCCATAATCGTTGGAGATTTCAACACTCCCTTGGCAGTGTTGGATCGATCCTCCAGAAAGAAGCTGAGCAAAGAAATCTTAGATTTAAACCTAACCATCCAGTATTTAGATTTAGCAGACATCTACAGAACATTTCATCCCAACAAAACTGAATACACATACTTCTCATCAGCCCACGGAACTTACTCCAAAATTGATCACATTTTAGGTCACAAGTATAACCTCACTAAATTTAAAGGAATAGAAATTATTCCATGCATCTTCTCGGACCATCATGGAATAAAACTTGAATTGAGTAACAACAGGAATCTGCATACCCATACAAAAACATGGAAGTTAAATAACCTTATGCTGAATGATAGCTGGGTCAGAGATGAGATTAAGAAAGAAATCACCAATTTTTTGGAACAAAATGACAATGAAGACACAAGCTATCAGAACCTCTGGGACACTGCAAAGGCAGTTCTAAGAGGGAAATTTATAGCACTGCAAGCCTTCCTCAAGAGAACGGAAAGAGAGGAAGTTAACAACTTAATGGGACATCTCACGCAACTGGAAAAGGAAGAACATTCCAACCCCAAACCCAGTAGAAGAAAAGAAATAACCAAAATTAGAGCAGAATTAAATGAAATTGAAAACAAAAGAATAATACAACAGATCAATAAATCAAAAAGCTGGTTTTTTGAAAAGGTCAATAAAATAGATAAACCTCTGGCCAACCTAATCAGGAAAAAAAGAGTAAAATCTCTAATATCATCAATCAGAAACAACAAAGACAAAATAACCACAGACTCATCAGAAATCCAAAAAATCCTTAATGAATATTACAAGAAACTTTATTCTCAGAAATATGAAAATCTGAAGGAAATAGACCGATACTTGGAAGCACGCCACCTTCCAAGACTTAACCAGAATCAAGTGGAAATGTTGAACAGACCCATAACAAGTTCAGAAATAGCATCAACTATACAAAACCTCCCTAAAAAGAAAAGCCCGGGACCAGATGGTTTCACGTCAGAATTCTACCAAACCTTTAAAGAGGAATTAGTACCTATATTACTCAACCTGTTCCAAAATGTAGAAAAAGAAGGAAGACTACCCAACACGTTCTATGAAGCAAATATCACCCTGATCCCCAAACCAGGAAAAGACCCAACAAGAAAAGAAAATTATAGACCAATATCACTAATGAATATAGATGCAAAAATATTCAACAAGATCCTAACAAACAGAATCCAGCAACACATCAAACAAATTATACATCATGACCAAGTTGGTTTTATCCCAGGGTCTCAAGGCTGGTTCAATATACGTAAATCTATAAATGTAATTCAGCACATAAACAAATTAAAAAACAAAGACCATATGATTCTCTCAATTGATGCAGAAAAAGCTTTTGATAATATCCAGCATCCCTTCATGATCAGAACACTCAAGAAAATTGGTCTAGAAGGGACTTTTCTTAAACTGATAGAGGCTATCTACAGCAAACCCACAGCCAATATCATATTGAATGGAGTTAAATTGGAATCATTTCCACTCAGATCAGGAACCAGACAAGGCTGCCCATTGTCTCCATTGCTTTTCAACATTGTAATGGAAGTTTTAGCCACCGCAATTAGGGAAGAAAAGGCGATCAAGGGTATCCATATAGGGTCAGAAGAGATCAAACTCTCGCTCTTCGCAGATGATATGATTGTGTATCTGGAAAACACTAGGGACTCTACTACAAAACTCCTAGAAGTGATCAAGGAATACAGCAGCGTCTCAGGTTACAAAATCAACATTCATAAATCGGTAGCCTTTATATACACCAACAACAGTCAAATTGAAAAAGCAGTTAAGGACTCTATCCCATTCACAGTAGTGCCAAAGAAGATGAAATATTTGGGAATTTACCTAACAAAAGACGTGAAAGATCTCTATAAAGAGAACTATGAAACTCTAAGAAAAGAAATAGCTGAAAATGTTAACAAATGGAAAAACATACCATGCTCATGGCTAGGAAGAATCAACATTATCAAAATGTCCATACTACCCAAAGCAATATATACTTTCAACGCACTCCCTATTAAAGCTCCACTGTCATATTTTAAAGATCTTGAAAAAACATTACTTCGTTTTATATGGAATCAGAAAAAACCTCGAATAGCCAAGACATTACTCAGAAATAAAAACAAAACAGGAGGAATCACACTACCAGACCTCAGACTTTACTACAAATCGATAGTGATCAAAACAGCATGGTATTGGCACAAAAGCAGAGAAGTAGATATCTGGAATAGAATAGAGAACCAAGAGATGAATCCAGCTACTTACCGCTATTTGATTTTTGACAAGCCAATTAAAAACATTCAGTGGGGAAAAGATTCCCTATTTAACAAATGGTGCTGGGTGAACTGGCTGGCAACCTGCAGAAGACTGAAATTAGACCCACACCTTTCACCATTAACTAAGATAGACTCTCATTGGATTAAAGATTTAAACTTAAGACATGAAACTATAAAAATACTAGAGGAGAA
Source organism: Nycticebus coucang (assembly GCF_027406575.1). Lineage (NCBI taxonomy): Eukaryota > Metazoa > Chordata > Mammalia > Primates > Lorisidae > Nycticebus > Nycticebus coucang. The sequence goes on along the minus strand of NC_069796.1, from coordinate 48,814,236 downwards.
TGCAGGGAAAACCCTTGAAGAAATTGGTCTGGGTGAGTATTTCATGAGGAGAACCCCCCGGGCAATTGAAGCAGCTTCAAAAATACACTACTGGGACTTGATCAAACTAAAAAGCTTCTGCACAGCTAAGAACACAGTAAGCAGAGCAAGCAGACAGCCCTCAGAATGGGAGAAGATATTTGCAGGGTATAACTCTGACAAAGGTTTAATAACCAGAATCCACAGAGAACTCAAACGCATCAGCAAGAAAAAAACAAGGGATCCCATCGCAGGCTGGGCAAGGGATTTGAAGAGAAACTTCTCTGAAGAAGACAGGCGCACGGCCTTCAGACATATGAAAAAATGCTCATCATCTTTAATCATCAGAGAAATGCAAATCAAAACTACTTTGAGATATCATCTAACTCCAATGAGACTAGCCTATATCACAAAATCTCAAGACCAGAGATGTTGGCGTGGATGCGGAGAAAAGGGAACACTTCTGCACTGCTGGTGGGAATGCAAATTAATACATTCCTTTTGGAGGGATATATGGAGAACACTCAGAGATCTAAAAATAGATCTGCCATTCAATCCTGTAATTCCACTGCTGGGCATATACCCAGAAGACCAAAAATCACAACATAACAAAGATATTTGTACCAGAATGTTTATTGCAGCCCAATTCATAATTGCTAAGTCATGGAAAAAGCCGAAGTGCCCATCGATCCACGAATGGATTAATAAATTGTGGTATATGTATACCATGGAATACTATGCAGCCTTAAAGAAAGATGGAGACTTTACCTCTTTCATGTTTACATGGATGGAGCTGGAACATATTCTTCTTAGTAAAGTATCCCAAGAATGGAAGAAAAAATATCCAATGTACACAGCCCTACTATGAAACTAATTTGGGACTCTCACATGAAAGCTATAACCCAACTACAACTTAACAATAGGGGGAAGTGGGAAAGGGGGGGGTGGGTAGAGGGAGGGGAATCGGTGGGATCACACCTGTGGTGCATATTACAGGGGTATTTGCGAAACTTGGTAAATGTAGAATATAAATGTTTTGGCACAGTAACTGAGATAACGCCGGAAAGGCTATGTTAACCACTGGGATAAAAATGTGTCAAATGGTTTATGAAGTGAGTGTATGATGCCCCATAATCATATCATTGTATACACTTATGATTTAATAAAAAAATTAAAAAAAAAAAAAAAAAAAAAAAAAAAACTAAGAGCCCTGCTCCTGCTGGGACTTGGCGACCTCTCTTCTAACCTGAGTTAGGACCACTCAGGAAAGCTGTATTTACAAGTACAGGCAGTTCCTCTCCACTAGAATTCTCCTGGAAATTGTCAAAAAGCAGATTATCAAAAGGCAGGTTTAATTTCCCAGTTATGTTCATTAGTTCTTTGTTGATACACAAGGATTCCTTATCAAACCTACCAAAGTAGTACCAATAATAGGTCTGAAAACCAAAGGTAAGGCTGTCAACCACGACTAATATTCAAGGTTAGTGAGAAAACAGTCATAAATGTATATCCCCTGATTTTTTGCAAGAGACATCATATGCTATAAACAACATATATAGGATGTGAAACTTAACTATGCTATTAGGCTAACATTCAATGACTGAGTTTTTGCTTACCATGGAAAGGGAGAAAGCAAATGTATTTGGGGCCAGGAAGATCCAAGTGTGATCATTTGGGAAAATTATATTATCTCTTCTAGACTTGGTTTCCTCCACTGTAAGATGGAGTGATATCAGGCGTGTTATGGAGGTGAAAGAAAAAAAAAGAATACAAAACCCATGGTACTGTGCCTTGGCACTGTTGACACTCAGTAAGTGTTAACTCACCTATCTCTGCCTTTCTCTTAATCTCTCAAATAGAGAAAGGATGGAAGACAGCTGGAATGACTCAGACCTCTGAGAAAAAAAAAAAAACTACCTTGATGATACTAAATGTTTTGTAGCAATAATATTTTGAAAAATATCATGCCAGTCATTTTTCTTCCAAGTAACCCTTAATAGCTCTTAGAGATTTTATAGCCCAGAGTTGAATAATGCATAGCCAAATACTGTTGATTTGTCAAAAATAAAAAAAAATTAAAAATCTTATTGAGAGACATTGCGGAAGATGGCGGCCGAGTAACAGCTTCCTTGCATCTGGGCACCGTGAGTCTGGGGAGATAGGACTCCTAGGCATCTCTGGCTGGTGGGATCTGCCTATCATCACCCCTGTGAGGATACAGGGAGTCAGCAAGAGACTTCTGGACCCCAAGAGGAGGACTAAAACAGTGGAAAAACGGCAAGTGGTCGCGTGTGTTCAATCGGTCTAAACCCGCCTGCAACTGTAAGTTCAGTAGCAGCGAGACTGCAAACCAGAAAGGCCTTACATGTGAACTGTTTTGGTGTCTTTAGACTTGGTACTCAGTTGAACTGCCTTGGGGAGAGACTGAGCGGGAGTGTGGAGAACTTTGGCCCTTGTCTAGGGCCCCAGTCTGAGCTGCTGAGCCAGATGGAGCTAATAGTGTTTGGCTGTGGGTCACAGGGAGCCACTGTGAGCAATCTGCCCCTGCAAGCTCCGCCCTCAGGGTCGCAGAGCTGGAATTGGGTGGGAGCTGGTAACCCAGCGACCAAGTAGCCTAAGGGTGGGGTCTGAGCCGCCTTGCAGCCCTAAACCTCAGGGGCAGAGGGAGACCGGTTTTGGCACACTGGGTAAGTGGATAGCCACTTTAGCAGTGATTCCAGCGACAAGCATTTTCCTGGGAAAGCTTCTGCTCGGCAAGTTTATAAGTTCAAAGTGCCTTTTAAGTGGGCTGAAGAGAGATTTAGGGTGTCTACCTGCTGGGGTTTGAGAAATCAGCAGCCTCCAGTCGTATCAGAACTGTGATTAACATCTCATACCCCAGAAGACCATGTGTTCCCCAGACAATATTCAATAATATATACATACTGCTTTGTTTTTGGTTGTGGTTTTTTTTTTTGGGGGGGGTTTGGTTGTTTTTTTGTGTTTATTTTGATGTTATTGATGTTGTTTTGTTTTTTAATTTCAACCTTTTCCATACAGATCCTTTTTCTTTCTCAATTTTTCTAGTTTAATTATAATTTCCCATTGCTGCCTTTTTCAATAACTAGAACTTCATTTTTGCTAGTGTTTCTACCACTGTTATTTGGTTTTTCACCCAATTTTACCCCGTAAAGTTTTCTGTTTGCTTATTTTGGTTTGATTTATAGCATTTTTGTCTTTCCTCTCTACTTGGTGGAGGTGGGGTACTGTGTCTGATCAGATTAGCAAAGAGCTGCTGACCTCAAGGGAGCAACCCAACTGGGTACCCCCAGAAGGTGGGTTTTTTTTTAAGGTTGTGTCAAAGTACCCTACTGTACACCTATATTGCTCTGTCTCCCTCTTTCTGTGCCTCTCTTCTTTTTGTCAATATTCTTTTTACCCACCGCCTCTCCTTTCTCTACTTTTCTTTGTTTTTCTTATCACTCGGTCCTCCTTTCTTTCATCCCTTTTTTGCTCTTCAACCTTCTCACTCTTCTGGTCCTGTAACCCTTAGTCCACAGGCATGAGAACTTAAAGAGCAAGAGGAAGTGAAAGGAAAATTAGGGCAAGGAAACAGATAAAAGAAATCACTCATGAGGAAGAATCAGCAGAAAACTCCAGGCAACATGAAGAACCAGTCCAGAACAACCCCACCAAGGGACCATGAGGTAGCTACTGCAGATGATTCCACTTATAAAGAAATGTTAGGAATGACAGAAAGGGAATTTAAAATACACATGTTGAAAACAATGAAAGAAATGATGGAAAAAATGAAGGAAACTGCTAATAAAGTGGAAATTAACCAAAAGGAAATCCAAAAACAGAATCAAATAAGAGATGAACGATATGAAGAATATAAAAAGGATATAGCAGAGCTGAAGGAACTGAAACAGTCAATTAGGGAACTTAAAGATTCAATGGAAAGTATCAGCAACATGTTAGATCATGCAGAAGAAAGAATTTCAGAGGTAGAAGACAAAGTTCTTGAGATAACTCAGATAGTAAAAGAGGCAGACAAGAAGAGAGAGAAAGCAGAATGTTCACTGTCAGAATTATGGGACTTTATGAAGCCTTCCAACATATGAGTTATAGGAATTCCAGAAGGGGAAGAAGAATGCCCCAGAGGAATGGAAGCCATACTAGAGAATATTATAAAAGAAAATTTCCCAAATATCAGCAAAGATTCTGACACACTGTTTTCAGAGGGATATTGGACCCCAGGTCACCTTAACTCTAACTGAGCTTCTCCAAGACACATTGCGATGAACCTGTCCAAAGTCAAGACAAAAGAAAAGATTCTGCAAGCTGCCAGGAGTAAGCGCCAGTTGACTACAGGGGCAAATCCATCAGAGTAACCGCAGACTTCTCTAATGAAACTTTCCAAGCAAGAAGACAATGGTCATCTACCTTTAATCTACTTAAACAGAACAATTTCCAGCCCAGAATTCTGTACCCTGCTAAGCTAAGCTTCAAAATTGACAGAGAAATCAAATCATTTACGGATATACAAACATTGGGGAAATTCACCACAACAAGACCAGCTCTACAGGAAATACTTCAACCTGTTCTGGACGCTGACCACCACAATGGATCAGCAGCAAAGTAAGAACTCAGAAATTAAAGGACAGAACCTAACCTCCACACTGATGCAAAAGATAAAACTAAGCAATGGACTCTCACCAAATAAGACGAATAGAATACTACCAAACTTATCAATTATCTCAATAAATGTTAATGGCTTGAATTCCCCACTGAAGAGACATAGATTGGCTGACTGGATTAAAAAACACAAGCCATCCATTTGCTGTCTGCAAGAAACACACCTGGCTTCAAAAGACAAATTAAAGCTCCGAGTTAAGGGTTGGAAGACAATTTTTCAGGCAAATGGCATTCAGAAGAAAAGAGGAGTTGCAATCTTATTTTCAGATTCATGTGGATTTAAAGCAACTAAAGTCAAAAAAGACAAAGATGGTCACTTTATATTGGTGAAGGGAAAAATGCAACAAGAAGATGTTTCAATTCTAAATATTTATGCACCCAACTTAAATGCTCCCAGATTCTTGAAACAGACCTTACTCAGTCTGAGCAATATGATATCTGATAATACCATCATAACAGGGGACTTTAACACACCTCTTACAGAGCTGGACAGATCCTCTAAACAGAAATTAAACAAAGATATAAGAGATTTAAATGAGACCCTAGAACAACTGTGCTTGATAGACGCATATAGAGCACTCCACTCCAAAGATAAAAATATACATTCTTCTCATCACCCCATGGAACATTCTCCAAAATCGATCATATCCTGGGACACAAAACAAATACCAACAGAATCAAAAGAATTGAAATTTTACCTTGTATCTTCTCAGACCATAAGGCACTAAAGGTGGAATTCAACTCTACCAAAAACGCTCGACCCCACACAAAGGCATGGAAATTAAACAATCTTCTGTTGAATAACAGATGGGTGCAGGAAGAAATAAAACAGGAAATCATTAACTTCCTTGAGCATAACAACAATGAAGACACAAGCTACCAAAACCTGTGGGATACTGCAAAAGCAGTTTTGAGAGGAAAATTCATCGCTTTAGATGTCTACATTCGAAAAACAGAAAGAGAGCACATCAACAATCTCACAAGCCATCTTATGGAATTGGAAAAAGAAGAACAATCTAAGCCTAAACTCAGTAGAAGAAAAGAAATATCCAAAATCAAATCAGAGATCAATGAAATTGAAAACAAAAGAATCATTCAGAAAATTAATGAAACAAGGAGTTGGTTTTTTGAAAAAATAAATAAAATAGATAAACCATTGGCCAGACTAACGAGGAATAGAAAAGTAAAATCTCTAATAACCTCAATCAGAAATGATAAAGGGGAAATAACAACTGATCCCACAGAGATACAAGAGATCATCTCTGAATACTACCAGAAACTGTATGCCCAGAAATTTGACAATGTGAAGGAAATGGATCAATATTTGGAATCACACCCTCTCCCTAGACTTAGCTAGGAAGAAATAGACCTCCTGAACAGACCAATTTAAAGTACTGAGATCAAAGAAACAATAAAAAATCTTTCAACCAAAAAATGCCCTGGTCCAGATGGCACAACATATTTTATATGAACTGTGGATTGGGAAATGATGAGGGTATAAAATAAGGGAAACTTCTGCAAGACTGGGAGTGGGGGATGGTACATCAACACCTAGGCTGAGGGTAAGGAGCAGGTGGTAGCACCCCAGAAGGTTTAGAGATACTCCCGAGCAGGGAGTAGATCTCAGGAAGCAGCATGGGAAGGTTGTAAGCTGCATATTTGGTGCCAGCATGGCAGGAGGCCAGTGGAAGAATACTGTCAGAGGGAGATGCTTTGGGGCAATTGGATGGCAATGGGGGACCTTGGTAACAACAGTATGGTGAAAGTTCCCTGGTCCTATAAAAGAGCTATGAAAGAGCCGAGAGATGTAGCAAGACCAGAGGGACTGTGGGTGGGCCAAGGAGGTCCCAGACAGTAGACTCCTTGTGACTAGAGTCTGCAGTCGGTGGGCATTAGCAGTAGATATTAGTGTCATGTCCTCAAACTCAGCACTGAGTAGTTATATCCAGCTGGTACCAATGGAAGGTGTCCACAGTGTGGGGTTAAGAAGGTCAGTTGAGGTTCTAGAGCTCAGCTGCAGATTTGTACTCCTTTCTGCCCAGCCCAATGAGACCTCACTTGCTTCCTCCAACTCAGATGCTACTACTGCAGGGTAGGACTGATGTGGAGAAGGTGGAGGGGGCAGAAGGCTTCTGACTTGGAGTTTGACTTACACATTGCTTTAGCTTATACCTTGGAAGGAGGAGCTTAACTTTAAAACAAAATTAATGGAAGTCTCAGGGGAAAAAATGGAGTCTAAAATAAAGAAATACCCATTTCTTCCCACCTGACTAGTTGAGTACAACAGGTTCTTGAATAAGGTCATTTTGTTAAAACTCTGATGAAGAAAAGAATCACTTCCCTGTAGGGCTGACGTCTGTGTGGAGTTTGTGCCTTCTCCCCATGTCTACCTGGAGTTTCTGGGGGTACTCCAGTTTCCCTCTACATCCCACAGATGCACACGTTAGGGTGAACTGAGGTGTCTACATGGCCTCACTGCCAGTGAGTGTGGGTGTGTGTGCGAGTGCCCCTGCAATGGGATGGCCTCCCGGCCAGGGCTGGTCCCCACCTTGCACTGTGAGCTACTGGGATAGGCTCTGGCCACCCCTGAACCTGAACAGAAATAATCCCATAAATATTATAATTATCTTCCTCGTTTTCATTAATCTTCCTTAAATGCATGTATAGCTCACATTTATTTCCATGTTTAATAATAGAAGCTTTGGTCTTTATTTGGAAGTTAGATGATGTTTTTATGACAAGAAATATGCCATAAGAACTTAACTCTTGTTTACATCAATTAGTCTATGGTAAAATTGGCTTCATTATACATGATTTTGCTTAAAGTTGCAGTTTTCAAGATGCTAAGTGAACACTTACTGTGTAGTTTTTATACCTGCTCTAAACATGCCTCCCGTTCCTCTAAGCTGATGACCAGGAGGAGGCATGCCAAATCCTTCCTTCCAATAGTGCAGGGCACCTTATGTCTGCTTACTGGCCTTTTTCTCCACTAACACAACAGAACCTGGGCCCAGGATTCCCACTTTTCCCACCTTAGATACTTGTAGTAAGTACTCAATAAATATTTATGAGATCATTTAATGCCACTGGCTTTATTTCTGACACATAAGTTGTACCTTTTTCAAAAATAACTAGCAGGAATCTTTTGCACAACCAAATGGTACAATAAAGTATCAATTAAATATATAAAAGAGAAAAGGCAACATTAAAGTAGAACCAGAGGCCCATATTAGAAAGGCAGAATTGAATGGAGCAAAGTGACAGTCTTTCTTAGGCAATGAAGTTTTTAGAAATCTTAGTGTGCTTCATGGGCCAGAATTACATACTGCTCCATTTAAATAAAAAACACATAAGCTATACTGATTCAGACATCAACTTATACCCAATTCTAATAAGAGCTAACAGTTTAAAATAATTGATCCTTAAAATTTCGAAAGTAAAAATTAGAAAATACAGTAGGCACATTACAGGGAATATTGATAATTTTTGAGGTATGCAGATCAACATTTTAACAGTTACTTGTGTATTTTAACATGTTTTAGAAAAAAATGACTAGCACACAAGCTCTATGACATATATCCTTTTGCCTTGTGTGAGTCTAAAGTAGGTATTTGAGAGTAAGAGGTGAGCTGATTTGAAGAACGATGTGAAATAAATTATACTATAGATAGTGTGTCATTGTGGTAAGAAAGCACAAGATGGTACTGAGATTACTTGAGGTTTGGGATGCCCAACACTAAGTCCATTTTTATTAAAAACGTTCAGTCCCTTCCTAGTTTACTTATTGTGGGGTGGAGCATCCAGCCCCAGACCCAGGGGATTAGACCAAGGTGATGGATCATTTGCTTTGAGTTTCCTGGCTCTTGTCAGGCCATGGTTTCCCCTATTAGAGCAAGTCATGAGGCTAACCCAGATATCTAGTTAGTAGAGGGGCCTCATGATGAACTGCTGTCCCCAACTCAGGAGCCCTGAGTTCTGGCCCTCGTGTTACTCACTATATGACTCTCAGCAAGTTCTTTCACCTGGAGTCTTCCCCCATCTGCAGAGTTTGAAATAAGTCAACAGTTTTCATATTATGAAAATGAAGTTTTCATACACCCTGATTTGCGCAGAACAGTCTCAGTTTACATCTGTTGTTACAGTGTAATTATTAACAGGATCTCCTTACACACTCAAAAGTTTTGATAAATAGATTATATGACTCCTTTACATGCAGCCATCTTGAAACACGACAAGATGTAGGTGCAGGGATGGGGCATTAGAGAACATGAGATATTGCTTAGGAACCTTCTGTTTCATCCAGAATAGTGATCTTTTTATCTGCCTGGTATGGTAAGGTTCTGCCTAAGATCTCATTAGGAAAAAGTAAAGAAGGAGGAACCCAATTCATATAAAGATACCAAAAAAAAAAAGGAAGTCTTTGAACTAGATGAACTTCAAGGTCTGTTCCAGTTCCAGTGCATACAGTTTGACATTCAATGTATTCAGTCCCTGTGGGGGTGAGTCTTAAGATCCATAAGTGAATGGAAGTGCAGCCATTTACATTGCTATTTGTGAAATCTCAGGGGGACAGAGAGATAACTTTCCATCCACCATCAAAGAGGGGAGACCGAAGAGTTTTATGATGTGGTTGTCCTCTCCTGACCCCACTTCTTTTTATTTTAGGTGACATCAGCACCAGCAGAGTGAAGCCATCTGCAGAAAATGAGGTTTTTCTTTTTCTTCCACAGTGAAATAAGTTAGGTAGTACTGCATTGTAGGACTTGAGATAATCCTATCCTCCTGGCTTGGGGAATGGACTTTGATATTACCTATTTCCTTTAAACATCATGTTGTAAAACTCTTATTTTCGAGGCTACAGAGAGTGAAACTAGGGTCATGGTAGGAACCACAAGGTAGTATTTCTCTGGCTTTGCTCCTCTGTTCTCTCTGTGCAGAAAGCAGTTGCTCTTAATTCTTTCTAGATAGTTTTGGGAGTCCCCAAGAAGTGTCTCAAGTGAAATTTAAAGATTGGCTCTCCATATGACCAACCAGGATTTGCCATTTTTCTTGCTGAGTTGATGTCTGGTTGCTGCTTTCCCTGCTGGAATCTGCATCATCAGAGAGTGTGCCCTACCCACGTGGGACTGGAGCACACGAGTAAAGAACTAGGGCTTGGTTTGCCTGGAACCAAATCCTAGCTTTACCATTTGCTTGTTATTCAACTTTTCAGAGCCTCAGTTTCCATAGGGATAATAATGGCACCTGATTCATGGGTCTGTTTAAATGAAATAAGCCATGTAAAGAGTTTGGGACTTTGCCTTCATTAAATGTTAGCTATTTCTCTTAATAGTACTATTATTATGAATTTCTGCCTCCATCTTTTTCTGGCTCACTTCTCAGGAGATTTTTTTAGTGTTACAAATAAACAAATTTTTGATAGAACTGCCTTACAATCCCTCCTCTGGAATCCTAAAGAAAACACAGCTTAAACTCAAGCTGGGTCTCTCTGTAGAACTGATTCACATTCCAATCATTTAGAATTTGAGCCAAATATTTAAAAATACATTTTATCACATTTATCACATACGTTAGCTTATTTATATGTGATACAAATGATACATATACATGATATAAAATTTAGACAATATATAAAAACATTTCCAATATAAAAACATATCTCGCCAACCCCATACATCCTAATCCCACTTCCTTGAGGCAGTCACCATCAGTAGTTTCACACCTACTCTTTCAGAAACTCTTCGTGCACATACACTGACATACATATTTAATTCAACACAATTTTGGCATAATGAAAATTTCAGCCCTCAAATATGAAACTTTATATTAAATGAAATGTATTATGCTTCAGGGAGTCACCTTCCTTAGGGTGATGTAAAACTCTTAGGAGCTTAAAGGATTTGAAAAATGGGGGAAGCTGGATCCTGATTGAAGACCAGGATACTCACCATCAATACACCTGCTCTTTCTGCTGTAGGATCTGGGGGCATCGCTGGTCCTCCAGTAGAGCACAGAGAGTGTCCTCCTATCCTTCTTCTGCACTGCACCCAAGCTCAGCTATGGAGATCCTCCTCCTTTTCCTAAGAGCACATGGATTTAGGGCCATGATTCATAGACATTAAGTCAATACTTCTGAAAGTTTTCTGTACAAGTCTTGAAAGAGCACTATACTACTTCATCTCAGGGATTCTACCTTTCAGGTTGGACTGTGCCCTCTCTTCAGTGTGGCAGCCAAGCTCTGTCTCTTTGGGGGAAAGCCCAAAGGAAACCTATTGGTGCCTAGAAATGACTGGGTGGGTTTTTCATGCCCTCATCCAGCAACTTTTGATTTTTGACTTATTAACAATCTTCTAAAGCAAGAGTGCTCTAAATATCTTTTGTTTTCCTAATGGCAATTCATAGAAATTTTGTCTTTGAGAAGAAAGACATGCTAGGAGAAAATAATGTAAACAACAACAAAAAGACACAGTTCCCGCTTTCAAGTAGCTTACCGACTAGAGTGAAGAAAAGACAAAAGGAAGATTTTCAACAGTGTGCTAAGCACTGGCATGAAAGTGTGCAAGGATGCAATAGAGCACAGTGAAGAGCTCTAAAGCAGATTTAGGGGGCATCCTGGAGTGCTTCCGGGAAGAGTGATACACAGATGCAAAAATTACAAAACCGATTATGCAGTCTGACGTGTTCAGGTAATCGCTTTTGACAAACATGGGCTCCCTCATTGGTCAGCATGTGACACTGGCCAGTGACACATGTATTTTCTTCAAGTTTAGTTTCATTATCTATAGCACAGTGATAAAAATAATACCAATTTCATATTGTTGTTGTGAGAATTAAATAAGATAAAAGCACATACGGATCTTAGCCTAGTGCTAGAATATATTTCCTGTCAAATAATTATTTATTACTTTTATTGTTATTGTTTCACACATTAGTTGCTGTGTGGATCTATACAGACTTTCTAAATATTTGGTTCCCTCTGCATTTTCAGAAACATTGAGGAAGGGCTTAACTCCTTCCTCAGAGGATATTTTGGAGTAGAAGTCACAGATTTACTTGGGTGTATGATGAATCTATGAGAAGGTTCCAGAGGGAAGGCTGTGTGGGACCCTGGGTGAATGCCAGTCAATCAGGATTTTTATCTGGAAACCACCCTGTCATTTGGAAAAGAAGCTGGAAGCCAAGGTGGGAAAGGGCGTGGCTTCTGTGGACTTTCAGCGTCCCTAACCACTTCAAATCTCTCCAGCCTGAGTGAGGGCAGCAGCAACAATGAGGCAGGCACCCACCCACCTTGTCTGAACTATCTTCTCCATCTCCAGAAAAACACAAGCAAAATAGAAGGAAGGAAAAGACACAATGGGCAAAATATTAGGGAATATTTGCCTTTTAGAGTTCCTGAAAGCCAGCAAGCTTTTCTGTCTGGGGGTACAATTTTCCAGACATTTAAATTATCCAGGGATCATAGGATGAAAGCTTTATGGCGGTCACAGGAAAGTCCATCTACTCATTTTATAGATAAGAAACTAAGACCCAGGAAAGTTCACAGAAGAAATGAAAAGACCCAAAGAAGTTAAGATCTAAAATAAATTATCTACGGGGCCGCTAGAAAATGCAAAAGGCTCAACTAGGACCAAAGAGTGGTAACAATAAAAGGCTGATTTCACTCAATAAAAGAAGGTTATTAACCTTCATATTACCATCACAGCTGCTCAGAGATAAAGTGGGTTATTGTATTAATTGGGGTTTTCCAGAGAAATAGAACCAGTAGGAGATCTCTATCTCTCTCTTTCTATCTCTACATCTATACCTATATCTAACTACTTACAAGGTGCCCAAAGGTTGCCACACATAGGAAAATTAACAAACTCATATTTTATTTTATATCATGTTATACTTTATATTTTTATATTTATGTATCAACACATAGAGAAATATTTTGTAAATATTTTCTAAAATTTTGTAATGAATATTTTGTAAAGAAAGGTACATTTAGCTACAATTTCCCATTTTCCCTTTGGGGACACCCTGTATATATTTTTTAGATGTATAGGCTAGGATAAATATATATACACATATATTTATACATAATGAATTTTATTATAATATATGGATATTATATTATCAATATTATTATAACATTATTTAAACCATATTATAATATCTAATATAGATAATAGAATATAGATAAAATGTATATATTATAAGGTATCATAGTATATCTTATAAATATAAGATAGCTGTTATAAGATATTAGCTCACATGATTACGGAGGGTGACAAATTCCATGTTCTGCTGTCTGCAAGCTGGAGACCCAGAAGAGCCAGAGGTGTAGGCCTGAGAGCCAGAGAGCCACAAGAGTAGATTTGAACTCGGGTCTGAAGCAGGAATGCTGAACGAAGGTAGTAGAAGACTGATGTCCCAGCTCAAGCAAGCAGGCCACAGAGGGAGATCCACCTTCCTCCTCTCTGTTCTATTTCAGGCCCCCCGCCAGATTGTGTGGTGCCCACACACCCTAGGGAGGCCATTTGCTTTACTTAGTGTGTTGAGCTGTCTTCCAGAACACACGAACCGACAAGCTCAGATGTTTAGTCTGCTATCTGGGCATCCTACAGCCCAGACAAGTAATCACATAAAACTACCTTTGGAAAGTGGACTACCAGCTATTGGGAGTATTTCAAAAACTGAATAATGAAACTGTTGAAGTGAGAGGGGGAATGGTGGGCCTGAAGTTGCTTTAAGAAACTTTCCATCTGGAGCTTCTAAAGTGCAGCAAAGTAGTCAAAGGAAGTCAAGATCTTTAACACTTGGAGATTCATGCAAATTTACATAACTGTGGCCAACCATGTCCTAGGGGTGAAAATAGCAAAGAAGGGCACATGGAGTTCAAACACCAATGTCACCATTTACTATCTGTGTGCTTTGGGGAAAATAACTGGATGTGTTTCCCTGTCCTCACTCAAAACAGGCAGTTGTGTTGACTGAATAAGACATGCAAAAGGGCTTTGCTAACCTGTTGGTGTGATTAATAATATTTAAAGATGGAAAATAGCCATGAAATATAGAATAGTAGAGATAAGACTTCTGTGTGCTAAAACTATTTTTCAAAATAATGATTTCCCATCACAGTGGATTCAGAACCTCAAATGATCCGTGTTTATCCTGTGTGTGCAAACTAGAGAAAATCCTTTCCCAGGTGAGAAATTCTCTCCAGCTAAGAGGGAGCTGAGTACATGCTACCTTAATTTGGGGGAGGGAGATAGAGACCTGAGACTCTTCCAATAAGCCTAGGATGTCCAAGGTTTGTTGTAGTGGAAAATCCTTTAAAGTTTTGGGCGGCGCCTGTGGCTCAAGGAGTAGGGCGCCGGTCCCATATGCCGGAGGTGGCGGGTTCAAACCCAGCCCTGGCCAAAAAAATCACAAAAAGAAAATCCTTTAAAGTTTTGACAGCAAGTTCAAATTTAGATTGTTTTTATTTTATTTTATTCATTATTAAATCATAGCTGTGTACGTTAATGTAATCATGGGGTACCATACACTAGTTTTATATACCATTTGACATATTTTCATCACACTGGCTAACATAACCTTCCTGGCATTTTCTTAGTTATTATGTTGAGACATTTACATTCTACCTTTAGTAAGTTTCACATGTACCCTTGTAAGATGCACCATAGGTGTGGTCCCACCAATCACCCTCCCTCCACTGATCCTCCCCCCTCCCTTCCCCTCCCTCTCCCCTTTCCCAATATTCTTAGGTCATAATTGGGTTACAGCTTTCATATGAAAGCTATAAATTAGTTTCATAGTAGGGCTGAACACTTAGAGATCTAAAAATAGACCTGCCATTTGATCCTACAATTCCTCTACTAGGTATATACCCAGAAGACCAAAAATCACATTATAACAAAGGTACTTGTACCAGAATATTTATTTCAGCCCAATTCATAATTGCTAAGTCATGGAAAAAGCCCAAGTGCCCATCGATCAACAAATGGATTAATAAATTGTGGTATATGTACACCATGGAATATTATGCAGCCTTAAAGAAAGATGGAGACTTTACCTCTTTCATGTTTACATGGATAGAGCTGGAACATATTCTTCTTAGTAAAGTATCTCAAGAATGGAAGAAAAAGTATCAAATTTAGATTGTTTAGTCCAACATTAGGGATCAAGTATCCTACCCTCATCAATAACTAGCTATGTAACCTTAGCAAAGCTAATTCTCACCTATAAAATATAAAGATTTTAAAATAACAGCTGGAAAAAGTTAAAGTTTAATAAACAAAAGTGGTCATTATTATTGTTGATGCTGTGCATTTTATTAGTAGAAGTTAGTGCTCAGGAAGAATGAAAGACATAAGCCTTGTCCAGGACCCACTCGGTGAGGTGTGCACTATGCATGGAATTTAGGTGTCCCCCTCTCCCAATAGCACTTGTTCACTACCTCCCCTTTGCTTTACATCTGGCAATCTGGAAGAGGTCATTTAACTACTGAACAAATTCCTCTCCCCAGTCCAACTTCTACCAGCTTCCTCTTGTATATCCACAATTCCAAATCCTACTTAACCTTTTCAGCTCATCTTAAGTCCTGTCACTTCCATGAAACTTTCTGGTATGTTGCTCAGAGACACACTGACAACACCCTACTGAGAAACCGTGACCATAAAATAACTCTAAGACCTTTTGCAAGACTTGTCACTTCCCCTCTCTGGATTTTTATTTCCCCATTTGAAAAATGAGAAATATGTATAGGAGTCAGTAAACAACTGATTATTGACTGGGGGCTGGGCAATGTTGTAGATGGCAGAACAGGAAAAAAAAAAAAGATTGGATTAGCTCCATGCTCTCAAGAGATAGAAGGGGCAATAGTTAATGTGAAGTTATAACCACTGTTATGAAAGTATCTTCCCACTAACCAGCAGATTCCTGATAGAAATTTGAATAAATAAGCAGAACAATTTCTGTATTCAATGTGTGTATGGAGGGGTTAGAGAAAGTATTTGAATTAGGTCTTCTTAACAAGCAGAGAAGGAGGGGAAGAAAGAAGAGCAAACAGCAGGTGCAAAGGCTTAAAGGTATCAGGAAATAGAATAAAGTGGTCAACGTGGCAAAAAATTCTGTGTGCTAGTGTCAAGGAGAGCAGCAAGGGTGGAGAGGGAAGTAGGGGAAGATGAATTTGAAAGCAGTCTCTGTCTCCTATGTTAGACTATTGGTAACACAAGGATAAGGATTTCAGTCAACATTTCCTCTTTATCTCCAGCAAATATAGTTGCACAAAAATATTTGCTGAAAGGGTAAAAGGTAAGATTCACGTGTTATGAGAATCATATGTGTTCTATGGACTTCGAACTTTCCTTTATACCAAACGAGGGCTCTGAAAGATCGTTAACCAAAAATAACATATTAAATCAAGTCTTTAGAAAAGATGGCCCTGGGATCTGAATAGAGGACAAGTAAGAAAAGGCTGAGACTGGGAATAGAGACATCTGTTAGAAAGTTGTTTTACACCAACCATAATAAAAAAAAAAAGTTGCTTTACTCATTTGAGTGAGAAAACATATGGCTGTGCCATCAGTGGTAGTAAATAAAGGTAGGAAGGCTTAAGGGAAGAAGGACTAGGACTTGGAAGTGAGTTAATGGTTGAGAGGAGAAATCAGGTAGCATTAGAAATGGAGATTTCTCTCATTGAAAGTTACCAAACGATATTGTGTTTTGACCTGTTGAGCAGAAGATGCCTGTTGATCATCTAGGCATCTTTTAGGCCATCCTGTAGGCAGCCTGTGTCTAAATTTCTTGTAGGTCTTTCATTCCAACCTACTGCTGCCTTTAAGCAAATGTTAGTAACACACATTGCAGAGTTCTGCAGCAGTTTCCTAGCTGTTCCACCCACATCTACTCACAGTGGACAGAAACTTCTTTCTGAAACAAAAGAGGGATGGAGGGAGGGGGGTGGGGCCTTGGTGTGTGTTACACTTTATGTGGGCAAGACATGATTGCAAGAGGGACTTTACCTAACAATTGCAATCAGTGTAACCTGGCTTATTGTACCGTCAATGAATCCCCAACAATAAACAAAAAAAATATGATTATCTTACCTCTTTCCTTAAAGTACTTCAATGGCATTCCATTACCCTTGTTATAAAGACTAAGCTCTTTAATGTGGGCTACAGTTCCCCAGTGTCCTGGCCTCTACCTTGTCCCATCTTTCTCCTTCACTTGTGCACCTCCAGCTCTCCCCATGCTGAGCACACTGGCCTAGAGCCCGTCCTTTGCTCTCTGCTTTCAGCTCTTCACTGTGCACCCTGCTTTCTCCATGCTGACCACACCGGCCTGGAGCCCCTCCTTCACATTCTGCTCTCAGCTACTGCACATATTGTGCATATCTTTTTCTCTATACCTGGAAAACCCTTCCCTCCCCCTTAACTCCTACCTCTCTTCGGATCTATTTTTAGGTACCCTTTCCTCAGAGAAGACTTCCCTGAACTTCCTAATAATAATAATAACATAATAGCTAACATTTATTGAGTTCTTACTATGCATATAAGAGTCTTATGATGCATTAATTCATTTTAATATTGAAGCAACTCAGTGAAGAATTGACTGACTATATCCATAACTTAAACTATAGACTGTTATCAATACCACGTGCCTCTCTTAGCACACATATCTGAATTACTGTTTAACTTATGCTTGTCTTTGCCACCAGAGTGAGGCTTCAACAGATTTTTGGTAATTGGGAAGTAATTCCTATTTGACCAACTCTCCTACAGATAATATTGCCAAACTCTAGACAAAACAGTAACCGAAAGCACTAAAGAGTAAAATCAATCAAGAAGAATGGAGCAGGAATCTACATGTGGGAGAAGAGAAGGGCATTGAATGAGCTGCTCAGTTTTTAAGACTTTTTTCTGATAGAGCCACAGAGAGCAATAAGTTTTGCATGAAAATGTTCTCATCTCTGGTTGGACCTGAAATGTGCATGTGCAAGACTAAACCTAAATTAACAGATTGGAAATTGAATTCTACCCATTGCTGGAAGGACAGAATCTGGAGTCTGAGTTTGGACAAATACATTGGTTATTACAATTAAAAAACAATACTTAGCAGAGAGTTCATAACAAAATTTAGAGTCACAATAATGTATCATTCACAATATTCTATATCCAATAAAAATGACTAGATATACAAAGATTCAGGATGAACAGTGACTCATACTGAAAAGAAAAGGCAATCAAAGGAGACTGACTTTGAGATACCCCAAATGTTGGAAGCAGCAGATAAAAATTGTAAAGCTGCTATCATACCTATGCTCAGGATTGTATAGGAAAATAATTGTTGTGATGAATAAACAAATACAGATTTTAGAATTTAGAATTCTATATCCAGTAAAATCATTCATCCTTTAAGAATTAAGGTGAGGTGGGAGGGAGGCAAGATGGCCAACTGAAGCCAGCTTTCCTGCAGAGGCTCCCATCCAGAGGGAGAAATAATGGCCAGAAATAACCCAATAAAGCAGAAGTTGGGAGCTGAGCTGAGAGGATCAATAGGTTCACATCACCCCTGCTGTGACAAACTGGGACCCCCAGGAAACAAATTTCAGGTACAAAACCCATCTCAAAGAGGATGGGAATCCTTCCCTTCCCTGCCCAGGAGAGCGGCTTGAAGTGAGTAGAGAACAGAGGACCTTTGTTTCACTAAAGGAGAGAGAATGACTGAGGGCCAGGACTCCCTCCATGGAGAGATACTGCTGCAAGCCCAGGCAGTCTCTTGCCTGGGCCAAAAGTTGATCTAATATTCTCCCTACATTCTTGAACTCCCAATTCACCCCTCCCCCCTCTCCTGGCAGTCTGGAAGACTACTGCTTGCAAAATCTGGAGCAATTGGCAGATTTTTGCTAGGGTGGGGGCACCTTATGAGCTCTGGGACAGTTGCACTGAAACTACAGCTATAATAGAGGTGGGGAGTCACAAGGGTAGAGAGACTTGCCCCATATTGGAAAGAGCATCTCTTGGGTCCCACACTACCAATCACTGGGACCTGCGGCCAGTGGTCAGCAAATCTTGCCTGGCTCCTGTGACTCATGGCCTGTGGCTGGTGACTCCCGCCTGGCCCCTACAACCTTTGGCTCACGGCTGGCAAGTCCACCCTCTATCTCTTGAGACCTGTGGCCTGTGGCCAGTTACTTCTGTCCAGCTTCTGTGACCTGTGTGGCCCACGGCCAGCGACTCCCACCCAGCGCCTATAAACCACTGCCCGGCTGGCAACTCCCGTCTGGCTCCTGCAACCCATATAGCCCATGGCCAGTGACTCTGCCCTACACTTTCCCATCTGGTTCCTGTGACCAGCGGCCCATGGCTGGCAACACCCCCTGTCTCCTGAGACCCATGGCCACTGGCTGGTGACTGTACCCGTCAGCTCCCTGCTTGGCTTCTTAGACCCACAGCTTGTGGCCACAACTACTGCCCAGCTCCTATGACCCCTGAAGCCCCAGAGGCCAGGGACTCTGCCCTCCAGATCCCCTCCTGGCTCCTGTGACCCATGTGGCCAGTGTCAATGCCCTCCAGCTCCTCTCTGCCTCCTGAAACCTGAATACAGCAGTACCCCAGGCCAGCAGTGCCACCCCCAACAGTGGCAGTGCCACCCCTGACAGTGGTGGCTCCACGATCCTTCCCACAGTGGTCAAACTGAGCTGCCAGTGGACCCCCACTGCCTAGATGGTGAAGACTTTTGTACTCTCCCATATGATTGGTGTTTGTGCCTACCAGGACAATTGGTTTGGAACTCTTGACCTGGGCCAATCACCCAGGGACCCACCGAGGTTATACCCTGGTTGTTTTGTTGTGTGAGATTCTCCCCTTTCAGTTGTTGCCTGTGGGGGTGGGGTGGGGTGTCTTAGTTGCTTATATATATCCACAGCTAAGATTTCAGCCCAAAGCCACTGATTCACTAGGATTGGACAGAGACTAGCTGAATACCGATCAGTGCCATCTAGCTCCACCACACCAAGCAGGTGCCCAGAGTTTAAGGCTGTAGTTCTGAATGGGACCCTTGTAAAGCTCTAAGGGAAAAGCCACAACTACAAGTCCCAGTTCTTTGGTAAAAGGCTAGTTAATTACAACTCCAGTAGCCCTCAATTCAGCTTCTCTAGCCAAATGGTGAAAAATAGTCAAGGGGTGGAATCAGCATAAAAACTCTGGCAACACGAATAATCAGAGTAGATCAACTCCTCCAAGGAATGACAAAGGAGACATAACAGAAAATCCCATTCATAAACAAATGGCTGAGATGTCAGAAATCAGATTCAGAATTTGGATCGCAAGTAAGATGAACAGAATGGAGGTAAAGATGAAATTAGAAATTCAAGGAGCAATTCAAAAGCTATCTCAAGAATTCAATGAATTCAAAGACAAAATCACCAAAGATATTGACACATTGAGGCAAGAACTTGCAGCCCTCAAAGATCTGAGAAATACAGTAGACTCCCTCAGTAACAGAATGAAGCAGGCAGAAGAAAGGATCTCTGACATTGAGAACAAAGGTTTTGAATGCTCCCAAATGCTCAAAGATGAAGAGAAGTGGAGAGTAAAAATACCTTATTCTCTGAGAGAATTGTGGGACTGCATTGAAAGAGCAAACATTCACCTCATAGGAATCCCTGAAGGAGAAGAGGATGTCCTGAAAGGCACAGATACTCTACTCTAAGAGATAATTGAGGAGAACTTCCCAAGCATGGCAAGAGATACTGAAATTCAGATAGCAGACAGTTTCAGAACCCCAGCATGACTCAACTCAAATGATGCATCTTCTAGACACATTGTAATTAACTTCGCCAAAGTTAATATGAAGGAGAAAATTCCACAAGCAGCCAGATGTAAGAAAATCATAACCTACAAGGGGAAGAATATTAGAATGACTGAAGATCTCTCCGCTGAAAATTTTCAAGCCAGAAGAGGATGGTAATCGACCTCCAATCTCCAAAAATGAAACAACTTTCATCCCAGGATCCTACATCCAGCTAAAGTGAGCTTCACTTATGATGGAGAAGTTAAATACTTTAATGACATACACACATTGAAGAAATTTGCCATAACCAAACCAGCTCTTCAGTATATCCTCAGACCCATCCTTCATAATGACCAGCACAATGCTCTATCATCAAAGTAAACTCACTCTGAAATTCTTGACCAAAACCCAATTTCCACAGTGGTGAAAAGATTCAAAATGTCTGCTGAACTTTTGAAAAACTTGACACTGAAAATACCACCAGGCTTATCAATACTCTCAATTAATGTGAACGGCTTAAACTGTCCTCTTAAGAGGCACAGGTTGGCTGACTAGATACAAAAAGCTCAGGCCAGATATCTGCTGCATACAAGAATCTCATCTTACCTTAAAGGATAAATATAGACGCAGGGTGAAGGGATAGGCATCTGTAATCCAGGCAAATGGAAATCAGAAAAAAGCAGGGGTGGCAATTTATTTGCAGATACACTAGGCTTTAAATCAGCAAAAGTAAGGAAAGACAAGGATGATCACTTCATATTTGTTAAGGGAAACACTCAACATGATGAGATGTCAATTATTAACATTTATGCACCCAACCAGAAAGCTCCTCAATTTATAAGGAAGACCCTAACAGACATAAGCAATTTAATATCTTCCAGCACCATAGTAGTTGGAGATTTTAACACCCCTTGACAGTGTTGTATAGATCCTCCAATAAGAAACTAAAGCAAAGAAATTTCGGAGTTAAACTTTACCATACAACAATTGAATTTAACAGACATCTGCAGAACATTTCATCCTAACAAAACTGAATACACATTCTTCTCATCAGACCATGGAACATATCCAAAATTGATTCCATCTTAGGTCACAAGTCTAACCTCACCAAATTTAAAAGTATAGAAATTATTCCTTGTATTTTCTTGGATCATCACACAATAAAAGTTGAAGTTACCAATAACAAGTATATGCATACTCATACAAAGACATGGAAACTAAATAACCTTATGCTGAATGATAACTGGGTCATAGATGAGATTAAGAAGGAAATCGCCAAATTTTTGGAACAAAACAATAAAGAAGACACAAATTATCAGAACCTGTGTGATACATCAAAGGCAGTCCTAAGAGGGAAATTAATAGCATAGCAAGCCTTCCTCAAGAGAACGGAAAGAAAGGAAGTCAATAACTTAATGGGACATCTTAAGCAACTGGAAAAGGAAGAACATTCCAACCCCAAACCCATCAGAAGAAAAGAAATAACCAAAATTAGAGAAGAATTAAATGAAATCTAATTATTAGATTAGATTCTAATAATTCTTTTGTGAAAAAGAATTATTCAAAAGATCAATGAATCAAAAAGTTGGTTTTTTGAAAAATTCAACAAAATCGATAAATCTTTGGCCAACCTAACCAAAAATAGAAAATTAAAGTCCGCAGTTTCATCAATCAGAAATGACAAAGGTGAAATAACAAGGCACCTCAGAAATTCAAAAAATCCTTAATGAATACTACAAAAAAACTTTATTCTCAGAAATATGAAAATCTGAAAGAAATTCATCAATACTTGGAAGCACGACAACTTCCTAGACTTAATCAGAAAGAACTGGAAATGCTGAATAGAACTATTTAAAGTACTGAAATAGAATCAACTATATAAAATCTCTCCCAAAAGAAGAGTCCAGGACCAGATGGCTTCACATCAGAATTCTACCAAACCTTTACAGAGTAACTAGTACCTATTACTTAACCTTTTCCAAAACACGGAAAAAGAAGGAATACTTCCCAACACATTCTATGAAGCAAATATCACCTTGATCCCCAAACCAGGAAAAGACCCAACAAGAAAAGAAAATTATAGACCAATATAACTAATGAATATTGATGCAAAAATATTCAACAAGATCCTAGCAAACAGAATCCAGCAACACATCAAACAAATTATACACCATGACCAAGTAGGTTGTATCCCAGGGTCTCAAGGTTGGTTCAATATACATAAATCTATAAATATAATACATGACATAAACAAACTAAAAAGCAAAGACCATATGATTCTCTCAATTGATGCAGAAAAAGCTTTTGACAATATCCAGCATCCTTTCATGATCAGAACACTTAAGAAAATAGGTACAGGAGGAACTTTTCTTAAACTGCTAGAGGCCATCTACAGCAAACCCACAGTCAATATAATATCAAATGGAGTAAAATTGAAAACATTTCCACTCAGATCAGGAACCAGGCAAGGTTGCCCATTGTCTCCACTGCTTTTTAACTTTGTAATGGAGGTCTTAGCCATTGCAATCAGGCAAGAGAAGGTGATCAAGGGTATACAAATAGGGTCAAACTCTCAAACTTAGCAGATGATATGATTTTATTCCTGGAAAACCCCAGGGACTCAACCTCAAAACTCTTTGAAGTGATCAAGGAATACAGTAGTGTCTCAGGATACAAAATCAATACTCAGAAATCAGTAGCTTTTATATATACCAGTAATAGTTAAGCCGAAAAAACAGTCAAGGACTCTATTCCCTTTACAGTTGTGCCAAGGAAGATGAAATATTTGGACAATGACCTAACAAAGGACGTGGAAGATCTCTATAAAGAGAATTATGAAACTCTGAGAAAAGGAACAGCTGAAGACATTAACAAATGGAAAAACATACCATGCTCATGGCTAGGAAGAATTAACATTGTTAAAATGTTCATATTACCCAAAGCAATTTACAAATTTAATGCAATTCCTATCAAAGCACCACTGTCAAACTTTAAAGACCTGGAAAAAATACTACTTCATTTTATGTGGAATAGCCAAGACATTACTCAGAAACAAAAACAAATCAGGAGGAATCATACTACCTGACTTCAAACTATACTATAAATCTATAGTGATCAAAACAACATGCTATTGGCACAAAAATAGAGAGGTAGATCTATGGAACAGAATTGAGAACCAAGAGATGAACCCAGATACTTATCATCATTTGTTCTTTGATAAGCCCATCAAAAATATAAAATGGGGGAAATATTTTCTATTTTACAAATGGTGCTGGGAGAATTCACTGGTGACTTGTAGAAGACTGAAACTGGACCCATAGCTTTCACCATTAACAAAAATTAACTTTCACTGGATAAAAGATTTAAACTTAAGACATGAAACTGTAGATTCTTGGATATAGTGCAGAATAAACACTTGAAGAAATTGGCCTGTATAAAGAAAATACTTTATGAGGACCCCCTGGGTAAATTGAAGCAACACCAAAAATACATTACTGGGATCTGATCAAAACTAAAAAGCTTCTGCACAGCCAAGAACACAGTAAGTAAAGCAAGCAGACAGTTCTCATAATAGCAGAAGATATTTGCAGCTTATGCTTCTGACAAAAGTTTGATAACCAGAATCCACAGAGAACTCAAACTTACTCATAAGAAAAGAACAATAATCCCATTTCATTGTGGGCAAGAGACTTGAACAGAAGCTTCTCTGAAGATGATAGGCACATGGCCTACAGACACATGAAAAAATGCTCATCATCCTTAATCATCAGAAAAATGCAAATCAAAACCAGTTTGAGATATCATCTAACTCCAGTAAGAGTGGCTCACATAACAAAATCCCCAAACTACAGATGTTAGTATGGATGCAGAGAAAAGGGAACACTTCTGCACTGCTGGTAGGAGTGCAAGCTAACACATCCATTTTAGAAAGATGTATGGAGAATACTCAAGGATCTAAAATTAGACCTTCCATTTGATACTGCAATTCCTCTACTAGGTGTATATCCAAAAGACCAAAAATCACTTTGTAACAAAGATATTTGCACCAGATTTTTCATAGCAGCTCAATTCATATAGCCAAGTCATGGAAAAAGCCCAAGTGCCCGTAGACCCATGAATGGATTAATAAATTGTGGTATAGGTACACCATGGAATATCATGCAGCCTTAAAAAAGATGGAGACTTGAACCTGGCGGAGCAAGATGGCAGCCGAGTAACAGCTTCCTTGCATCTGGGCACCGTGAGTCTGGGGAGATAGGACTCCACGCATCTCTGGCTGGTGGGAACTGCCTATCATCACTCCTATGAAGATACAGGGAGTCAGCGAGAGACTTCTAGACCCCAAGAGGAGGACTAAAACAGTGGAAAACTGGCACGTGGTCGCGTGTGTTCAATCCGTCTAAACCCGCCCACAACTGTAAGTTCAGTAGCAGTGAGACTGCAAACAAGAAAGGCCTTACCTGTGAACTGTTTTGATGTCCTTGGACTTGGCACTGAGTTGAACTGCCTTGGGGAAGGCCTGAGCGGGAGTGCGGAGAACTTTGGCCGTTGTCTAGGGCCCCAGTCTGAGCCGCTGAGCCAGACAGAGCTAATAGTGTTTGGCGGTGGGTCACACGGATCCATTGTCAGTGATCTGCCCCGGCAAGCTCCGACCTCAGGGTTGCAGAGCTAGAAACAGGTGGGAGCTGGTAACCCAGCAACCAAGTAGCCTAAGGGTGGGGTCTGAGCCGCCTTGCAGCCCTAACCCTCAGGGGCAGAGTGAGACCGGTTTTGGCACACTGGGTAAGTGGATAGCCACTTCAGCAGCAATTCCAGCGAGAAAGCTGGGAAAGCTTCTGCTCAGCAAGTTTACAAGTTCAAAGTGCCTTTTAAGTAGGCTGAAGAGAGATTTAGAGTGTCTACCTGCTGGGGTTTGAGAAATCAGCAGCCTCCAGTCGTATCAGAACTGTGACTAACATCTCATACCCCAGAAGACCACGTGTTGCCCAGACAATATTCAATAACATATACAAACTGCTTTGTTTTTGGTTGTGTATTTTTTTCTTTTTTTTTTTTTGTTTGGTTGTTTTTTTTGTTTGTTTATTTTGACATTGCTGATGTTCTTTTGTTTTTTTAATTTCAATCTTTCCCACACAGATCCCTTTTTCTTTCTCAATTTTCCTAGTTTAATTATAATTTCCCATTGCTGCCTTTTTTAATAACATCAACTTCATTTTTGCTAGTGTTTCTACCGATATAATTTGGTTTTTCACCCAATTTTATCCCCGTAAAGTTTTCTGTTTGCTTCTTTTGGTTTGATTTATAGCATTTTTGTCTTTCCCCTCTACTTGGTGGAGGTGGGGTACTGTGTCTGATCATGTTAGCAAAGAGCTGCTGACCTCAAGGGAACCACGCAACTGGGCACCCCCAGAAGGTGGGGGTTTTTAAGGTTGTGTCCAAGTACCCTACTGTACACGTATATGGCCCTGTCTCCCTCTTTCTGTGCCTCTCTTCTTTTTGTCAATATTCCTTATACCCACCCCCTCTCCTTTCTCTATCTTTCTTTTTTTTCTTATCACTCGGTCCTCCTTTCTTTCATCCCCTTTTTTTGCTCTTCAAACTTCTCACCCTTCTGGTCCTGTAACACTTAGTCCACAGGCACAAGAACTTAAAGAGCAAGAGGAAGTGAAAGGAAAATTAGGGCAAGGAAACAGATAAAAGAAATCACTCATGAGGAAGAATCAGCAGAAAACTCCAGGCAACATGAAGACCCAGTCTAGAACAACCCCACCAAGGGACCATGAGGTAGCTCCTGCAGATGATTCCACCAGTATAGAAATGTTAGGAATGACAGAAAGGGAATTTAGAATACACATGTTGAAAACAATGAAAGAAATGATGGAAACAATGAAGGAAATTGCTAATAAAGTGGAAAATAACCAAAAGGAAATCCAAAAACAGAATCAAATAAGAGATGAACGATATGAAGAATATAAAAAGGATATAGCAGACCTGAAGGAACTGAAACAGTCAATCAGGGAACTTAAAGATGCAATGGAAAGTATCAGAAATAGGTTAGACCATGCAGAAGAAAGAATTTCAGAGGTAGAAGACAAAGTTCTTGAGATAACTCAGACAGTAAAAGAGGCAGAAAAGAAGAGAGAGAAAGCAGAACGTTCACTGTCAGAATTATGGGACTTTATGAAGCGTTCCAACATACGAGTTATAGGAATCCCAGAAGAGGAAGAAGAATGCCCCAGAGGAATGGAAGCCGTACTAGAGAATATTATAAATGAAAATTTCCCAAATATCCTAAAAAATTCTGACACACTGCTCTCAGAGGGATATCAGACCCCAGGTTGCCTCAATTCTAACCGAGCTTCTGCAAGACACATTGTCATGAACCTGTCCAAAGTCAAGACAAAAGAAAAGATTCTGCAAGCTGCCAGGAGTAAGCACCAGTTGACCTACAGGGGCAAATCCATCAGAGTGACTGCAGACTTCTCTAATGAAACTTTCCAAGCAAGAAGACAATGGTCATCTACCTTTAATCTACTTAAACAGACCAATTTCCAGCCCAGAATTCTGTGCCCTTCTAAGCTAAGCTTTAAAATTGATGGAGAAATCAAATCATTTACAGATATACAAACATTGAGGAAATTCGCCACAACAAGACCAGCTCTACAGGAAATACTTCAACCTTCAACCATCAAATGGATCAGCAGCAAAGTAAGAACTCAGAAATTAAAGGACAGAACCTAACTTCCACACTGATGCAGAAGATAAAACTAAGCAATGGACTCTCACAAAATAAGATGAATAGAATACTGCCACACTTATCAATTATATCAATAAATGTTAATGGCCATTGAAGAGACATAGCTTGGCTGACTGGATTAAAAAACACAAGCCATCCATTTGCTGTCTGCAAGAAACACACCTGGCTTCAAAAGACAAATTAAAGCTCCGAGTCAAGGGTTGGAAGACAATTTTTCAGGCAAATGGAATTCAGAAGAAAAGAGGAGTTGCAATCTTATTTTCAGATACATGTGGATTTAAAGCAACTAAAGTCAAAAAAGACAAAGATGGTCACTTTATATTGGTCAAGGGAAAACTACAACAAGAAGACATTTCAATTCTAAATATTTATGCACCCAATTTAAATGCTCCCAGATTCTTGAAGCAGAACTTACTCAGTCTGAGCAATATGATATCTGATAATACCATCATAACAGGGGACTTTAACACACCTCTTACAGAGCTGGACAGATCCTCTAAACAGAAATTAAACAAAGATGTAAGAGATTTAAATGAGACCCTAGAACAACAGTGCTTGATAGACACATATAGAACACTCCACCCCAAAGATAAAGAATATACATTCTTCTCATCACCCCATGGAACATTCTCCAAAATTAATCATATCCTGGGACACAAAACAAATATCAACAGAATCAAAAGAATTGAAGTTTTACCTTGTATCTTCTCAGACCATAAGGCGCTAAAGGTGGAACTCAACTCTAACAAAAACGTTCAACCCCACACAAAGGCATGGAAATTAAACAACTTCTGTTGAATAACAGATGGGTGCAGGAAGAAATAAAACAGGAAATCATTAACTTCCTTGAGCATAACAACAATGAAGAAACAAATTACCAAAACCTGTGGGATACTGCAAAAGCAGTTCTGACAGGAAAATTTATCACTTTAGATGCCTACATTCGAAAACAGAAAGAGAGTACATCAACAAACTCACAAGCCATCTTGTGGAATTGGAAAAAGAAGAACAATCTAAGCCTAAACTCAGTAGAAGAAAAGAAATATCCAAAATCAAATCAGAGACCAATGAAATTGAAAACAAAAGAATCATTCAGAAAATTAATGAAACAAGGAGTTGGTTTTTTAAAAAAAATAAATAAAATAGATAAACCATTGGCCAGACTAACTAGAAATAGAAAAGTAAAATCTCTAATAACCTCAATCAGAAACAATAAAGGGGAAATAACAACTGATCCCTCAGAGATACAAGAGATCATCTTTGAATACTACCAGAAACTCTATGCCCAGAAATTTGACAATGTGAAGGAAATGGATCAATATTTGGAATCACTCCCTCTCCCTAGACTTAGCCAGGAAGAAATAGACCTCCTGAACAGACCAATTTCAAGCACTGAGATCACAGAAACAATAAAAAAGCTTCCAACTAAAAAATGCCCTGGTCCAGATGGCTTCACTCCAGAATTCTATCAAACCTTCAAGGAAGAGCTTATTGCTGTACTGCAGAAATTATTCCAAAAAACTGAGGAAGAAGGAATCCTCCCCAACACATTCTATGAAGCAAACATCACCCTGATACCAAAACCAGGAAAAGACCCAAACAAAAAGGAGAATTTCAGACCAATCTCACTCATGAATATAGATGGAAAAATTCTCAACAAAATCCTAGCCAATAGATTACAGCTTATCATCAAAAAAGTCATTCATCATGATCAAGTAGGCTTCATCCCAGGGATGCAAGGCTGGTTTAACATACGCAAGTCCATAAACGTTATCCACCATATTAACAGAGGCAAAAATAAAGACCATATGATCCTCTCAATAGATGCAGAAAAAGCATTTGATAAAATCCAGCATCCTTTTCTAATTAGAGCACTGAAGAGTATAGGCATAGGTGGCACATTTCTAAAACTGATTGAAGCTATCTATGACAAACCCACAGCCAATATTTTACTGAATGGAGTAAAACTGAAAGCTTTTCCTCTTAGAACTGGAACCAGACAAGGTTGTCCTCTGTCACCTTTACTATTCAACATAGTGCTGGAAGTTCTAGCCAATACAATTAGGCAAGACAAGGAAATAAAGGGAATCCAAATGGGAGCAGAGGAGGTCAAACTCTCCCTCTTTGCTGATGACATGATCTTATACTTAGAGAACCCCAAAGACTCAACCACAAGACTCCTGGAAGTCATCAAAAAATACAGTAATGTTTTAGGATATAAAATCAAAGTCCACAAGTCAGTAGCCTTTGTATACACCAATAACAGTCAAGATGAGAAGCTAATTAAGGACACAACTCTCTTCACCATAGTTTCAAAGAAAATGAAATACCTAGGAATATACCTAACGAAGGAGGTGAAGGACCTCTATAAAGAAAACTATGAAATCCTCAGAAAGGAAATAGCAGAGGATATTAACAAATGGAAGAACATACCATGCTCATGGATGGGAAGAATCAACATTGTTAAAATGTCTATACTTCCCAAAGCAATCTACCTATTCAATGCCATTCCTATCAAAGTACCTACATCGTACTTTCAAGGTTTGGAAAAAATGATTCTGCGTTTTGTATGGAACCAGAAAAAACCCCGTATGGCTAAGGCAGTTCTTAGTAACAAAAATAAAGCTGGGGGCATCAGCATACCAGATTTTAGTCTGTACTACAAAGCCATAGTGCTCAAGACAGCATGGTACTGGCACAAAAACAGAGACATAGACACTTGGAATCGAATTGAAAACCAAGAAATGAAATTAACATCTTAGAATCACCTAATCTTTGATAAACCAAACAAGAACTTACCTTGGGGGAAAGACTCCCTATTCAATAAATGGTGTTGGGAGAACTGGATGTCTACATGTAAAAGACTGAAACTGGACCCACACCTTTCCCCACTCACAAAAATTGATTCAAGATGGATAAAGGACTTGAATTTAAGGCATGAAACAATAAAAATCCTCAAAGAAAGCATAGGAAAAACACTGGAAGATATTGGCCTGGGGGAAGACTTCATGAAGAAGACTGCCATGGCAATTGCAACAACAACAAAAATAAACAAATGGGACTTCATTAAACTGAAAAGCTTCTGTACAGCTAAGGACACAATAACCAAAGCAAAGAGACAACCTACACAATGGGAAAGGATATTTGCATATTTTCAATCAGACAAAAGCTTGATAACCAGGATCTATAGGGAACTCAAATTAATCCACATGAAAAAAGCCAACAATCCCTTATATCAATGGGCAAGAGACATGAATAGAACTTTCTCTAAAGACGACAGACGAATGGCTAACAAACACATGAAAAAACGTTCATCATCTCTATATATTAGAGAAATGCAAATCAAAACAACCCTGAGATATCATCTAACCCCAGTGAGAATGGCCCACATCACAAAATCTCAAAACTGCAGATGCTGGCGTGGATGTGGAGAGAAGGGAACACTTTTACACTGCTGGTGGGACTGCAAACTAGTACAACCTTTCTGGAAGGAAGTATGGAGAAACCTCAAAGCACTCAAGCTAGACCTCCCATTTGATCCTGCAATCCCATTACTGGGCATCTACCCAGAAGGAACAAAATCCTTTTATCATAAGGACACTTGTACTAGACTGTTTATTGCAGCTCAATTTATAATCGCCAAAATGTGGAAACAGCCTAAATGCCCACCAACCCAGGAATGGATTAACAAGCTGTGGTATATGTATACCATGGAATACTATTCAGCCATTAAAAAAAATGGAGACTTTACATCCTTCGTATTAACCTGGATGGAAGTGGAAGACATTATTCTTAGTAAAGCATCACAAAAATGGAGAAGCATGAATCCTATGTACTGAATCTTGATATGAGGACAATTAATGACAATTAAGGTTATGGGGGGGGGAAGCAGAAAGAGGGAAGGAGGGAGGGGGGGTGGGGCCTTAGTGTGTGTCACACTTTATGGGGGCAAGACATGATTGCAAGAGGGACTTCACCTAACAATTGCAATCAGTGTAACTGGCTTATTGTACCCTCAATGAATCCCCAACAATTAAAAAAAAAAAAAAAAGATGGAGACTTTACCTCATTTACGTTTACATGGATGGAGCTGGAACATATTCTACTTAGTAAAGTATCTCAAGAATGGAAGAAAAAATATCCAGTGTACTCAGTACTATTATGGAACCACTTTACAATCACTCACACTTTCATACGAAGAATAGATCACAACTATGGCCCAAGATGAAGGAGGGAGGAGGGGAAACGGGGGTATGGTCAGATCGAGGGAGGGTGAATGGTGGGATCACACCTGGGGTGCATAATGGAAGAGTACATGTCAGAATAAAAAATAATAAAAAGAGTACATGTCAGATCTATTAGTATAGAAAATAAATGTCTTAAAATAATAATTAAGTAAATGAGATGAGGTATATAATAACCAGTGTGATGTAAGCATTCCCAATTCTATATGAAATCAGTACATTGTACACCACAAATGCATTAATGTATACATGATCTATGTGTTTATGATTTAATAAAAAGAAAAAGAATTAAGGTGAAATAAAGATATTTTCAGACGAAAGAAAACTAGGGAATTCATCACTAGCACACCTATACTATAAGAAAATCCAAAAGAAATTTTCCAGGCTAAAGGTAAATCATACCAGATTGAAATGTGACTCTTCAATTAGAAATGAAGAATATCAGAAATGATAAACTTGTAGGTAAATATTTTCAAAAGCTATTTTTTCTATTAATTTCTTAAAATGTATATGAATATTTAAAGCAAATGTTAAAAGACTGAATTAGGGGTTTATAACATTTCTATCCATATAAATAAAAAGCATAACAACTATAGCATAAAAGACCAATGTTAGAGATAAATGAACTTACATGGTTGCAAGGTTTCTTCATTTAATATAAAGTGGGAAAGTATTCACCCTAGGGGATATCAAAATGTAAAGAGTATTGTAATTCCTACAGCTGCCACTTGAACAACAATAACGATAATATGCATAATAAAAGGGATATAGCTAAAATACTAATGATAAATTAAAATGAAATTCTAAGAAAATACTAAATTACCCCAAAAGACAGCAAAGAAAGAAAAACAGAACCACCACATTATGGAACAAACCTAAAATAAGTTATAAATGGTAGGCTGAATATGCATTAGAATATCCTCCTCCAATAGAATGGAGGCTCCATGTATCCTATAATCATTTTCATTTTTGTTATAAATTATCTGAAGTGCCTGAATGAATGAATGAATGCACGCATGCATGCTTGAGTGACGAAATGTATGCCTTCTGCAGAACAGCTCTGCCAGGTCTTGATGACTTCTTGTGATAAATATGACTATATTTCATATTTGTTGTTCTACTTGCCAGAAAATTTTCAACATATTGGGTTTGTAATTTTTTTCATAACTCCCTGAAATGTGTGAAAAGACACGGCCCTAGATGTTGAATTGGATAATTCAACATCCAAATTGGATAAATTTGTCTATCTTTCTACTTTAATGGAGCTTGAGGCAATATTAAATGTTGAAATTGCACAAATCCACTTGTCAAGAAAATAAGTTATGTTTCTCTACATGTAAACTTAGGCAAACCCTGAATATTGCTTAATGTGGTCCTCCAGGAATTGGTGGGTTACTCTGGTTTTTGCTGTAAGAGATGGTTGTTGAAAAGCTAATAATAAATACTTGGATCACATGATCGATTTTGAATCTTAGGGGATTTTAACTGTAGGGAAAAGTACAAAGTCTTCAACCAAGTTCAAATGCATCATAGCATCAGAATGAGGGCAGGGGATCCTTTTGAGAATCAAAGTTATCTAAATTTTTCTGAAATGATATTTAAATATTAATGGTTAAAATTCACTTAAGTACCCTGAGGATCTCTTCTCTTGGAAACAACTCCTAACTGATGAGTTCCCCCTGAAGATAAAGTTTTTTTTCATAAAAAGTGAGAGGTAGACTGAATTACTAATTCATTTAGCATCTATTTATTGAATATGAACTGTGACCACTCATGATTTATTTTTTTTCCTCAGGTGAAAAATAATGCCCTGTTAAGGATCTTGTAAAGAAATTCTCTTTAATAAAAGCCAGATACAGTAGAAAGAGGATCACATTGGGAGACCATCACTCACAAGTAACTGATGTTGGATTTCTCAAAGGGGAAATTAGGAATTCAATAGGAGACCTGAGGTCAAAAAATTTCACTTTAAAGTCAACTCTGCCACCTGCCATCAGGGATACCCTTAAACGTCCCACAAGACCTCTTTCAGACCCATTTTCCTTATCTGTCAAGTAGACAAGTATTACAGAAGCACCTTTTCTATAGACCTAAGATGAAATTAGAAAATAGGTATGGAATACTGCTGTGTTGGGTAACCAAGAAGAAAAAAAGTAATATAAATTATATTTTAAAAATTTGTCTGTTTTTCTACTTTAATGGAGCTTGAGGCAATATTAAATAGCTTGGATTAAATAGTTTTCACTTTGATGTTCTCTACACTTCCTTCATGAATGATAGTACCATGTTAAATGGAAAACCAGTAAATCATGTACCCAAATACATAAGGAATTAAATATACAATTAAAAAGTATTTAAAATTAGTGAAAAAGATTATACAATGAACAGTTTGGGAAGACACAAAGCTTAATTCTCTTCTTATCCATATGCTATAGTTTGAATATTTGTTCTTTCCAAATTTCATGTTGAAATTTGATCCCCAGTGTTGGAGACGGGCCTAATGTGACGTGTTTTGGTCATGGGGGCAGATCCCTTATAAAGGATTTGGTTCAAACCATTCTGTTCAGAGAGCCTTGTACCCCATCCCTCTTGCTTGCTTTCTTCATCTTACCCTCTGATACTGTTCTTTTTCGCCTTCCCCTTTGAAGGGAGGCCTCCTGAGACCCTCACCAGAAGCAGCAGTTGTCAGCACCATGCTTCTGGTATAGCCTGCAGAACCATTAGCCGAATAAACTTTTTTTCATCATAAATTGCCCAGCATCAGCTACTCCTTTACAGTGATGCAAAATAGACTAAGACACCTTGTAAATTCCATGCTGACAAAAAATTTAAATACAAAAATGAAAGAACAAAAGTACTAAGATAAAATGAATATTCTGTATATATCTATATCTATAGATTTTTTTGTTTTGTAGAGACAGAGTCTCACTTTATCACCCTCGGTAGAGTGCCGTGGCGTCACAGCTCACTGCAACCTCCAACTCCTGGGCTTAGGCAATTCTCTTGCCTCAGCCTCTGGAGTAGCTGGACTACAGGCACCCGCCAGAATGCCCGGCTATTTTCTTTGTTGTTGCAGTTTGGCCGGGGCCAGGTTTGAGCCCACCACCCTCGGTATATGGGGCCACTGCCCTACCCACTGAGCCATGAGGCAATTATTTCAAAGCAAGACACAAAACTTAGCAGCAATAAAAAGAGTATAATTCACCCATATAAAAATTAAAAACTGCTGTACAGAAAAGTATACCATATGCATGGCAAAAAATGCAAGAACAAATTATAACACATAAGAAAGTAAAGAGCTATTTTTTTAATATTAAAGAGCTATGATGAATTTGGAAGAACAATAAAATTAGTAAATAATATGAACACATGATTCATAGAAAAATGAATAAAGTGGTTACCAAATTTATGAATAGGACTGACTTCTTTTGTATTTTTAAAAATGTAAATAAAACATTAAAATACCATTGTACCTTATAAATGCATTAATGTATATATGACCTACCTCTTTATGATTTAACAATAAAAAAATTTAAAAAAGGAAAATAAAATAAAATAAAATACCATTTTCCACCTACAAGGTGGAGATTTTTAAAAATGACAGCATAGCATAGCCAGGGGTGCAGAGATTCCCTTTCATACACTGTGAGTGAAAGCATAATTTAATAAAACTTCTTTGAACAAGAAGTTCAAAGGTATCAAATATAAGTATGTTCAGGAAAAGTTTTCACCTAAGATGAAGATTCAATTAAAGTATTATCAAGCCACAAATGACAAAGAATTAAATCATGGTTTGTTTGGTTTTCCCCTTTGTCCCCATTTATGACAATTAAGACTAGAGAGAAACAAAAGGTGTGCTTTATGTGTTTACTTTATTAGATTTTTTGTTTCTTAAGATAATCTTTTGATTTTATAATCATTATGCATTTTAGCATATATCCACACATGTACCCACTCTATAGAAACATATTTTCTTATTTTTGGTTACCTGTGCATTCAGGAACTCTTTCTTCATCTAACAATAAAATTGAAAGCAAAGCATCATTGCTTACTTAATGCATAAGTAAAATACTCCAGAGAAAAACATGTTTATTATTTTTTATTTTGGAGACATAATAGCTCACAGAAACCTCAGACTCTTGGGCTTAAGCAATCCTCTTGCCTCAGTCTTCCAAGTAGCTGGGACTACAGGCATCCACCAAAATGCTAGCTAGTTTTTTCTATTTTTAGTAGAGCTGGGGGTCTTGCTCTTACTCAAGCCAGTCTTGGACTCTTGAGCTCAGGTAAACCACCCTCCTCAGCCTCCCAGAGTATAAGAATTATAGGTGTGAGTCACAGAACACCCAACCCAGACCCCAGAGAAACTCTGGAGACTGTTAGAACACAACTTGCAGTTGATACATTAGATAAATTTAGCAGACCACATTCAAATTCAAGACAATGAAAATATGAAGAACTCCTTAAAAATATAATTACATAAAAGGGATTGCTATGGACTGGAGTTACTGGCTGGATTTTTAAAAAGATTTTGGGAATGAAAGTAAGACTTGAAGTAGTTGGGAATAATTTAAATAGTAATAGAGACGCAGTGTCAAGAGCACTGACAGAGATGGAAAAGCGGGAAGAAAAGCAGGAGGTGCACAATAAGAGAATCCAAACGACTGGAGTACAGATTGTGAGTAAAGAATGAAAAGCTGGGGTGTAATCCCATCTTACAAGGGTACATGTGAAACTTAGTGGATGCGGAATATGATTGATTGTCTTAACACAATAACTGAGAAAATGCCAGTAATGCTATGTTAACCAGTGTGATGAAAATGTGTCCAACTGTTTATAAAACCAGTGCATGGTGCCCCATGATCGCATTAATGTACACAGCTATGAGCTAATACTAATAAAAAAAAAAAAAAAGAAAAGCTGGGGTGATGGGATTCAGACCTGCAAGATCAGAAAGATATAATTGATAGTCATGTGGAAACTACTGGAAGCTCATGAATGTAGGGAAATATACAAGAATATGCCAGGAGTGCTATGTTAACCAGTATGATGAAAATGTGTTCAACTGTTTAAAAAACCAGTGCACGGTGCCCCATGATCACATTAATGTACACAGCTATGAGCTAATATTAATTAAAAAAATAAAAAAAAAGAAAAGCTGGGGTGATGGGATTCAGACCTGCAAGATCAGAAAGATATATTTGATAGTCATGTGGAAACTACTGGAAGCTCTTGAATGTAGGGAAATATACAAGTAAGAATGAAGAAAATATGTAAGTAAGATTAGTTCTGAGTTTGATTGAGTAAGAGCTAAAAAGATCACAAAGAGTAAGGCCCATTAGAAAGGGTATTATAAGGCCAGGCGCAGTAACTCACATCTATAATCATAGCACTCCCCAGAGAGGCTGAAGTGGGTGGATTGCTTGAACTCACAGGTTTAAGACCAGCCTGAGCCAGAGCAAGACCCCATCTCCAAAAATACAGCCAAGTGTCATGGCAGATGCCTATAGTAGTCCCAGCTACTCTGGAGGCTGAGGCAAGAGGATCACTTGAAACCAAGAGTTAGAAGTTGCTATGACAGCACAGCACTCTACCAAGGATGAAAAGTGAGACTCTACCCCCAAAAGAAAGGGTATTATAAAGTGATATCAACAAGATGGTGGGATAGAAGAAGGTTAAGTCCTTATCCTCCAACAGAAACACATATTTAATACCCATCAATGGACAAAAATGCCTTCCCAAGCATTCTGGATTCCAGGTGTGACTGATCTTTGATCAAGATGCTAAGAATATACAATGGAAAATAATCACCACTTTAATAAATTGTGCTGGGAAAATTGAATATCCACATGAAAAAAAATGAAATTGGATCCTTATTTTATACATAGCAAAAATCAACTTAAAATGGATTGAAGACTTAAATGTACACCTAAGGACATAAAACTACTATAAGAAAACATAGTGAAAAAGCTTCTGGTTAGTGGCCTTGGTAATGTTTTCTTGGCCATGATACCAAAACCACAGGCAATAAAAGAAAGTATAAGAAAGTGGGGCTCGGAGTCTGTAGCTCAGCAGCTAGGGTGCCAGCCACATACTCTGGAGCTGGTGGGCTTGAATCCAGTCCAGGCCTGCCAAATAACAATGACAACAAGAACCAAAAAATAGCCGGGTGTTGTGGCAGGTGCCTGTAGTCCCAACTACTTGGGAGACTGAGGCAAGAGAATTGCTTAAGTCCAAGAGTTCGAGGTTGCTGTGAGCTGTGACACCATGGCACTCTACCCAGGGCGACAGCTTGAGACTTTGTTTCAAAATAAGAAAAAGGAAATATAGGCTAGTGGGATTGCTTGAAATTGAAAACATGTCTACACAGAAAAGCAAATAATCAACTAAAGGAAATATAACCCATAGAAGGGGAGAAATATTTGCAGACCATATATCTGATAAAGGGTTAATATCAAAAATACATAAGGAACTCCTACAACTCAATAGTAAAAAACAAACAAAAAATGTAAAAAATCCAGACAATTCAATTAAAGTGAATAAAATGCCTAACTAGACATTTCTACAAAGCAAGTATACAAATGAACAACAGACATGTGAAAAAATATTCAATATTATTCTTCACCAGATAAATGTAAATAAAAATCACAATAAGATATTGCTGCACACCAGTTAGGATGCTTCTTATCCAAAAATCAAAAGATAACAAATGTTGGCAAGTGTGTAGTCAATAGGAAAATTTATTTGTACACTGTTGGTGAGGCCACTATGGAAAACAATATAAAGGCTTTTCAGAAAATTGAAAATGAAACTACTGTATGACTTGGCAATCCCATTTTCCAGGTATACATCCATAGCATTTGAAATCCGGATCTCGAAGGCACAACTGCACTTCCATGTTCACTGTGTTATTATTCACAACAAACAAGACATGGAAGCAACCTAAATGTCATTGACAGATGAATTAATTAAAAAAATACAGCATATGCATACAATGGAATACACTTAGCCTTAAAAGAAAAGGAAATCTTGTCATTTGTGACAACATGGCTATACCTGGAAGAGGCTGGACTTAGAAGGACAAACACCACATGAGACTGCTTATATGATAAATGCAAAATAGACTCACGGTAGCAGAAAGTGAATGATGGTCGTGGGGGATAGAGAGGTCGAGGGGCGAAGGGAAAATGGAAGGTATTAGTCAAAAATTTTAAAACCTTGTTCATACATGTACATAATGAGTAAGTCCTAAAGGTTTATTGTATAACATAGCGTATATAGTTTAGCTTTAGTATATATTTAAAAATTTGCTAAAAGGGTAGATCTTTCGTTAAGTTCTTATCTCACACACAGACACACACACACATAGGAAGGTGGCAAGATACTTTTGGTGTTTTGTTATCTCCAAACACATCAAGTTGCATGCACTACATATGTGCAGCTTTTAGTATGTCAATCATACATCAATAAAGTGATTTTTAATAAAAAAAGAAGAAGAAGAAAGTTATCGTAAAGCTAAAACTACAAGGAGGAAGGCAGGAGTAGGCAAGTAGCTCTGGGACACTCTACATGGTGGTTTTCAAACTCAAGACACTGACTAGCCCTTTTAAAGGAAAGGAAAATATTTCTTGTGGTCCTGGGTGTTGACATGTTCTTTTACTATGTTATTTACATATACACAAACATAAAAGTAGGAATAAATCACATATTTCCTTTTCACGCTAGCCAAAACAGCATCAAAAAGTTATTAATTAAATGTACTGTAAAAAATTATGAAAACAACTACAATTTCAGTGCCCAAATTAATTGTGACAGATAATCTCGTTTGGCTGAAAGGAATTCTCTGCTTACACCTACTCTGGCAAAGTCTTTGGAGTTTGACTTCTCTGGACTTCCTTGAACCTCAGTTTTCTCATCACAGGTTTTCTATTTTTTATTGTAGCAAAACATTTGCTTCATGAAGATTTATGATAGCATTTGGCTTTCACTTGATGCAAACACATCGAGTATTCACTAAGATGCCTCTATTTGTTTTCATTAACTCACAACAGCTGAGGGAATTACTTGGAGCCAGTTCATTCATAAATACAACACATGCAAGCACTGGAATCTCATAAAGTAGTCATGTAGGTAATCCAATATTACGAATACTTAAAATTCAAAAGCAAAATTATAACATATCATAGGATGCCCAGAACTTATGATCTCTGAGACTTCATTGAGAAGTACTGGTGCTGTGTGTAGCGAAGTTCACCATACCTACAGCCTCTTTCTAATGGAGCTGACCTTTCAAAGCTTTCTGCTGAAGTGGCCATATCCTGTGCCTTCTCACTCATTGGCCTTTCCCCATCCCCACCCTCTGGCCTCCAGTTCTGCCCACCCTGGGTTGGGTCAGGAACGGAGAGTGTACTTGAGCCATGGGTATGCAATCCACTGGCTGGTTTGTGGCCAGGTATTTTTAGATGCAAAAAAAAGAAGTTGGTAATTATTTCTAGCCTCTCACTCTCCCTGCAATATGGAGGGAAGTTGCCAAAGTTGCCAAAGACAACACACAAAAAGGCAGAAAGGTGATACTAAACAGGGGCTACAGCCTATGTCGCTATGTCACCCTGAGCAAAGTGAAATTTGGGTCCATGGGCACCATGGACATTTTGAATCACCTTTCAGTTGAAGGCATCAAAAAACCAAGCTCAAGTTAGTGTGAAGAAATATAATTGCTTAAGATTAAAAACTCATTGATTTTGCCTGGAAGCCTCTCCCTTTCTGGTGATTCTATTCTCTCTGTTTGCTTCATTACAAGACACCACATCACGGGGACAAGCAAAGTGGACACATCTCTCCACCAACCGATAAAAGTCTTCTTGCATCTTGAGTGTTAGCTCTAATCAAGTATTGAGGCCCATCCCTGAAGAAGTTTGTGAGATTTAAAGAGTCTATGCTCTGACTCACTTGTCCCATCCTTAAAGTGATGAATTGTGTCATTACATCTTCCAAAAGCACATGGACTGCTAACAAGGGTGGGTGTTTTCCACAGTGGGGCTGGGCGACAGATAAAGGTGCATTTGGCAGCAACGTGGCCACCATACATCCCTCTACACCCCAGTTTCTTTGTAAACTGATTATGACAATCCTTCTCTGCTACCTCTCAAGATTGCATTGAGAATCAAATGAGGTAGTGGAGATATAAATGCTTCTAAACTACAAAGTGCAAACCGCATAAAGTATTATTGTTTAAAGGATCAGTTATCTTCTTCCCCTTCTCAAGTGCATAAGAGCATAATCAAGCTGAATAGGCAGTTTCTACTCTACTGACAGCAACTTTAGTTTTCCTGGGATCAGTTCCTCTTGCAGGATTCAAGAGTATTCCCCTGAATTTATTCTGGGCAGCATGCATAGTTCACAAAATGCAAATATTCCTCATTTTGATGACTGCTGCTAGAGCTTTATGGAGTCGTTAGTTTTAGTGACACTAAGGCTTTCCCATTATCTAATGTTGTCTTTCATTTTGCAAGCTTAGAAAGTGAGTACAACTCGCATTTTTACTGGAATCTAGGGTAGAAGAGAATGGTTGTAGCTCAAAAGAGGAGGGGCCAAGAAAGAAAATAACTTCTGCATAGTGAAGGCCTCCTTGATTTTGAAATGTACATGATGCAAACAACCCAAGAACACTGAATTCTTTTCATGTCTTCTTTGGGATAGTGCACAGTTTCAAGAGAGATTTGTTAGGGTAGATTGGCATTAGATAAGCAGTCTTTCAGGAGGGATGGTCAGAGGGTGAGAGTTGCAGATTTGGAGCCCAGAAAAAGCTCTTAAGTGGTAACAACAGCAGCAAAACAATAGGGCCTGCTTGCTGAGTTTATTTGATGTGAAAACTGAACGTGAGTATTCCTCTAAAACATTGAAAAGAAAGAGAGAAAGAGAGAGAGAGAGAGAGATGGGAAGGGAAGAAGGAAGGAAAGAAGGAAGGAAAAAAGGAAGGAAAGAAGGATGGAAGGAAGGAAGGGAAAGAAAGAAAGGAAGGAAGAAAGAAAGAAGAGAGAGAGAGAGAAAGAAAGAAAGAAAGAAAGAAAGAAAGAAAGAAAGAAAGAAAGAAAGAAAGAAAGAAAGAAAGAAAGAAAGAAAGAAAGAAAGAAAGAAAGAAAGAAAGAAAGAAAGAAAGAAAGAAAGAAAGAAAAGCACGTATGAGGAGGTTCTGATGAGACTTGACTTATACATTGGAAAAGTTTAGGGGAACTTCCTGGATTTTAGTAACTGTGTTGAATATCAGTTCAAACTTAGTTCCAAGAAAATTCAATATATACTTTTTGCAGCATTTTCTGTATAACCCATGTTAACATAAGGGTTATGGAATTGTTTATTAGGTAATGTTTAGAGAAAGATGCCTTGGTAATCCACCAATTCTAATGCAATCTGCAGACTGATGCAGCACAGAGTGCCTTTGTGGGAATAACAAAATGGCACCTGCAGCAAATGGAGAAGTCCAAGAAGGTGGCATCTCCTCTGGGTTAGGGCAATGCTTTACCAAGCCTGGCCCTGGGTGGGATCCCATGTACAAGCACAGAAGATGCAGAGTGAACACCTGACACCCTGTGAATCCTGCTTTGTTTGAATTGGGGGGAAAAAAGAAGGGGGCAAAAGTGCCACACTTTTTACTTTAGTCAGTGTTTTGGGGGTACCATCTTAGACCAGAGGTTCTTAAGGAGGGACCTGAATGAGAAATGACTGAAGAGACATTTTGAAATGTAAATGATCTCAATCCAAGGAATTCCTGTTTAGAATGCCTGGTTCCAAGGCTACATGTGCATCTTGAAAATGCTCCTTGAGATACGCTGATGCTCAGGACTGACTTCCTTGGTTATTTCCCTGTCCAGTTTATTGAGACCCTTGGATACCCCTCCTTCCTTTCCTCACTGAGTTCATCAGGTTTCTGAATACGTGCTTAGAAACAGCTTCTGAGACACCCTTCCTCCCTTCTTAGGAATCACTGCTCAGTCATCCCTCCCTCCTCTGTATTCCTCTAGCAAAATTTACCACTCTGTTCTGTATTGTGGTCATTTATGAACATGTCTTTTCTCCCAACACATAGCCCCTAACAGACTGAGCCTCTGTGACATTCAGCAGTCACCCATGGGGAGCCTTACATTATATTCCGCCCACAGACATTTTTTACTTGGCCTACAGTATGTTTAAAACTTTTTGGATATTTGCCAGTTTTAAAATTCAGGAGATGTACTCCCATCTCTAACTTCTCTCCTAATTATAATGCCCATTGTGCAATCATTTTTCAGATGAAATATCTGATGAAGTGTCAAAACAGGCCCACATTCCCGCATCGCTGCTATTAACTGGAGCTGAGCAGCCCTTCCCCCTTCCAAATGGAGCTTTGCATTCTTCCACTGGTTTCCAGCACTCCCTGTTGGTCCTACACTGGGCTGCTTCATCATGAGCATGTTCCTCCTGACACCCGTTAAAGATTTGAATTTGTTATCCCATTAAGCATTTTTGATTTCTACACAGTATCTGACTTTTTATGGGTGCTTCATAAATATTTGTCAAATGGCAAAACCAAAGACTAAACTGCTCTGGGAGATGGCTGCTTAAGTTTACTTCTTTCCTTAAGCTGCCAGATATGAGTTCACGAGAAGAACAAAGGAGTCTATTAGATTTTGTACTGTGGCTTTCCCCAGTCAAGAATTATGAGATAGTTCCTTATTTTCAGGGGCTTTATCTAAATCTCTTGACTCACCAGCTGCCAAGTAGCTAAGCAATCTCCTCAGGCTGAAGGAAATGATACTAAACTTGGGAATTTCAGTGAGCAGGTTGTCCTTAACTGGTCTCTCTAAATTTTTGTGTAGTAGCTTGCTATTCATTGGGGTTTTGAAAATTGGCTTCATGTAACTCTCCATTGGAAAGCCCCTTGGGGGAGAAGTTTTGTCTGGAAACATCCCTTTTTGTGACTGCCAGGATCATCATCACTTTTTAGTAGGAAATATAAATGGAATAGTGCTTTCAGCACCTATTTCTGAAATTCAATCTTATTTCCTTAGTCCCCTAATTAAAATCCCTTAATGCCCTCCATCTGGTGTACTATGTGAATCATGCAAGAAAATTTTTAGAGGCATGTGAGATATTTTTAATTTTATTACTCTTATACTTATTTATTTTCTGGTTATCTGCTACTAATGGTAAACATTACTGTTTTGTCTATATATAATATGGTGATAATAATGTCTCCCTTAAAAGTAGTTTAAGTAAAAAAAATTTTTTTTTAAATAAGGATATAATTGTCTTGATGGAATGAGGATATGGCAGATATAATGAGGTTGCTACAGAAATAAGACTTGTTTGGGAAACTCTGAACTTTAAGCTAAAGTCTAAAGTCCTATCCTGATGGGACACTGCCTATTTCTTTGGCCTCAGCTCTCACCATATTCATTTCTCTGAATATAACAGGAGCTTTTTATAGTCCCCTAAATACACTGGGAGGTTTCCCACCTTTTCACAGATGGTTTCACAAATCCTGGGTCTTCCTCTTGGAGATTATTTGCTATGCCCTCTGCTAGGAGTATCCCTGGCTCTCACTACCATTTCAGCCCTTTCTTCCCCCACCTGGCTTATATAACTAACATATTCTTATCCTTCAATTGCAGCCACAACAATCCCTCCGTGCAGGCCTGTGGACCACTGCATAAAATATGGCTCTTGTCCCCTATTTCCAGATACAGCATCCCACCTCCTTCCTAGCCCTGATCACAAACTATCATTTTTTAAATGTAAATTTCTTCTCCTGATTACTTTATGTCTCTCACATGACATTGTGAGTTCCTTGAGGAAAGATCTCTTATGTCTTATTCACTGCTATATTTCCAATAACCAGTAGAGTGCCAGGAATATATAGGGGATCAGCAGATATGTGATGAGTGAGTCAATGTTCTTCTTGTCCTTGTACCCTGGTGAGTCCCTTCTCCTCCTCCAAAGTCCATTCAGCCTATGAGCTGCTCC
Source organism: Nycticebus coucang (assembly GCF_027406575.1). NCBI lineage: Eukaryota > Metazoa > Chordata > Mammalia > Primates > Lorisidae > Nycticebus > Nycticebus coucang. Next base: position 48,769,758 of record NC_069796.1, on the reverse strand, counting down.
TCCAAGAAGACTTCCTGCATCCTCCTCAACCAAGACAGAATAGTTCCTCTCTCCTTTGGCTCCACAAAACTACACAACACCATTCCAGTATCAAATATACAATACATTGCAACTGGGTTAAAGGTTTCTTTGGCTCACAAGACTGTGAGCTTGCTGAATCTTTAGCCCTCCCTCCTCCGTCACATACATGCATCATCTGGTACTCATCCTCTACATAGTATTTCTACTCAGATCAAGAAAACCAGTTCCTTCTACTGACTTTATCTGTATCCAAAGCTGACTAGGGTAAGAAGTGAAGGGGATAGCAAATTCCTTCTGAAAACAGCTATTAATATTTATGGAATGTCCAACTGAGTACTCATGGTTCATAGATGTGCCCAAAAAACTATCTTAATAAAGATTTTATTGTTTTATGTGTACATCTGCAGAAAAAGCAAATCTCACCATCTAGTGGTAGAGATTTTGAACTTCAGACATACATTCATTATTTATTTATTCTCTCTTCCACTCAATAGTTATTAATATTTATTGGCCACCAACTTGCTATGGGCCAATAAGTGAAGACAGATAAACCTCTGTCTTCATCCAGTCATTCATGTATTGATCTCTTGCTATGGATTCACATTCTTTGGAGCTTTGGTGCTCACAGTTTGATGTCAATAGATTTAGATAAACAGACCCATGGGCGATGATCAGGTTTCTTGGTTCAAAGGTCAAATGTCTCTAGGGCTCATGTGAGTTGTTTTTTTGGCCTGATCAGAAACTATAAAAAAGTATAAATAAATTGACTTTACATACACACACATACAAACACATGGACTTGGGGATTCTCTGAGACATTCAGAAGGTCTGGCAGCTGCGGGCTGCATTCCTGCAAATGACAGAAATTGGCTGGAGCCAAGGAGTAGCTCTGTCAGCAGGGGCTGCTCCATCAGACCCACATGGGTGTCCTGTCAACTCACTCTTCTGAGTTTACTTTCCTGAGATATCCAGACCTTTAGTTGATTTTGATTCTCCACGCTTATTCTTAAAGAATGACTTCTCTAAAACTCTCTAATCTTTCTTCCACCAAAGCCCTCATTCCAGCAGAGGCAATTACAACTGCACAGTTGTTAAGTGGTAATGCACTTCTTAACGGCCTTTAGATAAATTAAGAGGCATTTATTTCTCTGGGTTTCTGTTCATATTAAAAAATAATCTCTTTGCTTAAACCCACACAGTTATTTCCCTTTTCCTTTTTACCTGGTGAAAGAAAAGGCTCTTTCAGAGATGTTGACCATTTCTCCCTTTTCTTTGATCAACAAATATTTAATGAACACTTTCTAAGTGTCAGGACCTCTGCTTCCTGTGGTAGATGTAGCCAAGGACACACATGTCTCTCAAGGCGTAAGTGGTATGGCCATTATGAAAGGTGCCCTGGGAGGACACAGAGGGAACACTGGATCCAATATGAGGGAGGAAAAGGGTCAGGGGGGTGTCCCTAGAGAAAATAAAATTGAAGTTTAACTGCAGGGTAAATAGGAATTAGCCAACGAGGAAGAATCCTGCACAGATATCCAGGCCCGATTCAAAAGAGTTGTTGGGCATGGAGAGAAAAATTCAATAATATCTGTGGGCTCTGTGGGGAACACAGACTTTATCTGAGAGTGATGGAGAGCAACAAGAGCTTATGAGGAAGGGAGCAAACATTCAGATCCACATTTTCATTGCTCACACCATCGCTTAAAATCCATTTTAAGAGTCTTGACTGAGAGCTGGGGCTCTGGCTCCTTTTGGCACCTTCTAGTTTAATTTTATATAGGACAGATGTGAAGGACTCCAGGAGAGGCACCTGAAACGTCCTCAAGGCATGGCTATGATGGCTGTTGCCCTGCCCCTGTGGCCTCTCTTGCTTTGCCTTCTGGTTCTTGCTGTTCTTGTTTTGCTTTCCTTGTAGTTCTCTGTTTTCTCCGTAGTTCTCTCCTACTTTCTGTGTAATTCAGGAATCTTCCTGGAGCTGCTGAGGGTTTGTGGTTGCCCGGAGAACCACAGCAACAAAATTGTGAACACTCCGCCCACCCCAGGGAGTCCTTCTATCAAAAAGTTAGCTTCAAAGCCTAGTTGGAAGTAATCAATATGAAGCAAAAAGTCAACAAACATGTCTGTGCAATCTTGGCACTGAAAGGTCTTTATCTTGTTCCTTTTGCTCAATTCCCAGCTGGTTAGCAGTCTGAACTTCTGCCTACCCCTCTGCTCCCCAGGGAAGCTCTCTACCATGCCCTGAGACTACAGAGGAAGGCCAGGGGTAGAGACTTAGGACTTCGAAGACATTAAGGGCTTGATCTAATCCCCCACTGTTCAAGAAGGCCTTCCCTCTTCCTGACAGCATGTCAGTCTCCTATTGAAACAAACTCATGTACATGTCCAACACACCTGGGTTTTGGTTTGAGCAGTTATAGTCACTGGCTATGTGGGCTCAGGAAACTTACTCCATTTCTTTGGACCCTGCTTTCCTTCCCTTAACAGTGAGAGTGATAATTCCCATTCTGTTTACTTCCCAGGGTTATTTTGAGGAGGAGAAAATGATCCTCTAGATTTATTCAATCATTTACGAAACGTTTATTGACTACTCAGCCATGACTCAGCCACTGGGGGACGAAAGCTCTTGTTAAACTGTAACATGCTACACAAATATAAAATTATCAAATGTGGAAAATTCGTTGCTGCCCACTGCGTCAGATTGGGTGTGTTTGTTCTGTGTCCCACACCTGTCTCACCTCTAGTTAGGTACCCGGGTATTGCCCATCCATAAGCACTCAAGGCACAACTTCACTAAGAGATTTAATAATTAGAATATATCAACTGGCATTAGAAAGATCAATGGTGACAAAGCCTCTGTGTATTTGAGAGCTTCGTTAATTCCTGCAACAGAAGGCCATGGGTAATTGAATGATCTGTCATAGTTTCCTATTATTCCAGCATTAACGAATAGCACCCCAAACAATGGACAAAAAGATCCTCTTGCCACATTCTAAAGATTGCCCTCAACAAGTCGGGGCCAGAACATGGTTATCCCCACGAATCCCCAGGGTTTCCTAAAATTCAAAAGTGGCCCTGCTGCTATGGGCCTTTTAGTTTCCTTCTCCCTCCTTCTCTCCAGGCTATGAAAGCAGAAGTCTAAGAAAGGAGGAGAGGGAAGGAGAGGTCAATAGAGGAGCCCACCTATAGGGAGGGGAGTGTTCACGGGAGCATGCGCAGTATCAGGGGTCCCAGTGGAAAATAGAACAACTCAGGGATGGTTTATTTGCAAAGATGAACTGCAAAGGCTCGTGTAGTCACCTAAGAGTAGTAGCAGCAGAGCTGTTACCAATTCTAGGATCCAAGGTATGTGGGTGTGGAACTGCACCCAGAACCACAAGGTGAGAGCCATATTCAGAGCTTTCAGAAACCTTTGTCAGTGGTTGGGCAAGAGATAATGGTGGCCCTAATACAGATGTGGCAGGAGAGTTGAAGGGAAAGATGAAAACACAGAAGCTATTTTGAAGACAGACTTACCAAGGCTTGTAGGTGGAATGAAATATGAAGAAAGAGAGAAGGAAAGGGCAATGTGCAGGTTTCAGGCTCAGGCAGCTGGGTAAATAGAGGCAACATTAATTTCTTTGGGGAACATGATAGGGAGTGAGGGTGGATTGGAGGATTCATGTTCAGTTTTGGACTTGCTAGGTTGAGATGACTGTAAAACATCTAGGTGAAGATGTTCAATATTTAGTTGGATATCGCTTCTGAGGCTCAGAAGACAGCCCTCAGACAGGAATAGCATCTCCCACTTGATTCAAACTGGCCAATGAGAAGGGTACCTGTGGGGTGGAACTTTTTGACTGTCAATAAAAAGGGAAAGACCAAGGCAGCTGGGGAGCGTGGCCATTTGGAATTCTTCTATGCTGTAAGCTCCTGGCTGGAGAATAAAGCCCTTCCTCTTATTAAAAAAAAAAAAAAAAAAAAAGAAGAGAGCCCTTAGCTGGATATTACATGCAAGTAATGATAATTTTATATATTAAAGACTGATTGTCTTGTAAGGTGTACAAGATGCTGTGAAAGTTGATTCTTAGTGAGTGAAGAAGAAACCATTTCTTGACATTTGCAAAAATTGTCTTTTCTACTATCTTGGCATTATGGCCACTCCAGCAAGAGGTAGTACTGTTATGCTGATTCCTGCTAATTAACTGCCCACAAAATTGCTGTTTTCTAGTAGAGGAAATTGAGGTTCGGAGAGATGAAATATTGTAGCTGTGATTATTATCCTTGCTAGTGACCAAAATCCCTGTTAACCCAGCTTAAGTAAACAGAGGGATTTATTGGCTTAAATCCAGGGATGATTCTTGGCATTAGGTGCAGTTTGCTCCAGAGGTTCAGAAAATGTCACTGAAACATGGTGTCTCCACTTTTCTATTTGTTCTACTTTTCTTCGTGCATTTAATGCCTTTACCCTAAGGCTGGCTGTTTCAAAATAGCAAGATGGTGACTACAGCTTCAAGATTCACAAAATCATGCTCTGGAATCTAATGAGCAGATAACCTTTCTCTCTTAGAAGCCCTATTACCAGTTTCAAGTCTTTTCACGGGCTGTAGTCTGGTCCTATTCCCAGTTGCAATCCCTCACTGTGGCCAGAGAGATGGGATCTGTCACTTGGGTTGGGACAGGAAGAGCCTACTGGTAGATCTGGGAAAGAGGCCAATCCCACCTAAACAGTAGGTTTCTTAGCAGAGGATGGGTATATACACGCAAGTGAAAAACAGGTGCTGTCATCTAAGAGGAGATGCCAAGGAGGGAACAACAGAAACAAATAATTTCAGGAAGAAAAGACCTACCTGAGGTCACCTATCTTGTCAGTATCAGGCCAGAGGTAGGTTGCAGGTGCTCACTCCACCATAGCATTCTTCAACAACTGTCTGACACCTGTTTGCCTTGTTACCACCAATGTTCCTGGAGATAAGGTACTCAGATACCAGGAATGAGTTAATAAAAGGTCTAATGGTGATTAAAAAAAAATTAGAGGGGTCCCAAATAATTTAGGATCTTTTTTTGGCCCAGGGTCACACTAAGGTTTGCTAAGTTTGGCTAGGGAGTAGTAGGGACAAGGCACTACCCCGGCTGGCAAGCGGGAGGAGTAGAGAGCTACAGATGCTGCCAGAGACGCTGCTTCCTGGCCTGGCAGAAGTCAGATAGTAAAGGCCATGGTAATTGGAATACCTATGAGGGGAACCAGCCCACAGTGGATTCTAAATGCATCTTCAGCCCATTATTCACTGTCGAGTTATTCCATGTGGCTGTCATTCTTTTCTCTTTGCCTTCCCTGTCACAATGTTTTGCTGGTTTTGGTTATTTTTAGCCCAGTATAGGTCCTTGGGGATCATCAAATCTGACTCTCTTGTTTTGCAAAAAAGAGAGAGAAATGAGACTCAGTGTTTGAAAGTGAGCTTATTGAGATCACTCACTTTTTATTTATTTATTTATTTTTTTGAGATCACTTACTTGTTATCAGAGTTGATGGTTCCACCCAGGCATCCTGACTTACAGCCCAGGGATCCCACCGTACCTCGTTACCTCTCTGTCATCTCTTCATCTTCTCAGCAAAAGTGCATAAGTGGCTTCTGCCTTGTTAAAGAGCCAAGTGTTCACCCACAGGTGGGAGTAGTTTTTATCTTAGAATAAGGTTGATCTTTGGAAATTCAGAAACACAATTTGCTTAGAGAGATAGTTTTGTGTCTTCATAGGTTCTCAGTTGCACTCACAAATCCACTGAACCTGAAATACACACACCATAGAGAAAATCGGTTAACAGGTGATCATTAACTCCTGCCTTTGTTCTGTAAGGCTGGATACTGAGCCTTGGCTCTTCTTTACAGGACACCTTTATGGGCCCTGCAGGATGCTTATTCTTTGGAAATTTGCTTACACTCAGTCAGGGGCCCAATTAATCTCTTTGCTCTTTGAAGAACAGCTTCACTTTTCCGGAGGGCTGACTTCAAGGGGTTAGGATTTGTGCAGTTGCACAGGGACCCATACTTGGAGGGCCACTTGTGCGTTTTAATGTGCTGCTGAGGTTGCCTTGAAATTCTGAATAGATTCATCTCTGATCTTGTGTTTTGTAGGTAAACTCCAGTGGGACAATGGAGCATGCACATGAGCAGATGAAGCCCATGATCTGCGCGTTCTTGGCCCTTCCTTTCTGCCTGTAGTGTTCACAATGCTGCGCGAGCACAGAATTCACCTGTGCCCTTCCCCACTACATGGAATGCGAGCATCCCAAAGAGAACAAAGTAAGGGTCACATCTCCCCCTGAGTAAATAGGGGGGGTCTGGCAGCCCCAAGAGGCCATGTCTTCTCTTCAATGGCATTCTGAGAAACATGGATCACCAAAGACCTCTGTCATATCCTTTCTTACTCATATTACTTCCCTGTGTTAGCCCCCCTCTGAGGCTGAAATGATCATGTAGAAGGAAAGGGAAATGCAGGCAACCAATAATGTTTTCTCCTTTGGTGGTCCTTTCTTCTTCAGCAGTAAGCTGAAGATTGAGATTATTGGTAAATGTGCACAAATCAAGAACTGACATAGGCCAGGTGTGGTGGTTCACACCTGTAATCCTAGCAATTTTCAAGGCTGAGACAGGAGGATCACTTCACCCCAAAAGTTTGAGACCAACCTCGGCAACATAGAGACTCTATCTCCACAAAAAATTTTAAAATTTAGCCAGGTGTGGCGGCAGGCACCTATGGTCCCAACTACATGGGAGGCTAAAGTGGATCACATGAGTCCAGGAGACTGAGTTTGCAATGACTGATGATCAGGCCACTGAGAGTGAGACATGTCTCTCTAAAAAAAGAAGTGAAATAAAAACAGTTGAGTTTTTGCAGCATTTGCACTATTCTGGTAAGGAGGAAATTCCTATGCATGTATGACTTACAAAATACAAATGGTGTAATTTCCGTGATTTTGTATTAAGATGAATGGTTGTACATTTGCTCTTAAAACTAACATTGTATGACATAAAAATTAATGGTAAAATTCATGCTGTTAATTTAATTTTTATTGTTGGGAATTCATTGAGGGTACAAAGAACCCGATTACATTGATTATATTTGTTACGTATAATTGTGTCCCGTCCCCAAAAGGTGTGTCACGCACTGTGACCTTCCACCCCTCTCCATCCTTCCCTATGCTGTTAATTTTCTTTTTTCTTTTGCAGTTTTTTTTTTTTTTTTTGGCCGGGGCTGGGTTTGAACCCACCACCTCCAGCATATGGGGCTGGTGCCCTACTCCTTTGAGCCACAGGCGCCACCCCCTATGCTGTTAATTTTAAATGTTCATTTTTCTTAGCTTGAGATTAAATACCAAGTTAAAAAAAAACAAAAACATAAGCCATGGAACAAAGAAAAGTCTTTTATAATTTAGTATCTTTAATGGCATTTCCCCCTGCTTTTTGAACAAGGGGTCCCACATTTTGATTTTTCCCTGGTCCCTCCAAATTATACAGTCACCCCTGCCTTTCTGACCTCTGTTGCCTCAATAGAATCTCTTGAACACACTAGCCATTTGACCCAGCATTAGTGCCTAACTGTTTTACTTTCAAGTACTGTTACTTTCATTTAATACTGTGCCAGTTTCCTCGGCCTGCCATAAGAAAATACCACAGAGTGAGCGGTTTCAATGACAGAAAACTATGTCCTCACACTTTGGGAGGCTGGAAGTCCGAGATTAAGGCATAGGTAGGTTTCTTTGAGGTTCTTTTCCTTGGCTTGTAGACAGCCACCTCTTCAATGTGTCCTCACTTGGTCTTTTCTCTGGGCTTGTGCCTTCCTGGTGTCTCTCCTGAGTGTCCGAATTTCTTCTTCTTAAAGAACACGAGTTGGATTGGATTTAGGACCATATGATCTCATTTCACCTTAATCACCTATTTAAAGGGTCTACCTCCAATTACTGAGCCGTGTAATGAGCTACTGGGGGTTAGGACTTCCACATAGGAATTTGAAGAGAGACACGATTCAGTCAATAACAAGGACTTTCTCACCCCTGTAATCCTAGCACTCTGGGACTCCAAGGCAGGTGGATTGCCTGAGCCAAGGACTTCCAGACCAGCCTGAGTAAGAGGCAGACCCCTCTGTGGCAGGCACCAGTAGTTCTAGCTACTTGGGAGGCTGAGGTAAGGAGATTACTTGAACCCAAGAGACTGAGGTTGCTGTGAGCTATGATGCCAGGGCACTCTATTCAGAGTGACAAAGTGAGATTCCGTCTCAAAAGAAAAAAATAATAAAATAAATAAATAAATAGATATATAACAAGGACTTTTATATCTTTAAAAAAATGATAGCCTTGAGGGAGCAGCTAGTACTCACACTTTTGCAAGCCCATTCATTCATTAATTCAACAAATATTTACTGGGTATTTACTAAGTGCCAAGCATTGGGCTAGAGCAGCGTCTGTCAACCTTTTTTATCTCATGGCACACCCAAACCTATAGTTAAAATTTCTACAGCACACTTAAGTTATGTTGATCAAAAAACCAAAGAGTGATTAAAAAATATATACTTATTGTGCTTTGAACTGCTTTCAAAAATAATTTAATGAACGATCTTTAGAAATTTTCAAAGCACACCTAAGATTCTCTCAGGGTACATCAGTTGAAAAATCTCTGGTCTAGATGCTGATGATTTAATGATGAAGAAGGCAAGTAGGGCGGCGCCTGTGGCTCAGCCGGTAAGGTGCCGGCCCCATATACCAAGGGTGGCGGGTTCAAACCCAGCCCCAGCCAAACTGCAACCAAAAAATAGCCGGGCGTTGTGGCGGGCGCCTGTAGTCCCAGCTACTTGGGAGGCTGAGGCAAGAGAATCGCTTAAGCCCAGGAGTTGGAGGTTGCTGTGAGCTGTGTGAGGCCACAGCACTCTACCGAGGACCATAAAGTGAGACTCTGTCTCTACAAAAAAAAAAAAAAAAAAAAAAAGAAGGCAAGTAAACTCTTTTCTCTCAAGGAAATTGGGTGCTAGTAACAAAAACTAACAAAATGATCACTGACAGTGGGAGATACAACTGAGGTAATTCACACAGTGCTTGATAGAAAATGATGCGGGTCATCAGGGAGGGTCTTTCTGAGGAAGTGGTAAGTAAGCTGTTTTAAACATTGGGAAAGATTGCTTAATGCAAAGAGCTGGGGAGAGCAAAGAGCTCAGCAGAAATTGCAAGTACAAAAACCCAGAAGTGAGAAAGAGCTCAATACAGTCTAGATAGTACTAAATACCAGTGTAGTTGGGTGAAGGAGCTCAGAATATTTTATCCCCAAATATGACTCCTTGGTATAAAGAACATTTTGAATTAAAGCCCATATGTTACTGTCAGCCAATATGCAGAGACTTGGAATAGATCCGCCGAACTTTGTCAGAAGGTTGGGATTCTGGAGAACAGTGACAGCAGCCTCTCCAACACTGTTCTGTTCTTCTATGTCCAAAATCACAGTTTTATCCATAAAAGTTCAAAGCAAAGACCACATTGAAAGCACATGTAGTGAGAATAAGATGGAGTCTTTCAGGCTAGGGCAGACATGACACAGCTGGTCTGGTAAAGGTAGGTCCTACCTGACCTTCACCCCCTGTCTCTCATTCTTACTGTTTTGTAAATTTAGATCACAATGAAAGATTCCCATCCTGAATAGCTCAGGTGGATTGATTTAGGAGATTATCTTTTGAATTTTGATGTTGTAATAGGTCACTGAGATATGCTGATTAATATTTGGAATAGGGGTTGGTGTGGTCTTTGTTTTAACTTTTATGTATAAAACTATAATTTTGGAAATGGAAGAACAGAACAGTCTTGGAGAGGCTACTCACACTGCTCTTCACAATTGCCAGCATTCTGACAAATAAAGTTTGGTGGACCTATCCCCATCTCTGCATATTGGCTGACAGTGACAGGCGGCCAGACCCTCTTTGTCCAGTAACAACATTAACTTTTCCTTTTCTTTCTTTCTTTCTTTTTTTTTTGAGCAATAATCTCGCTTTGGCACCCTGAGTAGAGTGCTGCAGCATCATAGCTCACAGCAATCTCCAGTTCTTGGGCTCAAGCGATCATTTTACCTCATTTTTTTCTGTTTTTAGTAGAGACAGGGTTTTCACTCTTGCTTAGGTTGGTCTGGAACTACTGAGCTCAAGCAATCCATCAACCTCTGCCTCCCATTACAGGCATGAGCCACCCTACATCAGCCTATTAACTCTTGTTTTAAATAATAATCAGCATAACAACGATCTATTACAACATTTTCCATTCAAAGGTTAATCTCCTAAATTAATCCACCTAACATGCTCAAGATAGACATCTTTAGGGTGGGAGCTAAATTTGCCAAACAGTAAGAATGGGTGACTGGAGGTAAAGGTCATGTAGGACTTAAAGGGACCAGCTGTGTCATGTTGGCCCTAGCCTTAGTCCGTCTTATTTTCACCACATGTGCTCTCATTCTCCACACCTATTATTAAATTTCATATTGATAAAATAGATTTTAAGTGGAAATAATTACTACAATTCACTGCATTTGTCCAGGGATCAAACTTATTTGGTTGGGTGAGGGATAGGTTTAAAGTTGCACTGGGAACAACATGCAGCACAGTTAACAAAAGACAACAAGGGCCACACTAAACACACTAATAAACACAGATGTCTGAGAATAAGATACTTCCTATCCCCAAAAGTGATGCTCTTAACCATAGTCTCTACAGTTTTGCAGTCCACTGGTTGGCTCAAGTTTTTTGGTTTTCTCAGGGGGCTAAGGCTAGATGCAAGAAAGTTATAATCCAGAAAACTTGACCACTGTAGGGGGTGTGAGCAGGACATCCCAGATGCCGTTTTCCTTTGAGTTGTTCATCAGGTTTTTTCTCTCCAACTCCTAAGGATAACCTGGTCACTGGCTGGAACATATGCAGGTTTCATGAAGCAAGCAAGGGCCCTCTTCTAAAGTAATTCAGATGTTGCATAATGTAGGTGGCCTGGTGTGCCCTTACAGCTTAAAGGTTATCTGCTGGAGGCCTTTGAAAGAGTTGGGAGGGCATCTTGGGTAGAGGGTCCAAGGCCAGTTGGGTAAGTTCCTTGGTTACTAGAATGCAGGATGTAGAAGATATCTTAAAAACTACTCAGGGTAAAGAAGTAAACAGATGCTTAATTTGGCTTCTTGCACTGACAGAGAAAGTCAGGGTCATGCCCAGGGTCAGAGAATGAAACCATTTAGCAGTCACCTATAAATATCCACAAGTTCTGGTTTTCGAGGCTAAAGTTTGCATAATGAGAACAATAGTATTCTTATTTACAGTTTTAGCGCAGTTCTTAAAATAATATTTGCTTTAAGATTTCCTACAGAATTGTTCTGAAGTTCTGGGCAATCCAAGCATATATTCCTGAAAATCAGTTGGGTGTGGGCCACTTGTAAGGCCCTGTTGCAGCCATACCATTTACTGGTAATGTTTTTATTCAGGTTGCAATGTCTCCTGAGGTTTCTATATAGATATAGCAGATAGTGTTTAATACTGTACAGAGTCCTTCCATTGTAGCCAACAAGAAATCCAGCACTGCCTGGTTATCTAGAAGTATCTGGGTTATTGAGCTGAATAATTTTTGTTGAATGTTAAGGCTCTTGCAGTTTCTTTCCCATCAGTCTTAGAGTTAGAAACAAATCTTTAATTACTTTTTTTGTTGTTTGTTTGTTTTGACATGTAGTCCTGTAGATTGGAACACGTATTCTCAGCATGTTTTTGCAATGTTACTTTTGGGGCAGTCATTTCTAAATATGTCAGAGACATGTACATTGGGGTAAATCTTTTTAATTTTGTTTTTTTCAGTGTCCATTTTACATATTAAAACTAAACATGTTATCTCAGGACTAAGAAGTAGGAAGAAAAAAACAAATTGGAGCAAATCTGACTACTGAATATAATTATGTAGTCTTTGGTCCATCTCTTAGTCCTAAGAACAGATTGGTTTGGTTAAACAGTTATGTGTCATTTCATGAGCTGACACTGCAGACAAGGCTAGTGTCTAATAAAAGGCCATAGTTTCTTATTTTTGAATTACATTTTTCTTTCTCTAATTTCCCATTAAAGATACATCACAGTAGAATCAATTTACTTCCCCAAAATAAACTGTATTTTTAGTATACTGGGTCTTAAATTTGCATAAAGTGCAGTAAAATAATTATTGGCCATTTAGGCTTTTCTTTCTTTTAAAATTGGCTCTTCTAGAAACTTTTATAAGAAATCTTAGGTTAGGCTTGAAAGCTTTTGAGTCAAGGCAAGGTTTCATCTGTGCCATTAGATAACTATATGCATTGGGTAAATTCCTCTTCTCTCCAGGTCCCAAAGCAACTTAGGGTTCCTGGATCTGTCAGAAAGTGACATTCTTTAGTCACCACGGATCAAGAAATGTTATTGATGAGGTACGTGGCCAGTTTTCCAATGGGCTTTTTATTGGCCTTATAAAGTCAACTTTAATTCCTTAATGCAGTCTGGACAGCTCTGAAATGTCATTCCAGTCAAAGCCTTGGTAAAATAAGTCTTTTATTGTGTCCTATAGAAGAAAATAGATTCTTATTGAACTTATACAAATAACTATATTGTCAGACATTAAGAATACTTACAAATGATTTTCAAAATCAAGTACAGAGGAAAATAAATGTTTCAAATTTTGTTTACAAATACATACAATGGGCTCGGCACCTGTGGCTTAGAGGCTAAGGCACTAGCCGCATACATCAGAGCTGGCAGGTTCAAACACAGCCCGGGCCTGCCAAACAACAATGACAACTACAACCAAAAGTAGCCGGGCATTGTGGTGGGCACCTGTACTCGCAGCTATTTGGGAGGCTAAGGCAAGAGAATCATTTAAGCCTAAGAGTTTGAGGTTGCTGTGAGCTGTGACTCCATGGCACTCTACCGAGGGTAGCATAGTGAAACTCTGTCTCAAAAAAAAAAACAAAAAAACCCCACACATTGCTTCAGGCTATAAATAGCTCAAGAGATGAAAAAAGGGTTTTCGTGACTTCTGGAAAACAGAGCACAGAAAGAATCTGCAATGTTTCAAACAAAAAGTCATAAAAATCAGTTCATTTCCATGTAATTAATTTCTGTTCTATTTGAGGTTAGGTTAGCAATACTCATGGGCATGTAAGTTTTCTTTTCTTTTCTTTCTTTCATTTATTTATTTATTTTTTTGTAGAGACAGAGTCTCACTTTATCACCCTCGGTAGAGTGCCATGGTATCACACAGCTCACAGCAACCTCCAACTCCTGGGCTATGCGATTCTTTTGCCTCAGCCTCCCGAGTACCTGGGACTACAGGTGCCCGCCACAACGCCTGGGTATTTTTTGTTGCAGTTTGGCTGGGGCCAGGTTTGAACTTGCCACCCTCAGTATATGGGGCCAGCGCCCCACCCACTGAGCCACAGGTGCTGCCCCCGACATGTTAGTTTTCTAATTAAAGCTCTGGAAGTTTGCTTTCAGTCTGATGTATAAAATGTTCAGTATATAATGTTCAAAGCAATCAGAAGATTATATTTAAGAAAATCTGTCAGCCTTTCCATTACTTTCCTTGAAGGACAAATTTTGGATTTAGCCAGTTATAAAAACACTTTCTGGGATGAATAAAAAGTTATTACTAATAACATACACCAAGACACATTCATATTTTATATTAGAACACATATACACAAACATAATCGAGAGAAAATTAAACATCATTTCATATTTGACAATATTTCACATATGGTTTTAACATACCAAAAAAGCCTAATATTAGAGTTTTGTTCATCTTAATATTTAAAAAGCTAATTTGGGGGAAAAAAAGCTAATTTTGGATTAAAAAGATCAAATTTAGAGTTTTGATTTTAGAAGATTTGTCTAATATCAAAATCTTAAAATATTCTTCAAGTAGGATCATAAGTCCAGAGATTCTAAAGGCAATACAGGAGGTAATAGGGGTATAACCTTAACCCTTTTGAAGTTCAGTCTTCTCTAGTTAGCCAAAACCCTAATACAGACAACACAGGGATTGTTTCTTTCAGGGCAGTTACTGAAAAGATTAAAAAAACCTCTCCTGCAGTATTTAAATTAAAGGAAAATAGGTAACCAAATTTCATAAAGCATAGCCAATTAGATCACATGTATGTTCATAAATTCCCTCTTACGAGTTCTATTCAACCAGCACAGACAGTTGAGAAACACGCTACACTTTCTGTTTTGTCTTTCCTTTCACTTTTCTTAAATAACCCGTCATTCTCTTTCAGGACAAGAATTTACCATACAAGATCCTTTCTTACACAGTACCTTTTTCCTTTCTGTTTAATCTCTCTTATCCCAAAAAACCACTTTCACAAAACAGAATCAAAGTTTACTATACACTTAATCATTCACTTAGCCAAACTGATAATTAGAAGATTTAAAAGGCAAAAATTTTATTTTATAGAGAAAAAACTCAGTCTCCAAAATAATCTAAACCACTGAAGTATTATATTTTACAAATGACTCAGACATTTAATGGAACATAACATGACTTTAAGGTCTTAAGTTACTGAAAAGTGTTTGAAACCACAACATGGGCACCATTCCTGATGCCTTTTCCTGGTCCTCCTAAGTCTCACGTGGCCACGTGATATCAAAGACAGCTGCTGCAAAGGACAGGACTTATCTGTGTCCTTAATTTATTTATCAGGTGCAGAGTTCAAGACAGAAAGGAGAAAGACTGGTGGGTTCAGTTTCTCCCAGACTAGCCAGCTAGCAAAGCTGGAGCAGGGAAGGGGCCATGTGGGCTCAACTATGCCTTGTAGCTTCTGCCCTAAGTACCAAGAACATGTCTCTAGGCCTCACCACAGCTGCTTATCTAGACGTCAGAATTCAGAGGCTCAAAATCAAGAACATAAGCTCACAGTCAAATCCAGCAAATTTAGAAATATTACCGAGGTGGCAGCTTTGTAATTTTTGAACATCTGAACCTAATAACAGTTCTAACAGTTTATTTATCAAAGAATGCCAAAGTCACTTGAAAAAAAAAGCATTTCAGTTCTTTTCTGTTTTCCTGATAAAATTTTTAACCACTTACTTTTTCTTTCTTTTTTAAAGCCAATTAATTAGAGCTCTTTTGCATGTTTTGATAGTGAAATATCATAGCCATATGACATATTATAGACATACAAACAGACAGACATACAGACAGAAGCAGAATTTATATTTGCTGGCTTTTAAACACACATTTTTATTCAGACCATTAATATTTTACTTACTTAATTACTTAATTATCTTTTAATTACTTAATTCAAAAACCTAGGCTTTTAGTTATCATTTTATTTTTTTGTTAACCATTTTTATACTGTCTAAATTAGGTATATATAGTTTTAATTACTGCTTTCAAACTCATAAATTCTACCAAGAAAAAGTCAAACCTAAGTAGTTCATCCAGACTTGTTATTTTATTTTATTTTATTTTTATTAAATCATAGCTGTGTACATTGATATGATCATGGGGCATCATACACTCGCTTCATAGACTATTTGACACATTTTCATCACAATGGTTAACATAGCCTTCCTGGCATTATCTCAGTTACTGTGCCAAGACATTTACATTCTACATTTACCAAGTTTCGCAAATACCCCTGTAAGGTGCACCGCAGGTATAATCCCATCAATCCCCCTCCCTTTACCTACCACCCGCCTCCCTCCCCTCCCTTTCCCACTTCCCCCTATTGTTAGGTTGTAACTGGGTTATACCTTTCATGTGAAAGCCCCAAATTAGTTTCATAGTAGGACTGAGTACATTGGGTACTTTTTCTTCCATTCTTCAGATACTTTACTAAGAAAAATATGTTCCAGATCCATCCATGTAAACATGAAAGAGGTAAAGTCTCCGTCTTTCTTTAAGGCTGCATAATATTCCATGGTGTACATATACCACAATTTATTAATCCATTCATGGATCAATGGGCACTTGGGCTTTTTCCATGACTTAGCTATTATGAATTGGGCTGCAATAAACATTCTGGTTCAAATATCTTTGTTATGTTGTGATTTTTGGTCTTCTGGGTATATGCCCAGCAGAGGAATTACAGGATTGAATGGCAGATCTATTTTTAGATCTCTGAGTGGTCTCCATGTATCTTTCCAAAAGGAATGTATTAATTTGCATTCCCACCAGCAGTGCAGAAGTGTTCCCTTTTCTCCACATCCACGCCAACATCTCTGGTCTTGAGATTTTGTGATATAGGTTAGTCTCACTGGAGTTAGATGATATCTCAAAGTAGTTTTGATTTGCATTTCTCTGATGATTAAAGATGATGAACATTTTTTCATATGTCTGAAGGCCGTGCGCCTGTCTTCTTCAGAGAAGTTTCTCTACAAATCCTTTGCCCAGCCTGCGATGGGATCCCTTGTTTTTTTCTTGCTAATGCGTTTGAGTTCTCTGTGGATTCTGGTTATTAAACCTTTGTCAGAGACATAACCTGCAAATACCTTCTCCCATTCTGAGGGCTGTTTGTTTGCTTTACTTACTGTGTTCTTGGCTGTGCAAAAGCTTTTGATTTGATCAAGTCCCAGTAGTGTATTTTTGAAGCTCCTTCAATTGCCCGGGGGGTCCTCCTCATAAAATACTCACCCAGACCCATTTCTTCAAGGGTTTTCCCTGCACTCTCCTCTAGTATTTTAATAGTTTCATGTCTTAAGTTTAAATCTTTAATCCAGTGAGAGTCTATCTTAGTTAATGGTGAAAGGTGGGTCCAATTTCAGTCTTCTGCAGGTTGCCAGCCAGTTCACCCAGCACCATTTGTTAAATAGGGAATCTTTTCCCCACTGAATGTTTTTAATTGGCTTGTCAAAGATCAAATAGCGGTAAGTAGCTGGATTCATCTCTTGGTTCTCTATTCTGTTCCAGACATCTACTTCTCTGTTTTTGTGCCAATACCATGCTGTTTTGATCACTATCGATTTGTAGTAAAGTCTGAGGTATGGTAGCGTGATTCCTCCTGTTTTGTTTTTATTTCTGAGTAATGTCTTGGCTATTCGGGGTTTTTTTCTGATTCCATATAAAACGAAGTATTGTTTTTTCAAGATCTTTAAAGTATGACAGTGGAGCTTTAATAGGGAGTGCATTGAAACTATATATTGCTTTGGGTAGTATGGACATTTTAATAATGTTGATTCTTCCCAGCCATGAGCATGGTATGTTTTTCCATTTGTTAACATTTTCAGCTATTTCTTTTCTTAGAGTTTCATAGTTCTCTTTATAGAGATCTTTCACGTCTTTTGTTAGGTAAATTCCCAAATATTTCATCTTCTTTGGCACTACTGTGAATGGGATAGAGTCCTTAACTGCTTTTTCAACTTGACTATTGTTGGTGTATATAAAGGCTACCGATTTACAGATATTGATTTTGTAACCTGACACGCTGCTGTATTCCTTGATCACTTCTAGGAGTTTTGTAGTAGAGTCCCTAGTGTTTTCCAGATACACAATCATATCATCTGCGAAGAGCGAAAGTTTGATCTCTTCTGACCCTATATGGATACCCTTGATCACCTGTTCTTCCCTAATTGCAGTGGCTAAAACTTCCATTACAATGTTGAAAAGCAATGGAGACAATGGGCAGCCTTGTCTGGTTCCTGATCTGAGTGGAAATGATTCCAATTTAACTCCATTCAATATGATATTGGCTGTGGGTTTGCTGTAGATGGTCTCTATCAGTTTAAGAAAAGTCCCTTCTAGACCAATTTTCTTGAGTGTTCTGATCATGAAGGGATGCTGGATATTATCAAAAGCTTTTTCTGCATCGATTGAGAGAATCATATGGTCTTTGTTTTTTAATTTTTTTATGTGCTGAATTACATTTATAGATTTGCGTATATTGAACCAGCCTTGACACCCTGGGATAAAACCAACTTGGTTATGATGTATAATTTGTTTGATGTGTTGCTGGATTCTGTTAGGATCTTGTTGAATATTTTTGCATCTATATTCATTAGTGATATTGGTCTATAATTTTCTTTTCTTGTTGGGTCTTTTCCTGGTTTGGGGATCAGGGTGATGTTTGCTTCATAGAACATGTTGGGTAGTCTTCCTTCTTTTTCTACCTTTTGGAACAGGTTGAGTAATATAGGTACTAATTCCTCTTTAAATGTTTGGTAGAATTCTGATGTGAAACCATCTGGTACCGAGCTTTTCTTTTTAGGGAGGTTTTGTATAGTTGATGCTATTTCTGAACTTGATATGGGCCTGTTCAAATATTTCCTCTTGATTCTGGCTGAGACTTGGAAGGTGATGTGCTTCCAGGTATCGGTCAATTTCCTTCAGATTTTCATATTTCTGAGAATAAAGTTTCTTGTAATATTCATTAAGGATTTTTTTGATTTCTGACCAGTCTGTTGTTATTTCGTCTTTGTTGTTTCTGATTGATGATATTAGAGATTTTACTCTATTTTTTTTTCTGATTAGGTTGGCCAGAGGTTTATCTATTTTATTGACCTTTTCAAGAAACCAGCTTTTTGATTTATTGATCTGTTGTATAATTCTTTTGTTTTCAATTTCATTTAATTCTGCTCTAATTTTGGTTATTTCTTTTCTTCTACTGGGTTTGGTGTTGGAATGTTCTTCCTTTTCCAGTTGCTTGAGATGTCCCATTAAGTTGTTAACTTCCTCTCTTTCCGTTCTCTTGAGGAAGGCTTGCAGTGCTATAAATTTCCCTTTTAGAACTGCCTTTGCCGTGTCCCAGAGGTTCTGATAGTTTGTGTCTTCATTGTCGTTTTGTTCCAAAAAATTGGCGATTTCTTTCTTAATCTCATCTCTGACCCAGCTATCATTCAGCGTAAGGTTATTTAACTTCCATGTTTTTGTATGAGTATGCAGATTCCTGTTGTTACTCAGTTCAAGTTTTATTCCATGATTATCCGAGAAGATGCAAGGAATAATTTCTATTCCTTTAAATTTACTGAGGTTAGACTTGTGACCTAAAATGTGCTCAATTTTGGAGTAAGTTCCATGGGCTGATGAGAAGTATGTGTATTCAGTTTTGTTGGGATGAAATGTTCTGTAGATGTCTGCTAAATTTAAATATTGGATGGTTAGGTTTAAATCTAAGATTTCTTTGCTCAGCTTCTTGCTGGAGGATCAATCCAACACTGCCAAAGGAGTGTTGAAATCTCTGATGATTAGGGAGCTGGAGGAAATCAAGTTACTCATGTCTGTTAGAGTTTCTCTTATAAATTGAGGTGCATTTTAGTTGGGTGCATAGATATTAATAATTGAGATCTCATCATTTTGAGTATTACCCTTGACAAATATGAAGTGACCGTTCTTGTCCTTCCTTACTTTTGTTGGTTTAAAGCCTACTATATCTGCAAATAAAATTGCAACACCTGCTTTTTTCTGATTACCATTTGCCTGAAATGTGGATGACTGTCCTTTCACCCTGAGTCTGTATTTGTTTTTAAAGTTAAGATGTGACTCTTGTATGCAACAAATATCTGGCTTAAGTTTTTGTATCCAGTCAGCTAAACTATGCTTCTTTAGAGGACAGTTTAAGCCATTCACATTAATGGAGAGTTTTGATAAGTCTGGTGGAATTTTGGGTATCGAGTTTTTCAAAGGTCCAGTGGACAATTTTAATCCTTCGCCAGTGTGGAAGTTCGAGTTTGATCCAAAGTTTCCGAGTGAGTTTACTTTGGTAAACTGGTATAGGATTGGGTTGGTCATTGTGGAGGATAGGTCTGAGAATATCCTGAAGAGCTGATTTACTTATGGCAAATTTTTTCAACATATGAATATCATTGAAGTATTTAATTTCTCCATCATAAATGAAACTCAGTTTAGCTGGATACTAGATCCTGGGTTGAAAGTTATTTTGCTTTAGGAGATTAGAAATTGATGACCACCCTCTTCTGGCTTGAAAAGTGTCAGCAGAGAGATCTGCAGTTATTCTAATATTCTTTCCTTTGTACGTAATGGTTTTCTTTTGCCGGGCTGCTTTGAGAATCTTCTCCTTCATATTAACTTTAGTGAAGCTAATTATGATATGTCTGTGGGATGACTTATTGGGGTTGAATCATGCTGGGGTTCTGAAGCTGTCTGCTATCTGAATTTCAGATTCTCTAGGCATTTTTGGAAAATTTTCTTTCATAATTTCATGCAGAAGGGCCTCTGTGGCCATCGAGGCGACTTCATCATTCTCAAAAATTCCAATTATTTGTATATTGCTCTTCTTCGAATTATCCCAGAGTTCTCTGAGAGAATGATCCATTTTTGCTCTCCATTTCTCTTCCTCTTTGAGAGATTGGGAGCGTTGGAAGACTTTATCTTCAGTGTCAGAAATCCTTTCTTCTGCTTGCTCCATTCTGTTGCTGAGGGATTCTACTGTATTTTTCATATCTTTGAGGGCTGTAAATTCTTGCTTCAGTGTGTCTAAGTCTTTGGTTGTTTTGTCTTTAAGTTCGTTAAATTCTTGAGACAACTTTTAAATTTCTCCTCGAATTCCTAATTCCATTTTATTAATCTTGTCTGCAATCCAAATTCTGAATTCGATTTCTGACATCTCAGCCAGTTGTTTATGAATGGGATCTTCAATTACATCTGCCGTATCTTTTCTTGGGGGGGTTGATCTATTCTGGTTATTTATGTTACCAGAGTTTTTCCGCTGATTCCACCCCATGGTTATTTTACTGCCTTTGATTTTTCCCCTGGGGCTTTATTGAGGGCCCGTACAGTTTTGTGTCCTGAGAAACTGGGGCCCTGTCTTGTGTGGTGGGGCTAAGTGGTTCTGTCTTGTTTTTAGCTGGTTTCTGTTCGATCTTATTGTAACATTTACTCTGGCTTGAAGTCTCAGCTGTGTGAAAAAACCAGCAATTAAGTCACCCCGCCCACCCACCTCTGGCACCAATTGGAAAAGGAAAATCAAACCTTCCTACAACCGCATACCCAGGGCACCGCCTGTAAAGTCCTTAGTCTCTTAGTGTAGTTCAAAAGGTCCAAATTGATTGTCTCAATCGGCATCTGTCTCTGGTGGGAGAGTTCAAGAGGTCTCTGGGAACTGGATCACCGGGGTCTGGTGAGTACTCTGATATGGCTTACTCCAGTGCTGCGTGGAGTCAGGAGGAGCCACCTAGCAAATAGATCAGTCTGGGAAGGTTGATGTCTCCTTCCCCACTTTGCCCCTCCATCGGACCCAGTCACTGGTATCTCTGCAGATGGCTGATCCAGTTGCCTGTAGTGAACGGATACTCCAGGGGTTTGCACCTGCCTGAATTGCAAGGAAGTCTGCCAGGCCCCTGCAGTCTGCTGCTACCTAGCAGGAGGAGATGGGGCCTGACATCTTTGAGTGCTTGATGCAGGTGGTGGGAGGGAGGTGTTCACTCAGGCTTAGCCCCATCCCTGATTGATGTTGCTAACAGAACAGAAGAGAACAGAACAGACAACTTTGCGGGATTCTGTCTCTGTTTCTGCTAAAATCGCCTGCAGTAGACGGGCTGTTCTGAGTTCAAATGTCTTTGCTGCTGGAGGTTTGTGTCCAATTACCTCTCTGAGTTGGCCCTGCCCTGGAAGCTTCCCGGGTTTGTGAGCAGCGTCAGGCAAATCCTTTTCTCACTGGTGGCCTCCTCTGGTTGCCCAGGGAGACAGGGGTGTGTGGCTTCAGAATATCCAGAAGTGAGCCGGTTTGCTATTAAAGAAAAAATGGCTGTTGATCTGCCTCCAGGAACTGCCACTCTGGTGTGGGCACCCAGCTGACCCTTTTCTCCTCTGTCTTGTGCCCCAGAGTCAGCACTGACCAGCCGCAGTTTATGCTCTGTCCACACCCCTCAAGAGATCTCCCAAGAATCCAGACTCCTGGAGGGCAGGCCCCCAGACCCCCGAGTGAGAGTTGGGGGTAGTGCTGGGAGCTCAGCACTGGATACAGGGAAACTACAGTTTTACTCATTTTTATGCCTGGCTGTATTGTTGCCCAAGGAGGGCTGCTGCACCGCACCACAGGGAAGTGCCGCTGAGGCGTGACTCCCCCTCAGCCGAGTGCCCTCTCCTCGCTCGTGTGTCTCAGAGTCAGCACTGATCAGTCGCAGCTTGGGCACTGTGTACTCCCCTTGAGAAATCACCCAAGGATCTGAACTCCTGGGGGACAGGCCCCCAGACCCCAAGTGAGAGTGGAGGGGGGAGTGCTGGGAGCTCAGCAGGGAAGCTAGAGTTTCACTCAGTTTTATGCCTGGCTGTATTGCTACCTGGGGAGGGTTGCTGCACCACACCACAGGGAAGTGCCGCCCAGGTGTGACTCCCCCTTAGCTGGGTGCCCTCTACTCACTTGCATGCCTCAGAGTCAGCGTTGACCAGTTGCAGCTTG
Source organism: Nycticebus coucang (assembly GCF_027406575.1). NCBI lineage: Eukaryota > Metazoa > Chordata > Mammalia > Primates > Lorisidae > Nycticebus > Nycticebus coucang. Next base: position 48,747,388 of record NC_069796.1, on the reverse strand, counting down.
GGGACTGTCCACTCCCCTTGATAAATCACCCAAGCATCCGAACTCCTGGGGGACAGGCCTCCAGACCTCAGTGTGAGTTGGGGGGGGAGTGTTGGGAGTTCAGGGTTGCTGGCAAAGGATATTTAAAGTTTTATACATTTTTATGCCTGGCAGGAGAATGCCATGGCACCCTAGTAGGGGAGGTAGGTCCAGTTTTTAGAAGGTCTCTCCTGTGGAGTGTAGTGGGAGGGCCTTTAATTTCTGCCCGTTTGTTTAATTGTGGGGCTCTTGAGCCAGTCTCATGGGGGAGGGGGACTCCCATCTGCTTGGTGATGGATTTTGTACCTTTTGTTTGCATCCTTGTGATCACAGCTTGCCTCAGCGGTGTTGATATGTGTTCTTCAACCTTCTCTCTTGGTGCAGCTCAAATCCACCAGGATACTTACTAAATTTTTGTCCCTTAACTTTCCTTCTGGACGGGAGCCTCTGTTGAAAGCTGGCTTCAGTCCGCCATCTTGTCTCCCCCCCCAAACTTGTTATTTTAAACAATGTAACATCATTATAATAATTCAAGATTCCATTTAAAGTCCATTTCTCTCCAAAGTCAAGATGTTACATCAGCTGGCCAAGTTACAGTAAAATATCATTGCCTTTTTAGTTATAGACAGGTATCCATACCGAGACCAGACAGAATATGCCACAATGGGCTGTCATTTGAGATTGAGGTCTGAGCTCCCATAATACAGACTAGATACAGAAACACCAGATTTCTTGAAAATAAAACCAGACTGGATGAGATCTAGATTCTCAGTGTACAACCAGAATAAAATAGATGGATCTTAGTAATTAGCGAGGACAGGTGCATGAGTACAGAGCCTGAAGACTCCCAGGAGAAATCTCTGCTAGGAGTGTTTGAGCACTACACTCCCGAGCCTGCCTGTCCAGGCAACTGCTATGGTTCCCCAGCACAGCATTTATATAGCACTTACCAGATAGTCTAGGAGTCCCTCTGTGGTTGCCAGAAATGTTACCAGACAAAGACGGTCCAGCCACCTGCCACTGTCACCCAATATGCAGAGACGGAGATAGTTCCACCAAACTTTGTCAGAAGGCCAGAGATTCTGGAGAAAAGTGAGAGTAGCTTCTCCATGACTATTTTGTTCTTCCATTTCCAAAACCACAGTTTTATCCATAAAGGTCCAAAGTAAAGACCATATTAACTGTTATTTTAAATGATCATCAGCATAACCCAGTGATCTATTACAACATTTCCAATTCAAAAGTTAATCTCCTAAATCAATCCATCTAAACTACTCAAGACAGGCATCTTTAGAGTGGGAGCTAAATTTACAAAACAAGAATGGGAGACAGGAGGTAAAGGTCACTTAGGACTTAAACCGACAAGACTAGCTGTGTCATATTGGTCCTGGCCTGACTTACTCCATCTTGTTTTCACCATAATGCCTCAGGTAGACCTTAGCAAGCCATTAGAAGAGGCTTTCCCTCTATCTGCATAAACCAGATAACCTGATCAAAAAATCAAAGGGGGCAACTGACTTCCCTTCCCTCTCTGTTATCCTTTTGCAGGAAAGAAGATCAAAATACAAAACAGACCTGGCCCAAATCATTTTAAACACAATACTTGTCTCTTAGGTTCAGTAACAAGTCAGTATGTTTCCCCCACTTACACATTCTCCCTAACAACCATTTATTATACCTTTACCCTACACCCCTTTTTGTAAATGGCATGTATAAAAAAGTCTGATATTAGATAATCACTCTTGTAATTCTCCCCACATACATGGTATTTAGGAAATAAACACCTATTTCTCCTATTCTGCCTCAATTGTGAGTTGATCTTTCAACAAACTTTCTGGAAAAAGGGCAAGTTTCCCTTCCCCATACATGGATAGGGGTATCAATCATACTGTAGTGCACAGTGTGAAAATGGCAGCCACAGAATTACGTGGGGCCCTGTCAGCCTTACTTAATGAGTTTGGAATTTATTCTGAGCACAGTGGGAAGTCACAGAAGGGTTGCTGGCAGGAGGGCAGCATAATCTGTTCTGCAGTGTGGGTGATGGGCTGGCATAGGGAAGGAGTGGGAGATGGAGAAACTCCCATTCCTGCAGGTGTTCAATGACTGGCTACTGTTCACACAACTTCTGTGTGGCAGGACTGGACAGGTACAAACTTCGCATTACATTCTCATAAACGTGGAGGAGGATGTCCTCTACTGTTCCAAATTCTTCTTAACTTGCATTTGACGCCAACTCTATCAAGTGAACAATCTTCTCAGCTCTTGATTATAGAATCAGAAATTCGGCAAGCACATTTCCCAATTATGGACCAACACTTTGAGGTGAAGAGAAGGGGACATGAATAAGCTCCCAACTAACAGACGGAGTGTTCTCAGGAAAGCTGGCTTGAAGATGAAATAAATTGGCCTTTTTATTTTTAAGACTAATTAATAACTACTTTATTGCTTTCACAAAATATACATAATCACTGTAAAGAATTCAGTCAATATACAAATAAAAAAGCAAAAAATTACTCCATATCTTGCCGTTTAGAAGTAAAAAGTATTAGCATCCAATGAATGCTCTGTGACATCTCTCTGTGCATGTGTGTGCACATGTCTGATTGGATAAAAATGTCCTCAATAGAGATACCTCTACAGTTAATAAAGAAATTACTAAAGACAGACTCTTTTTTTAGCCACACACTTTAATTTTAGAAATTATGAATTACTTCAGTGTTATAAAATAGGGATCAGTAAACAATCAGGATCAGACAGTAAATAGTTTAGGCTTTGTAGAGTATAAGGTCTTGGTCATAACCATTAAGTTCTGTTATTGTAGCCATTTCACATTGTTAGGATTTATGGTGAATTATTTTATACTCACTTTGTAACCACACAGGATTGGCCTTAGATGTAATATTACACAAACATGGTGTTCTACAGGAGTTTTCTTTATTTCTTTTTTTTTCTTAATGTCACAATTTACTCTTGAGATAAATGTTCTTTTCTTGGCTGCCATGTTAAGAAACTAAAAGAGAAGGCCAGGCATGGTGACTTCATGTCTATAAACCTAGCCCTCTGGGAGGCTGAGGCACAAGGATCCCTTTAGCTCAAGATTTCAAGACCAGCCTGAACAAGAGTGATACTCCTCTACCCAAAATAGAAAAATTAGTCAGGCACAGTGATTAGCACCTGGAGTCCCAGCTTCTAGGGAGGCTGATGCAGGAGGAGTCCTTGAGCCTACGAGTTTGAGGTTGCTCTGAGCCAGGCTGACACCATGGCACTGTAACCTGGGCTACAGAATGAGCCTCTGTCTCAACAAAACAAAGCAAAACAAACAAACAAATAAAAACCCAGAAAGAGATCCACATTTGTTATTTACTTCCTAGCCAACAAAGGATGAGAAGCCTCCCGGTAAAGGGATACAGGCCCAGTCATGGAACTAGAGGACAGGTTCCCTGTAACCACTAGTGAAAACTAATTTGGGGGCGGTGCCTGTGGCTCAAGAAGTAGGGTGCTGGCCCCATATACTGCAGGTGGTGGGTTCAAACCTGGCCCCAGCCAAAAAACAACAACAACAAAAAAGAAAACTAATTTGAAGGTACTGTGACAAAGGATGTTCTTTTTGAGCAGTTCATCCAAGAAGGGCCTAGGTCTGGGCGTGGGACTCACGTAGGTCTTTGGACATGATACATTTATGAAATTGGCAGCTGTACTTAGGAGAGTAATCTGAGCAGTCAAGTTGGAGGACCATTTTTTTTAATGTAAGCATTAAATACACATAAGGATGGAAGTCCAGTATCCTTTGCTTTGTACTTTAAGCCAGTGATGTCAAAGATGACAGAAAATCATCTGGGAGATCCCAAACATGGCTTCGCAACCAGACACCACAGGATAGCAGAGGTCATTTTCTGTAGAACCTAATGCAAACTGGGACCAGATAGATTCTCAGAGCAAGAGCAACAGCGCAGTGGGCTGAGGAGTTCAGAGAAAGAGGTAACTAGCAGATGTGCAAAGGAATTTTAAATCTTTGTCTTGTAGTTGCATGGACTGGCCATGTAAATCAACCTGAAATGCCCTTTCTTGTCTTTTCTTTTCCTTTCCTTTCTTTTTAAAAGTTTATTTTGGATTAACATAAGGGAAATGCAAATCAAAACCACCTTGAGATACTACCTAACCCCAGTGAGAATAGTGCACATCGCAAACTCTCAAAGCTGCAGATGCTGGGAGAGCACACACTATTAGTGGAATGGCAAACCAAAGGAAGTATGGAGAATCCTCAAAGAACTAATAGTAGACCTCACTTTGATCCTACAATCCCATTACTAGATATCTACCCAGAAGAAAAACACATCATTTTATTACAAGGACATTTGCACTTGAATGTTTAAGGCAGCTCAATACACAAATGCAAAGATGCAGAACCAACCCAAGGGACCATCGACCTATGAATATGTTAATAAACTATGGTATCTGTATATCATGGAAGCTATTCAGCCATAAAAAATATGGAAATTTCACATCTTTTGTATTTACTGGATGGAGTTGGAGAACATTCTCCTTACTAAAGTATCTATAGAATAGAAAAACAAGCATTGCATGCCCTTAATACTAATTTAAAACCAGCAGATTAACAACTACAGGCCCACATAAAAGAAAAACACAATTAAAATCTAAAAAGTGGGGAGGAGGAAAAGAGTTCAGTAAGCTCTCACCTATATGGCACAATGTAGGGGTATATGGCACATTTCTTGGGTGAAAGACTCAACTGGAACTGGAATTTTACCTTACAGACACAAAGAAGCCTAATTGTATGCACCCAAGTTCGTTTCATCATAGCTTTTCTTTTTCACTTATGAGATTTTTATTAATATTCATCTCTTGTTCAGTTCGATTATTTATCAATTTTAGATTTATTTATTTATTTATTGAGACAGGGTCTCTCATGTTGTCACCCTCGGTAGAGTGCCATAGTGTTATATCTCACAGCAACCTCAAACTCTTGGGCTTAAGTGATCCTCTTGCCTCAGCTTAATGCTTTTATCAAACATGACAGTCTAATATCAATAATAATCTGTGATGAGTTCATTTAGATTTTTAACATAAATAGATAAGAGTTTTTCTTTTATATAAAGGGAGACACAAATATTAAAAAAAAAACATATAAGAAAATTTTAGCTTACAAAATAATCAACAAAATGAAAAGTGGGAGCAGCTGGGACCACAGGCGCTGCCACAATGCCCAGCTATTTTTTTTTTGTAGAAACAGAGTCTCACTCTATGGCCCTTGGTAGAGTGCCGTGGCCTCACACAGCTCACAGCAACCTCCAACTCCTGGGCTCAAGTGATTTTCTTGCCTCAGCCTCCCGAGTAGCTGGGACTACAGGCACCCGCCACAACGCCCGGCTATTTTTTGGTTGCAGTTCGGCTGGGGCCGGGTTTGAACCCGTCACCCTTGGTATATGGGGCCGGCACCTTACCGACTGAGCCACAGGCACCGCCCTCGCCCAGGTATTTTTAAAGATGTAGTCTCACTCTGGTTCAGGGTGGTCTTGAACTCATGAGCAGAGGCAATCCACCTGCCCCGGCCTCCTAGAATGCAAAGATTACAGGTGCGAGCCACCATGCCTGGCCTTTGTTTTGTTTTAAAAAGTGTTCATCATTGTTATATTTCCTGCATTTCTCCAGGTCCTTACTGTTTAACAGTTTAACAAGGAAATTTTTCAATTTAGGTCGTTCCGTGTCAGTTTTTTTCCTGGCATAAATTATGCCTTTTTAAGCCATGAATACTGTTCTTTACTTCAGAAAATTTTTCTTAGATTTTATCTATCTTTGAATTCTTTATTTTGCCACTATGCTCTACTTTAAGGATGCCAACTGTCATAATGTTGGACAGTTATTTTTCCTGTCTGTATCTTTTATCTTTATTTTACTCATTCTATCTTTTCATCCAGTGTTTTCTATGATTATGCCAGTTGTCTCCATGTCATTTTCAGCTCTCTTTTCCTCTCCTTTACCATTGATTAGATCTGTAACACTGTTGTTGCATTTCTTAATTTTTCTTAGCTCTATGATCTCTTGTCTTTGTCAATTGTTTTATAATTTCTCTTAGAGGTCTTTTTTTATTAAGTTTGTATTCTTAATAGCCTCTTCACTATAATGAAGCATTCAAAAAGGACCTGCATTTCACCCTTGAGTTTTATTTTCCTTCTGTGGGGTTTTTCTTTTTTTGTTTTGTCTTTTTCTTGTCTAATTTTTTTTTTTTGTAGTAGAAGATTTGTATTATTTTTATACTTTTTTTCATTTTGCTTATGTTTAAGGGAGCAGCTTTGTTCATGGTTTCTCAGAAATGTCTTCTTTTCATCAAGGTATTGCTTTGAGATCTGGGGTAGCCTTCTCTTCATTTTTCAATTAAAGAATATTGATTTGAATCCTCAGTATTTTATTGGCTACCTTTGCTTTTGGGAGATGGAGTTGGCTCTAGGATTTGTACTTGGCATATCAGAATCTCTTTTCATGGTTACCAAACCTTATAGTTCAATCCCTTTCCACTCTGGTTGCTGTTAATGAATTTTTAACCCTAAAAAAAAAAAAAGACAGAATGTAAGTGGATTAATAGAATGTAGTATATGTATACCATGGAGTATTTCTCATATTCAGCCATTAAAAAAAAAAAGATGAACTAATACCTTTTGTAGCAACCTGAATGGAACTGGAGACCATCTTCCTAAGTGAAGTATCACAAGAATGGAAAAACAAACATTGCATGTGCTTAATTTTAAATTGGAACTAAATGACCAACATGCATGTATAAATATGGTAGTAAAATTCCATGGAAATCAAACAGGTAGAAGGGAGGAGGTGATGGGTAAATTTGTACCTAATGGGTATAATGCACAATATCTGGGGGATGGACTCAAGTATAACCTTGACTCAAGGTTACAAAAGTAATGCATGCAGCTAAAACATCTATACCTCTATAAGTTTCTGAAATGAAAAAATAAAAAACTAACAAGAATGCATCTTACAAGGGTATATGTGAAGCTTAGTAAATGTGGAATGTAAATGCCTTAGCACAATAACTAAGAATATGCCAGGAAGGCTATGTTAACCAGTGTGATGAAAATGTGTCAAAAGGTCTATGAAACTTGTGTATGGTGCCCCATGATCACATTAATGTACACAGCTATGATTTAATAATAAAAAAAAGAATATTGTCTTAAACAAAACAAGACAAAAACACACACACACAAATATTTCATCAGGTGTAGGAAGATTCTGTGAACTTTACATGGGGGTTAAATGTTGATGCAAGAATCAGGTACATTTTTGGAAGGATTAAGTTATGAATAAAGACAGATCAGATGATTTTTGCAGTCTTTTTTAGCTGGATAGTCTGAGACAGAACTAATATGACAGTAGAGGTCGCCCAACCATTGAAAATTCCTGTAATGTTCAAGAATTTAATAACAAGCAGTGTTGTAAGTTTCCAACCACTAGAGGTCAGATCTTGCTACTTGCATGAAGTAGTCCCTTCATGCAGTAAGTTGTTAACTGTTGTCAAATGTATTATACTGGAGCTCAGTTAAAAACTTTTACAGAAAGTGTAAAAAGAATCAACTGTAAGGGAAATGAAGGTAGGATTATCCGGCAGCTGGGGGCTACTGATTTGTAAGAGGGATCCATTATTTCTTCCTCTTGCCACCTTATATTCATCCCCAGTTAGGAGCTCACTTTTGTCAATCCTCCCAAAGTCATCCATCCTGAAAACTGTAGAAACACACCTCAGTTCTCATTTGATTATGCTGTGTCGCAGCTGGTATATGGAAAGATGAAATGACTTTCCCAGAGGTACAGCCACCAGCTTGTAAATGGTGAAAACCTGAAATGCAGCTCGTGACCTTGAGGGTTCCTGTGTTTCCTGTAGACCTCTCCAGGAGAGAAAGCTCTTGTTGCCATACTTAGTTTCCAGCCACAGGAAAATCAATGCCAGCAAGAAATAAATCAAAGTCCTCTCTTCATCCCTACAGCATTCTGAATCATTACTCCACACAAAATCTTTTGTGGACGAAGGATAGGTCTCTTTACAACAGAGATAACAGAAACCTGCCTTTGCTGCCTATGTTGCTCCCTTTTCTGTCAGGCTGGCCTTGCTACTGAAAGGACCATTTGCCAGCATGGACTTTCAGCCTGTTGCTCACCAAGTGTCTCCTTACATTTCTCTTCCTGCTTCACCAGCGACTGTGAGGTTTGTTGTTCCCTCTTGGGCTTCATCCTTAGCCTCTGTTCATTGATGAAACATTTAGTCCTACTCATCACCATCCTCAGGAAAGTCAAATCTTGCCAAAGATTTCAGATTGGAATATAAAATGCTCCATCAGGAACACAAATCGGGAGTATCACTAGCAAGACCATGTCCTTACAAAGAACAGACCTTGTATTTTTTTCATGTAGATTTAGTCTGGGCAATTCCAGAAAAATCACCATGTTTAAACCAAACTATGTTGGTTTAAAAACATTTAAAAACATGGTGATTTTTAAATGTTTAAACCAAACTATGTTGGTTTAAACATTGTCATTAGATTATTACAAGGCCTGGTTCCTCCCAATGGGCAGTAGGCAGGCCTGACATTTTTGTTCAGTGGAGGTGTAAAAATGATTTGTAGTTGGTGCAGTTTATTGCATCAGGGATTAAGGCCTTTAGCGTCCCCCTGCATGTATTCTTTAAGACTGTACCAACACAGGTGGAGAACTGTACTCTCTAGTGGCCTTGTTTGAATCCTGGCATAGTGGGAGGAGTATATTCTTACTGTGACTCATCCCCGTGAAGAAATATGAGCCTTGGATTAGGGGAGGAGGGTGGATTTGCTTGTTCATTTCTCTGTAGCTAAAGGGAGTAAGATCTTGGATCCAAGGGGCAAAAAGGAAAAATAAAGCTCTCAAAGAGGAGGGGAACTAGCCCTTGAACCATGGCTATGTGTAGGGAGAAGGGAACACACTCCCCTACATAAGGATTCTAGGAGTTGTGCTATGTATTACATAATATCCAGTTTTAAATTTTCCTTGTCCTTGGATTAGTCTCAAAATTTTATTAGACATCAGCCATCACAGCCTAGAGTGCACTTGGCCTGAGCTGTGCTAAGTCAGGTGCCATATCCTGGGATTTGTGTGTGCTTAGAGAAAACCTTACAGAGATCCTGGGAAGCAGTTGTGAGATGATGACAGATGCCCAGCAGATGGACCCAGAGCAGTGTCCAGAGTAAGAGATGGCAAATGATAATGAAGGTGGATTTGTTACAATATGGAACTATTCCCTGGAGATTATCAGTACTAACAAAGGAGAAGAGTCCCTAAATAAAATACAGATGTTGTATAATAAAAAGATAAAATATAGAATAGGGGATCACATAAAATTAATTGGCTATCAAGCAAAAGGAGCATCCTTGGTTGCTAAAGAACCTTGAGAAATTAGGGGTACATATTGCTAGGGTTGTCCTGTGTGGTTGCCCCAGGGCTTTATATCTCCTAACATGAACTCAGATAAAGAAGATGGAGAAAAATTCATAGACGAAAACAAAAAAATTCATCTTATGATTAATTTCTGGCTGAATCATACCTCAAGGAAAAACAGAGTGGGATCCACTGCTAAGCAAACACACTTTTAGTTCTAGAGAAAAATGCAAGATGTTTACATGTCAAAAAATACGATTATTAAAACTAGAAACATATTTTCAGTAAATGAAACCAAGTGTAGCACAAGAATCAGCCTATTTAATTTCTTTATGGTTTCTAAAAGATGACAGGAAAACACTTTTAAATAGTAGTGAATTTAGTGTTATAAACAGAGTTTCAGGTCTACAGAATGAAATACAACGCTCAGTATAAATGTAGCTGAGTGTAGCAATGTAACCGAGTGTAGCAATGTAAACTATATTTGAATGAAGTACTCAATATAAGGAAGATTGGAAAGACAAATAAATACATGATGTGTGAATACTTGGCAAACCATTTGAGGAAAATATGATCCTACAGTATACCATCATATGCTGCATAATTGTTTGTAACGCACTCAGAATCTATTTCTCCTTCTTGTGGTAATATATTTTCACTTTTTGGGAGGGCATAATCTTTCCTCCTGTGTGTGCTGTGTGGATGGAACTATAAATCTAGGTTCCCTGCCCTTTTCTTGTCAAAGATGGCCATCAACCAATTCAGGACCCTTGGAGTCCGTGTGGAGGGGCTGTGAATGGAGAAACTGGAAAATTCTTGTTGAGTACCTATCATGTGCTGGCAGAGGTCCCTTCCCACATGGGACTCACATTCTGGGAAAGGCGTGGGAATGGAGGACAGTGAGTTTTCTTTATTCCTCTGCTGTCTGCCTTTCAGGTCTGTTGAATGTTTTCTCCTTCCCAGAGTCCCAGAGCTGCATGGTCTTTTCCTCTCTAAGTCAAGCTCATCAGGTTTTACTTCACTTCTCTGAACTCTCCCCACCCTTTTTGACAAATGTCCTTTTTACTTAAATTATCCCAAGTCAATCTATCTCCTGAAAACAAAAATGTATAATAAATTTCATATGGCTTGAATTATTTTTCAAGCTTCAGGTGCAAAAGAATCACCAAGGGGCTGATTAAGAATGCATATTTCCATGGCCCTTTGGGAACATTATTAATAATTAATTGATTATTGAGATCTGGCAAGGATATTGGGAATGGACATTAAAGCAAACAAATGGAACAGGTAATCTGGCGCTTGAGAACCACTAGATTAAAAAGAGTTAATTGATATTTTTAAATATAGAAAGACAGGCAGGAAATAAAATATTTATGACATGAATAGGGAGATGGCAACTTTCTTCTGCTTTGAAGTAAACAGCATTGATACAATCATGTGAAGAAACATGAAAATATTTGTATATTAAAAATTAAAATTAAAGGATAAGCAGCAAAACAGAAAATGTTTTTATCAAACATGACAGTTTAGTATCAATAATAGTCTGTGATGAGTTCAGTTAGATTTTTAACATAAATAGATAAAAATTTTTCTATTTTTATATAAAGGGAGAGAAATATTAAAGAAAAGATACATAAGAGAATTTTTTTTTTTTTTTGAGACAGAGCTTCAAGCTGTCGCCCTGGGTAGAGTGATACGGCATCACAGCTCACAGCAACCTCCAACTCCTGGGCTCAAGTGATTCTCTTGCCTCAGCCTCCCAAGTAGCTGGGACTACAGGCACCCGCCACAACGCCCAGCTATTTTTTGGTTGCAGCCGTCATTGTTGTTTGGTGGGCCCGGGCTGGATTTGAACCTGCCAGCTTACAAAATAATCAACAAAATGAAAAGTAGAGCAACCTTAATGTGCTTGATCATATTACACCTGGTAAATTAATGGTAGCAGAATATTCAAAGAACTGTGGACACTGCCCTGGCTAGGTTAAGCCGCCCCTACTCTTCTCAGGCCTTTCTGATAGCAGTTTAACTGGTACTGAGAGAAACTATAGTTCCCAAACAACCAAGGTGGTCTTCTCTATTTTCCATTGTTAAGGTCTATGAAAGCTAGAACTCACAACTTCTAGTTTTATCATTTATAAATATAAAAAGAAATCACAACTCATCCCAAACTTCAGCCCTGCAGACCTAAGGCCAGTCCCTTTATAGGACTAAGGGACCAAGTCAATGTCTCTTTATGCCATGATGGCCAGATTTATCTAAATACAATAATAATCACAAAACCTTTAAATATTATGCACAGCATTCTTATAGTAAAAGAAACATTTACTTAAAAATTATTTGTTCATCTGAAATTCAGATTCACCCATGAAGTCTGCATTTTATCAGATAGTCTTGTTATTCTAAGCACATGTATCTTAGCCTTTCTTTCCCAGGAAGCCTCATTGAATGATTCATAAAAACCTCCAGCTCCAGGCAGCAGGGGTGCCTAGGCTTAGATCCTTGCCTTCTTAGGACCATAGTACAAAAGCGTAGCATTTTCAAGCCTTCCTATTTGCTGATTTCATTGGGGACCATGAATTCAGGATCTACGTTTACTCTCTGCTGTGTCCTTTGACTCCTGATCTTCAGGCTGGATCCTGGAGCCAACAATGGCTAAAGAATAGGAAGGTTTTTCACCAAAGACCAGCTCAGAGGAAGAATCAGTCAATTTCCTTAAACTTTGGTTTCTTTGTGTGTAGGGAGTGTGTGGGTAATATTACCTTAGGTAGAACTAAGACTGTTTATTTGTGGCTACAAATTTCAAACCTAATCCAACTAAACAAAATTCCCCCCCAAAAAAAACCCCCACCCAAACCTAAAAACCAGAAGAACAGAAGAATAAAAGAAAGACAAATCAAAGTTGCTATCTATTAGGGTTATGAGTAGGAACAAGAGGCCTGGCACAGTGGCTCATGCCTGTACCACTCTGGGAGCCAAGGTGAGAGAAGCTCAGGAGTTTGAGACCAGACTGAGTGAGAGTGAGGCCTGGTCTCTACTAAAAGCAGAAAAATTAGCTGATCATTGTGATGAATACTTGTATTCTCACCTACTTCAGAGGCTGAAGGATCACTTAAACTCAGGAGTTTAAGGTTACTGTGACATGGCACTCTAGCCTTGGCAACAGAGCGAGACTATCCTAAAAAAAAGAAAGAAAGAAAAGAGTGGCAATGGGGTAAGACAGAGATGGGGTGGTACATCTCTGTGTATAGCTTTTTGTTTCATTTGTATTAGGAACCACACGGAAGCGGTCTTGTGATGATGAAATCAGGTCACATGAGCAAGAATTTGAAATGGAGCAAGAATTTCCACCACAGTACTTTGACCTTCCTACAGCGGACTTGTTCCTTGTCTGATACTTCATGGTCCACACACTAAGAAATTGTACTGATGACAAAAGTTATTAACTGTATCACCAGGAAGCTGGTTTAAATTTATCCACCCTGAAGCCCCTGGTGACACTTGTTTCCTGTGCTTTCTGCACTGTTTCCTTCCTGCTTTTTTCCAGACACATCAAGTCCAATTTGGGGCCTCATGACTTAATGCCAGCTCACTACTGCCTGTCCCTTTTTCCTTCCACTGGTTAAATGCCACCTCTTTTTCTATAACAGACCAGTCACTTATTACATCTTAGATCATGCAATTCTAAGAACAGCATGTGTTAAGAATTGTGCCAAGGAAAGAAGTTGGCTTTGAGCAGATGTGGTCATGTGAGAAAGCAATGAAGTGAGGAAATTTAGGAGGCATTTGATTAATACCGGTAATTTAGAGATTCATGTGTCATTAATGGCTCCCAGAAACCTCCCAGTTGACATCATAGAGTTTCTGGGACTATCTCCCTACATTGGGAGTTATTAGTGATGAGATTCACCTGCCGGTAATGAAAGCGAGGCAAGAAAGGAATAACAGAAGTTGGGTTCCAGATTTTTAGGATGGCAGGAAAGGAAAGACATAATCAGAGAAAAAGACTGAGGGACTCGGGCAGTTGATGAGGAAACTGTTTGATGTGAATATCTCAAATATAGCGTTTGAGAGGAGGACACACATCCTCACTGGGCTTTGCCACTTGCTTAATGAATGACCCAAGGCAAAACCTTTCTGGGCCTATAAAATGAGGATACCTAAAGGTCCTGTACATCCTTTGAAAATTGTAGACTCAGTGAGTCTATTTCATTAACTGTAAATTGCACATAGCAAGAGCTACTCTTGGGAGTTAAATGAGAATATGAGGCAGTGATTGGGACTCTAAACTCAGGATGCTGAACTAAGATCCCTGCCACTTGCTAATCTGTGTGACCTGCAAGAAAGTTACTGAATCAGGGGAAGGTTCTTTATTCTAATTTCTGTGGGTGAGAATAGAGAGACAAAGTATTTAGTACATACAGTCCTTGTAAGGACTAAATTCGATAATACATGTAAAACACATATAGAACAATACTTGGCATGTCTTGAGTACTCAGTAACTGTTTTGTGGTACTCCACTGTTTTGTTGGTAATGTTAGGAGTAAAAGTAATGCATACACAGACCCAGTGCAAAGTCTGGCACATAGTAGGCCCTCATCAGATGGTAGCATTTATCACTCTGGCTTTTTCTGTCCACTCCTAATGCCTGCCCCAGGTCCAGCCTCTCATTGTAGCAGGTATGATATCCTCAGCAGCTGTGTGGACATTTATTATTTGTACTTCTCATGATTTTCAAGTCCTTAGGACTGTATCTGTGCCTTAATTTTTTGAGCTGAGCTTATTATTGTATCCCTTCCATAACTGGAGCCTGGAAGTCAGTTCTGATCTGTCTGTGATGCCAGCTCCTCCTACATTTGGCTCATTTTATTCTCCTAGAAACTGGCTTGCAATTTAATAGACAAATTTGGGACTATGATGCTACTATTCTCATGACAGCCACCTTAGTCAACCACCTTAGTCACCTTGGATATCTCAGCTTGTTGAGGCTGGGTTGAATTAGCTACAAGTCTTCTGCCCACTTCTGGGGAACTGACTCCTCACCTGGCCTAAGAAATTTCTCCTTATTGACGGTTCTTGTCTTCTATTTCCTGTTTTCCTGGTACTAGTTCAATTTGTTTATATTATTTTCAACTATGAGATTCTATTATTCCTTGTTGAACTCTAGTGTGTATTATAATTACAAAAATAAATTTCTATATTGTAGAGAAAGAACAAATGTCAAAGATACTTCAGGAATTGTTGTGCCCAGTCGAAATCCCCACAAAGACAACCAGGGAGCTGAATCCGATGCAAAAGCAAAAGAACCGTTTTATTGCAAGTTCAAACTTGGACTCCCGGGGTCTCCATTACAATGAATCCAAGCCAGGAGCCCAGAGTTGTGGAGCAAGAGGTTTTTATGGTCCCGCGCAGTGGGTGGGTGTGCACAGCTTGAAACAAAGGGGGCGCTTCTGGATTGGTTAGGTGGGGGGGAAGGGTCCCTGATTGTTGGGCAGTTGTCTCATGATGCCTGGTCTTGCCCGGGTATGCCTGGAAGGTGAAACTAAATGGCAGGGGGTGGGGGAGCGAAACTTAACTCCTAAGATGGCGCTGGTTTAGTTCTTTCATTCCCCCCTCTACTTGTAAATTAAAGGCCCAATCATGGGTCTTGCCCCTATACCTGTGTATCCATCATCTCTTGTTCTGCTAAGGGCCAGTACTGACCTTTAAGAACCATTAATTGTACAGCCCCTACACATTCTCTCACAAATGTAATGAGCCTGTTGATAATACAAGGGCCTATAGTTAGAAGTAACAGTAATATTATTTGAGGTCCTGCCATTGCTGATATCAGAGTTGTTAACCAGGGGGACCAGTTGAACAGGGACTCATACCAGCTCTGACCATTTTCTCTTTCTATTTTATGTCGGCACAGGCTTTCTCGAACAAAGGTGCCCCAGAACCTCCCCTGCACGGGTCCCCCATAGACATACCAGGTGACATTATATGGCTGATGGGGATTAGGGTAAGGAAAGGCATTCAAAGGGGTACATACAATCAATATTAACAGCAAGTAGGTGGGGAGCGCTTTAGTTTGAGTTTTAAAGGATTGCCTTCGGCCTGCTGGATTCTCCATTGCAGAATGAAGTCTTCTTGGATGGTGAATGGGTCTGCAAGTTTCACGTGGGTGTGGTGTACCCAGGAGGCGATGCCGTCTACTTTGAGAGCGGTGGGTGTTGCCAGGATCACGACATATGGGCCCTTCCACCGGGGTTCCAAAGTCTCTCAGTGATGCCTTTTTACGTAGACCCAATTGCCAAGCCAGAACTTGTGGGGCTCAGGTACGGGACCAGCCTCGTAAGTAGCCTGCAGGCGGTGCCAACACTCTTTCTGTACCTGCTGGTAACACTGAAGGGAGAGGAGGAAATTTTCATTATCTACCTCAGTTATTAAATCTATACGAGTGTTAGGAATGATGGGGGGTGGTCTTCCATATATTATCTCTTAAGGAGTAAGCCCTAGCTTATAGGGAGAATTTCTCACCTGACATAAAGCAAAGGGAAGGAGAGCCACCCAGTCTCCACCAGACTCAAGAGTTAATTTGGTTAAGGTCTCTTTTAGAGTTCTATTCATTCTTTCTACCTGTCCTGAGCTCTGGGGCCTGTAAGCACAATGTAATTTCCAGGTAATTTCCAGAGCTGTAGCCACCCCCTGCATTACCTGTGATACGAAGGCAGGGCCATTGTCTGAGCCTAGCAGGGCTGGTAGTCCATACCTGGGGAAGATGTCTGCTAGCAGTTTCTTTGCCACCACCTGGGCAGTTTCATGCTTTGTTGGAAATGCCTCAGTCCACCCAGAAAAGATATCAATGAAGACTAAAAGATATTTATATCCATACCGACCTGGTTTGACTTCTGTGAAGTCCACTTCCCAATATGCACAGGCTTGTCTCCTCGTTCTTGGGTTCCCGAAGCAGCAGGGCCTGATTTGGTCTATCTTGGTGTCTAGGCACTCTATTTTAATTTTTGCATGGCAGACTAGATCTTTTAACTTTCTGTTGCTCATGTGAGTGGCCTGGTACATGCGTTGCAGCACTTCCATTCCTAATTGTGCTGGGAGAATAGTCTTGCTATCCGCAGTGCGCCACCAGCCATTATATTTGTCTGGGCAATGGGCCTGAGGAATGGTGCGGAGCCAAGCCAGGTCCTCAGGGGAATATTTGGGTTTTTCAGGTAACACTGGTGCCCCTGGATCTGGCAAATGGAGAATTAGTTCCTGGGCCATTGTAAGGGCCACTTCCTTGGCTACTTCATCGGCTCGGCGATTCCCTCTGGCCACTGGGGAATTTCCTTTTTGGTGGCCCGGACAGTGAATGATGGCCAACTTTTTTGGCAACCAGATAGCTGTCAAGAGGTCTAATATTTCTTGCTTATTCTTTACTGTTTTTCCCTCTGCTGTCAGTAATCCCCTCTCTTGGTATATGGCCCATGGATATGGGCCGTGGCAAATGCATAACGGCTGTCTGTATAGATGTTGACCTTCTTCCCTTCTGCCAGTACTAAGGCCTTAGTAAGGGCTATAAGTTCTGCTCGTTGGGCAGAAGTTCTGCTTGGAAGAGGTTCAGCCCACAACGTTTCAGTCTCTGAAACCACCGCCGCCCCTGCATACCTGTGTCCGTCTTTCACAAAGCTGCTGCTGTCCGTGTACCAGGTTTTCTCAGCGTCTGGCAGTGGCTGATTGGTCAAATCTTGGCAGAGGCTGTGGACTTGCACCAGTATATCTTGGCAGTGATGCAGTGGTACCTCTCCATCTGGGTTGGGCAGAAGAGTGGCAGGATTCAAAGCTGTACTGGGCAAGAACTGAATCCTCGGTGGATTCAGAAGAAGACCTGGTAATGAGTCAGCCGTGCATTGCTCATCCACCGATCTGGGGGCTGCATCAAAACTCCCTCAATGGTGTGAGGGGCTGTTATTAACAGTTCCTGCCCCAAGGTGAGTTTATCGGCATCTTTCACTAGGAGAGCAGTAGCCCCTATAATATGTAGACAAGGAGGCCACCCCGAGACAACTGGATCAAGTCTTTTAGACAAGTAAGCTACTGGGAGGGTCCAGGGATCCAGAGTCTGGGTTAGTACCCCCTTTGCCACCCCTTTATGCTCATCCACATATAGATGGAAAGGTTTGGTGATATCAGGGAGACTTAGCGCAGGGGAGGTTAACAAGGCAGTCTTAAGATTTTTAAATGCCTGGTCTCTTTCCTCTGTCCATTGAAAGGGCTGTCTTGCCTTAGTGGGCTCATAGAGGGGCTTAGCCATTTCTGCAAACCACGGCACCCACAGTCTACAAAATCCAACCATCCCCAGAAATTCCCGTACTTGCCTGGGAGTAGTGGGAACAGGAATTCCAAGCACAGTGCACTTTCTGTCTTCACTTAGCCATCTCTGGCCATCTTTAAGCACATGCCCTAAATAAGTCACATTTTGCTGACAAATTTGGGCTTTCTTCGCTGATGCGTGATATTTCATGTCTCCTAGGGTAGTTCCTTGCAGGCAATTGTGCTTTGTGACGGCTGCTATTAATATATCATCTACGTACTGAAGAAGGGTCAAGCCAGGATGAGATTTACAAAACTCACCTAAGTCTGCATGTAGAGCCTCATCAAAGATGGTCGGAGAGTTCTTAAAGCCTTGGGGCAGGAGGGTCCAGGTCAATTGTCCACTGATGCCCTCCTCTGGATCGCTCCACTCAAAAGCAAATATAGCCTGGTTTTGTGGGGCTAGAGACAGACTGAAAAAGGCATCTTTTAGATCTAGTACTGTGTACCACTTTTGAGTTGATGACAGAGCACTGAGAAGTGTATACGGGTTAGGTACCATGGGGTGGATGTCCATTACCCGCTTATGTACTTCTCGTAAATCTTGTACTGGACAATAGTCATTTGTAAGGGGTTTCTTAACAGGCAACAGGGGGGTATTCCAAGCAGACTGGCAGGGGATCAAAATGCCCACCTGAAGGAGGTGTCTGATGTGAGGGATTATGCCCCTCTTCACCTTTACGGCCATGGGATATTGCTTCATTTTTATGGGTTCTGCTCCCGGCTTAAGTTCTACTAAGACAGGAGGCCGATGAAGGGCTAACCCTACCCCTCCTGTTTCCGCCCATTTCAATGGATAAGAGTGGAGCCAGTCGCTCATGTCAGTTGGGGCTCCATGCGGTGTTTGGTGGAGTGCATACTCATCTTCTAACTGAACAGTCAGAATTTGTATTTGTTGCCCTTGCCCATCTGTTACCTGGGGGCCATACAGCCTAAAAGATATCTGAGCCCCGATTATGGTTAATAGTTCTCTTCCAAGTGAGGGGTATGGGCAGTCTGGAATAACCATAAATGCATGGATACCCAGCCCATGCCTAAGTCTATAGTTCTTCGGGTAGTCCATGAATATTGCTTCATCCCAGTTGCCCCTTGGACCCAAGATTTCTTTGTGTCTAGTTTTCCTTGGTCTCTTAAAAGCACTGAAGCTGGGCGCTGGTGTCCACAAGGAAATCAGTTGGTGTCCCCTCCACTTTGAGGGTTACCCTAGATTCAGGAAGGGGTGCTGAACACGGACCCCCCTAATCACTTAATTCCCCCATCTCCAAGATGTGGGCTTCACCATGGGGGACAGGCTTACCAGCTCTCCGTTTAGGACACTCTCTGGCCCAGTGTCCTATCTCCTTACAGCAGGCACACTGGTCTCTTTGTAAGCTTCTGCATCCCCCCCCCCAGGGTTTCTCCTCACCTTTCGTGGCCAATCTCTTCAGTCGAGTCTGCTGATCTTTAGGTTCGGCAGCTGTAGTGGCCAGAAAGATTTTAGTTAAATCATGAGTTTGTTTGGCCCAAGAGCGAGTCTGTTTTTCTTCCAGTGTCTCTCTGTTATTGTAAACCTTCTCAGCCACTGCAAGCAAATCCTGTAAAGTTTTCTCAGCCAATCTATCTACTTTCTGAAGTTTATTTCATATATCAGGAGCAGATTGATTAACAAAGGCCATGATTACTGCAGCCTTGCTACTATCTTCCTCAGGATTCATGGGAGTATAAGTACGAACACTTCCATGTTCCTCTCTAAGAAGGCAGCGGGAGATTCATTCTTTTCCTGCTGCACATTCCCTACCTTAGCCAAATTAGTCGGCTTACGGGCTGCTTTCTGGAGACCCCTCATTAGAGTCTGGCAGTAGACTCGGAGACTTGTCTGACCATCCCCTGTATGAAAGTCCCAATCAGGGCGGGTAAGGGGGAAAACAGCGTTAATCTCAGCAGGATTAGTGGTCACAGCCCTGTTTGCACCCACAACCGACTTCCGAGCCTCCGACAGAATTCTCTTCCTCTCTTCTGTAGTGAAGAGCACCTGTAAAAGCTGCTTACAATCATCCCAGGTAGGCTGGTGAGTAAAGAGAACAGAATCTAAAAGATTAACTAACACACTAGGCTTTTCAGAAAAGGTAGGGTTTTGCATTTTCTAGTTATACAGATCACTTGTGGCAAAGGGCCAATAATAAAAATCTTGTGCCCCATGTGCATCTGGGGGGCTTACAGCCCTCAGAGGAAGGACAGTTGAGTCAGCATTCGCCTCTCCCTGGGCCCACTGCCTCATGTACGGTGGGCTCCCAGTGCCAGGTCTAGCTGCAGGCTCAGCTTCTGCAGCCGGCTGCCCGGCTGCCTCCTCTCCAGGAGGTGGAGAAGCAACCTGTGGAGGGGCGAGAGAATGATATGGAGGAAGACAAAAGAAATCCTGGTCTGTACTGTCCTGTAACACAGGGTAAAGTGGTGCAGAGGGTTTGGATTTGGGTTTCTCAGTGAGGGGCTTCTCGCGTATGGCAAGAACTGCCGCACTGGTGCAGTGAGTATCTGCTGGAGGCAAAAGAGCTTTTAGCCAAGGAGGGGGATCTTCCACCAAATCCATCCAAGTGGTAATGTACGGAACCTGGTTGGGATGACTGGTCCGTGAGCGGTAGACAATGTCCTTAACCTGAAAAATGATGGGAAGGTGAAAGTTCCCTCGGGAGGCCAGCCAGCATTGAAAGTTGGCCACTCGCTGCTGCAAAAAGTGATGAGTTTAGTTCTTTTCACCATAAGTCCTAGGTCCTGCGCCCTGGACTTGAAGTCTGAGAAATGGTCAAGGAAAAGGGAAAGGGGGGTTTTTTGAGTCTGTCCCATGTTACAGTCTAAGTCAGAGTCGCCCCGTCAAGGCCAGCCATAACCACACAAAGACACCGATGAAACACACGGCACACAATAGGACAAATCAGACAGATGGTTCACGGAAACAAAACTGAAAGTAATCTAATGGTCTCTGACTGTACTGCGGGAGTGACCCACAAAATTGCCCGGGCACAAAAACTACTTTTTCCACCCCACACCCTGGGGTATCCTCGTCCCAGTCTGGTGGGATTACCTCTACAACATACACTGAGTTTCCCAATCCTGAAGAGGCCGGGACATCTCTGTGGCTCTCCTGGCCGGCAGCCTCCAGTTGACTTTACACCGACCACACCATGCACAGACCTTTAATCCCCAAAAATTAGCACAATAGACAAGACAAACACTTACCACCTATCGGCTCTTTGGGTCAGATATCCTCAGAGGGTCCTGGGGGATTTTCCTGGCCAATGCACCAAGTGTTGTGCCCAGTTGAAATCCCCACAAAGACCACCAGGGAGCCAAATACAATGCAAAAGCAAAAGAGCTGTTTTATTGCAAGTTCGAACTTGGACTCCCAGAGTCTCCATTACAATGGATCCAAGCCAGGAGCCCAGAGTTGTGGAGCAAGGGTTTTTTATGGTCTGGTGCAGCGGGTGGGCATGCACAGCTTGAAACAAAGGGGGCGCTTCTGGATTGGTTAGGTGGGGGGGAAGGGTCCTTGATTGTTGGGCAGTTGTCTCATGATGCCTGGTCTTGCCTGGGTTTGCCCGGGCATGCCCGGGCATGCCTGGAAGGTGAAACTAAATGGCGGGGGGTAGGGGGGTGAAACTTAACTCCTAAGATGGTGCTGGTTTGGTCTCTCAGAATCTTCTTAAGCCTGAATTCCTTTGTGGCTCAAAGATGTAGAGGTATCTGGAGGCACAGGCTTACTTTTTTTCCCCACTCCGTTTTTCTTCAAAATGATGTTCTTAAATAAGTATGTCCTGGCAAAGTCTTGGTCCTTCTTTCTATCACATTTTTTACTTTTCTTAGAGAAAAAAAATGCAGCAAGCTCAGCTATCATGAAATAGATGTGGCATTTATGAAACAAATGTTTGAAACTAGTATAAGTTATATTTCTGATTCTGATGTATCATGCTTCTGCAAGAAATGTTATTTGTTAATTCCATTTTCCAAGTGACATTTTGAGAAGTTTAATTAAATTGATCCTTTTAAATTAGAACCTGGACTTAAAAACTGGAGTGTTGGAGTGAGAAATGTAACACTAGGTTACAAATTTGATTTTATAACCCAAGATCCCTCTATCCTTGGTTCATCCATAAATGAATTTTTGAATTGCTCAAAATTTCCATTGTTGATGATGGAAAAACCATTTGAAACAAAACTGGGTTATTTGGACTGGAGCTATTATTTTTACTATGTATATTTTTGAAAACTATCAGGATAAAAAGTTAAACATGCATGCTGGACAATACCATGGAAGGATTCAGATGAATATCATTCTTATCTATTCTCAATGAGCATTGAGTCTAGTGAAGGGAAAAACTAGAGATAAGACATTTTCACGAATTATTGCTATTTCTGTTCCATACCAGCACAAAAAGTTTTTCAATAAGTAATGGACATACAGAAATGAATGATGTATTTGCCTTTGTAGAACTTACATTTTTACTTGATAACAGAATTCTAGAGTTAAGGGGTAAAGGCAAAGAGTTTTCCTTTTTTGTCCATCTGGGAGTTGATGATTGAGAAGAAATTACTAAGCATAGGCAACATCTACACATGAGTTTTAAGAAACTCAGGATAAAATTTTGGAAGCAGGCCAACTATCTGGCTGTGCTTAGAATTTTACAGGTAGAGAAGAAAATATAAATGTTAATAAAAAGAAAGAAGCCAGTTACCAGGCTTCCCTCTGTTCGGTGGGATTAACTCATCCTTAATTGAAAATGAGTTTGGCAAACACGATGACACTGATTAAATTCTCCCCTCCCCCAAACCAGCCTATGGACCACAATTCTTACCTAGTCATGTTCAATGGGAATTCTACCAGTTGAGACAAGTAACATGTGTCGCTGACTTGGGACTTTGCTTGTTGATGAGAGGGAATATCCAGACAGAAGGTAGCTGAGTCAGAGCAGGATTAAAATAAAAGAAATCTGATATTTTTAATCACCAAGCTGGAACATTTAGATAAATGGCCATCTTCTGTCTGGGTTTTAACTCTACCTTATTTTCTGACAAAGGCAATTAAAATTATAACTCTTCCAAGTGGGAATTACAGAGTCATGTATGACCATTTTTAAGCAGAATTTCCTTTTGGGGGGGACCTATTTTCATTGGTCTTCCAGAAAACTACATAACATATATTGCTTGGGTTATATTTTAATGTATGAAAGACACCTTAGTCTAATCAGCAATATATTCTTAGCACTTATTCCTTCTGCAGATGGTAAGCTCATCTGCTTCACATGGCTTCTCTTGGCTTTAACTTAGGAGAGTGACTCATTAAAAAAGAAAATTTCTTTGTTTATTTTCTTAGTATAAAAGTCATACACATTTGATATAGAAAATTTGAATAGAAACATAAACAAAAGAAAAAAATTCCAAATCTTTTATGATTCCATGAAAAAAAAAGGAAATATTTGCATACCATTTAATAATTCACTTTTCTCAGAACAATTAAAAAACTCTGTATTGTAAACTAAAAATAAAATCCTAAGCTCCCTCAACTGATTAAATGGACCCCCTCTTGGCCAAGGGGACCCCAGAGAAACCTTAAAAATTGAGTTACCAGCCATGATGGGATGGGAAGGCAAACGCACCTCATTATACCCCCTGTCTTTTGTGGTTTAGACACAACTGATTAGCATTCATATTAAAATAGAGATCCTAAAACAGACAGAACAGACTGTTTATGGCAATAAGATACCAAATTATAAACAGGACCTAAGGCCATTCCAAGCAACAGTTAAATCATGCACTCCTGCACTTAAAGAATAAACTATATTCTAACCGCCATAAGGTTTTTCTTTCTCTCTAGCAGCTAAACAAGCAGTAGTCTCAAGATGAGCCACACTAAAACAATTGCAGCTCATTCTCCCTCAGAACCCTGACACCCATCCACTGTTCCACAAGCCATAACTACAACTTTGATTACACAGAGACTGATTTTAGTAACTTTCTCCTGATAAGGAATCACCACACACCAACTGGTGCTGGCTAGTTTTACAAGGCTGTGCACTTGAGTGCTTTGTGTCCCAGCTTCATTCTCTGACATGTAGGGCCTAATGTAACATGTTTAAATGTTAAGTGTCCACCCCAAGGTGAACAGGGGTTGAATGTACTATGCATGTTTATTCAATATGCATATGTTAGGACCATCTTCATGAATATTCATAGATCCTCTTATAACCTGTTGAATATGTATTCTTGGCCAACCTCTTTCATATAAATTCTTGTGTTACTCCTCCTTTTCTTAAAGTGCCTGCTGAAAGCTACACATCCCAGCCTAGCAGGATGACCATCCTGCAGGCTACAACTCTTCTCAAGAAATAAAGATCTTCCTTCTAAATTTGTACGTTTTGTGACTTTTAAGTTAACACTATGTATTTCAGTATACAGGCATGAATTTTTTACCTTGTTTGATTAATTGATTAATTGATTTAAGGCAGAATCTTTGTCATCCTTGGTAGAGTGCTGTGGCATCAGAGCTCACAGCAACCTCAGACTATTGGGCTCAAGTGATTCTCTTGCCTTAGCCTCCAAGTAGCTGGGACTACAGGTGACTGCCACAATGCCTGGCTATTTTTAGAGATGGTGTCTTGCTTTGGTTCAGGCGCAAACTCTTGAGCGCAGGCAATCCATCTGCCTTAGCCTGTTAGAATGCTAGAATTACAGGTATGAGTTACCATGCCGAGCCCTATGAATTTTTTTAAATAGCTATATAGTACTTTGTTGAATGCACATTCCTTTGTTTACTCAACAGATCTCATGTTTTTAGATATTTATATTGTTTAAACATTTTGCTTCATTTAATACTCTTGTAGTTTATTTTTATTATTTTTTCCCACTCATCTAACTCATCTATAGTTCTTTTCTTTTCTTTTTTTTTTTTTTATTGAATCATAGCTGTGTATGATCATGGGGCATCATTCACTAGCTTCACAGACTGTTTACCAAGTTTCACATATACCCTTGTAAGATGCACCGCTGGTGTAATCCCACCAATCTCCTTCCCTCTACCCACATCCCCCCTCCCCTCCCTTTCCCCCTTCCCCCTATTCTTAGGTTGTAACTGGGTTATAGCTTTCATGTGAAAACTCTAAATTAGTCTCATAGTAGAGTCCCTAGTGTTTTCCAGATATACTATCATATCATCCACGAAGAGTGAAAGTTTGATCTCTTCTGACCCTGTATGGATACCCTTGATCGCCTTTTCTTCCCTAATTGCAGAGGCTAAAACTTCCATTACAATGTTAAAAAGCAATGGAGACAATGGGCAGCCTTGTCTGGTTCCTGATCTGAGTGGAAATGATTCCAATTTAACTCCATTCAATATGATATTGGCTGTGGGTTTGCTGTAGATGGTCTCTATCAGTTTAAGAAATGTCCCTTCTATACCGATTTTCTTAAGTGTTCTGATCATGAAGGGATGCTGGATATTATCAAAAGCTTTTTCTGCATCGATTGAGAGAATCTTATGGTCTTTGTTTTTTAATTTGTTTATGTGCTGGATTACATTTATAGATTTACGTATATTGAACCAGCCTTGAGATCCTGGGATAAAACCGACTTGGTCATGATGTATAATTTGTTTGATGTGTTGCTGGATTCTATTTGTTAGGATCTTTTGAATATTTTTGCATCTATATTCATTAGTGATATCGGTCTATCATTTTCTTTTCTTGTTGGGTCTTTCCCTGGTTTGGGGATCAGGGTGATGTTTGCTTCATAGAACGTGTTGGGTAGTCTTCCTTCTTTTTCTAACTTTTGGAACAGGTTAAGTAATATAGGTACTAATTCCTCTTTAAAGGTTTGGTAGAATTCAGACGTGAAACCATCTGGACCTGGGCTTTTCTTTTTAGGGAGGTTTTGTATGGTTGATTCTATTTCCGAACTTGATATGGGCCTGTTCAACATTTCCACTTGATTCTGGCTAAGTCTTGGAAGGTGACGTGCTTTCAAGTATTGGTCAATTTCCTTCAGATTTTCATATTTCTGAGAATAAAGTTTCTTGTAATATTCATTAAGGATTTTTTGGATTTCTGAGGAGTCTGTTGTTATTTCGTCTTTGTTGTTTCTGATTGATGAGATTAGAGATTTTACTCTTTTTTTCCTGATTAGGTTGGCCAA
Organism: Nycticebus coucang; assembly: GCF_027406575.1. Classification (NCBI taxonomy): domain Eukaryota; kingdom Metazoa; phylum Chordata; class Mammalia; order Primates; family Lorisidae; genus Nycticebus; species Nycticebus coucang. The sequence continues at coordinate 48,721,432 of NC_069796.1, read as the reverse complement.
AGGTTTATCTATTTTATTGACCTTTTTGAAAAACCAGCTTTTTGATTTATTGATCTGTTTTATTATTCTTTTGTTTTCAATTTCATTTAATTCTGCTCTAATTTTGGTTATTTCTTTTCTTCTACTGGGTTTGGGGTTGGAATATTCTTCCTTTTCCAGTTGCTTGAGATGTCCCATTAAGTTGTTAACTTCCTCTCTTTCCGTTCTCTTGAGGAAGGCTTGCAGTGCTATAAATTTCCCTCTTAGAACTACCTTTGCGGTGTCCCAGAGGTTCTGATAGTTCGTGTCTTCATTGTTGTTTTGTTCCAAAAAATTGGCAATTGCTTTCTTAATCTCATCTCTGACCCAGCTATCATTCAGCATAAGGTTATTTAACTTCCATGTTTTTGTATGAGTATGCAGATTCCTGTTGTTACTCAGCTCAAGTTTTATTCCATGGTAGTCCGAGAAGATGCATGGAATAATTTCTATTCCTTTAAATTTACTGAGGTTAGACTTGTGACCTAAGATGTGATCGATTTTGGAGTAAGTTCCATGGGCTGATGAGAGAAGTATGTGTATTCAGTTTTGTTGGGATGAAATGTTCTGTAGATGTCCGCTAAATCCAAATTGTGGATGGTTAGGTTTAAATCTAAGATTTCTTTGCTCAGCTTCTTGTTGGAGGATCCATCCAACACTGCCAAAGGAGTGTTGAAATCTCCGACGATTATGGAGCTGGAGGCAATCAAGTTGCTGATGTGTGTTAGAGTTTCTCTTATAAATTGAGGTGCATTCTGGTTGGGTGCATAGATATTAATAATTGAGATCTCATCATAGTGAGTATTACCCTTAACAAATATGAAGTGACCGTTCTTGTCCTTCCTTACTTTTGTTGGTTTAAAGCCTATTGTATCTGCAAATAAAATTGCAACACCTGCTTTTTTCTGATTACCATTTGCCTGAAATATGGATGACCATCCTTTCACCCTGAGTCTGTATTTGTCTTTTAGGTTAAGATGTGACTCTTGTATGCAACAGATATCTGGCCTGAGTTTTTGTATCCAGTCAGCTAACCTATGCCTCTTTAGAGGACAGTTTAAGCCGTTCACATTAATGGAGAATATTGATAAGTCTGGTTAAGTTTTGGGTATCGAGTTTTTCAAAAGTCCAGTGGCCATTTTTAATCCTTTCACCAGTGTGGAAATTGGAGTTTGATCCAAAGTTTCTGAGTGAGTTTACTTTTGTGGTATAGGATTGGGTTGGTCATTATGGAGGATAGGTCTGAGAATATCCTGAAGAGCTGGTTTGGTTATGGCAAATTTCTTCAACATATGAATGTCATTAAAGTATTTAATTTCTCCATCATAAATAAAACTCAGTTTAGCTGGATACAAGATCCGGGTTTGAAAGTTATTTTGCTTTAGGAGCTTAAAAGTCGGTGACCACCCACTTCTGCCTTGAAAAGTTTCAGCAGAGAGATCTGCAGTCATTCTAATATTTTTCCCTTTGAAGGTAATGGTTTTCTTTCTCCTGGCAGCTTTGAGGATTTTCTCCTTCATATTAACTTTAGTGAAGTTAATTAAGATATGCCTTGGGGATGTCTTATTGGGGTTGAGTCGTGCTGGGGTTCTGAAGCCGTCCACTATTTGAATTTCAGAATGTCTAGGCATGTCTGGAAAATTCTCTTTCATAATTTCATGCAGAAGGGCCTCTGTGCCCAGTGAGGCCACTTCATCTTTTTCTGGAACTCCTATGATTCGGATATTCGCCTTCTTCGAATTATCCCAGAGCTCTCTGAGTGAGTGATCCATTTTTGCTCTCCATTTCTCTTCCTCTTTGAGAGTTTGGGAGCGTTCAAAGGCTTTATCTTCGATGTCAGAAATCCTTTCTTCTGCTTGCTCCATTGTGTTACTGAGGGATTCTACTGTATTTTTCATATCTTTGAGGGCTGCAAATTCTTGCTTCAGTGTGTCTAAGTCTTTGGTGGTTTTGTCTTTAAATTCGTTAAATTCTTGAGACAACTTTTGAATTTCTCCTCAATTCCTATTTCCATTTTATTAATCTTGTCTGCAATTCGAATTCTGAATTTGATTTCTGACATCTCAGCCAGTTGTTTATGAATGGGATCTTCAATTGCATCTGCCATATCTTTTCTTGGGGGGGTTGATCTATTCTGGTTATTCATGTTACCAGAGTTTTTCCGCTGATTCCGCCCCATGGTTGTTTTACTCCCTCTGATTTTTTTCCCCTGGGGCTTTGTCGAGGGCCTGTACAGTGTTGTGGCCTGAGAAACTGGGGCCCTGTCTGGTGTGGTGGGGATAAATGGTTCTGCCTTGTTTTCAGCTGGTTTCTGTTCTACCCCAGTGAAACAGATACTGTGGATTGAAGTCTCAGCCGTGGAGAAATATCAGCAATTAAGTCACCCCGCCCCCCACTGGCAAACAATTGGAAAAGAAAAATCAAACCTTCCTACCACCGTGCACCCAGAGCACCAACTGATTTGTCCTCAGGTGATTGGTTCAGTTGAAAAATGTCCAAATCAATTGTCTCAGTCTGCACCTGTCTCGCGTGAGAGAGTTTAAGAGGTCTCTGGGAACTGGATCACAGGGGTCTGGTGACTACTCTGGTGTGGCTTGCTCCAGTGCTGCATGGAGTCAGGAGAAGCCACCCAGCCTATAAATCAGTCTGGGAATGTTGCCACCTCCTTCCCCACCTTGCACCACTTCACACCCAGTCACTAATAGCCCTGCAGTTGGCTGACCCAGTTGCCTGTAGTGAATCGGTACTCCAGGAGTTTGTACCTGCCTGAATCACAAGGAAGTCTGCCAGGCCACTGCACTCTGCCTCTCTCCAGCAGGAAGAGGTGAGGCCTGACAACCTCAGGTGCTAGATGAAGGTTGAGGGGTTTTCACTCAGGTCCAGTCTCACCCCTGATTAATGTTACTGACAGAACAGAACAGAACAACTCTGCGTTTCCCCTGCAGAAGAGAAGCTGAATTGAGTTCCAAATCAGCTTGTCTTTGCTCTTGTATTGTCTATAGGCTGACGATCCCCTGAGGGCCAGGTGCATCTTAGGTTTAGTAAAGAGGACCTCTGGGTCAGCCCCGCCCTGGGAGTTTCCCTGGTTTGCAAGTTTATGTTGCCTCAGGCAAACTCAGAGTCTCTGGCTGCCCAGGGAGACAGGGGGTGTGGCTTCAGAATATTCTGTAGTGAGCCGTATTGCTAGCAAAAGAGGGCTGCTGCCTTATGGCTCAGTCAACCGTTGCTCCTGTGTAGCTCCCCTCTGGCCAATCGTCCTCTCTCTGCTCCGTACCCCAGAGTCTGCACCAACAGGCTGCAGCCCAGCACTGTCTACACCCCTCGAACAATCACTCAAGAGTCTGGACCCCTGGGGGACAGGCCTCCAGACCTTCGAGCGAGAGCAGAGGGGAGCGCCGGGAGCCCTGGAAGCCTGGGGTTGTGGGCAGAGAACACACACAGCTTTACACAGTTTTATGCCTGGCCGTATTATCACCAAAAGACGGCTGTCGCACTGTGCCTCAGGGAACTGCCACTCTGGTGCAGTCCCCTCTCTGCCAATCGACCGGGACTGGCCTCCAGACCCCAGTGTGAGCGAAGGAGAGCGCTGGGAGCTCAGAATTCCAGGTAGAGACTATATACAGTTTATACAGTTTTATGCCTGGCAGGAGGACGCCATGGCACCTTAGTAGGGGAGGTAGGTCCAGTTTAGAGTGGAGGTCCAGTTAGAGTGTCTCTCCCGTGGAGTGTAGTGGGAGGACCTTTGAACTCTGCCTGGTTGTTTGTGGGGCACTCTGAGCTGTTCTCATGGGGGAGGGGATTCCCGTCCACTTGGTGATGGATTTTGTACCTTTTGTTTGTATCCTTGTGGTCGCAGCTCGCCTCAGCGGGGTTGACGTGTGTTCTACAACCTTCTCTCTTAGTGCAGCTCAAATCCACCAGGTTACTTGCTGAATTTTTATCCTTTAACTCTCCTTCTGAATGGGAGCCTCTGTGGAAAGCTGGCTTCAGTCAGCCATCTTGTCTCCTCTCCCCTATAGTTATTTTCATAAGATAAATTCCTAACCATGTGGGATTTCTGGGTCAGTCTGCAAGCACCTTTAAAGATTTTTGCTTTAAATGACACAAGACTGTCACATTGATCTTTAGGAAGTTTGTATACAATGTATATTCTGATAGTATGGAAATACCTATTTTTCTAAAGGAAATACGTCCTTTACTTACTTGTTCTCTAATTTATGTGGCTTTTTAAATGTGAACCTATGAATTATTTTATAGATTGCAACTATAAAGAAGAACAGTGAATTTTCAATATCATTTCTAGCCATGCTATTTGTCAAATGAGTTAGATGCAGTGATTGTTTTCAGATATAGCAGTGCAAACTTCAAAGTCTTTAGAATAATGGAAAGAATTAAATATTATTTTAAGTGATCTGACTTGAATTCTGGCTCTAAAGTCTTGAGCAGGTATATCTTTTAAGTTTCCAATTTCTGATCTGTAAAATGAGGACCTAATCTCCCCTATCTATTGGTAGGTAAATTAGACCATGTGGTTCAGGTATTATTGATCCCATTTCTACTTAGAGGGATAATCCAGAAGTATAATCCCAATTAATATAAATCCAAAAGTATAATCCCATCTAATCCCATCTCTCTAACCTGGTTAAGGGATGAACAACCTCATTTAAGCCAACACCATGGAGCATTTATAGTAGATTGTATTATGTTCAAAATATTTCAAACTTATACCATCTGGAGTTTTTACAGAAGTATTATTTTACTTTTCACTCTATTGGCAACCAGCTTAGACAATGACTTTCTTTGCCCTGTAAAATGTTAGCAGAAGTTACATACATACGTCATTTTCAAGTGGAAGTTTTAAAGACCATTATGTGATTCTGCCATCATTCTGTTCCATATGCTATAAGATTCATATGTCCTGGAAAGTGGCTTCTTCTTCAATCTTAGTCCCAATATGAAAAGGAAATGGATCAAAGTCTCAGCTGATCTACAACTGCCAACATGCAAGTTGAATGAGAAATAAAAACCTTTGTTGCTTTGTAAGCCACTGACAATTTGGGACATTCATTACCACAGTGCAGCTTAGCCTAACCTGACTCCTACAGCATTCCTTGGTTCAGAGTAAACATTTTCAGAGTAAACATTTTTCAGAGTAACTAATTTTTGTCTCTTAGTGATGAAGCTCAAAGTTCAGTAAAACCTCCATAGTTGCCACCTCTCTACATTGACCACCTCCTTAAGCTGGCCTAATTTTAAAGTGCCTACTGAAAGCTACATTTCATAGACCAGACATGTACCACATGTTCGTATCAGTACAGCAGGCTTATTTCCTTATGTTGACCACTTACATACATTGTTACAGTTCCTTGGGTGATCAACTTACAGAGGTTCTACTGTATTTGTTTAACATCTGAGCAAAGAGAGACTCTCTTTCTTTGGATGCTGTGATATAGACTAGTGTCACCAGACACTTAACCAAATGCAGCAGCATTTTGTTACTGTGAGATAAATCCTATAGAGGAAGGAGAAACAAAAGAGAATAACACCAAGATAACGTCAGAGAAATCAGCCAATATCCTAATCACCTGAAGCTGACCTATCTTTAAACTCTTTAGTTAAGTGGATCAGAAACAATGAATTCCTTTTCTAGTTTAAAGCCATTTTGAATTGAATTTTCTTCTAATTGCAGCCAAAAGCATCAGGGCTGATTCAAATGTCTTCCACAAGGTGATTCAGCAGAACACAATTTAGGAAGCATAAAAACAGGACAACACCATGAAATAATAATGTCTGGTCAGTGTATATGCTAATGGGTAATTGCAAGAGCAGAGAGGTGAAATTTGGATGAGTTCCTGAAGAGGATGAATTCTGAGATTAGGGTGCAATGTGTTTATTCCCCTGGGGGCTGGAAGTTGGAAACAGTGAAGAGGGGGATAGAGCGAAGCAATCATCACTGGTTTCATGCATGCTCTTTGTCCAAGTTCTCCACTCTGTCCTCGTCTTGCTCTTATAGCTCTGCTTAGTGCTTCTCACTGTCTTTGCTGACCTCCCGGACTTCACTGCTACCTGCTTAACCAGCTGTCCATTCCCAGCCCACTGTGTTCTCTCTTGGTTGGTCCACCTCTCACAGAGAGGCCTCTTCCCAGAGTCATCACTTGACTGGTAGGGGGCTTAATTAACTAGCATTTGTAAGATGTTTCCAGCTCTTTAGTGGATTAGAGGTAATTAGAAAAGCAGAGACAAGAGCTTTTTATTCCCTTCCTCTCTGCTGGTTTCTTTTCCTGCCTCTGGAGAAGCTGGCATTGATGTTGACTTGAATGAATGCAAACTTTTTATCCTGCCTTATTTCATTTTTCATTAAATAGATTCAAAAATCTCCCAGAAATACTTTACAAGGATCAGTTATTGCTTCTATAGTCTAAGCAAATTCAGTGCCGATAAATAATGCAGTTTTATAATTGCCACAAGGGCAAAGTGTTTGCAAGTGCAGATGAACATTCCTGGATTCTTAAAGCTTTCTCTTACAAGAAATCTCCTTCCCCTAGTCAACTTGGACATCACAGTTTTTCCATGGTCCCTACCTACTAATCCTCTCCCCACAGATAATGCCCTCTTCCTTGATAATCATGTAATTCAAATGTTGTGTTCTGTTTTTCAAACTTTGAATATTTTTTGCCCTGCCTTTGTTACTTTGTGAGACAGAGAATGAAACAAGTAGGAATTTAATTCATGAGCTAATAACAGAAACCTGAAATATCATGATTCAACAAGATGAGGGTTTATTTTCTTTTACATATAGGCAGTCTAGTGGTTGACTTTCTCTAGTTCTTACAATGGTTCTATGAAACCATCTATGCTCAGACTCATATGTTTTTGTTTGGTTATCATTAACATGTAGCTTCCATCTTCAAGGAGCAAGATGGCCAGTGTAGCTCCAGACATCAAAGTCTTTATTCCAGGCAGGAAGAAGAAGTAAAGGGAAGAAGGCAAAAGCATCCCCTAACTAAATCAGCATCCTTCCTAAAAGCTTTATCCAGCCTGTAGTTACCTGTTTGCTCTGTCCTAAGGGTAGGCTGGAAAAAGTTTTGTGTTAATTCACATTGATGCCCATGACAAAATAAGGTCTCTATCATTAAGGAGGAAGGGACAGTGGTAAGAAGTAGGCAATTATCCGCTTCTGTCATACAGCATTCCTGACCTTATTAAGTACATCTCAATAAGCCTTAAGTCAGTAATAGTTACTAAAATGTGTATAGTGCACTAGGTTGTCAATGGCTGTAGGGGTGCTGGGTGACCAAAGAGAACACAGAGTTCCTTTTACCTGGAAGAGTATTAGGAAATATTTATTTGCCACATGGTACCCAATAATGACCCATATGAAATAGATGTAGAGGGAGAAAGATTTCAAACACTTTAATACATTGAAACATTACACTAACTTTCCCAGACTCCTTCCTGTAGGTTCACCTGCATTTACTCTGGAGCAAAAGGGATTGGTGCTTTTTGTCTAAGGGCCCTGCTCAATCTCTTGCTCTTCTAGGTGGATTTGTGTTAACAGTATTGTCAGCAGTGTAGTTTTAAGAATGAGTTGTTTTTTGAAACTTACTAAACGTGGAATATAAATGTCTTAACACAATAACTAAGAAAATGCCAGGAAGGCTATGTTAACCAGTGTGATAAAAATATGTCAAATTGTATATAAAACCAGTGTATGGTGCCCCATGATTGTATTAATGTACATAGCTATGATTTAATAATAATAATAAAAAGAATGAGTTATTTAATGTGTTAGATGTAAACCTGACTGCATCCTAATAGGGGACACAAAAGGCTACAGGGGGATTCTAAACTTGGAGCGTGAGATACTCGTTGTGCAAGTATTTACCCATTGGATATTTTTAAACTTTTTCTGCCTTAAGGAGATGATGACTAATGGTTAGGGGGGGCAGCATAGGGAAGAGACTGGTAGGAAAAGACTGGACCATTTTCTGACTTCAATGTAAGAAAAATTCCCAATCGATAGTGGCTTAGGAGATGTTCAATCGATATTAGTTTCCTGGGCCCTTTTGGATTCTGGGCCTTAGAAGTTTAGTAACTGTCAAGGAGATAAATTCACAAAGGGATTTCATCTCCACTAATTTTTGTGTCATCATCCAAAAGCAATAAGAAAAATTGAGACGAAATTGCCAAGATCCTTTTCACACTACAGATTAGAAGACTTTTCCTTTGTCATCTTTTTGGGATTGACTATTTAGTATTTGTGGGTTTGATCTTATCCAGAAACTATTTCCATCAGTGGAAGGCAGCTTCCTCCTCTCCTACCACCCACTTCTTGCCCTGTCTTGGCTCCATCAGCTGTTGTTTTCAGAGAGCAGGAAGCAGAACTAACACACCCTTTGATTCACTTCTGGTGTCTACTTAAGAGGCTGTGGCTCAAGCTTGAGGAGATGTCATTCTTCCAGAGAGGTCTCTTTGCCCTTGCTTCTGCTCACACTGTATTAGAGCAGCCATCAGTGTGCAAAGTTTAGAAGGATTATCATTATTTGGAGAGAGCACATGAATCCTAAATTTTATTTCTCCTCAGGGACATATGCTGTTAATTAGAGGCAGATTCTAAAGATTGTACCCTGTGTATTCATTGTCACACTGGAGAAAACTGAAAAATATACTAAAAGTATATCAGCTTCATGTCATTCAGCCTGGATTTGAGGCTAAGTAGTAAGCCATTCATTCCCAACCATATTTAACATAGTTAATTAATACTTTGCTTAGACTTCTTCACCGCATTTCCAACTCTTTGGAGAAATTCAAGCCTCGGAGACCTTTTGTGATCTGTACTCTGGTTATTTACCCTTTCACCTCAGATTTTGCCACATGTACCTTATAATCCAGCCATATCAAGCAAATAGTGACAAAAGCCACATTTCTGAGCCAGCTACCGCACAAACACTTTATCATAAATCCCACTTAGTTCCAAGTAGGGATTTCTGGAAATGGGATTGCTAACCAGATTAGTATCTGTGGGCATGCTCCCTTTAAATGATTGTGGACATTGTTCATTGGTGATTGCTGATCCAGTCTTTCCAAATATGTTGAGATCATCAGGCATCTTTAGTCACAGCTTCTGCCAATTTCCCTTAATTCACACATGTTTGATCCTCCTACTGCTGATGCCCTTCACACTGTCCTGGGTCTGAAATCAGCACCTGATTGAAACCTCATTTGTATTCTCTGAGCATTTGTATTCTCTACAGCCATTTCCCTGGAGTCCCTGGAGCCATGGTGACACTTGTATTTCAGTAAGCAGATTGACATCTTTCCTTTGTTACCTTTAGGTAGGTCAGTAACTTATCTACCCAAACTTGGTCAGCTGTTATGGGTTAACACTAGAAGAATGCAAAATAAATGGCAGAAAACAAAGTTAACAGTTCACTAAACTACACCTTGATGAATATTCTCTGTGCAATCTGTTCTGGAGCAAATAAACATAGAGCATACTGCAAGGCATTTACTATATGTAGTGTACTGTAATAATTTATATGTATATGCAGTATATATATATATATTTTATTAAATCATAGCTGTGTACAATAATGCAATCATGAGGTGCAATGTACTGGTTCCATACACAGTCTGAAATATTTTCACCGAACTGGTTAACATAGCCTTCATGGCATTTTCTTAATTATTGTGTTCAAATCCTTATACTCTGCACTTAGTAAACTTCAACTGCACCCTTCCAAGATGCACCCTAGGTGTGGACCCACCAACCACACTCCACTCTTCCCCTTGCTTGCCCCCTTCTCCATATTCTTGTACTGAGATTGGGTTATAGCCTTTGTATGAAAGCTATAAGTTAGTTTCATATTAGGGCTGAGTACATTGGATACTTTTTCTTCCATTCTTGGGATACCTTGCTGAGAAGAATATTTTCCACCTCCATCCATGTAAACATGAAAGAGATATACTCTCCATCTTTCTTTATGGCTGCGTAATATTCCATGGTGTACAAATACCACAATTTATTAATCCATTCGTGGATCGATGGGCACTTGGGCTTTTTCCATGACTTAGCAATTATGAATTGGGCTGCAATAAACATTCTGGTACAAATATCTTTGTTATAATGTGATTTTTGTTCTTCTGGGTATACACCTAGTAGACGAATTATAGGATTGAATGGCAGATCAATTTTTCAATCTCTAAGTGTTCTCCAAACATCTTTCTAAAAGGAATATATTAATTTGCATTCCCACCTGCAGTGTAGAAGTGTTCCCTTTTCTCCACATCCACACCAACATCTCTGGTCTTGGGATTTTGTGATATGGGCTAATCTTACTAGAGTTAGATGATATTTCAAAGTAGTTTTGATTTGCATTTCTCTGATGATTAAGGATGATGAGCATTTTTTCACATGTCTGTAGGACGTGCGCCTGTTTTCTTCCAAGAAGTTTCTCTTCAAGTCCCTTTACCAGCCTGCGATGGGATCACTTGTTCTTTTCGTGGTTATGTTTGAGTTCTCTGTGGATTCTGGTTATTAAACCTTTGTTGGAGACATAACCTGCAAATATCTTCTCCATTCTGAGGGCTGTTTGCTTGCTTTACCTACTGTGTTCTTGGCTGTGCAGAAGCTTTTTAGTTTGATCAGGTCCCTGTAGTGTATTTTTGAAGCTGCTTCAATCCTCTTCATAAAATACTCGCCCAGACCGATTTCTTCAAGGGTTTTCCCTGCACTCTCTTCTAGTATTTTTATAGTTTCATGTCTTAAGTTTAAATATTTTATCCAGTGAGAGTCTATCTTAGTTAATGGTGAAAGGTGTGGGTCCAGTTTCAGTCTTCTACAGGTTGTCAGCCAGTTCACCCAGCACCATTTGTTAAACAGGGAATCTTTTCCCCACTGAATGTTTTTAATTGGCTTGTCAAAGATCAAATAATGGCAAGTAGCTGGGTTAATCTCTTGGTTCTCTATTCTGTTCCATACATCTGCCTCTCTGTTTTTGTGCCAGTACCATGCTGTTTTGATCACTATTGATTACTAGTATAGGCTGAGGTCCGGTAGCATGATTCCTCCTGCTTTGTTTTTATTTCTGAGTAATGTCTTGGCTATTCTAGGTTTGTTCTGATTCCATATAAAATGAAGTATTTTTTTTTCAAGATTGTTAAAGTATGACAGTGGAGCTTAATAGGGATTGCATTAAAATTGTATATTGCTTTGGGTTGTATGGACATTTTAATAATGTTGATTCTTCCCAGCCTTGAGCATGGTATGTTTTTCCATTTGTTAACATTTTCAGCTATTTCTTTTCTTAGAGTTTCATAGTTCTCTTTATAGAGATCTTTCATGTCCCTTTTTGGCACTACTGTGAATGGAATAGAGTTCTTAAGTGTTTTTTAGCTTGACTATTGTTGGTATATATAAAGGATACCAATTTATAAATGTTGATTTTGTAACCTGAGACACTCTGTGTTCCTTGATCACTTCTAAGAGTTTTATAGTAGAATCCCTGGTGTTTTCCATATATACAATCATAACATCTGCGAAGAGTGAAAGTTTGATCTGTTCTGACCCTATGTGGATACCCATGATTGCCTTTTCTTTCCTAATTACGATGGCTAAAACTTCCATTACAAAGTTAAAGAGCAATAGAGACAATGGGCAGCCATGTCTGGTTCCTGATCTGAGTGGAAATGATTTCAATTTAACTCCATTCAACACGATATTGGCTGTGGGTTTGCTGTAGATGGCCTCTATCAGTTTAAGAAATGTCTCTTCTATACCAATTTTCTTAAGTGTTCTGATCATGAAGGGGTGCTGGATATTATCAAAAGCTTTTTCTGCATTAAAGAGAGAGAGAATCATATGGTCTTTGTTTTTTAATTTGTTTATGTGCTTAATTATACTTATAGATTTACATATATTGAACCAGCCTTTAGACCCTGGGATAAAACCGACTTGGTCATGATGTATAATTTGTTTGATGTGTTATCTCATCATACTGAGTCTTGCTTTTAACAAATATGTAGTGACCCCGGGCTGCGCCTATGGCTCAGTCGGTAAGGCGCCGGCCCCATATACCGAGGGTGCGGGTTCAAACCCGGCCCCGGCCAAACTGCAACCAAAAAATAGCCGGGCGTTGTGGCGGGTGCCTGTAGTCCCAGCTACTCGGGAGGCTGAGGCAAGAGAATCGCCTTAAGCCCAGGAGTTGGAGGTTGCTGTTAGCTGTGTGAGGCCACGGCACTCTACTGAGGGCCATAGAGTGAGACTCGGTCTCTACAAAAAAAAAAAAAAAAAATATGTAGTGACCCTTCTTATCTTTCCTTACTTTTGTTGGTTTAAAGCCTGTTGTATCTGCAAATAAAATTGCAACACCTGCCTTTTTCTGTTTTCCATTTGCCTGGAATATAGATGACAATCCCTTCACCCCGAGTCTATATTTATCTTTTAAGGTAAGATGAGATTCTTGTATACAGCAGATATCTGGCCTGAGTTTTTGTATCCAGTCGGCCAACCTGTGCCTCTTTAGAGGACAATTCAATCCATTCACATTAATTGAGAATATTGATAGGCCTGGTATAATTTTGGGTATTGAGTTTTTCAAAAGACCAGTGGACATTTTTAATCCTTTCGCCACTGTGGAAGTTGGAATTTGATCAATAGTTTCAGAGTGAGTTTACTTTGATGGAGAGTTGCGCTGGCCATTATCAAGGATAGGTCTGAGGATATCCTGGAGAGCTGGTTTGGTTACGGCAAATTTCTTCAACATATGAATGTCATTAAAGTATTTAATTTCTCCATGATAAATGAAACTCAGTTTAGCTGGATACATGATCCCAGTTTAAAGTTATTTTGTTTTAGGAGATTAAAAGTCAATGACCACTCTCTTCTCACTTGAAAGGTTTTAGCAGAGAGATCTGTAGTCATTCTAATATTCTTCCCCTTGTAGGTTATGTTTTTTTTTACATCTGGCTGCTTTTAGGATTTTCTCCTTCATATTAACTTTAGTAAAGTTAATTATGATGTGCCTGGGGGATATCTTATTCAGGTTGAGTCGTGCTGGGGTTCTGAAACTATCTGCTATCTGGATTCAGGATCTCTTGGTATGTCTGGAAAGTTATCTTTCATAATCTCATGAAGAAGGGCCTCTATGCCTTGTGAAACTACTTCATTGCCTTCAGGGATCCTTATAAGGCGAATATTGATTTTCATTGAATTATCCCAGAGCTCTCAGAGAGAATGATCTGTTTTTGCTCTCCATTTCTCTTCCTCTTTGAATGTTTGGGATCGGTCAAAAGCTTTGTCTTTGATGCCGGAAATCCTTTCTTTTGCCTGTTCCATTCTGTTACTGAGGGATTCTACTGTATTTCTCATATCATGTAAGGCTGCAATTTCTTTTTTCAATGTGTCTAAATCTTTGGTGATTTTGTCTTTGAATTCACTGAATTCTTGAGACATCTTCTGAATTAATCCTACAATTTCTACCTCCATCTTTACTTTCATTCTGTTGATCTTGTTTGCAATCCAAATTCTAAATTCGATTTCAGGCATCTCAGCTATCTGCTTGTGAATGGGGTCCTCTGGATTGGCTGGTTTGTCATTGAGGGGGAGTTGAACTGTTCTGTTTATTCATGTTTCCAGAGTTTTTCCACTGATTCTGCCCCATGATTGCTTTTCAGTGTTTAGCTAGATGAGCAGGTAAGGTGAAATTGGACTGGAAACTTCTACGGTTGTGGTTGACCAGCACTTCACCTAGGGACTGGTACTGGTGACTGCAGCTTTTCCTCTACAATTTTGCAAAGGACCTGTACAGTACTACAGTCTGTGACTCTAGAGGCCTGGTTGGTATAGTGAGGTTAGGTGACTCTGTCTTGTATTCAGCTGATCTCTGTCCAATCCTAGTGAATCAGTGACTCTGGATTGCAGTCTCAGCTTTGGTGAAATATAAGCAACTAGGTCATCCCTTCCCCCACTGGTATGTCTGGAAGAGGACAATCAAACCTTCCCACTACAGTAAAACCTGGGTCTTACCTTGGAGGGTCCTCAGGTAATTTGTCCAGTTCAAGAGTTCCAGACCAATTGTCCCAGACAGCCCCCACTCTCTAGCTGGAGAGTTCAAGAGGACTCCAGCAACTAGATGTTAGGAGTCTATTGGCAGCTCAAATGTGATTTGAGCACCTCTGGTGCTCCAAGGGGTCAGAAAGGCCTGTCCAATAGGTGGTTTAGAGCCAGGGGGTTGATGCCTCTTACTCCACATTGGTCATCCTTCACCATCGGACTCTGGTCACCCTGGTCTCTGGTAGTCCCACTGGCAGTCTCTGTTAACCCAGTCTCTATGGCCCTGTTTTTCCAGTAAGCAAATGTGCCAGGGCTATGTGCCTGCCAGAGTCAAAGTGAGGTCGTTGCCTCCTCCTCATGGTTACCACGGTCTGCCACCATCCAGTAGGGGAAGCTGAGTTCTGTGCCTCGGGTGCTCAATGGCAGCTGAAGAAAGTTCCAACTGAGGTCAGTCCAAACCTGAGGATATCCAGACAGCAAAAGAATTTCGCCCTCAGCCACTGCACCTTTGTTGCTGCTGCTCTGCAGCTCTGGAATCCCTATAGGGCAAGGCCTGGTTCCCTCTGGCAGGCCACAGAGTTGGGGAGATTATTCTCCAGAGTTAGACCCCAGTAGGGTCACTCTGCTAATGCTGAAGTTGGGTAGGAGGTGCCACCTCTTGGGTTCGTGTACCTCAGTAGTTTCCAAGCCTCCACCCACAGTGCAAGAACCCAAGCCTCTGTCTACTGCTGAGATACACTTTTTTGGGGCCAGGGCAGTCACTTTTCCCTCTATATCTTCATATGGATTCACAGGTACAGCACCACCAGTGCTGTCCATTTCAAGAGTTCCATTGCCATCGTCTATGCAATGCCCAGTCCTAGCCAAGAAGTGCAGACATTCTGGATTCTGGAGGAGTTGGACTTTAGATTGCCAGGCTGGTGGGGGTGGGGTGGGGTGGGGGGGAAGGTAGGCTGAAGGTTCAAGGTGGCAAGGAAAATATTATTTACAAATTCTACTTTAAACAGAAATACAGTACATCATTGACAAATGCTGACAATAGACTGATGTACTTAACTCCTTTAAACTCTCACCAACCAGCTTCATGCACTAGTGATGCCAGTCAGGCAGGGAAAGTTAGAACTAAATCATGAGCATACCAGCCATCAGTTTAGTCCTTATGTCTTACTAATGTTTTAATTGTGCTTGTCAATCTGGGAGGATCATTTTGTTGAAACTTACTTTGTTCTTTGGTATTCTCAATACATTAATTTAAAAAATAAAATATGTAAAAGATAACAAAAAAGTGTTAATAAAAATAAAAGGATTTCTCCTGTAAAATTTGGATTTAGTCAAAAAGGCCTCACTTAAGGGCTTAGAAGACCACAGGTTCTCCTGGTATGCCCTACTCAAACCTCTCCTTTTGTCCTTATTGCAATGTACTCCAATTGTCCCCTTATGTTTGTTTCTCACACAATGACCATCTTCTCTTGCTCAAAAAGGATTTGAATGAATAGATGAATAATCAGTGCATGGGTGGATGGGAAAATGCATGATCTGGTGACTTGAACTCTGTTGGAAACTACTTTCTACCCCCTCTTTCCAGAAGAGAAGAAAACGAATGTTAAAAGCCATTTGTTGTGACCTGCTCTTGATATTTGAGTGGAGCATAGCATGTCAGTATCCTCAGTAAATGCTTCTATCCCACAAATATCCAGGAAAAAAGTATACAACTTTTTTTTCCCCCAAAGGAACTCAAAGCAGTAAATAATATTAAAACACAGAGAAAGCTGAAAGGTCATTTAGTGTTTAGGAATTAAAAAGACCAAGTCTCTAGAATATTTAATTATTAACTATAATCAATTGTTGAATGTAGTGTTAAACTTCTAAAATGAAGACAATTCTATAGCACTTAAGACAAACATTTATTTATTTATTTTTTTTTTAATTTTTTTTATTAAATCATAACTGTATACAATGATATGATTATGGGGCATCATACACTCACTTCATAAACCATTTGACACATTTTTATCACAGTGGTTAGCATAGCCTTTCCGGCGTTATCTCAGTTACTGTGCCAAAACATTTACATTCTACATTTACCAAGTTTCGCAAATACCCCTATAATATGCACCACAGGTGTGATCCCACCAATTCCCCTCCCTCTACCCACCCCCCCCTTTCCCACTTCCCCCTATTGTTAAGTTGTAGCTGGGTTATAGCTTTCATGTGAGAGTCCCAAATTAGTTTCATAGTAGGGCTGTGTACATTGGGTATTTTTTCTTCCATTCTTGGGATACTTTACTAAGAAGAATATGTTCCAGCTCCATCCATGTAAACATGAAAGAGGTAAAGTCTCCATCTTTCTTTAAGGCTGCATAGTATTCCATGGTATACATATACCACAATTTATTAATCCATTCGTGGATCGATGGACACTTGGGCTTTTTCCATGACTTAGCTATTATGAATTGGGCTGCAATAAACATTCTGGTACAAATATCTTTGTTATGTTGTGATTTTTGGTCTTCTGGGTATATGCCCAGCAGAGGAATTACAGGATTGAATGGCAGATCTATTTTTAGATCTCTGAGTGTTCTCCATATATCTTTCCAAAAGGAATGTATTAATTTGCATTCCCACCAGCAGTGCAGAAGTGTTCCCTTTTCTCCGCATCCACGCCAGCATCTCTGGTCTTGAGATTTTGTGATATAGGCTAGTCTCATTGGAGTTAGATGATATCTCAAAGTAGTTTTGATTTGCATTTCTCTGATGATTAAAGATGATGAGCATTTTTTCATATGTCTGAAGGCCTTGCACCTGTCTTCTTCAGAGAAGTTTCTCTTCAAATCCCTTGCCCAGCCTGCGATGGGATCCCTTGTTTTTTTCTTGCTGATGCGTTTGAGTTCTCTGTGGATTCTGGTTATTAAACCTTTGTCAGAGTTATACCCTGCAAATATCTTCTCCCATTCTGAGGGCTGTCTGCTTGCTCTGCTTACTGTGTTCTTAGCTGTGCAGAAGCTTTTTAGTTTGATCAAGTCCCAGTAGTGTATTTTTGAAGCTGCTTCAATTGCCCGGGGGGTTCTCCTCATGGAATATTCACCCAGACCAATTTCTTCAAGGGTTTTCCCTGCATTCTCCTCTAGTATTTTTATAGTTTCATGTCTTAAGTTTAAATCTTTAATCCAATGAGAGTCTATCTTAGTTAATGGTGAAAGGTGTGGGTCCAATTTCAGTCTTCTGCAGGTTGCCAGCCAGTTCACCCAGCACCATTTGTTAAATAGGGTATCTTTTCCCCACTGAATGTTTTTAATTGGCTTGTCAAAAATCAAATAGCGGTAAGTAGCTGGATTCATCTCTTGGTTCTCTATTCTGTTCCAGATATCTACTTCTCTGTTTTTGTGCCAATACCATGCTGTTTTGATCACTATCGATTTGTAGTAAAGTCTGAGGTCTGGTAGTGTGATTCCTCCTGTTTTGTTTTTATTTCTGAGTAATGTCTTGGCTATTCAAGGTTTTTTCTGATTCCATATAAAACGAAGTAATGTTTTTTCAAGATCTTTAAAATATGACAGTGGAGCTTTAATAGGGAGTGCGTTGAAATTATATATTGCTTTGGGTAGTATGGACATTTTGATAATGTTGATTCTTCCTAGCCATGAGCATGGTATGTTTTTCCATTTGTTAACATTTTCAGCTATTTCTTTTCTTAGAGTTTCATAGTTCTCTTTATAGAGATCTTTCACGTCTTTTGTTAGGTAAATTCCCAAATATTTCATCTTCTTTGGCACTACTGTGAATGGGATAGAGTCCTTAACTGCTTTTTCAATTTGACTGTTGTTGGTGTATATAAAGGCTACCGATTTATGAATGTTGATTTTGTAACCTGAGACGCTGCTGTATTCCTTGATCACTTCTAGGAGTTTTGTAGTAGAGTCCCTAGTGTTTTCCAGATACACAATCATATCATCTGCGAAGAGCGAGAGTTTGATCTCTTCTGACCCTATATGGATACCCTTGATCGCCTTTTCTTCCCTAATTGCGGTGGCTAAAACTTCCATTACAATGTTGAAAAGCAATGGAGACAATGGGCAGCCTTGTCTGGTTCCTGATCTGAGTGGAAATGATTCCAATTTAACTCCATTCAATATGATATTGGCTGTGGGTTTGCTGTAGATAGCCTCTATCAGTTTAAGAAAAGTCCCTTCTAGACCAATTTTCTTGAGTGTTCTGATCATGAAGGGATGCTGGATATTATCAAAAGCTTTTTCTGCATCAATTGAGAGAATCATATGGTCTTTGTTTTTTAATTTGTTTATGTGCTGAATTACATTTATAGATTTACGTATATTGAACCAGCCTTGAGACCCTGGGATAAAACCAACTTGGTCATGATGTATAATTTGTTTGATGTGTTGTTGGATTCTGTTTGTTAGGATCTTGTTGAATATTTTTGCATCTATATTCATTAGTGATATTGGTCTATAATTTTCTTTTCTTGTTGGGTCTTTTCCTGGTTTGGTGATCAGGGTGATGTTTGCTTCATAGAACGTGTTGGGTAGTCTTCCTTCTTTTTCTACATTTTGGAACAGGTTGAGTAATATAGGTACTAATTCCTCTTTAAAGGTTTGGTAGAATTCTGACGTGAAACCATCTGGTCCCGGGCTTTTCTTTTTAGGGAGGTTTTGTATAGTTGATGCTATTTCTGAACTTGATATGGGTCTGTTCAACATTTCCACTTGATTCTGGTTAAGTCTTGGAAGGTGGCGTGCTTCCAAGTATCGGTCTATTTCCTTCAGATTTTCATATTTCTGAGAATAAAGTTTCTTGTAATATTCATTAAGGATTTTTTGGATTTCTGATGAGTCTGTGGTTATTTCGTCTTTGTTGTTTCTGATTGATGATATTAGAGATTTTACTCTTTTTTTCCTGATTAGGTTGGCCAGAGGTTTATCTATTTTATTGACCTTTTCAAAAAACCAGCTTTTTGATTTATTGATCTGTTGTATTATTCTTTTGTTTTCAATTTCATTTAATTCTGCTCTAATTTTGGTTATTTCTTTTCTTCTACTGGGTTTGGGGTTGGAATGTTCTTCCTTTTCCAGTTGCGTGAGATGTCCCATTAAGTTGTTAACTTCCTCTCTTTCCGTTCTCTTTAGGAAGGCTTGCAGTGCTATAAATTTCCCTCTTAGAACTGCCTTTGCAGTGTCCCAGAGGTTCTGATAGTTTGTGTCTTCATTGTCATTTTGTTCCAAAAAATTGGTGATTTCTTTCTTAATCTCATCTCTGACCCAGCTATCATTCAGCATAAGGTTATTTAACTTCCATGTTTTTGTATGGGTATGCAGATTCCTGTTGTTACTCAATTCAAGTTTTATTCCATGATGGTCCGAGAAGATGCATGGAATAATTTCTATTCCTTTAAATTTACTGAGGTTAGACTTGTGACCTAAAATGTGATCAATTTTGGAGTAAGTTCCGTGGGCTGATGAGAAGTATGTGTATTCAGTTTTGTTGGGATGAAATGTTCTGTAGATGTCTGCTAAATCTAAATATTGGATGGTTAGGTTTAAATCTAAGATTTCTTTGCTCAGCTTCTTTCTGGAGGATCGATCCAACACTGCCAAGGGAGTGTTGAAATCTCCAACGATTATGGAGCTGGAGGAAATCAAGTTACTCATGTCTGTTAGAGTTTCTCTTATAAATTGAGGTGCATTCTGGTTGGGTGCATAGATATTAATAATTGAGATCTCGTCATATTGAGTATTACCCTTAACAAATATGAAGTGACCATTCTTGTCCTTCCTTACTTTTGATGGTTTAAAGCCTACTGTATCTGCAAATAAAATTGCAACACCTGCTTTTTTCTGATTACCATTTGCCTGAAATATGGATGACCATCCTTTCACCCTGAGTCTGTATTTGTCTTTTAAGTTGAGATGTGACTCTTGTATGCAACAAATATCTGGCTTGAGTTTTTGTATCCAGTCAGCTAACCTATGCCTCTTTAGAGGACAGTTTAAGCCATTCACATTGATGGAGAGTATTGATAAGTCTGGTGGAATTTTGGGTATCGAGTTTTTCAAAGGTCCAGTGGACATTTTTAATCCTTTCGCCAGTGTGGAAGTTGGAGTTTGATCCGAAGATTCTGAGTGAGTTTACTTTTGTGGTATAGGATTGGGTTGGTCATTGTGGAGGATAGGTCTGAGAACATCCTGAAGAGCTGGTTTACTTATGGCAAATTTTTTCAACATATGAATGTCATTGAAGTATTTAATTTCTCCATCATAGATGAAACTCAGTTTAGCTGGATACAAGATCCTGGGTTGAAAGTTTTTTTGCTTTAGGAGATTAAAAGTTGATGACCAGCCTCTTCTTGCTTGAAAAGTTTCAGCAGAGAGATCTGCAGTTATTCTAATATTCTTACCTTTGTACGTTATAGTTTTCTTTCGCCGGGCTGCTTTGAGAATCTTCTCTTTCATGTTAACTTTAGTGAAGCTAATTATGATATGTCTGGGAGATGGCTTATTGGGGTTGAATCGTGCTGGGGTTCTGAAGCTGTCTGCTATCTGAATTTCAGATTCTCTAGGCATGTCTGGAAAATTTTCTTTCATAATTTCATGTAGAAGGGCCTCTGTGTCCTTGGCAGCTACTTCATCAGTCTCCGAAATTCCTATAACCCTTATGTTGTTTTTTTTTCGAATTATCTGAGAGCTCTCTGAGTGAGTGATCCGTTTTTGCTCTCCATTTCTCTTCCTCTTTGAGAGATTGGGAGCGTTCGAAGACTTTATCTTCAATGTCAGAAATCCTTTCTTCTGCTTGCTCCATTCTGTTACTGAGGGATTCTACTGTATTTTTCATATCTTTGAGGGCTGTAAGTTCTTGTTTCAGTGTGTCTAAGTCTTTGGTGGTTTTGTCTTTAAATTCGTTAAATTCTTGAGACAATTTTTGAATTTCTCCTCGAATTCCTAATTCCATTTTATTAATCTTGTCTGCAAACCAAATTCTGAATTCGACTTCTGACATCTCAGCCAGTTGTTTATGAATGGGATCTTCAATCACATCTGCCGTATCTTTTCTTGGGGGGGTTGATCTATTCTGGTTATTCATGTTACCAGAGTTATTCCGCTGATTCCGCCCCATGGTTTACTCCCTTTGGTTTTTCCCCTGGGGTTTTATCGAGGGCCCGTACAGTGTTGTGGCCTGAGAAACTGGGGCCCTGTCTGGTGTGGTGGAGCAAAGTGGTTCTGTCTTGTTTTCAGCTGGTTTCTGTTCGATCCTATTGCAACTTCTACTCTGGCTTGAAGTCTCAGCTGTGTGGAAAAATCAGCAATTAAGTCACCCCGCCTGCCCACCTCTGGCCCCAGTTGGAAAAGGAGAATCAAACCTTCCTACAATCGCACACCCAGGGCACCGCCTGAAGAGTCCTCAGTCTATTAGCCCAGTTCAAAAGGTCCGAATCAACTGTCTCAATCGGCACTTGTCTCAGGTGGAAGGGTTCAAGAGGTCTCTGGGAACTGGATCACAGGGGCCTGGTGACTCCTTGACACGGCTCACCCCAGTGCAGCGTGGAGTCAGGAGGAGCCACCCAGCAAACAGAGCAGTCTGGGAAGGTTGACGTCTCCTTCCCCACTTTGCCCCTCCGTCGGACCCAGTCACTGGTATCTCTGCAAATGGCTAACCCAGTTGCCTGCAGTGAACAGACACTCCAGGGGTTTGCACCTGCCTGAATCGCAAGGAAGTCTGCCAGGCCCCCGCAG
Source organism: Nycticebus coucang (assembly GCF_027406575.1). NCBI lineage: Eukaryota > Metazoa > Chordata > Mammalia > Primates > Lorisidae > Nycticebus > Nycticebus coucang. Next base: position 48,699,619 of record NC_069796.1, on the reverse strand, counting down.
ACTGCCGCTATCTAGCAGGAGGAGATGGGGCCTGACATCTTTGAGTGTTTGATGCAGGTGATGGGAAGGAGGTGTTCACTCAGGCTTAGCCCCGTCCCTGATGCATGCTGCTAATAGAACAGAACAGAACAGACAACTTTGTGAGGTTCTGTCTCTGTTCTTGTTGTCGCCTACAGGAGACGGGCTGTTTTGAGTTCAAACGTCTTTGCTGCTGGAGAATTGCGTCTGAACACCTCTCTGGGTCGGCCCCGCCCTGGAGGCTTCCGGGTTTGTGAGCTGTGTCACCGGTGGCCTCCTCTGGTTGCCCAGGGAGACAGGGGGTGTGGCCTCAGAATATCCAGAAGTGAGCGTTCTGCTGTTAAAGAAAAAACGGCTGTTGATCTACCTCCAGGGAACTGCTGCTCTGGTGTGGGCACTCAGGCGACCCTTTTCTCCTCTGTCCCACGCCCCAGAGTCAGCACTGAGTGGCCGCAGTTTGTGCTGGGTCCACTCCCCTTAAGAGATCCCCCAAGAATCAGAACTCTTGGGGGATGGGCCCCCAGACCCCGATTGGGAGTGGGGCGGGGGGAAGCTAGAGTTTCATTCAGTTTCACGCAATACTACGGTCCGGGGAGGGCTCCTGCACTGCACCGCAGGGAAGTGCCGCCAAGGCTTGATTTCCCCTCAGCAGAGTGCCCTCTCCTCGCTCACGTATCCCAGAGTCAGCGCTGACCTGACGCAGCTCAGGCACTGTGCACTCCCCTCGAGAAATCACCCAAGGAGCCGAACTCCTGGGGGATAGGCCCTCAGACCCCGAGTGAGAGTAGGGGTTCTCAGCTCTCAGCGGGGAGGCCAGAGTCTGATTCAGTCTTGGGCCCCGTATGCCTGGGGAGGGTTGCTGCACTGCACCGCAGGGAAGTGCCGTGAGGCGTGACTCCCCCTCAGCCCGGTGCCCTCTCCTCACTTGCGCGCCTCAGAGTCAATGCTGACCAGTCGCAACTCGGGGACTGTCCACTCCCCTTGAGAAATCACCCAAGGATCCGAACTCCTGGGGGATAGGCCCTCAGACCCCGAGTGAGAGTAGGGGCTCTCAGCTCTCAGCGGGAAGGCCAGAGTCTGATTCAGTCTTGGGCCCCGTATGCCTGGGGAGGGTTGCTGCACTGCACCGCAGGGAAGTGCCGCGAGGCGTGACTCCCCCTCAGCCCGGTGCCCTCTCCTCACTCGGCGCGCCTCAGAGTCAATGCTGACCAGTCGCACTCAAGGGGACTGTCCACTCCCCTTGAGAAATCACCCAAGGATCCGAAGTCCTGGGGGACAGGCCTCCAGACCTCAGTGGGCGGGAGGGGAGCGCCGGGGATTCAGGGTTGCCGGCAGAGGATTCCCAAAGTTTTATTCAGCCCTATGTCCGGCAGGAGAACGCCACGGCACCCCAGTAGGGGAGGTAGGTCCAGTTTTTAGAAGGTCTCTCCTGTGGAGAGACCGTGGAAATTAAAGGGCTCTAATTTCTGCCCGCTTGTTCAATTTCTGCCCGCTTGTTCAATTATGGGGCTCTAGAGCTGGTCTCATGGGGGAGGGGGACTCCCGTCCGCTTGGTGGTGGATTTTGTACCTTTCGTTTGCGTCCTTGTGATCACAACTTGCCTCAGCGGTGTTGATGTGCGTTCTTCAGCCTTCTCTCTTGGTGAGGCTCAAGTCCACCAGGATACTTACTAAATTCCTGTCCCTTAACTCTCCTTCTGGACGGGAGCCTTTGTTGAAAGCTGGCTTCAGTCCGCCATCTTGTCTCCCCCTCGACAAACATTTATTAAACCAGACATTATACTAACAGGTTTAAAAACTGCCTCTTTATCTGGTCACTTCCCTGTAATATTTTAAGATAGTCTCCTTTTTAACCAGTACTTTGCCATCTGCAAATAATGATATTTTATATATAGTTTCTCTGCAGTTTGACATGTTTTATTTCTTTGTAACTTACTGCAATTGCACAGTTCCCCAAACAACATTAATTATGAAGTTAAATGCCACCATTTTTCTGTCATGTCCTTTTAAAAAAATCATTAAAGGAATATATTTATGTCATTTAAAAAATGAAGTGGAAGGCCCATAATAAAGAACAATTTTCTTTTGTTCCTCATCCCTAGTTTCTCTCTCTAGTGACAGTCATTTCAAGTTGTTTTTTTTTTAGCTGAATCTTATTTTAATTAATATTTTTAAATGCTATAATTTTACTGCTTTTTCTTTACTTGTTAATTTTAGTTATTATTACTTATTTGACTCCTTCTTATGGGAAATGGTGGTTCAACTCTCTTACTCCACCTCTGCTTCCCTTCCTCCCCCGTCCTCTTAACAAACACAGTATATGTGAATACCACTATTTTCAAAATAAAATCCATCTCTTTTTCACTTTTGCATGCAATAGCCCCCCAAATCTCCTTGCTTCTCCCCTTGCCCCCCTACTTTTCACTCTTAACACAGCAGCCAGAAGGGCTTCTTCTATTAATAAAATGCGAGAATGATCTTGTCACTTCTTTGATCGCAGCTTGCAATAGTTTCTCATCTTACTTAGAGTAAAAGTCCAAATACAGTATTATAATTTTATGAGATCACCATTTTATTAGTCTATCATTGACCAAAATGTTGTATGTGGGGCATAATTGCAAATCTAAGAGGGGAATTTCTGAGTCATGAGGTAATTCTGTGATAAATTGGTTGTGGTAATTCTATGATAAACCACACTATTTTCCAAAGTGGTTGTACCATTTTGCATTCCTACCAGCAGTGTATGAGAGTTCAGTATCTCCACATCCTCACCTACATTTGTTATGATCTGACATTTTGATTGTAGCCATCTTCACGGATATGAAGTAGAATTCCACTGTGGTTTTGGTATGCATTTCCCTGATTACTAATGCTGTCAACTATCTTTTCATATGGCTATGAACATTCGTATATTTTCCTTGAATAAATGTCTGTTCAAGTCCTTTATCCATTTTTAATTGGGCTATTTGTCCTTTTATTATTGAGTTGTAAGACTTCTTTGTATATTCTGGATACAAGTTTCTAATCAGATGTTTGATTTGCAATATTCTTTCACATTCTGTGGATTGCATTTTCTTTTTTTTGATTGTGTTCTTTGTAGTGCAAAAGTTTTAATTTTGGTAAAGTCCAACATATCTATTTTTCTTTTATTGCTTGTGATGCTGGCGTCATCTTTAAAATTCTATTTCCAAATCTAAGGTCATAAAAGCTTATCACTACTTTTTCTTCAAAGAGTTTTATAGTTTTAGTTTAAATATTTAAGCCTTTAATCCATTTTGAGTTAATTTTTGTATTTAGTGTGAGGTAAGGAAGGGTCCAGGTTCATTTCTTTGCATTTGGCTATCCAGGTATTCCAGAACTATTTGTTGAAAAGACTATTCTCTCCACATTAAATGATCTTGGCACCCTGGTCTAAAATCAGTTGACCACAGACAGGCTTATTTCTGGCTTTCAACTCTATCTTATTAATCTATATGGTCTATCTGTACCCCAGTATAATACTGTATTGATTTATCATTGTTTTGTAGTAACTGTTTCAAAAATGCAGCATGAGTCCCTGTGCTTCGTTATTTTTTTCAATATTGTTTCTACTATTCTGGGTATATCACACTCTCACATGAATTTTAGAATTAGCTTTTTAGTATCAACAAAGAAGTTAGGTTAGAATCTGGAAAATACTATGTTGGTCTGTGGATGAATCTCTTTTAGAAAAATTATCCATCTTAAAATACCAAGTCTTCTGTTCAATGACTATGAAGAGTTTGCCATTCATTTTAAAATTTTCTTCAACAGCGTTTTATAGTTTTCATACTATAAGTTTAGATGTATTTTGTTAACTTTGTTTCTATTTTATTCTTTTTGACTATATTGCAAACTGAATAGTTTTTTAAATTTCATTTTTGAATTGTTTATTCCAAGTATGTAAAAAAATACAATTGATTTTTGTGTGTTGATCTTGTATTCTCAAATTGCAGAATATGTAATTTAGTTTAATAGTTTTTTAGTAAATTTCTTAGAGATTTTTATGTATAAAATTATATCTAGAATTTTGAAACTATAGTTTTGCATATTGTGTTTTAATTTTTTATCTCAAAATATTTTACGATTTTCCTTTTGATTTATTCATGGTAATTTATCCTTATGTATTTAAGAGCATGTTGTTTAACTTTCATATATTGGTTAATTTCCCAATTTTTTTCCTGCTATTGGTCTTTTTTTTTTTTTTTATTGTTGGGGATTCATTGAGGGTACAATAAGCCAGGTTACACTGATTGCAATTGTTAGGTAAAGTCCCACTTGCAATCATGTCTTGCCCCCATAAAGTGTGACACACACCAAGGCCCCATCCACCTCCCTCCTTCCCTCTTTCTGTTTCCCCCCCATAACCATAATTGTCATTAATGGTCCTCATATCAAAATTGAGTACATAGGATTCATGCTTCTCCATTCTTGTGATGCTTTACTAAGAATAATGTCTTCCACTTTCATCCAGGTTAATACGAAGGATGTAAAGTCTCCATTTTTTTTAATGGCTGAATAGTATTCCATGGTATACATATACCACAGCTTGTTAATCCATTCCTGGGTTGGTGGGCATTTAGGCTGTTTCCACATTTTGGCGATTGTAAATTGAGCTGCAATAAACAGTCTAGTACAAGTGTCCTTATGATAAAAGGATGTTGTTCCTTCTGGGTAGATCCCCAGTAATGGGATTGCAGGATCAAATGGGAGGTCTAGCTTGAGTGCTTTGAGGTTTCTCCATACTTCCTTCCAGAAAGGTTGTACTAGTTTGCAGTCCCACCAGCAGTGTAAAAGTGTTCCCTTCTCTCCACATCCACGCCAGCATCTGCAGTTTTGAGATTTTGTGATGAGGGCCATTCTCACTGGGGTTAGATGATATCTCAGGGTTGTTTTGATTTCCATTTCTCTAATATATAGAGATGATGAACATTTTTTCATGTGTTTGTTAGCCATTCGTCTGTCGTCTTTAGAGAAAGTTCTATTCATGTCTCTTGCCCATTGATATAAGGGATTGTTGGCTTTTTTCATGTGGATTAATTTGAGTTCTCTATAGATCCTGGTTATCAAGCTTTTGTCTGATTGAAAATATGCAAATATCCTTTCCCATTGTGTAGGTTGTCTCTTTGCTTTGGTTATTGTGTCCTTAGCTGTACAGAAGCTTTTCAGTTTAATGAAGTCCCATTTGTTTATTTTTGTTGTTGTTGCAATTGCCATGGCAGTCTTCTTCATGAAGTCTTCCCCCAGGCCAATATCTTCCAGTGTTTTTCCTATGCTTTCTTTGAGGATTTTTATTGTTTCATGCCTTAAATTCAAGTCCTTTATCCATCTTGAATCAATTTTTGTGAGTGGGGAAAGGTGTGGGTCCAGTTTCAGTCTTTTACATGTAGACATCCAGTTCTCCCAACACCATTTATTGAATAGGGAGTCTTTCCCCCAAGGTATGTTCTTGTTTGGTTTATCAAAGATTAGGTGGTTGTAAAATGTTAGTTTCATTTCTTGGTTTTCAATTCGATTCCAGGTATCTATGTCTCTGTTTTTGTGCCAGTACCATGCTGTCTTGAGCACTATGGCTTTGTAGTACAGACTAAAATCTGGTATGCTGATGCCCCCAGCTTTATTTTTGTTACAGAGAACTGCCTTAGCTATACGGGTTTTTTTCTGGTTCCATACAAAACGCAGAATCATTTTTTCCAAATCTTGAAAGTACGATGTTGGTATTTTGATAGGAATGGCATTGAATAGGTAGATTGCTTTGGGAAGTATAGACATTTTAACAATGTTGATTCTTCCCATCCATGAACATGGCATGTTCTTCCATTTGTTAATATCCTCTGCTTTTTCCTTTCTGAGGATTTCATAGTTTTCTTTATAGAGGTCCTTCACCTCCTTTGTTAGGTATATTCCTAGGTATTTCATTTTCTTTGAGATATGGTGAAGGGAGTTGTGTCCTTAATTAGCTTCTCATCTTGACTGTTATTGGTGTATACAAAGGCTACAGATTTGTGGACATTGATTTTATATCCTGAAACATTACTGTATTTTTTGATGACTTCTAGGAGTCTTGTGGTTGAGTCTTTGGGGTTCTCTAAGTATAAGATCATGTCGTCAGCAAACAGGGAGAGTTTGACCTCCTCTGCTCCCATGTGGATTCCCTTTATTTCCTTGTCTTGCCTAATTGTATTGGCTAGAACTTCCAGCACTACGTTGAATAGTAAAGGTGACAGAGGACAACCTTGTCTGGTTCCAGTTCTAAGAGGAAAAGCTTTCAGTTTTACTCCATTCAGTAAAATATTGGCTGTGGGTTTGTCATAGATAGCTTCAATCAGTTTTAGAAATGTGCCAAGTATGCCTATACTCTTCAGTGCTCTAATTAGAAAAGGATGCTGGATTTTATCGAATGCTTTTTCTTCATCTATTGAGAGGATCATGTGATCTTTATTTTTGCCTCTGTTAATATGGTGGATAATGTTTATAGACTTGCGTATGTTAAACCAGCCTTGCATCCCTGGGATGAAGCCTACTTGATCATGATGAATGACTTTTTTGATGATAAGCTGCAATCTATTGGCTAGTATTTTGTTGAGAATTTTTGCATCTATGTTCAGGAGTGACATTGGTCTGAAATTCTCCTTTTTGTTTGGGTCCTTTCCTGGTTTTGGTATCAGGGTGATGTTTGCTTCATAGAATGTGTTGGGGAAGATTCCTTCTTCCTCAATTTTTTGGAATAATTTCTGCAGTACAGGAATAAGCTCTTCCTTGAAGGTTTGATAGAATTCTGGAGTGAAGCCATCTGGACCAGGGCATTTTTTGGTTTGAAGATTTTTTATTGTTTCTTTGATCTCAGTGGTTGAAATTGGTCTGTTCAGGAGCTCTATTTCTTCCTGGCTGAGTCTAGGGAGAGGGTGTGATTCCAAATATTGATCCATTTCTTTCACATTGTCAAATTTCTGGGCATAGAGTTTCTGGTAGTATTCAGAAATGAACTCTTGTATCTCTGTGGGATCAGTTGTTATTTCCCCTTTATCATTTCTGATTGAGGTGACTAGAGATTTTACTTTTCTATTCCTCGTTAGTCTGGCCAATGGTTTATCTATTTTATTTTTTCAAAAAACCAACTCCTTGTTACATTAATTTTCTGAATGATTCTTTTGTTTTCTATTTCATTGATCTCTGATTTGATTTTGGATATTTCTTTTCTTCTACTGAGTTTAGGCTTAGATTGTTCTTCTTTTTCCAATTCCATAAGATCTCTTGTGAGATTGTTGATTTGCTCTCTTTCTGTTTTTCCAATGTAGACATCTAAAGCAATGAATTTTCCTCTCAAAGCTGCTTTTGCAGTATCCCACAGGTTTTGGTAGCTTGTGTCTTCATTGTTGTTATGCTCAAGGAAGTTAATGATTTCTTGTTTTATTTCTTCCTGCACCCATCGGTTATTCAACAGAAGATTGTTCAGTTTCCATGCCTATGGGTGGGGTCGAGCATTTTTGTTAGAGTTGAGTTCCACCTTTAGTGCCCTATGGTCTGAGAAGATACAAGGTAAAATTTCAATTCTTTTGATTCTGTTGATATTTGTTTTGTGTCCTAGGATATGATCAATTTTGGAGAATGTTCCATGGGGTGATGAGAAGAATGTATATTCTTTATCTTTGGGATGGCGTGTTCTATATGCATCTATCAAGCACAGTTGTTCTAGGTTGTCATTTAAGTCTCTTATATCCTTGTTTAATTTCTGTTTAGAGGATCTGTCCAGCTCTGTAAGAGGAGTATTAAGGTCCCCTGTTATTATGGTATTATCAGGAATCATATTGCTTGAGTAACGTCTGTTTCAAGAATCTGGGAGCATTTAAATTGGGTGCATAGATATTTAGAATTGAAATGTTTTCTTGTTGTATTTTTCCCTTGACCAATATAAAGTGACCATCTTTGTCTTTTTTGACTTTAGTTGCTTTAAATCCACATGTGTCTGAAAATAAGATTGCAACTCCTCTTTTCTTCTGAATTCCATTTGCCTGAAAAATTGTCTTCCAACCCTTGACTCGGAGCTTTAATTTGTCTTTTGAAGCCAGGTGTGTTTCTTGCAGACAGCAAATGGATGGCTTGTGTTTTTTAATCCAGTCCACCAATCTATGTCTCTTCGGTGGGGAATTCAAGCCATTAACATTTATTGAGATAATTGATAAGTGTGGTAGTATTCTATTCGTCTTATTTTGTGAGAGTCCATTGCTTAGTTTTATCTTTAGGATCAGTGTGGAGTTTTGGTTCTGTCCTTTAATTTCTGAGTTCTTACTTTGCTGCTGATCCATTGTGGTGGTCAGTGTGCAGAACAGGTTGAAATATTTCGTGTAGAGCTGGTCTTGTTGTGCGAATTTCCTCAATGTTTGTATATCTGTAAATGATTTGATTTCTCCGTCAGTTTTTAAGCTTAGCTTAGCAGGGTACAGAATTCTGGGCTGGAAATTGTTCTGTTTAAGTAGATTAAAGGTAGATGACCATTGTCTTCTTGCTTGAAAAGTTTCATTAGAGAAGTCTGCGGTCAATCTGATGGATTTGCCCCTGTAGTCAACTGGTGCTTACTCCTGGCAGCTTGCAGAATCTTTTCTTTTGTCTTGACTTTGGACAGGTTCATCACAATGTGTCTTGGAGAAGCTCGGTTAGAGTTGAGGCGACCTGGGGTCCGATAGCCCTCTGAAAGCAGTGTGTCAGAATCTTTGGTGATATTTGGGAAATTTTCTTTTATAATATTCTCTGGTATGGCTTCCATTCCTCTGGGGCATTCTTCTTCCCCTTCTGGAATTCCTATAACTCGTATGTTGGAACGCTTCATAAAGTCCCATAATTCTGACAGTGAACGTTCTGCTTTCTCTCTCTTCTTTTCTGCCTCTTTTACTATCTGAGTTATCTCAAAAACTTTGTCTTCTACCTCTGAAATTCTTTCTTCTGCATGGTCTACCCTGTTGCTGATACTTTCCATTGCATCTTTAAGTTCCCTGATTGACTGTTTCAGTTCCTTCAGCTCTGCTATATCCTTTTTATATTCTTCACATCGTTCATCTCTGATTTGATTCTGTTTTTGGATTTCCTTTTGGTTATTTTCCACTTTATTAGCAGTTTCCTTCATTGTTTCCATCATTTCTTTCATTGTTTTCAACATGTGTATTCTAAATTCCGTTTCTGTCATTCCTAACATTTCTGTATAGGTGGAATCCTCTGCAGTAGCTACCTCATGGTCCCTTGGCGGGGTTGTTCTGGACTGGTTCTTCATGTTGCCTGGAGTTTTCTGCTGATTCTTCCTCATGGGTGATTTCTTTTATCTGTTTCCTTGCCCTAATTTTCCTTTCACTTCCTGTTGCTCTTTAAGTTCTCGTGCCTGTGGACTAAGGGTTACAGGACCAGAAGGGTGAGAAGGTTTAAGAGCAAAGAAGGGATGAAAGAAAGGAGGACCGAGTGATAAGAAAGAAAAAAAGAAATTTAGAGAAAGGAGAGGGGGTTGGTAAAAGGAATATTGACAAAAAGTAGAGAGTCACAGAAAGAGGGAGACAGTGCAATATAGGTGTACAGTAGGGTACTTTGATACAACCTTAAAAAAAAAAAAAACACCTTCTGGGGGTGCCCAGTTGGGTGGTTCCCTTGAGGTAAGCAGCTCTTTGCTAACCTGATGAGACACAGTACCCCACCTCCACCAAGTAGAGAGGAAAGACAAAAATGCTATAAATCAAACCAAAACAAGCAAACAGAAAACTTTACAGGATAAAATTGGCTGGAAAAACCAAATAATAGCGGTAGAAACACTAACAAAAATGAAGTTCTAATTATTGAAATAGGCAGCAATGGGAAATTATAATTTAACTAGAAAAATTGAGAAAGAAAAAGGATCTGTATGGAAAAGGTTGAACTTAAAAAATAAAACAACAATCCACAACATCAAAATAAACAAAAAAAACAACCAAACCAAAACAAACAAACAAAAAAAAACACAACCAAAAACAAAACAGTATGTATATGTTATTGAATATTGTCTGGGCAACACGTGGTCTTCTGGGGTATGCGATGTTAATCATAGTTCTGATACAACTGGAGGCTGCTAGTTTCTCAAACCCCAGCAGGTAGACAGCCTAAATCTCTCTTCAGCCCATTTAAAAGGCACTTTGAACTTGTTCACTTACTGAGCAGAAGCTTTCTCAGGGTAGTGCTTGTCGCTGGAATCACTGCTGAAGTGGCTATCCACTTACCCTGTGTGTCAAAACTGGTCTCCCTCTGCCCCCGAGGGTTAGGGCTGCAAGGCGGCTCAGACCCCGCCCTTAGGCTACTTGGTCGCTGGGTTACCAGATCCCATCCAATTCCAGCTCTGCGACCCTGAGGGCGGAGCTTCCTGGGGCAGATCGCTCACAATGTCTGCCTGTGACCCAGAGCCAAACACTATTAGCTCCGTCTGGCTCAGCGGCTCAGACTGGGGCCCTAGACAAAGGCCAAAGTTCTCCGCGCTCCTGCTCAGGCTCTCCCCAAGGCAGTTCAGCTGAGTGCCAAGTCCAAAGACACCAAAACAGTTCACAGGTAAGGCCTTTCTGGTTTGCAGTCTCACTGCTACTGAACTTACAGTTGCCGGTGGGTTTAGACGGATTGAACATACGCGACCACTTGCCAGTTTTCCACTGTTTTAGTCCTCCTCTTGGGGTCCAGAAGTCTCTCGCTGACTCCCTGTATCCTCTCAGGGGTGATGATAGGCAGATACCACCAGCCAGAGATGTCTGGAGTCCTGTATCCCCAGACTCACGGTGCCCAGATGCAAGGAAGCTGTTACTCGGCTGCCATCTTTGCTATTGGTTTTTTATTTTATTCCACTATGGTCAGAAAGAATATATTCTGTAGTATTTTTTCATTTAGATTCATTGAAAGCTATTTTTTTTTCCCCTCAGCATTTAATCTATCTAGGAGAATGTTTCATGTGCTTTAGATGTCTATTAAGTCTAGTTGGTTTATAGTATAGATCAAGTCTTCTGTTTCTTTTTTTTGTTGACCTTCTACTTAGTTACTGCATTTAGTATTGAAAATTAGGTATTAAAATCTATGACTATTATTATTAAATTGTATATTTCTTCCTTCAGTTTTGTAAGTTTTTCTTTTATGTATTTTGGTGCCCTGTTATTAGATACATGCCTTTATAATAACTATGAAAGGAGTGATTCATTTATTGTTACAAAAATTTCTTTCATTATTTCTACTAACATTTTATTTTCAAGTCCATTTAGTCTGATATTAGTATAGCCACTCTAGAATTCTTATAATTTCTGTTTGCATGATGTATCTTTTATCTAAAGTTTGTCTGCTGCCTAAAGGGCATCTTGTGTTGTTAAGCCAGTTTGATAATCTCTGCCTTTTGATTTGTTTGGATTGTTTAATCTACTCACATTTAATGTTATCATTGATATAATTGGATTATGTCTGCCATTTTATATTTTGTTTTCTATGCAAGTCGTGTCTCTTCTGTTCCTCTATTTTTTTTCACTGTTTTCATTTGCATGAAGTGAATATTTTCTAATGTAGCATTTAAACATCTTTAATGACTCTTCACTTATTTTTTTTTAATTTTTAGTTAGTTCCTTGGTAGTTGCTTTAGAGCTTTTCCTATACATATAATCAGTTTAACTCCAGTGAGATACAGAAACATTACTTTTTTTTGAGACAGAGTTTCACTGTGTCACCCTCAGTAGGGTGTTGTGGCATCACAGCTCACAGCAATCTTTAACTTTTGGACTTATGTGATTCTCTTGCTTCAGCCTCCCAAGTAGCTGGGACTATAGGCACCCACCACAATGCCCAGCTATTTTTTGGTTGTAGTTGTCATTGTTGTTTGGCAGGCCTGGGCTGCATTCAAACCCACTAGCTCTGGTGTATGTGGCTGGTGCCCTAGCCACTGAGCTACAGGTGCCGAGCCCATAAACATTATTTCTATAGAGCTCTATTCCTTTCCCCCTCTTCTTGTGTTATTATTGTTATGGATATTACATCTATAAATGTTATAAACCCAGCAACATATTCTTATGATTATTGCTTTATATAACTTTATGTCTTTGAAGGAAGCTGATAGAAGACAGGAAACAAGTATTAATTCACAGCTTTTATTAATAGTATTCTCCTTATTTACCATTTCTGCTTTTCTTTATTTGTTCTTATGCATTTAAGTTAGGATGTATTCCCTTAACTCAATACAACTTTATTTCCATCTTCCTCCTTTGTGCTTATTTATTGGCAAATGTATCATACTTCTATATTTTATAGCCAAACACTAAATGCATGCTATCCATAGTGTTTTATGTAATTGCTTTTTAAATCAGCTAAAAGAAGTAAAGAGAAGAAATGTGCATTTATACTCTGTCTCATAATTGCATAATTACCTTTATTGATGGTTTCTGGGCTTTTTGGTGTGTGTGCACATTCAAATTACTGTCTGGGGTCACTTGCTTTTAGCCCGAAGAACTTCTTTTATTATTACTTGCAAAATGGTTTGCAAGCAGCATTTCCCCCCATTTTTGTTTACCTGAAAACATCTTTATATCATTTTCATTGTTGAAATAAAGGGTTTTTCGGGATATAGGATTCTTGGTTAGTTAATAATTTTTTTCTTGAGCACTTTATCCTGCTGTCTTATAGTCTATTTGTTTCTAATGAGACATAATCTGTCAGTATTATTTGTGTTGTCTTTTAAGTGATGACAGAAAAATGAGACATCGTTGCTCTCAAGATTTTCTCCTTCTCTTTTACGTTAGCATTTTTACAATGATGTGTTTGTTATCTCCTTGTATTTATCCAGCTTATTCTACATGCATGTTGGTGTGATGAATATTACCCCCCATTTCTCTGAGGCTCTGTTCATTCTTCATTCTTTTTCCTCTGTGTTCTTTGAATTGTATAATCTCCGAGATTAATCTTCATATAGGCTAAATCTTTCCTCTAGTTCAAATATACCGTTGAGCTCTTCTAGTGAATTTTTCATTTCATTTATTGTACCTTCAACTCCAAAATTTCCATTTGGTTTTCTTCTTTTATTTTAATTATGACCGCTATCTCCTTATTAATATGGATTTTTTTGTCTGTGTGAGGCATTGTTGTCATCATACCTTTCTTTACCCCTTTAATCATCATTTTCTTCAGTTCTTTGGACATATTTCTAATAAATACTTTTAATGTTTTGTCAGATATTTCATCTGGTTGCTTTCTCAGGCAGTTTTTTTTTTTTTTTTCTGCTTGCTTTGTTCCCCCAGTGTATGTCATATTTTCCTGTTTCTTTGCATGTCTCTATAGTTTTGTTGGATACTGGATATTTTAAATGATGTACTGTAGCAGCTCTGCATTCTTCTTTTCCTTCCTTGTGGCTCTTTATTGCTGTTTGCTTAGTGACTGGCTGGATTATTTTAGTGATTTCTATTTCTCTTCCCCACAGTGCTCAGCTTCTGGTGTGCTTGTCTGTCAAGCTCCTATGCTGTTATGGAGCTCTTTATACTCCACATGTCTGTGGAGCTTCTTATACTATGTTTAAACCTTCAAAAAATTAGGACTGGGTTTTAGATTATGTCAAATGACTTATTGTTTCTATTTATTTTGTTGTGAATAAGTTTTTGAAATGAAAATACTAAGTAGAATATATTTTGCTTTTGTTGTTCTTCTGGCATGCCTGTATCTTGCTAACACTTTCTAGTAGAATTACTTTAATGCATTGCTTTATTGAATATGCTTACTTTTTATTGAAAATTTGTATCTATAAGAGGAAAACTCATAATAGTTCTGTGTGTATATGTGTTCTAATCACAATTAGAATTAAGACTAGTTTTTTTCCTTTTATAATAGTTTAGATAGTTTGCTATTATTTTCTCTTCTAGGGGATAAAATTTGTAGTTATTATTTGCTACTTGAAAGTAGCAAAGATACTTTGGAGATATTTTGATTCTAACAAGTATGCCCAAGTCTTATTTTGATAATGTCGTGTGAATACTTTTCCAATATATTTAGCTGTATATTCAAATTTCCTCTTCCTTATTATGACCATTTTCATGTTTTATATTTTTAGGGTGAAAAATTGAAAGAGTATAAATAGCATAGGCCTTGCAGATCTGAATTTCAATTCCAGCTGCATCTCTTGTAGCTAGGTGACCTTGGACATATAACTTCATCTCTCTCAACTTCAGTTCCTATCTGTAAAATTTATTTCAGTTCCTATATCTGTAAAATTTATTTATCTCATGAGTTATCACACTAACAAAAGACAGCATGTGCATAAAACACTCAGCACAGTACATAGTTCCTTTGCTTTTGAGAAAATAATTTATTTCATACAGTATTTAAAATATATTAGCATTCAACTGTGCAAAGTATTTCTTGATACTTTTTCTATCATTGTGGGTGCTCTTTATGTCTTATTTCTAATTTTATTAAATTTTTACTAGATTTTGCTATTTCTTGGCCATTTTTTGGTCTTTTTCAAAATGTGATCTTTGGTCATATTAATCACTTCCTTTAGTTTTCTTTATTATTTAATCAATTTGTTTATTTTACTTCGTTTATCGTTTTCTATTTTCCTGTAGTTTTTCTCTCATATATTTGGTTTATATAACAAGGTGAAAGTTAATTTTTCTTTCTTTTTTATGGAGGAAGCCAAGTAATTCTATAAACTTTTCCCCTAAATATTGTTTTGACCATCTCCTACAGATTTTGATGCATAATTATTGTTCTCTTAATATTCGGTATTACATCCTGAGTACATCATTAGAATTAAATTTTCAGGGATGAACGGGAAGCGGGTGGACTAATTAGTTAAAGAAGCCATCATAGCTATCTGCTGAAAAGCTGTAGTAAACTCGCTAGACTGAGAATACTAATTGGGTATCAAAATTTGGGGGGAAGAGGGTAGGAATAAAACCAGCCAATTTAATGCCTATATGCGCTGTCTTCCTCATGGGAGTTTTGCTTATGTATCTCATTTCATGTCTTCTACAATTGAAAATATTGAAGGATTGCCCAAAAGCATATAGCAAATGTAATTTACTTTTCAGAAATCCTAGGTGAGTGTTCTCTCTCACATTTTGGTCTTATCTGGAATGTACTTATCACATCATATGAAATAAAACAGTGAGCTCTTCTGCATGTGAGCCTTTTTATGTATCTGAAAACTGCTATCTTTAATACCCATTTCTATGCCACATTACTTATTTATAAATCTCTTACAGACTTATTTAGAGGTCAAATACTACCATCTGGAGTATCAATGGTGATGGTTGGATTTTTTTTTTTCTTTTTTTGAGACAGACTCTCACTCTGGCATCCTGGGTAGAGTACCATGGCCTCATAGCTCACAGCAACCTTAAACTCTTGACTTAAGCAATCCTCCTGCCTCAGCTGCTCAAATAGCTGGGTCTACAGGCACCCACCACAACCCAAGGCTATTTTTCTATTTTTAGTAGAGACAGAGTCTTGCTTTTTCTCAGGCTGGTCTCAAACTCCTGAGCTCAGGCAATCCACCAACCTCAAGCTTCCCAGAGTGCTATGATTACAGAAGTGAGCCACAGTGTCACCTCCCAGAGTGCTATGATTACAGATGTGAGTCACAGTACCAGGTGAGTATTCTTATGTTTTAACTAACATTTAGGGGACAGGAGAAGTTTGTCTTTACTTCAAAATGCTACTTAAGATCCATTACCTTCATAGAAAACATGGGTGTTAATGACAAATATTTTCAAATACATGAAAAGGCTCACATGTGGAAGAGCTCACTGATCTATTTCATATGACTCCAGAATAACATTCTAGATAAGACCAAAATGTGAAATTTTAATAGTTAAAATAGCTATGGTTAATTAAATTACTACATGAAACATATATGCATTGTGCTATGCAAACATTATATACAGTGAATTTTTATCAGACTCAAGAGGCAAGTATTTTTATTTTTATTCTCCCTCATTTATAGATGGAGGTACTGACCCTCTAAAGTGTTAAGTAATTCACCCCAAGTTGCAGAAATGGGGGTGGCACAGCTAGGACTTAAAAGTAGGTTACCTGACTTCAAAATCTAAGACTTTGTCTTTTTTTGCTTAATTGTCTCTCCTAGAAAGCTCTAATAAGTCAGAATATTAATCAACACAAAGGAAAATACATTGTATTAAGAATAATCATGCTTCAGGAAGCTAGGAGGACCCAAATAGAGGCTGCGATCCTCTATCCACAAAATGATGGGGGAATCTGTGAACTGGAAGTCACTGGTACTGATCCTAAATAAGACTCCAGAATTGTTTGTTAGAAATAGGGTAGTATATGACAGAAAAATCAGACTGCCTTATGAGGCAGTGAGACTCCCGTCAATGCATCAGGTGGGATGGATGGAATACCTCCTTACAGAGTCGGAATTTGGATGGGCAGTTTAACTCAATAGTCTGCTTTATTTTTTCTAATGACCTCTTCAGGACTTTTTCTCAAATGAAATGTCTTAAATATTAATTTAGATTTTACCAGAAATAAAATTTATAACAGCAGTTCTGAGGTTTTGACATGTATGGCTCACATTCAGACATCCAAAATTTATAGCTTGTCTCAAGATATTAAGACATTGAAAAGAGCACTAAGAATATTGCAATGCAGATATTACATGTGCATCAGTGTCCTAGAGATTCTACAGGTGTATCTGTTGCTGTGTACTGAAAAACCTCATTACCTGTCATCGCTGTGGCCCCTTGAGGAGGGCCCTGACTGCCCTCTCAAGCTCTTCCTATACGTTCAGACACAGGGACATGTTCCAGAAAGCCTATGCTCTTTCTTACTGATAGCTTGATGTTAACATATGCTAATTATTCACAGCAAGTTCTACCAACTTGAAATCATTTTGATGATCCACTCCACTCAGTGTTACACCTGATAAACTTTGCTGAAACAGCGTACATCAATAATTTAAGCAAAATCAAATTTGTACACTGACCAACTGTAGGGATACACCTGAGATGACTCCAGTGTTAACTGCTGTATGATGAGAACTATAAAAACTGTTATAATTTGACTACTAATGCTACCTGGGGACAAGGCCGTGGCTGATTGTAGAAGCCTTTTATCTTCACCATCTGTGAACTATGTTTTATATCAATAGGTCTTAATTCTTTTCTTTTTAGAGACAGAGTCTCACTTTATCACCCTTGGTAGAGTGCTGTGGCATCACAGCTCATAGCAACCTCCAACTCCTGGGCTTAGGTGATTTTCTTGCCTCAGCCTCCTGAGCAGCTGGGACTACAGGCACCTGCCAGAATGTCTAGCTATTTTTTTGTTGCAGTTTGGCCTGACCAGGTTCAAACCCACCACCCTCGGTTTATGGGGCCAGTGCCCTACCCACTGAGCCACAGGCGCCGCCCAATAGGTCTTAATACACAGGGAAGACCAGCCCTCTATTTTATTTTTGGCTAATATAGCCCCTCTCTGAAGTCTTCAGACTCATTGGGAGGTCTGGCTGTGCCCAGTAGCCACTATTGCTGGAGGAACCAACTCTCCGAGCCTCTGTTTCCAAGGCCATTTTCTTCTATTGACTTATTGCTATGAAATCTAGACAAGTCATTCAACCTTTGAGAGTCTTTATGTCTTTACCCATAAAATGCTGAGATTGATGTCTTCTCTGTGAGATTGTACTGTGGAGATGAAATAAAGGCTGCAAAAGATTTTTATAAACTGTGAAGTGCCATGGAGGAAAAAGAGTTGTTATTGCTTTTACAGAGATATTCTGGTAGCGCCTGGACCATAGCTGAAAGCAGGCTGACTCAGAAGCAGGTTTGTAGGGAAGCTGGAAGCTTGCTGGGGCATTGCTAAGGAAACCAGTCAAGAAATAGTCGTCACTGTGCCCCATCCTTATCTGCCTACTCCAGAGTATCTACCAAGAGCACAAACAGTGCAAGGGACCCGTCATGGGTAATTTGGGGAAGAAAACCACATCAGATTCCATTTAAGGAGGGGGAGAAAGTGGGAGCAGGCTCCAAAGAAGGAAAATGTTTCTCTTGGTTGCAAAGAGAAAGCACTTCCTGAACATTTCTAACTGACATGTGTAATGCCATCTGGAAGGCAGAGGGAGAAAGCTAGCTCTTAGGTTTCTTTTCAGAAGGGGAAGCCTTTGTCCCTGGCATCTTTTGGATATTTATAAGGAGCTGAAGTGTAGTAGCATAAGTCCAAGGAGTTCCTCTGGGCTCAGCTGATGGATTTCATTATCAACTTCTTTGCTGAATCTAACAAACAAGTTGGGGTAAAAATGAGGCTTGTGACCCTGAGAACTAAAATTGTCGAGAGTCCTCTGTGTTTCTTTATATTTTGGCAACATCTTTCATATAACGTGCCTTTTTGTCATTATTTCTACACCTGTCATACTCTTGATTTCTACAATGGGTTATTTATTTATTTATTTATTTATTTATTTTGCAGGGGCTGGGTTTGAACCCACCACCTCCGGCATATGGGGCTGGCACCTTACTCCTTTGAGCCACAGGGCCGCCCTGGGTTATCTTTTTTGAAAATTACTTTTTCTTTTTTTTTTTTTTTTTTATTGTTGGGGATTCATTGAGGGTACAATAAGCCAGGTTACATTGATTGCAATTGTTTGGCAAAGTCCCTCTTGCAATCATGTCTTGCCCCCTAAAGTGTGACACCCTTTATGGCCCCACTCCCTTCCCTCCGTCCCTCTTTCTGTTTCCCCCCCCATAACCTTAATTGTCATTAATTGTCCTCATATCAAAATAGAGTACATAGGATTCATGCTTCTCCATTTTTGTGATGCTTTACTAAGAATAATGTCTTCCACTTCCATCCAGGTTAATATGAAGGATGTAAAGTCTCCATTTTTTTTAATAGCTGAATAGTATTCCATGGTGTACATGTACCACAGCTTGTTAATCCATTCCTGGGTTGGTGGGCATTTAGGCTGTTTCCACATTTTGGCGATTGTAAATTGAGCTGCAATAAACAGTCTAGTACAAGTGTCCTTATGATAAAAGGATTTTTTCCCTTCTGGGTAGATGCCCAGTAATGGGATTGCAGGATCAAATGGGAGGTCTAGCTTGAGTGCTTTGAGGTTTCTCCATTCTTCCTTCCAGAAAGGTTGTACTAGTTTGCAGTCCCACCAGCAGTGTAAAAGTGTTCCCTTTACTCCACATCCACGCCAGCATCTGCAGTTTTGAGATTTTGTGATGTGGGCCATTCTCACTGGGGTTAGATGATATCTCAGGGTTGTTTTGATTTGCATTTCTCTAATATATAGAGATGATGAACATTTTTTCATGTGTTTGTTAGCCATTCGTCTGTCATCTTTAGAGAAGTTTCGAAAATTACTTTCTTTATATCTGAAATGGAGGATACCAGCAGACATACCAACCTCAGCTTTCCCTAATGAAAGGTCTTTTTGATGGTTCTCACCCTCCAGACTGCTCCTCCCTCTGCATTAGAGCTCCAGGCCAAGGCATCCATCTTTAGCTACATTATCTCTATTTGCTGTCATTAAAAACTGCCATCTTGAGACTGTTTGTGGCTCTTTTCATTTTCTTATTTAGCACAATGCCAGTGACTGCTACTGATTTTATCTCCCTGGATCTTCCTAGCCAACTTCATACCCTTGGGACTTTCCAGTTTGGGGCCTTCATTATGTCTTGCCTGGACCAGGGACGGGTTTGGGAATCACTTCTAGCTTCCAGTCACTTTAATAGCTCTTCCTGAAGCTTCTAAAGCCACCTCTTCTAACGCCAGCCGTATGTGTGCCATTTCCTTGCTTGACAATTTTTGCTAACTCCCTGACACCTACAGAAGGTCACACACAGTCTTCTCTGTGGCATTTGAGTGAGTTCCTTTTAGGGGCAATATAGAGATTTGTATGAACAAACAAATGACTGTCGTGTCAAGTGGGGCTTAATGCAGTATGGTCTTGAGCTAAGCTCTTGACATGATCAAGATTCTTCCAGAAATGAAGAATGGCTGCAGGGAATACAGAGAAGGCCAGTTATGTAATCAAGATGTTTAATGTTTTTTTTCCAAAATTCCATTGGTCATTAGCAGCTATTTAGGTTTCTGAGTTACTTTTGGCTGGAATAACTGGGACTAGCAGAGATGCCATGTAATAAATGAGGGATGTGTTAAATAAATAGGCTAGAAAGCCTATTCCATTGTGGGTTTGTAAGCTTGAAACTTGGGATCATCATTATTGAGAGTAAGTTTGTGGCGCTTGTTGAAGGAAGCTGTCTATGGGCTATTTTAAAAACTAGATCACACTCAAAAATTATATGTGTTTTATTTAGTAGCCTCTCTATTCATGTTTTAACCACTGTCTCTTATTTATGGTTTCAGAAAAGATTTACAAGAAAAAAAATCTGTCTTTTGAAGAAAGAGAAACCTTTTACTAAAGTCTATTTTGAACAAATTTTTTCCATAGGGGATGGTTTAGAAATCAGACCATAGGTTCTGTGGATTAACAGACAGCTCAGGTAAGTACATGGAGAGAGGAAAGAGAAGAAATTGGGACCACAATAACTGATCTTGGTTAAGACTAATTAAAAGTAGACATAAGATATGTTCTCAAAGGCTTAAAATTTTGAAAGGGATATATGTGAAATGATAAACAGTGGTTACTTCTAAGAAGTTACTTCTGCAATAGGCTGAGACATATTTCCTCTTTATTTTATATATGGAATTTGTTTAACTGTGAGGATGTACTATTTCTTCTAGAATATAAATTAGACAGATTTATATGTGATGCTTTGGAAAGGATTCAAACTGTAATTTTAATTGAATACAAGTAATAAGTATTATATATTGCATAACTCCATATTTTTAGTTAATATATTTAATACATATCCATATATAATTATAAATGTTATAAATTATAACATTATAAATTTGTTATCATTTGGAGAAGAAAATATATTGAAGGAATAGGGGCATTAAATTATTTGTTGTTTGTCTTTCCAGTGTGAGAGATTTCAGAGACATTAACTTTCTGGGAACTGTAGGCCTACTATATTCTAATTTTAAATAGTGAGTTAACATTGATTCCATAGAAAAAAAATAACACAATGTATTTATTGTCAATTTTCAAAAGAAAACCCAATTTGATTGGTTTGTCATAAGAAATCAAGAAGCGTTAAAAGGAAAGACGAAAGGTACCACATAGAAATTTAGCTCCATAAGATGACATAAAAAATTGATGGGACTCATAATAAATCTAGCAGTAGCTCATGTCGACCTTATGAAGTAGGCCATCACTGGTTAGTAGTATATAGGCAACAATCCCTCGATTTAGAATTTAATTGTTCATTTTTCACATTTACCCTAAGAGCTTATTATTGTATATAAATTGGTATGGTACATTTTGTTTAGACTTAAGCATATTTTCATAAAAATATACTTAAATATGTGATTATGGTACCCTGTTTCCCCCAAAATAAGATAGTGTCTTATTTTAAGGTGTGCTTCCAAAGATGCGCTAGGTCTTATTTTCAGGGGACATCTTATCTTTCCTGTAGGTAGGTCTTATTTTCCGAGGATGTCTTATTTTCGGGGAAACAGGGTATTTTCATGAGGCCCAGTTATTCACTATATTAGTGGAAGCTGCTTTGGGAATTGCTTACTCTCACTAAGTCTTGGTTTTCTCATCTGTGAAATGGGGATAATGAAAAGAAGTTTGTTCAAAGGGTTGTTGTATGGAGTATATAGTAGAATTAAATGCTGAGAATAGTGTCTGCAACAAAATAAATAGCGGTTATGGTGACATCAATGCCATTGAAAATGACTATGACCATGACAAGAACAGAGACAGCAGCAATGGTGGTGATTATGAAACGGCATGAAAGGACACAGGGATCTTTGCACAGGGCAGTAAAGCAAAGAGGATGCAAAAATGCACCCTGAAGACAAGCTTATGCTTGCCTCTTTTCTTCCTAACATTTTTCTCCAGGAACGCAATGGTCGAAGCCCTGCCTTGGGAGACACCAGCAAATATGATACCAATCTACACATTGCCAGCATATTAACACTTTGCTCTTACGCAGAAAGTAATATTTTTTTAGC
Source organism: Nycticebus coucang (assembly GCF_027406575.1). Lineage (NCBI taxonomy): Eukaryota > Metazoa > Chordata > Mammalia > Primates > Lorisidae > Nycticebus > Nycticebus coucang. Next base: position 48,677,519 of record NC_069796.1, on the reverse strand, counting down.
CTCAAAGCATCTGATTTGAAACTTGCAAAATTTAAGAGCTATGAATTCTCCCCCTCATGTAGCTTACCCATATGAACCTCATTGCACACACTTGAGAGTGCAAGAAATGTCAAGTTGTTTTTCTTGAATGAAATGAAATCTGGCTTTTGAGTCTCCATCTTGACAGTGGGACAGAAAATTCAGTTACTATCATTTTATGGGAGTTTTTTCCTTTCCCTAGAATCTCCTGACAGATTGTCTGACACCCTTCTGCGAAGGCCACTGATGCTCTTTCTGTCCATGCTTGTGTGGCTTCTGAGCTGGGCAGCAAGGTGCCTTACATGCTGAACTCTGTGGGAAAATCTTTGGTGGGACCACACTTTCTCTCTGAGAGATTGCTGTGAGGTCCTGGCTCCTCCTTGGAGGTGGCTCTGAGAATCAGGGCCCAGGTTCCTGCTATTTGTAGAACCCACGGACCTATGTCCTCCTGCCCATATTAGTATCTCCTCACCCCCAGCACAAATTACTTTAAGAATTCAGAGTATGAGAAAACAAGTCCTAGAGGCAGTCTTGTCTTGAGGGCATCTCCTTTTGGTCCTAAGTCAGAGGTGCAAAAGGCCTGGCTATGTTTTAGAAATCTGTGTACGTATATGTGCGAGAGTTTTTTATATACATGCATTCACATTAATGCCCAAGAATTTGTACATGTGCATATGGGGGTTTGTGGAATGTAAGAATAAAATATAATAAAACATAATTTAATACCTTACATCATTTTGCCACACTTGTAGGACATATGCCACATTGTTTGATTTTTTTTTTTCTTTCCATGCAGCCTTAATTTGAAAGTTTTCTATGGCAGAGAAATAACTAACTTTAGATCCTAGGATGATAGTGATGTGGAAACTATGAAGTTCTAGGATAGGAGGAGATTTAGGGACCAGCTAAGCTGTTGTTTTGATTTTCTTTTTCCTACTATGAAGCACTGTGCCAGGTTATTTAACTATAAACAACACAAACCCACTCTGCATAATGTTTGCCGATGAAACATTTATTGGGAAGTTCTGCGATAACTCACACATCCCACAGAAAGTCGACGTACTAGGCCTTAGAAAGGGCATGCCTGGGCGTTTAGGGAGCAGATTGCTAAAGACCAATTTTATCAGTCAGCCAGGGCTGCCATACAACAGAAATCTATTTTCTCACAGTTCTAGGATCTAGAACCCATGATCAAGGTGCTGCAGGATTGGTTTCTGGTGAAGCCTCTCGCTGTGTCCTCACTTGGCCTCTTCTGTGTGTGCCACTGCTGGTGTCTCTCCACTTCTTAGAGGGACACTGGTCTTACCGGGTTAGGGCCCCACTCTCATAACCCCTCTTAACCTTAATTACCTTCTTAAAGGCCCTGTCTCCAAAAATAATCACATCACGGGACAGGGCTTACAGTGTATGAACTGAAGTGAGAGAAATGATTCAGCCCTAAACACCAACCTTTTACGTAAGTGTCATTTTGGGAGATGGAGCTGCTCCAATTTTGTTCTTGGCTCCCATGCTCTAAGCTCACGTTCCCAGGGAATCTGTCTGCCCTGACTTGGGCTGTGGATCCAAGGTCCAGAGTGTCGTAGCCCCCTTGACTCTTATCCCCACTGAAATCATGAAAAGTGGGTACAACATTAGTTTCCTGAAGAAAAATTAAGTAACACCATGGGAAGAAAGTAGATGGTGTAGAGGGGAGGCAATGAATGCTGGCTAGGCAAAAGCAACATTTGGCTATATTTTTAACTGACAATGTAACTAGGACCTCAATATATAAAATAATAACCGTGGAGGTGTTCTGTGTTCTGTGGTGACAGAGAACCTGAATTTGGATGTCCCTTCTTCTGTTCACTTCCTGGAGTTGACCCTACAAGCCTCTCTGAGGTGTGAAGCTTAAAAGCCATTTTCACTCATTTCACAAATGGTCAGAGGTAGGGGCCAGTGTGGGGAGGAGCCCTGGCCAAAGCTGCCTGGCAAGTCTGGGCCGCGTAAGGATCACACCTGCGCCTCCCGAGGCCAGCTCTGGGCAGCCCTTTCTGTTGATATGATCACTGTGCATTCCACTCTAAGGAAGTTCATATTAACTACAGTACATAACTCACAGTATTTTTAGGCGTTAAGTACTTTTTCAAGGATTTTCAAAAAATCGACAGCATCTAGATAGTCAAAAAGAAAGATTGTGAACAAACATTGTGGGCAGTGATTATCATTCATCAACTGAGATCACACTTCCTGTAAAAGTGAGTTGTGTGTGGCTGATCTGCTGCCTGATTAGAACTGAATGAAGCCTTCACCGTCAGTTCTCACACTTGGCTCCACGTCAGTGCCAAGGGTGGATCCCCAGAAGTGTTGGCCCTAGAGTTGACAAGGGTGAGATCCCAGCTTTGCCACTACCCTTCTGTGTGACCACATGAAGTTGCTTTAGGTCTCTAAGCCTTAGTTTCCTTATCTATCAAATAGTAATAATTTTATTTTTCATCTCATAAAGTTGGGAGAGTTAAACAGATGATGGTCCTTTGTGACTAGTGTTGAGCATAGTGGGCTGGAACCTAATGGTGCCCCCCAATGTCAGTGGCACAAAGTCAACTAGATTCTTCTTCCTCTAACATGGCTCTTCCCCAAACCCTGTCACAGACATACAACCAATCACAGCTCAGTAAAATCTGCTACACAAGTCAGAATCTCACGAGATCACAAAGTAAGTTATTTCATGAAAATAGGATTTCAGAAGTAAACTGTAATTGATACGCTCTTAGAAATGAAAAGGATTCGATCCAGAAGGCTCACTGTTAGAATTTAAATCAAACAGTGCTTAAAAGAGCAGCAGAGGATCCTGTCCCCAGCACAGCAAGTTGCTCTCCCCTTTAGGGTGACCACTCCTTTCCAGTGGGAAAAAGTCAGTCACGAGGGCTCACACTGGCTTCTTGTTCCTCTTTGTGAATGAGGAGTCTGCAAAGCTGGAGGCCAAGAACCAGGGCAGAAGGACAGTTCTTCCTCTCCATTAGCCTCCTCCTCATGGTCTCTGAGTAAGAAGAATAGACCAGGCAGGTGGTGGGCAAGGAAGTCTGTGGCTGGCAGAAGACACCCACAGTGCAAGTTCCTGCCAGCACTTGGGGAAACCTTAAAATTGACGTCATACTTCCTGCTGTCCCACGAGGGATCTGTTTCCAAGAAAACAGGTTATGATGAGTAAAAAAGAAGCATTCTGATCAAATTTTCATGTAGATTGAGTTGTAAATCATGCCCGAGTTTGTACGGAGGTGATGTTTGTGAACAGGTATTCATTTCCCCAAGTTTTCCTGCTGCTAGGTAAAACTAGTTTTGCATGTAATATTTCTTTTCTTTTCTTTCTTTCTTCTTTTTTAATCTTCTGCAGCTACTAACAGTGATTTTGGCTTTCCTGGTTTTTTTCTCCCAGTTCCTTTCTCTCTAAAGGACCTATGCCTTTAGAGAGAAAACAAGATAAAAATCACAAATTCTGTGAAAATGTCTTGTTTCAAATGCCTTTTCAGGTTATACTTTGAGTTTATATGTTCAGAGAAAGAATTAAACTTGTGATCTGAGGCCATTGTAACAGAATTGGTTGGAGGGGAAAGGCCTTGGGTAATGTACGGAAAAGAGTCCTATATAGAGTTAGATTAAATACTAAAGGGGAAATATTACCAATTGGTGTTCTAAAACATAAAAAAGTAAGGTAATTAATAAGAATAAGCTTTGGGAAACTTAGACTTTGGAATTTTTAGCCTCTTTTCTAGGTATCTGTTTCTGCACACCCTAATTCTCAGACTTCTTCAAAGTAGTGGTATAAAACGCCACCAACCATTTTATGGATTCTGTGAGTTGGGCCATCAGGAGTAGCTTGCCTCTGCCTCACAATGTCTTGGACTTCAGCAGGGAGCAAGAAAGTCTGGAGGTGACTGAATGGCTGGGGGCCAGAATTATCTCCATCCTTTATCACTCATCCATCTGGAGGTTAACATCCTCTGTCCTTGGGAGCTGTTGGCAGGAACGTGCTGCATGGCCTCTCTGCTCTTCATAGTACGATGACTGGGTTCCAAGAACAAGCACCTTAAAAGAACCAGGTGGCAGTGAATTTCTTCTCAGGTGCAGGCTGGAAGCCATGTGGTATCACTTCTGGTGTCAGTCCTGCCAGGTTCCAGGGGAGGAAACACAGGCTCCACGTCTCACGGTAGGAGTATCTATTTCACATTGAGAAAAGAGCACTTGGCAGGGGATGTTGGGTGTGCCCATCACCGCGTCTCAGCAACATCAATCCAGAAGTTAAAATTCTGTGATTTCTGATCATCCTAACATGTTCAATATCCTGCATGGCCCAGTGTGATCTGACTCCAGCCTCCCTCCGACTCATCCCTCTCCTTTGCTCTTCAAGCTTCAGCCACACCAGCTTCCATTCTGTTCCTGAACATGTCAACCTTCTCACTTTGGAGTTTTCAAGCAGGCTGCTCCCTCTGCCTGAAATAGTCTTCCCCTCTTTACATTGTTCCTCCCAAAGGGAATTATAGAGACAGGAATCTTTTCTGTTTTAAACTCCTTGGCCCTGATTCCACAATATTAGCATGGAGAAAACAGGCAACCCAGCCAAGCACGTGTGCTTTCTATTGCCCACTCCCTGCACCTCTGAGCCGCTGACCCTAAGAATGGGGTAGAGAGAATTTTTAGGAGATCAAATCATGCAAGCATCTTTTTAATTTTCCTGTGTCCCTTGATGTCATCAGATGCTGGGTGACTCAGAATATGAGAGTTCTCATCAGCTGTATTTTATGTGTGTGTTTTCAATACATAGTCCACTGCGACAGGAACTTAAATACTCCCATCCCTGCAAGTGACTGCCCCGTCTTGGTAGAGGTGAAGTGGCTGTATTATATAGAAGTGAAGGCTTCTACTGAAGCCTCACTTATCTCTTAGGGACACCTGGGGCCAAAGAACAGGTCGATGACTTTTATAAATGTTGACACATGTTTCTTGGAACCAATATAATTCCACTACTCCAAACATTTAATCCCTTTCCTTAAGCAGCAACCTCAACACTGACAATTTTATCTTCTCAAAAGAAACATTTTCTTATAATCTGGTTGGTGAACTTTTTCTGTGAAGGACCATATTGTAGGCTTTGTGAGGCTGGGATGCAAATTTCAATCCTGCGGCTGTGGCACAGGCAGTGTGTAGATGAGAGGCCACATCTATTTGGCAAGGAAACTTTGTGGGCACGGAAATTTGCCCAAGTTTCACACAATTTTCATATACCATGAAATTTAAAAAAATTTCTTTTCATCCACTTAAAATGTGAAAACCAATCTTAGAAGTTATACAAAAACAGGCTGTAGGATTAGGTTTGGCTCATGGGCCCTAGCCATTTAACTAGTTACTCTGGAATTCTCAATTATTAATTAATTAATTAATTTATTTATTTATTTATTTATTTAGACAGAGTCTCACTTTGTCACCCTCGGTAGAGTGCTGCGGCATTATAGCTCACAGCAACCTCCAACTCTTGGCCTTAAGCAATTCTCTTGCCTCAGCCTCCCAAGTAGCTGGATCTACAGGTGCCCACCACAATGTTTGGCTTTGTTCTTTCTACTTTTTTGGGGGGGGCGGGTAGAGACAGGGTCTCACTCTGGCTCAGGTTTGTTGCGAACCTCTGAGCTCAGGGCAATCCACCCGCCTCAGCCTCCCAGAGTGCTAGGATTACAGGTGTGAGCCACCACCCCCGGCCTCCAGTTCACCATTTACATCATTGGGTCACGTTATTTTCCAGGGACAACCTGGCCTGATGATCGTGTTTTGCTAATATTTATACCAGAACATTACCTCTCTTTGCTTTGTTAATTATTGCACATTCTTTAAATATCAATGTAAATTTCAACTCTTAGAAGCCTTTCAAGAAACTTAATTGGAATTGCATTATGTTTTTTCTAGTTTCCTGTACTTCTTGGCATTTGATGTTTGTATTTACACCTTTATTTGTGTAATTGTGTGATTATGGTCCACTTCCTCTAAAAGGCTGAGAGCCAGGGGAGCAGAACCCAGGTCCTTTCTCCATCTCTAGCATCTCCAGCTCTAGTGAAGTGCCTAGCACATAGCAGGGACTCCATAAAGATTTTGTTTTTTCTTTTACAATTCAGATTAATACGGGGGTACATTTCAGGTTAATATGGGGGTCACATAGTTTACTTTCATAAGGTTAAACTCCGAGCTATAGCTGTGCTCTTTGCCCAGGAAGTGAACAATATACCCATGCAATGTATCTGTTGGGTGGGAGTTTACCCAACCCCTTTCCCTCTCCCCCTCCATAAATGTTTGATGAGTGAAAGAAATCTAGTTTCCTTTTGCCTGTGTTTGTTCCTGCTCTGAAGGGAAGCAGAGCCCCTAAGAAAATGGCACCTAAGATAACAGACTAACTGTTGAGGCAAAAGGAGAATTTCCTACTAGGGTTTTAAAATAAGGGTAGTTAGAACCGAACACAGAACTCAACCCTGGAGAAGAGCAAAAGTGATAACAGACCATCAGTCACCTCCCATGTTTTAAAAGATAGACCTCTATGAGTTAGGTCATGGCTGCTCACAGTTCCCCACTTCATACTACTCACCACAGTTACATGTTTATTTGTGTGATCATTTGATACTCTCTGTCTGCCCATCATGGCTAGAGTGGCTATGTATATTTTGCCTAAAAATTGTCAAAATAAGATATTTAAGACAGACATAGAATTTAGAAATTGCGTGAGATAAGGTAAATGAATTGGAAAATGAGTCTATTTAGAGAACAGATTTTGTTCTGTTTTGGTTTTTTTTTTTTTTAGCTCTTAATTTTATCTAATTCTTATATTTCCTTTTTTCTTTGAGACAGACTATCACTCTGTCATCCTTTGTAGAGTGCCATGCCATCATAGCTCATAGCAACCTCAAACTGCTGGGCTTAAGCAATTCTTTTGCCTCAGCCTCCCAAGTAGCTGGGACTGTAGGCACCTGCCACAACACCCGGCTATTTTTAGAGACAAGGTCTTGCTCTGGCTCAGGCTGGTCTCCAACCTGTGAGCTCAGGCAATCCACCTGCCCTGGCCTCTCAAGTGCTGGGATTACAGGTGTGAGCCACTGCTCCTGGTCCGAGTTCTTACATTTTTCAGACTAACATAACTATGTCTGGTGCTCTGACAGTCATTTAGATTCTCTGTACACGTTTAACATATTGTTTAAACATAATACCAGACAAAGACGGAGAATTTATTCATTTATTCAACAAATATTTATTTAGAAATGCAAGATTACAAAAATAAAATCCTCTCCTGAAAAAATACTCATACCCCTTCACTTCCCCATCCCTACCTAGCCCATCTCTCTCTTGCTCTTGAGCCTGCAAACCTGCATTTGGTTTCTATCAAGTCTGGACTACTCCAGGGAGCCAATGGGCCATGAGAATTTTGCCCTGGTTTCTGGCCCTCTCTCTGAGCCCTGAGACAGTATCATGAGTGAGGGATAATGTCTGTGCCTTGCATGCTCCACAGCATGAGAACCCCTCTTCTCTGTCTCTGTATGGAGTGAGGCCCCAACATTAAGATTTGGCCCCAAGTCTAAATGAGGAATCCCCCCGCAGTAAATGAAGGAAATGTGAAGGCACTAAGCTGGAAATTAGAGACCCTGCGGCCATTTAGATCCACCCAGCCACAAACTCTCTACCTAATCCAAGGCAAATTGCTTTTCTCTCTCTGCATATTAATTTCCTATAAAAAAGGAAAGTGAAAAAAATTGGATAAATGATCTCTAAGGTCTTTCTCAGGACTCACATCCTCACATTCTATTTATCACTGTATGCTTGCAGTTGGGAAACCATGACAAACACTAAAATCCATAGTTATTAGTTTAATAATCATCCTGTTTTGTGAAATTTAACTTTCAATATTCCCCCTTCCCTCCCCCCACACGCAATCACACAAGGTCAGCCCCTTTAAAGTCTTTGACTGAAAACTGCTGAAGGTCATCAGGCTGTGAGGCATGAAAAGGCAATGAAATTTTTTCAAAGGGAAAGGATTCACCCTGATTTTGACAATCCTTCTGGGAGACTCTGAGCGAGCCCCAGGCAGCCGAGGAGGAGAGGGCTTTCACAGTTCATGACAGCTACCATTCACCTAGCTTCTGTTAGATGCTGGGCCTGATCCTAATTGCTCTGCATGTGTTAGCCCTTTTAATCCGCTCTACCACAGTATCTTATTCAAACAGAAAATTAAAAGATTCTCTTCTAACAAGGCTGGCACAGAGCAGGATGCCCAGCATCAGGATGAAAGTGTGAAGGGAGCAATTAAGAATGCATTTTTATTATTAGTTCATGGCTCTGCAATGAAATGCTCATGTTTATTTTATTTGCTAAAGGCTTCCCAGCAGCATTCTTGGTCCAAAAGCAAGACATTTGCTATCCAGTGTCATTTAAGATCAAATCTCAGTTTACTTCTAAGAGATGATAGAGAGGAATGAGGTGGGTCTACTGAGGAACAAGTAAGAATAAGCGGAAAAGGGTGTGTGTTTGGTCCAGATTTATTAGGACATGGTTCGTGTAGTTATAAATGCATGAAGAGTTTTGAAGGGTGGGTTGAGGAAAATCAGTACAAGGACCTTATTCCAGGGTAAGGAATGTCACACTTGGTTTTTGTTGGGGAATCAGAAGCCAGATGATGGTGACAACCATAAGCAAATGCAAGAGTGTTGGTGGCAACAGGAGAGAGCTCATGGTGGAGCAAGGTTCAGGTTGCTTCAAAATGGGGAGGGCCCAAAAATGTGTGCAGGAAGAAGCACATGGTGGAGGGAGGACAGATGGAGAGAGGAAAGGAGGAGGGAGAGACCAAGCAAACATCCAGCCCTCTCTTTTGCTATTCTGTTTAGATTCCTCACACAGTTTCCTCAAAATCCATCTTTCTCACTTTCCTGAAAAAACAAATCCAGCCTCATTTTATCTTAAACACTGATTTTTAACCTAGAATAAAAATGAGTTTAGCTTGTGTTTATTCTATCAGAGAACATTATGGTTCCTCTCCCAGTTTTTCTCATCTTGTTAAGAAAAAAACCATTTTTTTTTTTATATCTGAAACCTGGGAATCATCCTTAATTCCTTTCTAGATCCCCTATATTTGTAAAACCAAATTTGCTGATTCCCTCCTATGTCCCAGACTCCATTCTACATTCTGAGGCTCTCCTGTGAGCTTCTCCCATTCTAGGGTCGAGAGTTGGTCAATGAACAAAATATAAAACTAAATTCCCAGCCGTGGAAGAAGGTGATGAGGGCCAAGAAGAACAACACTAAGGCAGGAAGGGTTATAGGGATTTTCAGGTGGAGGATGCAATTTTAAAAGGCATGGCTGTGGAGATATACATTTGAGCAAAGATATAAAGAACTGAAGGGGTGAAACCATGAGGCATAAATCACTGGATGAAATTATTTTTGGCAGAGGGAACAGAAGAGCTAAGAACACGATTTGTGTTTTGAAGGAACAGGAAGGAGGTCAGTGTGACTGGAGGAGTGGAGATAAGGGCAGAGCGGGGAGGGAAGGGGAAGATCGGGCAGGACCTTTAGCTTATACTCTTAGGATAAGAGGAACCTTCAACAGGTTTTGAGCAGAGAAATGACACAAGATGTCCTGGCATGTTTACCTTCAAGATATTTCTAAGGCATATTCATGTTTTCCCGTCTCTACTACCACCACTCTTATCTATGCCACTATCATCTTTTGCTCAACTTCTGGAAAATGTCACATTTGGCTTTCACATTTTTTTATTCACCTCCTCAAAATAGTCCTCTTGCAGCAACTCCAGTGATCTTTGAAATGTATGTTGAATTATAGCACATCCCTGCTTAAAATGCTCCAGCAACTTCCTTTAGTACTTTGAGCAAAATCTAAATTCCTCCCCACTGTGTGTAGTCTGCTGTTCAGCTCTGGGGCAGCTGCCACCCCAAGCCTTCTCTTCATTCCTCACACTCCGGACTCCCTCCCTCCAGCCTTCAGCTCTTTGTACCTGCAATTCCTCCAGCCTAATTCTACCTTTCATCAGTTTTTCACAGACCTGTCCTTCCTCTTCCTCTAGGTCTCATGTGAGGTGCCTCTTCCTGAGAGACGCCCCGCCCACCACCTCGCTGAGAGACGCCCCGCCCACCACCTCGCTGAGAGACGCCCCGCCCACCACCTCGCTGAGAGACGCCCCGCCCACCACCTCGCTGAGAGACGCCCCGCCCACCACCTCGCTGAGAGACGCCATGCCGGCTACTCTGCTGCACGCCTCCATCACTGCGCCTTGCTGGTTCTTGCTTGTCATTTGCAATTTGCAAGACTGCATTTATTTGTTCGCTTGCTTTTTAAGTCATTCATTTGTCCTGCTAGAGTGTGTATTCCATGAGGGATAAAGACTATCTTGGCTCCCTTAATCATGGCTGTTGTCTCTGGAATCTAGCGTGGTGTCTGGTACATTGTTGTTAGTGCTCAGTAAAAACTGACAGAATAAATAAAAGAAAGGGAGAGAGAAAGGATCAGATGTTCATGTTTATTTTATTTGCCAAAGGCTTCCTAGCGGCCTTCTAATAAATGCCCTAAGAAATCTGGACCAAATATACACCTTCTCCACTTACTTGTTCTTGCTTGTTCTTTAGTAGGCCCACCTCATTCTTCTACATCATCTCTTATAATGAAACTGAGATTTGATCTGCAATGACACTGGAAGAGAGAGTAGATCTAGAGGCTGGAGTGTTTCTCACACACACACACACACACACACACACACACATATATAAAATTAGGATCATTGAGTGAGCTTCATAATTAACAAAGAACCATAATTATTTAAAGCTGTTTTAAACATTCTCCTAAAGGAAAGAAAGGGCAGCAGGTACAGTGTGAATACTTGAAGTGATGACACTCTTTTACTTTGTAAAATGATATTTTTAGTGCAATCATTTCTCCTCTAATTGTTGCTGCATTTATTTCAGTTCCCATGGGAACCCAGAGAAGGACTTTCCCTATTTTTCCCACCTCTCTGGGCTTCAGCAAAGGAAAATGGACCACAAAGGAGTCCGCCAGGGTGGCTTTGAAATCTGTTCTGTAGGTGGCTCAGAACCAGTGCTTGCTAGAGGCTGGCTCTGTCAGCCACTGTGCTCAGCCTTGTGGAAAGATGGGGTGAATGAGATACAGTGTACGCCATTGGTGGGGAGATGGTCACAGAAGTGAATTGTGTCACTACAGTGGGATCAGTGACGTGAGGAGCTCTGCACAAGGGGTTAAAGAGAGGGGCCATGTAAAGCTTTCTGCCAAGGTGTTGCATAAATTGTCCTGGAGTTCACCAAATGAGAGAGGGGAAGGAAAACTGGGAAGAAAATTTTGGTCAATTAACTCTTTTTCAATTTAAAATCATAAAGGAGATAAAACATAAAAGGGGGAAAAAAGCATGAGAGAGGAACTAAACCTCAGAAAAGTAAAAAAACAGTCTGTCTATTGCTTATGTCTGGGAAAGATGAATGTATTTCTAGATAAATAAAATTTGGAATATGGATAAAAAGGAAATCCCCACCTATCATCTTGGGTTTTTCCAAGTAAAAGGAGTAACATAGCCACCTGTGGGATATGTTCAACCATCTTGTGTGAGAGATTTCTTTGGGGATGTATAGGGAAGGTGGATGGGTGAAGAGGTGTACAACTTTGACAGGGAATACAGGGAATACACTTGACCAGGAGGATGACTGGCATCTCTGCAAAGGGGACACTGATAATGCCACTGCCCTCCTGGGTGGTCTAGGAATGGTGTTTTCATCAAAATAACACAGTCCAAAAACCTAGTCATTTCAAATGATCCAAATCTTCAATGTCTCCACAACACGAAGAAACATAATTCCCAGTTCCTGCTTTCTCTCACCTGCCTCTCCATCTGCACGTGTTCCCTGCAGTTTCTCTGCCTTTAATTCTCTCCTCAAATTCTGTCTTTATTATTACTCTCATACTATATCTTCTTGATCCTGAATCTTACAATTCTAAGAATTATACGGAAGACTTCCCTTTCCAGGTTGGGGAAGGACTATCAAAATCTAATTATTTTAGTTTTGTTACATACTCATAAATAGAATCATTGGGATCTAATTCTGTGCAAACATAGAATCCTGCAATGTGAAAAGCAGAAAAAATAGGGTGTCTTAGTCCAATGTTCTCATTTTACTGATTAGAGCTCTAAGGTCCAGAGAAGGGAGGCCAGAGCAGTTTCTTGGGCCAGGAACAGTGTGGTAAATAAGGCAGTATGTTTATATTTTAATAGCTAAGTTCCCATGAATGAGTCTCAGAACCTAAATCTCTTCTAGTGAATTCCCAACCCCAAAGACTTCTAGTATATCACACTGGGATTACAATACTACCTGAAAGATTCTCCTCATGAAGTTGTGCTACAATTTTTCTCTTCTATTTTTATATTTAAAATATGGTAACAACATTTTGAAACATTGCCTTTCTTGTTGGCATTTTAATTGATTCTTCCCCTAGCTACCCAAAATAATTAAATGAATAATACGGAACAAAATGTATGCAATCAGCCTTTCCCTGGTTATGATCTTCCAAATTAAAAAGCTGCTTTTTGCAAAGCTAAATCTGCAAGGAGAGAGTTTACAGCACATGCTGAGCCTCTAGGCCTTGCAACATTCCTGTGAGTGAGGTGACTCTGTTTCCATTTCACAGGTAAGTGGAGGTTGGGAGAGGTTAGGCTCCAGATCACATGCTACATGAGCCAGTATCATGCCCACGTATGGTGGAATTAAACTCTGAGCTCTTAATTTCTCCATTATACTCATCAAAATAAATTCATTCAAAGGTATAATCATTTTACATCTTCATTTCTACAGTTGAGGTGTCACAGATGAACACAGTGAGAAAGAGCTGCTCCCTCTATTATGCATAACTCTGAAAAGCAGTTCATTTCAGAGAACTCTCACAGAGGTGGAAGGAAGTTCATCAGAAAGCATGGCTGAGGCTGGGTGCGGTGGCTCACACCTGTAATCCTAGCACTCTGGAAGGCTGAGGCGGGTGGATTGCCTGAGCTCACGAGTTCAAGACCAGCCTGAGCTAGAGAGAGACCTTGTCTCTAAAAATAGCCAGGCATTGTGGTGGGCACCTGTAGTCCCAGCTGCTCAGGAGGCTGAGGCAAGAGAATCTCTTGAGCCCAAGAATTTAAGGTTGCTGTGAACTGTAATCCCACAGCCTTCTACTGAAGGTGATAAAGTGAACTCTGTTGGCTGAGTAGATTAGCTGAAAGTGCTAGTGTGACAGTTTTAATATCTGACCGATTTTTGCCCCTCCATTCTATCTACTGATTCCTCCCTCTACTCTAAGGTGTGTCTGCTCAGAATCTTTTTGGGTTCTTGCAGCAACAGGTAAGCCAATGCGTCCTTATCAAGTCACATGGCTTTACTTAAGCACAGGTGTGCATGCACCTGTCCGCCTGAGCGCGCGCGCACGCACACACTCACACATACACACACACATACAAATAAGTTTCCTCTTTTGATCCACAATTAATTTCTAGTGTAATGTCTTTCCTCAACTACTAGCCTAAAACTATCTTTACATGTTTAGTTATTTCAATAATCATTACAAATCCACTTGTCTGTTAACTTTTAACTCTTGTTTCATATGTAAAACCATGGTCACTGTTAATTAACTGGGCTTTAGTCAGGAACACAAGCATAATGTTATTTCTCTTGTCCTCTCATAAGTCCATGGAGAGATCCAGAGGGCAATACCAACCATCCCTGCTAGGGAACACGTTTTCTCTAATGCCTTCCTGGATAATACTGCCTTCCTCTAATGCTAGCTCTCTAGGAAAAATACCAGGTTTGGTGGTGGCCAGCAATGAAAAGAGCTCCTTCGTCTCCATTACTAGCCCTGATCTCTTACCCAAGGTCTCAGCACTTAATGTTCAAGTGCTTTTGAGGCATTACTTTTTAGATGCCCTTCTGCCAAACAAATTAACTATTTAAAACCAATCTGATTACTCTAGAACTATACTGTTTGATAGAGTGGCCAATAGCCACATGTGGCTATTGCACCCAAGAAATGCTGCTAGTACGAATTGTGAGGTGCTGTTTGTGTAACATGCACTTAACTTCAAAGACTTCATACAAGACAAAGAGCATATATTGCCTCATTAATTTTTTTGTGTTGAAATGATATTTTATATGTAATCAAATAAAACATATCAGTCGAATGAAACTGACTTGTTTCTTTTTATTGTACAAAATGTGTGTATTGGAAAACTTAAAAGTTACACATGTGATACACACATTTCCATAGTGCAGGCTGTGCTGGAATATCCAAACTGGGAGGAACTGTCTAATTCTGTGCCTCATTTTATGAATGAAGAAGTGATAATAATAACTGATGTTTATTAAGTGTGTCTTCATGCTTTAGAGCACTTTACACATCTTATCTTATCTAATCTTCACTGCTATGAGGTCCATACCACAGTCACGCCCTCTTTAAAGATGAGGTCTGTAGATGGGAAGTAGCTCACCCACACGGGTTACACAGCTAGTAACTCAGACCACCCACGTAAGTGATAAAATACGCAAGGACTTTCCAAGACATACATGCCTATGTATGGCTCCCTGATTCTCTCTCACCAAATTCACCTTCCTCTGATGGCCACGGTAACATGGACTTACATCTTAAGTACTCTTGCCCTGAAGTTAGATCTCATTTACTCTTTGAAGTAAACTTATGCACAATTTAATGGGAAAGTCATTTCCCTGGAGCAAGGGTCTGTCCTATTACAGAAGAATATATTTTCTTAACTACAAAGGCAGAGAAAAGTGGCAAAATGTGAAGCTCTGTGATGAAAAGTGACTTGTCCATCTGTCCAAATATACATTCCTGTCATGTCCTCACACAAACACACACACATACCCACACGTGAGTGCATCACGCACCTATAGCAAATCACTCTTCCCAGACTGTGCAGTTGTTTACAGCACAGTTGCATCTCAGAATTGATCTCAAACATTAATTGAAAGGTGAAAATAACATATGAACAAAAATGATAGTGTCAATAAATTTACTCATAAGGGAAAGCATTGGAAACCAATATGCCACTTTTGAATAAATCCAATTTAGCCAATTTGATTTCTTTTCTAGCTTAGAATGGATTGTTGCTTCTTTAGTTGAGTGCAAGATGCTATTGCTTGTTTGTATGTAAGGACATATTATATGAAAAGTGCACTACCAGAGACACTAAAAGCACACTTAGCACAGTGAGATGCTCCCTTCAGGAGAGGCATAGGAAACCAGGGAAGTGAAATTTACTCCTCCCACATGCTAACTCTAGGTTTTATAGTTACTGAATGGAATGAAAGACATAAAGACAGAATTGCTCTCACTATTTAAATTATTTTTCTTCATATACGTCTTTCTTTTTTTAACTTTTTTTTATTAATTTTAAATCATAGCTGTGTACATTAATGCGATCATGGAGCACCATACATTTGTTTTATAAACAGTTTGACACATTTTCATCACACTGGTTGATATGGCCTTCCTGGCATTTTCTTAGTTATTGTGTTAAGACAGTTATATTCTACATTTACTAAGTTTCATATGTACCCTTGTAAGCATATACAAGTAAAATTAAATTTTTGCAAGGTAGGTAATAGCGCGTATTACTCCACTATACTGTCATACTCCAGTCCCTCTGGTGAGTGACATCAGTTTTTTATGTCTCTATCACGTATGGGGGCCCTTCGAGGGCAGGATGTGAGTATTTGTGACAGCAGGGTGTGAGTATTTGTCTTTGCTGGGCTTGAAGAATGCACAAGTTCATTCATTAATTCTTAGAACAGTAACTGGGTGTCCTCTATGTGCCAGACGCTGTCCCAGGTGCTGAGAAACCAGAGATGAATTAAGAGACCATCCCTGTCCTTAAGCCATATTTGCTCATTAAAAATTTTACATATTTGCTCATTAAAAAAAAAAATGCCCAGGAGCATTATGGGTTTTGTCCCTAAGGGGTCAGATGAATATTTTACATTTTATTTTATTGTTATTTGCATTATCACTATTACCATTATCAGAAAAAGAAAGAGAAAAAGGCCAGGAGGGAAAGGAATGTTGAAATAGATTCTGGGACCTCTTAATTTGGTGGGTCCTGCTATAGTAGACAATGTGGCAAAGTAAAAATAATTCAGAGCTATGGAGAAGCTTTGGAAGAAATATTGTGGGTACTTGAGTGGAAAAGAGTTGGAAGCTAGAATGGCAAATTGTTGCTTTTTTGTCATTTAAAGCATCTCTGTTTCATATTGCATGGAACAACTGCAAACAAGAGATGTAATTTGTTAACGAACTAGTGTGACTCTTATACTGTGATCCTGCTCTCTGACAATTTCACTGTGTATATTTCCAGAGCTTTGAAAACATTGATTTTGTCCAACTATCTCATTTGTCAGGGAAGGGCCATCAAATATCCAGTTTATTTGCCAAGTAAATGTTTAGCTTTTTGTTTGATTTTGCTGTGTTTTTCTCTCCCCTAAGATCATGACTTCTTTTCTTTGTTTTTTAAAAGCTAATTGGACAACTCATTTCAAAGGTGTCGTTTAGGCTTTATCTTCTTAATCTGGAATTTATTATATTTACTGGTACCAACAAGAGAGGATTTATCTACATCAACTTTGTACCTTCTATTTTATCCTTTCAAGGCACTTTATGATGTGTAGTGTAAAGATACTGGAAGTTGTAAAGCTCACACAAAGCCAGGCTTTGTTATCACCTGAGTGTGTGCCAACTTGTGCCCCTAGCACATGTTCCTCCCTTTTCCCACTTTCCTGTGTTCATCCCAGGATAGAGGATGGAAGAAACCAGAGTCAGGGCCTGCAGTCCAGTTATCATACATGGAGGTGAGTTCCTGTGGCCCAGAGGTTGATAGGGTGTGTGACACAATCTCTGCTTTAGCTGATGTGGTCTCAGGCTCCATCTGCTGCTCTGAGCCCTGAGAGTGTGGCCCTTGAGAGGACTGTGAGGCCAGTCTCATTTTAACCTGGAGCCAGACTGCCCCACTTCACATTGCTAACTCCAGGTGTGGGATCTCCCCTCCACTGGTGTCACTGGTGCTCCCAAATTGCTATGTTGTCAATGTCCAGAATTCTTTATTCAATTAAAAAAAATTTAAAAATTTAAAAAGACATATTGCTTTTCTGACTACAAAATAAAACATAATTAATGTAGAGAAGTTGACAAATACTGAAAAGTATAAATAAGAAAAAGCAAGTATTAACTCTGATTCTGCCCAAAGTATTAGATGACCACTGCTAATATTTTATGAAATTCCTTGTAGATTTCTAATCTTGTACCACAAGCACTTCTACAATTGAGATGGTGTTCAACGTACTGTTAAACATTCCACTTTTTTTCTCTTGATAATATTTTGTGAATAGTTCCCCATATTATTTAAATAGTCTATGAGACCATATTTGGATGTGTGTGTGTGTGTGTACTTATTATACACAATGCTTTCCACTGATGCCATTATAATTTAAAATTGTTCTCAGAGAGCTGTCCAGGGTTCATGCATAACATTAATCTACTTGTGGTAGCCTAGAGTTACTACAAATCATGTATTTTGATGTTGTATTTGTTACTCTGGGGCTTTTTTATGTTTAATTACATTTTCTTCATATTTTATTCTTTACATCAATGTTTCTTTCTTTCTTTCTTTTTTTTTTTTTTTAAAGAAGGTCTAGCAATGCAGTGCTTATAGGAAAAGACAAAAAGTCATCTGTGTATCTGTTTACTACCCAAGAATCATTATCTCCAGAGGAGAGAACTTTTTGGTTGAGTTCATCTGTTATGACTGTTTAATTTTGAAAATTACAGAAAAATCAGCTGTATTGCTTAGGAGTAGGTTTACTGAATATAATGGAAAATGGAAATTAATAGTAGATTAAACACTTTGTCATTGATTTGCTCAGGGGAAAGAAGCCTGAAGCTGTGCCATCCATCTTTGCTTCCAAAGCTCTTTCTTCTCACTCCTGGCTTCCATTTTCAAGGTTCCAAAATGTCTGCTGCTGGCACGCCTCATTCTACATGGCTGGAGTGACAAGGAAGCAAAGTAAAGACAGCGTGCTCTAGCCATCCTGAGAGCCTTGAAGGAGTCTTCCTGGAAGTCGCATACAGCAAGCCTGCTTACATTTCATTAGCCAGAGCTCATCCAAGTGCTAGGAAGCTGGGAAGGTAGTCACATACCACGGAAAAAAATGAAGTTTTATTACCTGTGGAATTAAATGAAAAATACTGGGGAGGCAATCAGACAATACATTGCCTCACATAACTGAACAACTCCAGAGTTGTCTACAGCTTCAGGTACAGTGTGATCCAGCTTATGACAACATTATCTATTGGGACTTAGTTCCCTTTCTCAGAGCTCATGTGTTGTTTTTACCTCTGGACTGGCTAGCTCTTCTTAGGCTGGCAGAGATGGCTATAGAATTTCACGATAGAGCTTCTTTATCTCTCATTGTTCAAAGGAGGGACACAATCTTTCTGAGACCTTGCACAGGAGGGAAGGAATATTTCATTGCAGAATCCTAAATGAAGGCTCTTTGTGTGTCATCGGCCCAATTGGACAAGTTGCTTGTGACTGAGTTGATGGTTATGATTGGGCAGATAGAATATACTTATTGGTTTAGGCCAATCAAGGTCATCCCTGGGACTGGACTGAGTTCAGCTTCTCTAATACATAGATTGGTTGGATGGGGGAGATATGATTACTGCACATAAAAATGGGTGCAGTTACCTAGAGAAACCAGTGTTCACTATAGCTCTTCTGGAAATTACCTCTCTCTATGGAATATGCTTACATAGCTATTTCTTCACTTGTTTAGTGACCTCTCAGTATCATATTATTTCCTTCTCTAGTCACATGTGCAACTTCAAACAGCACTATTAATACTTTATTTTACTGCTATTCCATTATCCACAGGCTATGGACATCTATAGCCTCTCATTTTGTATAAGGAGGACATTAAAGTTTCTTCATCCATTCACAACATTGTCCCACCTCTACTTCCCAATTACTTCGCCAGTTGCATTTTTGTAATGTTGAGATTGAGAAATACACATCCCATTCTGTTATACCGGTTAAGCCTTTTCAAATATCCATAGGTTGATTCTAAAAGTTTGAAGGGAGAAAACAATATTTAAATCATTATGACATTGTAATAAATATTGTTCCCTAAAGTCTCCGATAGTTACACTTCCCTTCTAGGGGGTCAAAGGAATATGTAACTCCAATTCAAATGATGTCTCTGTTTCTAACCACTACCAAATACCTTTACAACTTTTTTAAGTTTTCCAAGATCTCATTGTTTTCTCTTCCCTAGAGACTTTTCCCAAGGTCATCCAGGTCATCCAGGATTTTGATGTTCAAGTGCTAACGGGAGAAGAAGCTGAGAAAAGAGGCGGAGCTTTTCAAATTTGAGCATCAGAGGATCTACCCAATCATAATGATCGAATCAGAATTAGGGGAGCAGAAAAGATGGATGTTGAACTTCACACCTGGAACAGGGGTTCTTGCTTCAGCATTCCTGTCAGAGGGCACCCAGCCTGTGTTTTGGTACCTGCAGTGCTAGACAGCTTCAAATGTTGAGACAATCTTCCAGTAAGCTGAACTCTGTTTGTCTGTGATATTCTGGTCCCTGTTCTCCATTCACATACACTAGAAATCCACCCTGATTGTATTGTTTCCCTCTGCATAATAGCTCGCCAGATTGTCTGAGATAGTTAAGTGCCCAATACATCTAAAGTAATCAACCATTAATGTTCCTTTTGCATTGTTATTATTGCTGTGACTTATTTCATGGCTGCTCACGGCAAAAGCTTTCGTGGAAGATAGCATTGAATTCTAATCTTGGCTGTGCTCCTTTCTAGCCATGTCACCTCAATATCAAGTTCCTTAATCTTTCTGTGCTTTGTTTCTTTTTCCTTTGTAACATTGTAATGATAATAGAATCTTCTTCAGAGACTTGCTATGAGGCTCAACTAAGACAATGCATGAAAATTGCTTAGCATAGTGACCAAGGAAATAATATGTGGTCAATAAATGTTTGCTATGTCATAATAAAACAATGGCAGTAATAATAATCATGAGCTCTGTTTGCCATCTTTGCTTACCTGATTAACCATTGCAGTATGTTGAAATTGTCTGTGTCCACCCCTATCTCCTCTCTAGTCACCTCTGAGCACTTTGAGAAAATGAGTCCCATCTTTATCATATTCTTCTGCATTGAGCGCACGGCCTACCATGAAAAAAACTGGCCAAATATTTATGGAACAAATACTTGCCAAGACCCTACCTGCCCTTGCCCTTCTTTCAATGCTGAATGATAGTTGGCATCATACACGTTCCTGCTAAAGGGATTCTCATGCACCTGCAGTCTAAGTATGTCAGCCATGCTCTCCTTTCCTCTCTCTGCTCTCACCATCTCCACTGCCCGCAGCGCTGCCTGGAGGTTCATCCCTGCTCCCCTGCCCAGGATGAAGGCACCAGTGTCTGTGCTGAGGAGTCCATCTGGGAAGGGCCTGAACACTTGCCTTTTAGGGCCAAGGAATGGGTCTGCTCCCGGAGTCCACCCCTGCTTCACTTGGGCTCTGAACATCTTGTGCCCTGAGCACCTCTTAAACACTCCTGTGTTTTTTGCTTCTAACTGCTTCTCTTGATAGCGCAAGGCAATCCAAAGAATCTTTAGGGGCCAGAGGCTATTCCCTATCTGCCCACTTTTCTCTCCACAGAAACCACTCCCTCCTCTGAGCTTCCTTTCCTAGTTATGGGACTGAAACTTCTAAGTTTCTGAGGGGAGCCAACTGATGAACTGATGTGGGGAAGGAGCACTGGGCAGTACCCAGGAGGGACTTGTTCAAAGATGCCCATTAAATACGCAATTTGACCTTCATCCTTAAATACATTCATCCATGTTAAAGTTCACTTTTGCTGTATCTGAATGCGACAGTGGTTTCACAGTTCTAGAAATTTGTCAAAACTCACAGAACTGTATACCACAAAATAGTGAATTTTACTACTCATACATTTAAAAATCAACTGTAAAATTTCACTTACGTCAGGCTTTTCCTGGTGCATCACACTGGTGACATCCATCTCATTGATTTGGTTGCTCACACCTGAAAAAGATGACTTGGAAGACTTTATTTTCTAGGTTTTCCTTCAGACAGACTAAAAATGTATTTAATTTTTAATGATAACAAAACATGAATTAGTTAACTGCCTTTTCGAATGTAAATAGATAAAACCAAACAATATCCCCAAGACTAGAGGACAAAGAACAGCTAGCACAGAAAAGGGCCAGCAGGCTCTTATCGGGACTGTTTTGCCACCCTTTATCTGTCCCTATTCTCTGCTGCTTCCGGCAGGCGGCTTTTCAGTATTCACACAGCAGGTTAATACAGACTGTGCTGGATAGTGAGTGATTCAAAACACCCTATCTTGAACTGATGTGATCTCATGCTCTCTTGCTCAATTCTGTTAATTCCTCTCAGAATAGGTGGACTTCTGGGCAGCTGTTTGCTCTTTAGAGGCAGACTGAAGCTTCTGTCCTCCTTCTGTGGATCTTCATTAATCTTTCAGTTGCAGATATATGATGTCACTGAGTCAGAACCACCTGTTCTGTTTTACAATTCCTCCTGCACACAAGTCTGTTTCTTCCCAAGCCACCTCCTCTCATAGAAAGGAGTGATCATCCTTGCATCCAGGGATGCAGTTTCCTTTGGCCTCTGGGGGCCTTTGATCCCTGGTCAGCTGGGACCCCCTGGTGAGCTCAGATGCTCTGAAGGCAAATTCCAGTTGTCCATGTGTTCATTTTTCTACCCATTCAACTCTTATCGAGTGTCCACTCTGAGCCAGACTCATCACGAAGTACGTCATCTTTTACCTTCGGCAGCTCCTGTTCTAGCGTGGGTGGCAGAGAGGAAGTAAGTGAAAAACAGATCAGTGAATTAGGTACAGAGTGGCTTAAGAGACCTGAATGACATGAACAGAAGCCTAGAACAGAAAGTAATGCTGGCGAGGAGATATAATTGGTCCAGGGAAACCTCTGTAAAAGGAGATATTTAAACCAAACGAAAGAGAAAGCATTTCAGGACTAGAAAACAGAAAATGCCAAGGTCCTGAGACCAGAAAGAACTGCGTGTGACTAAAAGCCCAGCATGGCTGGAGCACAGCAGGAGAGGAGAGCGCTGTTAGCCTGGGTGGGAGAGGAAGCAGGGTCCAGGGCACCCTGGAGACTGAGAGAGAGTAGGAGTCTGAGCAACAGGTCTCGCTCATTAGATCTGAATTGGTTACAGAGAGTGGGAGATAATCGTACAATTCAAGACATGTAGTAAAATAAGTATGGCCCTCTGCGCTAGATTTAACTCTCACAAACAGTAAATTGCAAAGATTTTTCCATTTGCAACTTTATTTGGAGGAGGTTTTGCTGGACGTTGTTTCCTGACATAGAATGATTGTCTATAAGATAAACTGAGACGCCTGTGACTGACTCATGTGCCCATGTATGACACAGTGTCTTGTCCTAGGATCTTATTTATTCTGTGGAGTTTATTATAGGAAAGGAATTCACAGTTTGGTTTCCATGCCTTTGCAGCTGCATTAAAACTCTTTGTCTAACTGTTTAAATTTTTAGCAGCTCTTAAGAGGATGGAAGGTATGCAGGCTTAAAGTTTGTGAGTTCAAGAGAAGCATTGATTTATTTCGGCAATCTGGATTTGGAATTTAATTTCCATCTTCTTTATTCCTTTTTCTTTGTTCTCTGTTCTCTCTCTCTTTCACACACACACACACACACACACACACACACACACACACACACACACACACACACACACACACACGGAGCTCTCTTCTGTAGCTAAGGCACCCTAAATAAAACAAGCTTAAAGCAAACTTTGAGACTTTTAAGATAACCCCTATGGTGTGATGCTGATAATACGCTTCAGTCTGTTTGGCAGGCTGCTATGTTGCAAGTACTTAACAGGATATTTGTACCAGCTGAGCAAAGTGTGGACAACCCAAACAGAAAATTAGTATTTGTTTCAGCAGATGAGAAGAAGTTAGCAGCAGAAAACCCTAACACATTCAAGCTTCTAAATGAAACAACAGAATCAGAGAACTCCATCTCTTTTGAGTAGTGTTCCTGGCCTGGTTGCTGGTCCTGCTGGAGAGTTTCTGGCGGGGAAGCTGGGCCTGCAGCCTGAGCGGCACAGTGTCTGGCACATTGCAGCGATGTGTATGGGGAGGAGGATCAGTATTTCTGCCTTGCCAGCTTCCTTGTTAACTTCCTTTTCGTATTCTCAATTTTATCTTCCCCGTTGTGGGTAGTCTTGGTGGCAAGACCAGGGCCCTTTCGCCTTGTCTTCTGATTCAGAACCAAGAATAAGGGAGACACATAACTAACCTCGGCCATCTGGTGTATTCTCCTGGGACTTTGAATTTGGGAGAGTGACCCAGTTCAGAGTGAAGAACTGGTGGAAGCAATTTACCAGTTGGAGTGCTGGTGCAAGGGCCATGATTGAGTTTGTCTGTGAGCCAGTTGCTGCACCTTCTGCTTTTTGGTTTCTGAAACTCTTCTGCTACCTGCTTCTCCAAGCTGCTTCTAGCATCTCAGTAGGTCTGTGAGCTGCTGTCGTCCCAATACTTTCCTTTTGCTTAAGTTAGCTAGACTCTGTTTCTGTTGTTTGCTCTCAAAGGCCTTAGTTGAGATGGTGTAATAAATCTTTCTACAATAAATGAATTAATGAAATGAAGCTATCCCTGGTTATATTTCAAGCCTTTTATGACTTTTCACTTGTTTTGTCATAATCAAAGGATTGAATCTCATATACAGATGGGACTTCTTGAAACTTGGATGGATATTAAAGTTTTACATAGCTCTCTTTTGATGACAAACTGTTTTTTTAAATAATTAAAACTGACTTTTAAATACATGTTTATTGTATGGTAATTGGAATATTTAGATAAGCATTAAAAGAAGATAAATATATTCCTAAAAATTTTCCAATATAATATCTATGAACAAAATCTTTGTTTAATACTTGAATGGTGTCTCATGGAAAGGACGATAGAGTTTGCACAGCTAATCCTTTATTTGGGTTCTTTCCAATTATTCACTCTTACAAAAGATACTTCAGTGAACATTCTCTTAGGTAAATCCTTGCATGCAGATGCTTATTACCCTTAGGACATGTTTCAAGAAGTAGAATTGTCTGTCAAAGAGTGTGCATGTTTATAATGCTTTTACTCATAAGAGTAGCCAGTGAAAAAGAGACTAACCCTTTTATTGTGAGTCTTTTCTTCAACAAAAACAGAAACCAAAACAGCCTGTGCTTCAAGGTACACATCAAGGCAGCCCTGTTGAGAACTACATTGCATTCACTGAGGTTCTTCTACTGACCAGCTCAACTAAATGGAAACAGACAGTATAAGAAAATTTTATTAACAGCCTTGTCTGTTCAACACAACCAGAAATTTCACCTGCTTTCTTCACCCATGTACTTAAAGAACATTTAGAGAGTCTACTGTGTGCCTGACATGGTTCTGGGGCTGGACATGTAACAGGAGGTAGGATCTGGTCTGCAGCTTTGAGGCACTCAAGTCCAGTGGGTTATTCAGGCCCACAGACATCTGACAACACAGGGTAGCAGTCAGTGCTACAGGAGAGGTACATGTGTACGAACACAGTGTTCTGGCACCAAAGACCAGGAATGTTTTCAACCTATGCACTTACAGTCCTTTAGTTCCCCTTTCCTCCATTAAAAAGCAACATTAAAAATGGAAATATGAGCTACAGATTGAGAGATACAAACAAAGGATTCTGGGGAGCCAAAGAAGGGAGAGATCAGGAACAGCTCTGAGGACTGTTGACAAGTGGTGGGACTAGCATTGTCTGGAGGGAGCATTTTGCAGATGACAGCATCATGAGCCCTGGCACAGAGGAGAGAAGAAAAGAAGAAGTTCAGAGAACAGACCGCTTGAAATATAAGATCTGGTATATCAAGATGGTTGGAAGTCTAGGCTACCTTGATTGCTGTTAATAACAACACAAGGCATTTATTTATAACTCCATAAGTAAAGAAGAAGATTGCGTTAGTTATCTTTTGCTGCTATAACAAACAACCACTTGGTGGCTTAAAACAACACGAATTATCTTATAATTCTCTAGATCAGAGGTCTGACATAGATCTAAACTCAGGGTGTCTGGGGCATTGCATTCCTTTCTGGAGACTCTATGGGAGAACCTGTTTCTTTGCCTTCTCCAGCTTCTTAGGACCTTCAGCATCCCTTGGTCATGGCCCCTTCTTCAAAGCCAGCAACAGCTGGTCAAGTCTTCCTCATATCCGACTACTCTGACCTCATCTGCCTCTCTCTTCTATTTTCAAGAACACTTTTAAGGGCTCGCCTGTATAATTCACAATAATCTCCCTATCTCAAGGTTCTTAATTACACCTTCAAAGTTGTTTTTGCTATATAAGGTAATGTAGTCACTGGTTCTTGGGATTAGGACATAGAAATCTTTGGGGAGCTGATTTTAGCTCCCTCAAACCCATGGGCATTAGGGTTTTAGAGCAAAGAGTGACATTTGCTGCCATCAGGGAGGAGGATAGACTGGAGGGAAAGAAACCAGTTAGACGACCTGTGATGATTCCAGAAAAATATGATTAGGTCCAGGGGAAATAAGAAGAAAGGGACAGAAGCAAATGACAGAGTGGGAATACATTCCCTGGGAACTGACAACTGGTTGGGGGGAGAGAGGGAGGAAGGGAACAGAGGTGGAGGTATCAGTGATGATTCCGCTTGAGAACTGAGGTAGAAGATGGGACTGAGGTAGAGGAGGCATACACTCAGGGAGAGATGTAATAGGCTTGGCTAAGAGAGAGAGGAGACAGACACTGGGCATGGAGACAGTAAAGAAAAGAGATGTAGACTGGAGAGGTACTGAGGTGGGAAGAGAGGAAAAGAACAGAGAAAGAGTATGAGAAAGATGGCGAAAAACCACCATGAAGAACAGGTAGAGCTTGGCGGAAAAAAAAAAAAAAAGAGGGGATGAAAGACTGGAACATCAACAGAGAAACAGAGAGAGGAAACAACTCAGGGGCTTCTGGTGTGAATGACTTGGTCACTTTAAATGTCCGGGTCACTTGGACATGCGCTCACAATTGTTAAGATAATTTTTAAGATTGTCTTGAAGATGTATTTGGTTTCAGTAGTCACTGTCCATGGCTTGTCTATTGTGTAGCCTTCAGGAGGCCTCAGTGATCCTTGAGGGGTGAGCCATTAGCCCAGTAGGCCCTGTGACCTCTTCCCTGTGCCCTGCACTCCCTTACCCTTTCCCAACACGACTTAACTCTTGAATTGTTGCATCTTTGGAATTTGAGGCCTCCTCAGATGTGTTAAGGACAAATATTTTTCACTCTGTCACAATTCCTAACAGGCACTGTAACTTACTAAGTGACACACAGGCAGGGGATTTTGTAAGCCGCAACACAACTTCAAGTTTACACCTATTTTATGGAGGAGAGCACCGAGGCTTGGCATCAGTCTAATCACAGGCTCAAGGTCACAGGCGGTCAAAGCTGGGAGAACAGGCTGATTCTCCATCAGGCAAGGCAACAGTGGTCTAATAAAAACAGTGTTGTCCAAGGCAACAAGGAAGACTTCAGATAAACGGAAACAACGTTGCTTCTGGAAACCGGCGTGAAAGCGCTCACTCTGAACCTTGCTCCCAAACCAGCCCTTGCCTGGCAGAGTCAGAGGCATAGAAGGAAGTATGCTATACAGGAGTAGGATTTCACCCGGCGCAGACACTGTAAACCCTTTCATATTCATAATCTTTGCATAGAGGAAATGGGCACTCAGAGAGGTTAACAAACTCGCCCAAGGTCACCCAGCAGCCCGCAGGGAGCCCTGGGCTCCCTCCCTCCTTCGTCGGATGGGCAGAGCTCTGGCCAGCCAGGGCGCACGCTGGTCAGCCCATAGGGGTGAGATCCCTGCAGCCCTCCTCCGCGCCCACTCCTCGGTGCGCCGGCTGCCGAGGCTGCGCCCCCGCGGGCCGCAGCGCCCAGTGGAGGCAGCAGCGGGCAGGGCAGCGGGGACCGCCGGGCTGGGGGCTGTTGAGCCCGCCGACTCCGCCTCAGTCGGGGAGAAGGACGATGCGCCGTGCTCCTAGGTGAGCAGGGCTGGGGTCCTGCACCCGCAGCGCCGGCCCGCGCCTAGCTCCCGCCGGCCCCCAGCGCGGGGGCTGGAGCCGGCACCGGCACCCGAGGGGGCGGCGGGGAGGGCGCAGGCAGCGGCTGGGAGCGCAGCGGCAGCGCTAGCGGCGGCAGAAGCTCGGCTCGGCGGCTGGAGGTGGCCGCTGCGACCTCGCCTCTAGCAGCGGGTAAGTGCAGCGAGTGCGCCCAGAGGTCGGGACCGCCGGAGTCCACGTGTGTCGGGGGACGCCGCAGTGGCGGGCGGCACGACGGGGTAGGGAGGGTGGTTGTGGGCTCCGGACTCCCGAGACCCGGCTGTGCCGCAGGGTGGGCTGCTTGGCGGCTCAGGGTGTAGGTGGGCTGGCGGGTTGTGTAGGACGGTTCCCGCCTGGGACCACTGCGGGTTCGGGGCTGGAGCCCTGCGCTTGTGTATGTAAGTACTTGTGAAACTGCATGTGTGTTCACTGACTATATGAGGCTGTGTGTGGTTGTGTGTGTAGAGAGTATGAGACAGAGAGAGAGAGAGAGAGAGAGAACACAGGCTGTGCATTCATAGCCGTGTGTAACTTGATACATGTATCTGTGGTCGGTCTGGGATGTGTAACCGAGAGCGTGCACTCTGTGTGTGTGTGCGCGCGTGTAAGAGAGAGATAGGAGATAATGTGTCCTGAGCATCTACCTGTGCGTCTTTGTGGGTCCGCCGTGCTTGCTGTATGAAGCTTTCCCGGCCCCTGCCAGCGCTAGCAATCATCTTGTGTCTCCTTTCACAGAATCCCAGTCCCAGTTTAAGAAGCATTTCCTCTCAGCTTGCTACCCTGTGTGTGGCACTGCGCTGTTAGTTGCCTTTGGAAGAAGTGGCTGTTGATACAGGGAAGTGACAGATGGCAAGGGTGAAAAAGTCAGAAGTGTGAGCTCATCTTCCTCGAGTTTAATGTTAGTAGACAATCTTGGCTTGATTCCCGTTTGGTTCACTAAAATGAGGAAAAAATGTTTCTAAGGGTACAGGTTTGGCATGAATGAAAGACGGTTTTTGATGGAAAGATGCTGATGTAAATTGGCTCCCTCTGTCTTCTATTGCTGGGTCATAAAGCTGTGAGGACCCTGAAGGGCAGTAGTTGACCTTTGCCTAGTCCCCTGAATGGAACTTGAGCATCAGTGACCAGGAGAAGTTGCTGTGTGCTGCTGGTGAGCACAGGCGGTGAAGGAAAAAGACACTGGTCACAGATGTGGTGCCCTAGAAACAAGGAAAAAGTCAGGACAGGGATGAGACCCACAGAGTTCTGAGAAGCTGCTCTCCCTTAGGAAATACTGTATAGGAGGGTGGGAAGAAACAATGGTAAAAAGTAAACAGGTTTTGCAGCATTCTAAAGTCAGTTTTTAATCTTATGTTTTTTCCCTCATGTATTCTTATCCTAATTTCTCTCTTATGTTTGCATTCTCTCCCCATGTGAAATATGTTTATTATAATTATTATAATACAGTATAGTGATGATCATCATTTCATCTCTAGGAGAACTGTAGCACATCCAAGCTAGCAGGTGCTTCAGAGGATGGTTAGCCCAGCCCTTGTGGGGCAGAGGGAGGTCAGGGGCTCAGAGGGCAGTAGTGCCTCCCTTCCTCTGAATTATGTGGGTTTCACTCCTGACGAAAGCCTTTTAGGGGCTACAGCAGATTTACAGTCAAAACACCGAATGCGTTTTCTTCTGCCCTCCTTCTCCTTGGCTGCTCTAAGTCTGTTCATCCCCTTATCTCCTTCCCCAACTTCACATACCAGAAGATAGAACCTGGCACCCAACGCAAAGAATCTGCTACCCCAAACCACTGCCTGATTCTTCCGTCTGTTGTCGATCACCACCAGGTACCCAGGCCAGAGGCTGAAGTCACCTTTCATGTCTCCTCTCCCGTCATCAGTAGCTATCACAGCTTCATCAACAGGCGGGTTTCGTCTATTTTTCCTCTAATCTTCAGTATAATTTTTCTTTCCTTTTTATTCTCACTGTCACCACCTTATCAGGTGAAAGTGCATATTTAGGGATTTTTAGAAATAGGAGGAGGTACAGACTATGATTAGTGAAAATATGGGAAGAAAAGGCATGAAGGGAAGACCCCTTGATATTATCACTGTCTGTTATCTAAGTTCTTTGGAAGAAGAATCTGGATGATAGTTGTAGGATTATGTGACCTAGATCAAGTCTCTTTGCCTTTCTATGTCAGTTTCTTCATCTGTGAAGAATGATTTCAGCTGGAATCAAATTGATAGATCATTTTCTAAGGGATTTCCTAGCTCTAAAATTCTTCGATTGCCATTGAAGTTCTTTGTTTTAGCAAGAAACATTTCACCTACTGCCTGATGGTTACTTTCTGATATTTAAACATCTTCCTTAGCAGTCCATTTTATTATTAGGGAAAGAAAATAGGCAAAGGAGTAAAGAGTGAAATTGACTTAGGTTTGAGGTTGAAGGTCAGCTGCATACACTAATGAAACTTTTGAGTTGGAGGAGTTTTAGAGGTCACCCATGCTCACCTCTTATCATGTGCCAGAATTTTCCATACTGTGGACTTTCTGAAAATTGAAAAGATGTGTCAAGCCTTATTAGGATAACTCCACATCATGCTCTAATTCAGAATTCCTTGGCACCACTGACATTTTGAGCATTTTTTTTTTTTTTTGTGGGGACTGTCCTGTACATCCTAGAATGTTCAACAGCATCCCTGGCACCTATTGGACGTCAGTAGCAATCCCAGTTTGTGACAACCAGAAATGTGTCCAGGGATTACTAAATGTCCCTCAGTGTGGCATAATCCTCCTCTTGTTCTACCCCCTCAGTTGGGTACCACTTCCGTAATTCAAACACAAGTGTTGTAGCCTTGAGCAGAAACACCTTAATAAGTAGATGGATAGCTGTGTTGTTGCCACCCTCAGACATATACCTTGATCCCTCCTGGTTTTTCACTGCCTTGTGGCTACGCCTGGAAAGGCTCAAGATGCCACTGAATGCTGAGAAGCATTTCAGAGGCAACATAATAAGAATCCTAGTAGCTCACATCCACACAGCGCTTGATATGTGCCAGGCACAGTTCTAAATGCTGTATGGGGATGATCTTATTTAATCTTCATTAGGAATCCTGT
Source organism: Nycticebus coucang (assembly GCF_027406575.1). Taxonomy (NCBI): domain Eukaryota; kingdom Metazoa; phylum Chordata; class Mammalia; order Primates; family Lorisidae; genus Nycticebus; species Nycticebus coucang. The sequence continues at coordinate 48,647,112 of NC_069796.1, read as the reverse complement.
GGGAGAGATACTCCTATTACCCTCATTTAAAAAATGAGGTAGCTCAAACTTAAAGAGGTGAAATAACATGTCCAGTTTCCCTCAGCTATTGAGCAGGAGAGCTGGGGTTGGACTGTGTGTTGTCTGACTCCAGAGTCCATGCTCTGTACCCCGTCCTGCAGTGCCTTTTATGAATGAGATCTCAGCATTACGAGGTGGACAAGATCTTAGATATCCTCACTCCAAGTCTGCCTATGAGACTATGAAGTTGTGAGTTATGATTTATCTCTGTCTATTTACATCTTCTCCCCTTCTTTGTTATTCAGAGATATCTGAAAGACACATGCACAGTGAGAAGCGTGGTTGCAGAGGTGGGTCCTAGAAAGGGGGATGAGCAGGGGTGGGGATGGATAGTGAACCAGAGCAAACAGGGAACAAGACGTTTCCTTCCTCCTTAACTCTTTCCTGCCATCAATCAAACTTTTCTCACCAGAATTAAAGTTCTATCAGTTCTCTCCTTATTCTTCTCGGCTTGTGCTTTAATTCTTTCTTTCGGCATGCTGTTGACTTCTGATACTATCTATATTATTGAGGCTGTAGAAAGTAGTACACATTTGAACAGGGGGAAATGAAAGTACAGGGTGAATGGCCATTGAACAGGTTTACATAGTATTGATCAGACAACCTTCCATATAGTCAGACACAGTAAGAATGACTACAGTCCCAAATACTATTGCTCTAGAAAACTCATGGCAAGCCTGAGAAGGTTGACTATTTTAAGACCTTACATCCATGAATCCACAGATTTGGAAGCTGCTGGTGAATAAATGGCAGAGTCCTGGCTTTATAAGCCTTGTGATTTTTTTTTTTTTTTTTTGGCCGAGGCTGGGTTTTGAACCCACCACCCTCAGCATATGGGGCCAGCGCCCTACTACTTGAACCACAGGCACTGCCAGCCTTGTGATTTGGTTTAGATGATGGTTTTCAGGCCGGTTGGTCGCAGTGGCTCACGCCTGTAATTCTAACACTTGGGAGGCTGAGGCAGGTGTATTGCCTGAGCTCATGGGTTCGAGACCAGCCTGAGCCAGAGTGAGATCTCATCTCTAAAAATAACCAGGTGTTGTGGCAGGCTCCTGTAGTCTCAGCTACTTGGGAGGCTGAGGCAAGAGAATCGCTTGAGTCTAAGAGTTTGAGTTTTCTGTGAGCTATGGTGTTATGGCACTCTACCAAGGGCAAAAAAGTGAGACTCCGTCTCAAGAAAAAAAAAAAAGACAATGGTTTTCAAACTTGTTGTTGCGTAACAGGATCATCTATAGGGCTTGCTGAAAAGAAAATGGTTAATCTCCACCACTAAAGTTTCTGATTTAGAAATTTATATTTCTAATGGACTCTCAGGTGCTGCTGCTGATCATGGAACCACTACTGTACAGGGTGTCCCAAAAGTTGCCCTTAAAGTCATAGAGAGGAACAATGGGAATTGTAACTTAATGGACCTTTATTTAAAACATATTGATTACAAGTTTTTATAAAATATTCTCTATGTGCGGACCATCTCTTCAGGAAATATTTGAGAACCATTGAGTTAAAACTTGAATAACTAAAATAAAGCTTACAATCCAGCCACCTGGACTTTTTAAACTGAATATATACCTTATTTTTAAGGTAACTAAACATTTGGATTAATGAGAATCCAGGACTGAAGCAAGATAGAAATAACTACTAAGCATGAATTGACATCTCCCACTAAGCCTCTAAGCTTTGCTTCTCATTTTGAGTTTCAGAAAACCTTTGCTTTTTCTCATCGATTGTACTTCTAGGTTGGATTACTTCTCATCTTAGATCTTGTCATGTTCCCTGTCTCTTCTCACCCTCACTGCAGACTTAATTTGGGTGACAAACTCCTTAATTACTCATAGAATAATCCAAATCAAAAGGCCTTTAATGTCTACTGCCCAATAAATTCTGATGAGTCTCTCTGAAGTTAAGGAAGCTATATTATCTGTCCATCAGCTTTTGTTTCTTCTGTAGTTGCTTTTTACTCTTTCCTCTTCCAAATCCACTTAGCACAATGGAGAAAGCCAACAGAAATTCAAGTCTGCACATTTTTGTGTAATGGATTACATCTTTCAAATCTCAATCAGAAAGTTTCTTTTAAAACCAAATTTCAAATTTGAACAACTCCATCCTTTTTCTTGACTATCGGCATATTTTGATTTGTTTTGTTTTTTGTATGACCACACATCCTCCATCAAGCCAAGGGGCCTCTGATTACCTACTCAGAAAGATCTAGCTATCCTGAAACTCAGATCCAATTCAAATAATACTCATTGAATGTTTGCCATATGCACTTAGGAGTCTGATTTTTCTAACAACCCGTGAGAAAAGCATTATTTCTCTTATTTATAATTGAGAAAACTAAGGCCTACAAACTTTAAGAAAACTCTTATGTTGCTTAGAAGGCTAGTTGTATTAGTAAACATATTTTTTGATTATACATACTGAAAGCTAACATATGCTTGTTTAAGCAAAAGTTGGAATTTATTGGAAGGATGATGGGGCTTTTCCTATGGATTTAAGGAACCAGACCCCTCTAGAGAACTCAGTTCCAGGTGGTTCATGACCAGTTCCCCATTGCTCTGCCATTAGTGGGGCACATTTCCAAGAGTGTGTTCTCCTCAGTTCAAGTTCTAACGAAAGGAAATCTGCTTGGTTTAATCATTTATGCCAAGACAATCATAGCAGGAATGTAATTGCCCCAGACTCACCCTTGTGGTTGTGGTAGATTTTCCCTGTGGCAAGTGGTCTGATGATGCTTGAATGAATGTCCCCTACTGTCACACAACTAGGGCAGCAAAGATAGAATTTGGACTCAACTTTGACTCCAAAGCCAGTAGTTTTGTTCTCCCAAAGGAATGTTCAACAGAGAAATGCATGATGTTGCATGTAAGAAAGACAATCTCCCTTTATTTTCAAGATTCCCCCACGTTAGGCATTCTTTATGGAAGGGTCCTTATTCCTCCATTGTGCTTATCTCTAGGGTCCTATTCCATTGTGTATATCTCTTGGACTTTGACCCTGCAGTGGGCACATCCCAGCTCTTCTCTGAGCATCTGGTTTCTGTGTCATGTGGCCTGGCTTCTCTGCTTATGCATGTCCCATTTCTGACTCACCTAGCACAGCTCTGACTCATAAATCCTAAGAGCTGGAGAGACCCATCATCTTGTCCCTTCTCCTACCTCCACAGTAAATGATCCAATGTCAGTGATGCCAAGCACCACTGACATTGCTGGGAGCTCTGTATGTCATCTAACTTTTGTACAAACTCTCTTGTTGCCCTTTTTTAAAAAGTTTATTTCCCAATATTTTATTATGAAAATACGTGTTTAGGGAAATAGTTGTAAGAATCATACAGTGAACACCCATATACTCACCAAGGAGGTTCTACAACTAACACTTAACTAGAGTTGCTTTGTCATGTTTCTAGCTATTACTGTTTCCTAGTCTCATTTTCATAATGGGGAAACCAAAACCAAGACACGTGATACGACTTGTCCTAGGTCATTCATGAGGACGTGACTGAGCTGGGACTTAACACTGGCAGTCTGACTCCCCAAACCACTTTCTTACCCACCCCAAAGAGCTTCAGGTTGGGTACTTTCAACCTACCTCAGACGTCTGTAAAATCTAATTTTGACTCAGATGATTTCATAAAAGGAATACACTCTTCCTTTTCAACATTTAAAATAATGTATGGTCCTCTGCCAGTGGCTCCTGGGGCAGGTGGTCACCCCAGATCTGAGCATCCCCAACATAGCTACCACCCAGCCCCACCAACCTCTCAGACCATGGCCAACCTCCAGTGCACCTTGACCTCCATCATGCTGGACAGCATGCAGTGTGGCCTGGTGGGCGAGAACATCAAGGGCTTCCAGCAGAAGGGATTCCACCTGGTGGCCATGAAGGTCCTTCAGGCCTCGGAGAACACCTGAGGCAGCATTGCATTGACCTGAAAGACCACCCATTCTTTCCTGGACTGGTGAAGTACATGAACTCAGGCCCTGTTGTGGTCATGGTCTGGGAGAGGCTGAATGTGGTGAAGACAGGCCGAGTGATGCTTGGGGAAACCAGTGCAGTGGGGTCTAAGCCAGGCTCCTTTCATGGGGACTTCTGCATTCAAGTTGGCAGGGGCATCATTCATGGAAGCGACTCCATAAAAAGTGCCAGAAAAGAAACCAGCCTGTGGTTTAAGCCTGAAGAATCTGTTGACTCCAAGCTCTGTGCTTCTGACTGGGTCTATGAATAAAAGGTGGACAAAACAGCAGTCCCCTTCAACACTGCTTGGTGTGTCCCTGGACACAGATACACAGATCTTCATTCCGCTGACTTGGAAGCAGTAGGGTGGATTATTATTTTCTAAAGCATATTTAGCAATAAAGCCTTTGGAAACTGAAAAACTAAAACTAACGTATGAAAAATGACCGGCTGGGAAGTTACCACTTTAGAGAACTTTTTGCAATGTTCAGAGGACTTTCACATATCTTCTTTGACTTCTTGAGTAGCAGCTGCTCTGCAAGGCAGACGGGCTGGGTATTGTAACCACATCGAACAGCTGGGAACCTGAGTCTAGAGACACAATCCAGGAACTCTAAGTGACCTGATGCTAAGGGCAAAGTCGTACTTTGGTTGAAGATGTATCCTCTTTCGAGTGCTAGTAGACAGACCAGAGGTTTTGAAGAGCTACTAAAAACTAGTTAGTAAAATCAAGCTAGGAAAATTGGTTGAGGGGACCATTGAGACCTGGCCTCTTTGTGGGGTAGCTCAATGGTTATAGGTCTGGCTCTGGAGCCACAGCCTGAGTGGGCTTGGGCAACTCTCCCTTTCTGTGCCTCAGTTTCTTCATTTTTGAAATGAGGAGAATTGCGGTACCCCTTCTCAGCGTGATGTGAAGATGAAATGAGGTAATGTGTGTGAAGGGTTCGTGCTTAGTCTCAGTTGTAAAAAACGTGTCCTGCTTTTTTCCAGGAGCCCTCTCATCTGTGTTAAATAGGCCCCTCTGAGATCTGTGGGCACATCCCTCCCACTTCAGGGGTTGTTTAGACACTATTGGGAGGAGAGAGTGGGCTGTAGCCTTTGGGGAGGTGACATTTTATTAGTCTAGGAAAGATGCAGATTTAGCTCAAGAATTTCCATCTAAGAAGTTGTAAATCGCCTATGTCCTTTGAGATTGCACTGGCATATTTAATTAGATGTGATAATCAGCACATGATATCTGAAGTAGAGAATTCTGTATAAACTATTTCCTAATCCAGAAGGCTCAGAAGAAATAGCAGAGTGAGGACAGAAGAGGTAAATACACTGGCAGAGACTTTTCTCTTGGCCTGCACAGCAAATACTGTAATCCAGGTTTCTCAGCCAATAAGGCATTTAAACAGATATGGAAAAATGTTAAAGAGGATTGCTGAAAGGGTTGCACACCCGAGTGGATCGTACTCCATCTTTGTACCATCTCCCAAACTGCTCTCCAGGAATCATCTTTATCGGAATTACTGAAACGGTTGTTAAAATGCAGATTGCTGAACCTACGGATTCAGAAATGCTTTCAGTGAGGTGCCTTCTGAATCTTCACTTTTGTAAGTGCAAAGAGGTATAGGTATACTAAGGTTTGGGAACCACTGCTCTCAGCAGCATAATTTTGCAAGGTTCACTAATTATAAAGACTTACTGTATATGGAATGTGAATATTGATTTGATCTATTCCCACTACGAAATCAGTGATGACAAGACTTTTTAAGGCATTCTCAGGCTCAGCCTTCAGGGACCTCTCCCAGAAAGAAGAGGAACCATTTCTGTAATCATATTCCAAAGCAGAAGAGACAGGCCTCCGGAGGCATAGCTACCTTTGTGGTGAAGCAGAGCGGGAAATATTGAGCCTTCAATGATTGGACCTTGAGAAGCTGGAGTTTACCTTGTTGCAACAGCTGGCTAATATCTTTTTGTTGATTTGCTGAGCACCTGTTTTATAAGTATTCGTTTTCATTTATTTTTTGCATCAACTTTGTAAGATTGATATTATGTTTATCCCCTTTATACAGATGAGGGCACTGAGGCTAAAAAAGTTAAATAATGTGCTGGGGGTCATATGGGTACTTGATGGAACTAGGGCAGATTCAGGGTTGGCAAATTCTTTGGCCCACTGCCTCTATTTATGTTGCCTGTAAACTAAAAATAATGTTTACATTTTTAAATTGTTAGAAAAAATCAAAAATCCAGAAATATTTTGTGATGAGTGTAAATTACATGAAATTTAAATTTCAATGTCCATGTATTTAATTTTATTGGGACACGGCCAGCCTCATCATTTATGTTTTCTCTGGGGATTTTTTTACACTGCACAGCAGAGTTGAGTAGCTCTGACCATGACTTTATGCTCTGAAACGCCTAAAATATTTGCTAACTAACCCTTTACTAAAAAAAAGTTCAAAACATGCTGACTCCTTTTTTAAGCCACTGTGCCAGCATTCCTCAACTTTCAAATATTACCCCTTTGCAATTCTTGCCACCTTTTCATACCATCTGGAACATCAGCTGTGTGACATTTTTCTTTAGATCAATTAATTGTCCTTAAATAAATTTATTTTAGAATGAAACAAAAATTTAAGTGGAAACCAGTGCTAACTGCAAGAAATAGAAGTGTAAAAATAAATGCAACACACACAAAACAATATATTAAGTTTCAGCTAACGAGCCGGAACAGACAGTCTTGGTGTTCCTCTCATTTTCCAGAAGATCACCTCACTATTTGAGTAAACCAGCTGCCCATCATTTTGGGAGGGCTGCCCTCAGTCTATTGGAATCTCCTTTACATAAATACAATGAATTGGTGGTACTTGGAAATTCGTGCTCTCCTATTGATAGCTTTAACTAAAAAAAGATGAATGTGGGAGTATCAACATCCTAGTCCCCTCTCCCTTTGGGACAATCCTAAGGCATATGTTTTAAGTACCATTTTTAAGATCTTACTGGCTGATTCTTCTTCCTTCTCTTGTACCATCACTTCCTTGTAGTGTACCCACATCTGCCAAATTAACTGTAAGTATTTAGTCCTCACCTTGAAGGTTTTCCAACTAAGACAATAGCATTCTTGAAAATGGAGTTTTTGGAGTTCTTAGGGTTTTCCAAATAAGACAATAGCATTTCTAGAAAAAGACTGTGAGCCTGAGACTTAATGTTCTTTATTGTAAAAGAGAGATTAGCAAAGAAGAGTAAGGTTTTCAAAGATTAGCTAACACCTTTTTGAGTCTTTTTCATCAACATAAACAATGGTGATTAAAATAGAAAATGGAAAGAGAACACATTTTTCACCATATGATCTGATGGTGCTTAATGCTCTAGCTACCTACTGCCTAATTATCACATTCTTTCTCTGGTGGGATGAGAACCACACTTGGGGAATCAATGTTTTGCTGCGGTGGTTCTCAAAGAGTGGTCTCTGGATCATCAGCAGTAGCAGTATCTGTGAACTTGTTGGAATACAGATTGTCCACTCAAACCTATTAAATAAAAAACGTGGGAACAGGCCCCAGCATTTTTGTTTTAACAAGCCTCCAGGTGATTCTTATGCATGCATAAACTTGAAAACCACTGCTCTCCCATAAGATAAACAGTCTCTTATTTAGTTCTGCTCTCACTGCGTTCCTGGATTTCATCAGTATTCAGAATCATCTGAGACTTGCCTCCTCTCTCCAGTGTGACCTACTGATGGCTCTCTGGCCTCTGTTTGAGCCTCCCCATTGAGGCAGAGCCTGTTGCTTGCCAAGGCACACAGGTTGATAACTGGACAGCTCTGCTGATGGGCATGATCTGCCTCACGGTGAGTCTCGGACTTCTCTTGAGCCTTCTGCCTGTCTCTCCTCTGGAGCCATAAAGACAAGATTGATTCTTTCCTTAATTATCAAGGACAAGTATTAGGCCATGCCAGGCCATTCACTCAACATATATGACCTTGCTGGTCATATGCTATATCTCTTTCCTTGTGGAATCTGTGGTCAAACAGGGAGTGAGATGTTAACCAAGTGATTCCAAAAGTACATGAATAAATGTTCCCGAATCTTCTCTTTTCTTCATGAAATTCCTAGATCCACCCTTACGTGGATCTGATTTGTTGTAATGTTGTTCTCCTAATTCTTTGAAGGGAAAAACAATCTCTGCCTTTAAAAAAAATCTGATTTCTAGAAATACTCTAGCTCTGTTCATTCAGAGCTACATGGAATGGAAGTTCACATTTCTCCATCCTTTTTCCTATAATCCATATTTCCCCCCAAAAGATAGATTGAGTATGCTTCTTAAATATGCTTTCATTATTTAAGGGCTGCTTTAAATATTAATTTTTTGAGAAAGGCACTAAACTTACCTGCTGAGAAATATATTTTACCCAGGACGAATATTTTTCTTTAGGTATTTTGAAAAATGTTAAAAGCTATTTCGTATACTAATTGTACATATCAGCATAGGGGTACCTCAAGTGTAATTGAATTGGCTTCAGTATATGATTTTCAGTTATGGAAATGGAACGGCTGGAAGCTTTTTATTTAGAACTAAATATTTCTAGATAACTTTGTTCAAATGTCATTTAGTCTACCAGCCCTAAAAAGAGCCAGCTTGTATAACATCGGCTTTTTTAAATGAGTTGTACACATTTTTACCTGTAATACGGCAATTCAGACACCTAGATAAACAAATAATGTGGTTTTCGGAGGAGACTGCTTTATAGGACAGAAATATTTCTAAAGAGCCCATATCAGCTGATTGAGATTAAAACAAAATCACCAAGACAGCACACTATAAATTCCAGATATTTCTCAGAAAAAAAGAATCCTTACTTGGATATTAGCCAAGGAGGATAAGCTTTTCTTCCACTTAGTGAGAGTTTTGTTCAGTTACAATTTTTCATATGATCCAATTATTATTATTATTTATTTATTTTTTTTACAATGAAGATGAAGAGAGCTCAGAGTACTAAGAAATCACAATCATCATGCAATGTATAAAACTGTTTTTTGGTTGCTTCTTTGTGTGATCCTAGTACGATTGTGTGGTTTTGGTGCATATGGTTGGTGGAAGTTTAGGTAGGGTGACGAGGCAAAGAACAAGCATTTGAACAGTTCATTCTCTTTGGTTCTACCTGCTTGGTAGGTAGAACCTGTTTGAGACAGTGTATGAATTTCCTTTAACTTTTGAGAAACACTAATTACTTAAAATTTCTCCCTTTATTTACTCTGCCCCATTTCATTCTACAGTTGGGGAAGACAGAGACTGGTAAATAGATGCATTTGAGAATAGGAACAGAGAATGAGCAGCAGGATCAGGCTGAGAACCCAGTCTGGTGACTACTCACCAGAGTAGTGACTACTCTGGTGCTCTTTCTTTTATGTCAGGCTCTCAGCCTCGATTTGCCTACTCAATAATATTTTACTTATTCCTGACATTTGTCCAAGACAAAGGTATTAGGATCTGCCCTTTGTTGTAGAATTTTAACCCATGTAGGCATACCCTATAAAGAAACGTGGTCAATCCAAGCATAGTTATGCATGAATATCTGTCCATGCAAGGAAAAGCAAAGAAAGCAAAACAAAGCACAGCAAAGCAACCTGGGGTTATGACAAAGCTCCAGGCTGGCAGATGTTGGCTGTATACCAAACTACATTGATATTTCATTCCAATAGGTGTGGACTATTTGCAGGTGAGCCCTGTGCTCATACGTCTTATAATAGAGATGCAACTACACACCTCCTGTTAATCATTAACGACTGTTCCACAGCAATATTTCAGAGTATTCTGAATCAAAAAACAAGGGTAAAGATGGGATGCACTTACCTTTCGTGTTTGTCCTTAAAATTGGTAAGCCAGAAAACTCAGCGTTTGGCATCAGCATTGGGTGGCATAAACAGGATGGTCTTTTCTTTTTCCTCTTATTCTTTTAAGGAAAGATAATGTCTGAGTATGACCATCAAGGAAATGAAGCTGAAAGGAATCTTACAGAGTTGTATGTTGCTGTAATTTTACTTTAATGACCAAACATTTTGAGCAGTTCTAGTGGTTTGAGCTTGCCGTCGTCATGAGAGAATAAGCATTTGTACCTCACAGTGGTCGATGGGTTTGTTTGACTCACTCGTCCATCCCTTTTCCAGAACTTGCTATGGTCTTTTTCTGAAGATCTAGGACTGTTTCTCTGAAGGAGATCAGTGGGGAGAGAATCGCTTCTTGTCCCTCACACCAGGTGACAGGGCACAGTGCATTGTCATTAAAACACACTAACAGGCACACACACATAAACACAAGGTCTTTTTGCACTGAGAGTTGGCAGAACTTTCAGAAGTGACACAACTTGTATGGGAGGATAGGAGGTGCTCTGAGTCCATTGTGTTTTTAACTAAGTAGGTAGTGTTTTGTTAAGGAATGAAAAATATACATTTGCAAGATAAAATATCTGGTTCTTTCCACTTTCCCCTTATCCTATACAGTCTTCACAACAAGAGATGCTCCTGTAATCACAGCTCTGATTAGTTCTCCCTGGTGAGTACTGCAGAAAATAATGGACCATAATCAATTAATCAAATCAGGATAGGTACTAATCTCCTATTCCTCTTAGTATTCTTTTCTCTGCAACAAAATCCATGCTGTCTCACTGGTTTGTTAAATGGCAGTCATTTTAAATTCATTCTTTGGGTTACAGTTAACAAAATATAACAACATATATTGCTGTGAATGTGTAAGATTTTTCTTGTGTGATGTTTTCAAATGAAACTTCACTGAGATGAACTTTATCTAGTTTTTAACTGGTTTTACTAATTCCATATTTTTCCTTCTAATCTGTATAACAATACAATATTGATTTTCCTGTATATTACTCAGGATTCTTTTCATTGTGAATAATGGCTGGATCCCAAGTCAGATTGGCTATGGTGGGAAAAAAGGAACTTGTTGACTCATATAATTAGGTTGTTCAAGTATGAAACTGTCTTAAGGCACCATTGGATCTTTAGCCTCAAATTATATAATCAAGACACTGACATTCCTTGTTTTGCACCTCTGGTTTCCTTTAGGTTAATTTCATTCTCAGACAAATTTTTCCCATGAGCTGGTGTGATGGTCACCAGCAGTTTCAAACTATTCAGCAACAACAGGGGAAAAAGAGGCTCTTTCTAGCAAAGGTCTCATGGCTGACTTTCCCTGATCCAATCAGTGAGCTCAGGAATGCTTGTGACCAGGAATGGACTGTTCTGATCAGCCAGCCTTGCTCATGTGTTCACCTCTGAAGCTAGGGATTGAGGCAGGGGAGAGGTGGCTCAACTAAGGAAAATCAAGACACTATTCTCAGAGAAAGATAAAACAGATGGTCAGCAGAAAATAATAGCAAATGTTCACTTTCATCCAGAAACTCCTTTACTCCAATGGGAGGAAGTATGGCCTGATGACAAGAATTATGTAAGGAAGAGGAAAAGCTTGAGCTTTGGAATCCACAGCCCTTGATTCTGTCCCCAGGTTGGTTAGGTGCTAGGTGTGTGATGTTGGCAAGTCAATTAACCTCTCTGACCTTCCATCTCTTCATCTGTAGAATGGAGATAAAGACTCAGAGGTTGAAAGAAGAGGAAAAGGACAATATATAGCACTTATCACTTAGTAGAGATAATTAATTAGGATAAAATGGTGTTTCTCTTTTCTTCTTACAGTAGTCTACTCTGAGATGGGGTAGTCCTCTGGGATGGAAAGTCACAAATTCCCAAGGCTCAGTTTTTTCATTTATAAATCTAATGAATTACTTAGTTGATTCAGCATCTCTCTGTAAAGAAAATACAATATGCCAGGCATTTTTCTGAGTCTTGAGGATGTAAGTGATAGAGACAGTGTCCTGTGCCCTCTTGAAGCTTATATTCTAGTGAAGGTGACAGATCACCAATGAAGAAACAGTGGGCTATAGGAAGAAGAAATAGAGCAGAGAAAGAGGGTAGACATTTTTAGAAAATTGGGTCTGAAATTTTAGGTGATGAGAGTGACTTCTCTCAGGAAGTGATATCTGAGCAGCATTCCTAAGGAATTCAGGGATGATCTACATGTAGCATTTTAGGGAGAGGAGACAAGTGAAAAGGCTCTGGGATGAGAACCTGCTGTGAGGGCCAAGAAAAGTAGCAAACCCAGTTAGCAAGTGGGCAGGGATTGGGGCATGGCTAACACTGAATTTGAAGAGAAGTGGGGCCAGATCACGTAGGGTCTGGTTGGCCATGATAAAGAGTTTGGATTTTATTCTAAGAATGACAGGAAACCACTAGGATTTTATGCAGGCTAGAAATGACCTGTCTTACATTCTACTGATAACCTTTCATTTGCCGTGGGAGAGGAGATAAGAGTGGAGCAACAGGGCTCCAGTGGGTAGGTGGGGAGGGGCAGGTGGCAATATTCCAGGGAAGGAAGATGGTGGCTTTTACCCAGGTGCTAGCTCCAGAGGTGATGAGAACGGTCAGGTGAAGGAATCATTTTCAAAGCAGAGAGAGAATGAGTGTGCTGATAGTTTGGTTGTAGGGTGTGAGAAGAGGAAGTTTTTGGTCTGAGTAACTAGATAAATGGTGGGATCATTTTCTGAGATGGAGAACTCTGGGGGAAGGTTTTTATGTTGGAGGTGGCAAAGAGTTAATTGCGAAATACTTTCTAATCATCCAATTTGGGATGTCAGGTGGGCAGTATGAGTCTGGGAATGGCCCAAGTTAAAGATAAAATTTTGTGAGTCTTCAGTAAATAGACTGTATTTTAAGCCATGGGATGGATGTGATCACCTCAGGAATGATTTTAGAGGAGGAAAGAAGATTGAGCCCTGTCCCTTCAATAGTTAGAACTTTGTACTTGTGTATATCAAATGAAATATTACTCTAAATTCAAAATGTAAAGTAAATAGGAGATAAGGCTTCTTAGATTCAAGTTAGGGTCGGGGACTCAGAGACCACCAGGCAAATTCTTCCCTGTACCTGCCCCAGCCCCAGAAATCCCCACAGGAGTTCATGTTAGGCTTACAGGCTCCGAAAAACAAATGTTGAAAAACACCGTCTCCTTTGTCCTTCCCAGCTCTGGTGGTCTGCCATTCCCTTCCTGGCTGACAGCCACAGGGGTTTAGTCTTCCCTGGCCAAGGTATCCAAGGGCTCAGGCTGAGTTCATGGTTCTGTTATGTAGATAAACAGATTTCGAGTTTCTTCTTGGTGAGATTCAATTAGAAAACCAGCAGATGGAACTATCGAATATCAGAGCTGGGAGTGAACCCAGAGATTTTCTCTTGCAATCTTTCCTGTTTACTGAGATGTGAATGATGGTGTACAGAAGAAAGAGGGACTTATTTAGGGCAACCCTGGGAGAAACATGCAGGCCTTGCCTCTACATTTCCTGATTCATAAGGTTGTACAACAAATGTGATGAAAAAACATAGAAATTATTTTGCAAAAATGAAACTTGCACAGTTAGAGTTGATTTGGTTGTGATCAGTGAGCGCATGTTCATTAAGAATGTGAGATCCTCTCAGCATCTGTGCTAGAGAAACTTTTGGTTATTTGAAAGTTAACTCTCCTTCAATTTGGAGTTCTTAGGCTGTCGTTCCTGGATAAGCATGGGGTTCCTGGATTCCTAAGTTCAAGGAGCCATGGGCTCCCTAGAAAGTGTATGTGCATGTGTTTGCATGCATGTGTGTATATGTGTGTGTGTGTGTGTGTTTCCGCTGGGCAGAGTTCTCCAAAGTTACTATTATTTATTCTTTCAGGGACCTATGATTACCCACCCTCAAAATGGCTAAACAAAATAATTTTGAAAATCATCATAGAAAGCAGAATGAGTAACCAGTTTAGACAATGTACTATTTTAATCCTAATAATGTAGTTACCTATTTTCATTAGCTGGTGGCCTAATACAGATCACAGAAATAAGCTGTGTTTCTCTGAAAAACAAAAAATAACAAATAAAGGGAGTATAATAGAGTATAAAGAGATGCCCATATGTTTTAATCACCAGGAAATCAGCAGAAACTAAAGAAACCCTTTGCAACACTCTCTGTACCAGACTTTGATATACCGTTAGCTTTTTGCTGTAGTATCTATCATTCATTAAATATTTCTGCAAAACAAGTCTTAATACAAAGTCTTTGGCCTTTCCATATTTGACTCTTATTTTCCTGTTTAACATCTTTGTTTTTCTCCCCGTGTAGGACCCTGTGGGCACTGACATCCAGCTCACCCATGCCTATTTCCTGTAATGGACAAACTGGACGCTAATGTGAGGTATGTTACCCTTCTGTGCACCTTGTGCTGTAAATTATGGACATTTGTACTATGAGGTCTCTGAAAAATTTTTTGTAGAGTTACAAAGCTAATGGGTGTAGATTTCTTTGATATTTCATATATAATCATGAATGGTGGTGCTGTTTGACCATTAGTGTTTTATCATTTCTGTTTAAAAGATGAATGTAATATGCTGTAAATGTTTCCAGCTGCCTATGCTAAAAATCTGCATTATGGAGATGCTGTTTGAAAATAGACATTCATCTGTGTAATATGAGGAAAAATGTAATTAAATGGGGGTAAACAAAGCTTAAGAATATCTACCTGTACATCTAAGCTTTAGGTATAAAGTTGGGTAGATTTTTATAGCAGGTTCTAGTTTGTCACTTCTTTGTACAGCCAGGTCAATAGACCACATGACAGGATAAGTTGTATGGCATAGTTACATAAAGCTCAATGATTCTGATTTGGTTTTGTTTTCCTATAATTTTCTGTAGACCTTAGAGATGAAATAATAGAAAGACTCCTATGGAATGCTTTTCTTAAAGGCTTAAGAAAAAGTCTTTACTTTTTTACTTTACCATTTTACTTGAAAACAACCAAATAGTGAAAATAGTGTAGAGAAAATTTTATTCAATAATGAATTGGCATTGGAGGCTGATGACTATCCCTAGGTATCAGTCGCTGATCATAAAAGAAAAATACATATCTGGTACAACCACAGGAGCTATCATCCTTACACTTAAGACCTGTAGGAGAGTATGTTTCAGGTATAGATCAGGGGCCACGTGCTTCTGTATTTGATATAGTGGAAAGCTGTGACCACAGGAAGCTGTCAAATCTCTTGAGAGACCCTCTAGTGCAATATAACTTGAATTGTGAGATGTACTATCACCCAGCCATGGGAATTAATTGAGGGTAGACCATGGCTCACCACGTCTCATATAATCCCTTAGTGGTGGGTTGTTGCTCAGCTTGTTATTGCTTTACTATATACATATTTCAAATAGTATTGTGTTTTAGTCCATATAGATATACAGAAAGACTCTGTATACTTCATCATAAAGAATTTTACCTCTTGTGCTTGCTTCGGCAGCACATACTCTACAATTGGAACGAGAAGAGAAGATTAGCATGGCCCCTGCACAAGGATGACACACAAATTCGTGAAGCGTTCCATATTTTTAAAATGTATTTATGATCTATGTACAAATGACTTTATTTAAAAAAAAGAAAAAGAAAGAATTTTACCTCTTAAGCAAGAGCTTGTGGACTTTATTTTACCAGATACACTGACTTAGTGAAGAATCTTGGGGACCAAACACAGATTTTTAAGTTGGTGCTGTGTGTTTAATTTTCTTCTAAAAGTTTGTGAAATTGTTTGCTTGGGGAAAGGACAGTGAGATGCAGAGAATCTCAATTTTATTATTGTTAATTAAAAGGCCAGAGTGAACAATACTAATGGTGACACATTATGAAATTATTTTAAATTTCAGACACTGTTATCAAGCCAGATCAGTTGGTTAAAATGCACTTTTTAGGGTTACAATTCAGATATTATGATTCCTAACATTTCTGCCTTTTAAACATTTATTTATAGCAGCATTAGATTCTAGCAGCAGAATACAATTCAATTACATGCACATTAGCCATTCTTGTGTGTTGTGGAACAGTGTGGGATACGAGATGATATCACGCCCCTGAATCTCATCTCTGGACCATCCTCTCTGTCAGTTTTCTAACTGGATCCCATAAACATATATTTCTCCTCACACCTATTCCAATATTAATAACATCTAGACTTTTTCACTCATTTCCTCTCATAAAGCCTCTGAGGGTGCATAATAAAGGATCTTTTAGACTCACACTTACCAAATTAAGATCCATACATTGTTAGTAAGACATAAGGAATTTAGGTAGTATACCAATAACTTCTTTTTTTAATCTTAAAATCAAATATTTAAGGTTGCCTTCTTAACAAGTAATACTGTTTTGCCATTTACAGCAGTGAAACAACATTTCCTTTTAAGATAAATTTATTTAAAATTTAAAAGTATGTTTAAAGAAAAATATTGTGTATATTTTCATATCCATTAAATGAATGTAAAGAAAATCACAAGGGTACTATGTAAACGATTAGGATCTAGAAACCGATATAACTAGACACATATTATCATTTTTAGAGCACGAATTGGAAATTCTTCTTTGGTAAGAGATGTCTCCACTTGGAAAAGTGCCTATGTAAGGTGAGAGATGAAGAGCCTGGGTCCCCGGCCCAGGGGAGGAATCCTTTTACTTGCTCTGAAGATAGAGAAAAATGAACAGGAGAGGGAGAAGCTTGGACAAGAGAGAAGATTCAGAGAAGGAGATTCTGGGCTCTCCTTGGGAAGGAGCAAAACATTAGTTGCAGGGTAGTTGTAAGGAACTTGAGAGCAGCTAGACTGCATATCTTTTTTTTTCTTCTTTCAGATGTGGTGAGTGTGCTGACATCTCTGAGGACCCAGTCCTTCAGGAAAACTTTCTTAGCATTGCTATGAATTGGGTGTTGAAAGTTTCCTATGTTGAATGTGTGAGGTCATCATGAGCTATGAACTTGACTTGTATCATCCCCTTTAATTTTTAAAACAATCCTATGAGGCACATACTATTATTGTCCCCATTATATGATGTGTGGCAGCTAAGACACAAAGAGGTTAAATAATCTGCTCAAGGTCATATAACAACACTGCCTCTTCTTATACAATGAATATTTTATGTCAATGTGTGTGTGTGTTTATAAATTGGTGAGATGGTTGACATTCCTGTCTTGGTAAATGATGTTTTGAAGGGACAGTACACAGATGAAAATGGACACTTGAAAGGAACAGTTTGGCAGCAGATAATAAATGCTCTGGGGAAATTTTAGAAATCTGAGAGAAGGCTTCAGATTTTTCACAGGCTGTAGAAGTGAGGGGTTCCAGTTATTTTTCCCCATATATCAAGAGACAGAGAGGTCCTAATTGACGTTTAGGGTTAAATAAAATGTCTTACATTTGCATATTTTGTCAGATCCTATGAACCATTTTTTGTTCGTTCCTATTCATTTAACTGAGCTTGCTAACTCAGCTGAGCCCTTGCCACTGTATGTCTGTCAGCATTCCTGGCTAAAAGAATCCAAAACTAACTCCAGCTAACATAATTGAAGGTAATTCGGGGCAGCTGGAGTGGACAGGCCCAAAGAATTAAGGTGAAAAATGCAAGAGGACTAGATCTGGATATAAAACAGAATTTTGAGAGTTAGGAAGTGGAACAGTGGCTATGGCTACGCACGGGGAGGAGTGGTCAGGGCACTGCCTTTCTTTATTTACTTTGTATTAATTAAGCACTAAACTTTGTTCCTGTTCTTAAAAGTCTCATGGTCTAGCTAAAGGATAATCACCCAAATAGAGAATTTAATACCATGATTAAAGAATCCTGATAGTGAGATCTACAATGATCTATGTTCTGTGAGAACTCTAGGGTGAGTCTGAAGAAAAGAAACATTAGGTCTTGATTTTAGAAATGTAAAAAGCATTGCAAGCATTTTTCTCTTAAGTATCTACATCGCAGAGAAAGCTGTGGACGTAGGATGGATTGACTCATGCGGAAAGGGCAGCAGTGGACCAGGCCCTCACTGGAGAAGCAAGTTCCTGAAGAGTCCTGTCCTTTAGTAAATAGTGTCTCACAGACAGCCATCAGCAGGCAGCTCTTCCCGGACAATCTGACACCTATTTTGTTAGGGTTTTTTTTTTTTTTTCTTTTTTTGGTCTGTTTGCTCCTTTGGGAGGTTCCAGAGGAGATAGCTACACTCCTTTTGAAGGGTTGAAGAAAGAAAAATGGAAACATGCAATGGATGGTCTTTGCAGAGGGTCATTAGCTTGCATTTTGGGGATGAGCCAGCTGGGACCTTAGCCCAGCATTAGCCCAAGTCTATGAAGCCACTTAACTCTGCCCTAAAACATTTCCTGCCTGACTTGGGAGATAGCCACCCTTTTTGTTTTGTTTAATTATCAGATTCTTCCCACTGACGTGTGGTTTTCCTAAAGCCAAGTGTGATCCCTAAAAGCAGCCCAGGTTTCTATTCTTTTTTTCTTGTAGTTTATTACAATTAAAAAGTTTCTGCTGTCTAAGAATTTCTTTTCCATCCATTTCTAATTTTAGAAAGTATAGGATTCAGGCAGGAGATGAAAAGGTGGAGGTAAATTCTTGTGTATGTATAGAAACTTGGACTTAAAGTTTCTCAGGATAATGACCCCAGACTTGGACTAGAGGAAAAGTTTATTTTATATCTTGATTCTCTTTCATTGTAATCTTCTTCTACCCTTGACTCATTTCCTTGCCTCATGGGCTCTGTATGCTTTTCTGCTTCTCTGTTCCTGGAGTCTCTCAGGGGCTTCCTCCTTCTTTAATAAAAACACCCTTGTTTAAGATTCTTTTTCTCCTCTACCAAAGAACCATTGTGCTTTCTTATTAATGTTTCTCATTAGTAAGCAAAAAGGCATCTTATAGGAATTATGAATCATATAAATGATTTTCATTTATATATGATTCATAATTCATAAATCATTTTCATAAAGAAAATGGTAGCATTTTCTTCCCTTTGCTAGGGTTTCTAAGAAACTCATAGCCATATTTATAATTACCACTAGCAAGTGGGGAAGATGTCTGGGTCAGTACTATGGATCTAGCATGCCTTTATTTTATTTTTCCAACTCTTTTTGTCTCTTCATCTTATTTCCTTTGCTTTCTTAACAATATACTATATTGATCATTTCTGTAAGCTACTTTAAGGAAGGAAAGAAATGGAGAAAGGAAGTCAAGAAGAAATCATTTTCTAGGAAGACAATCTTTTTTTCTTCTTCCTTTGGAAGTACTTGATGCCTTCCACTAGAGAGGCATTAAATATTTTTGCACTGAAGATCAAAATGGCAAGCTTTTGCAGATAACACAGAAAATCTGAATACATACCCAAAGGTGAATACTTTATATGTGAAATACATAATCCATGTGTAAAAGCAGTCACCTAATTTACACATATGACAACATTAATTATAAACTGTAACAAAGGTGAATAGTGGCTGGGTTCAAATTAATTACCCAGATGTCTTCATTAAGTCATGACACTAAGTTGCAATTTATTACTTCAAATCAAGAAATTAAATTAATTGGATAATGTAGTAGTCCGTTTTTCATTGTTATGAAGGAAATACCTGAGGCCAGGTAATTTACAAAGAAAAGTTTTGTTTGGCTCCAGGTTCTGCATTCTGTGGGAGAAACATGGCACCCACATCTGCTTCTGGTGAGGACTACAGGGAGCTTCCAATCAAAGCTGAAGGCAAAGGGGGAGCAGGTGTGCCCCTTGGTGAGTGAAGGACCAGAGAGGGTGGAGATGGTGTCAGCCTCCTTTAAAACAACCAGCTCTTGAGTGAACTAGTAAATAAGAACTCAGACATAATTTTGAGGAAGGCACCAAGCCATTCATGAGGGATCTACCCCACCTGACCCAAACAACTCCCAGGCCCCATTTGCGACACTGGGGATCACATTTCAGCATACAATTTGAGGGGACCAGACTTCCATGTCAGATATCACTGTAACTATAAGAATTAATTGAAGTTATCCAATCTTAGAAAAGAGAAAAAGATAGCATATTTAAATAGGGGAGTTAATTTTTGGTTTGATTAATACTGATGACAATACTTACTGTGCTTCACTAAAGTCAGAGAATGAGGCTAAAACTTTTTAATGCAAAATATTCCCAAGCCTTGAAATAATCAGAGAATTCAAAATCAATGTGTATCGGTTGTCTACCCTAAAGACTTATCAATATGGAATTGATTTGGAACTGAAGTGAATTTGTGTTTGTAACCTGGCAATCAGAATTGTGAACATGTGCAATTTTAAGACTGTAAGATGTTTTGCAGGAAATCTTCCTTCAGGCTCTGAAATTGTGACATGAATTAGCATATAAGGAGAAAGTGAGTGGGTACCATTTAAAAGTGGTTATTTTTATGTTGCTTTAGAAATGTAAATGAGAATAATAGTCAGCTTTATTGCTTCACTGACAAAATGGTAATTATTCAGTTAGTCCTGTGATTAGATCAGGAGTGCAGTGAATATGTGCTGGAACTCATCTTGTGCTGAGAAACCCTATGCCTTATGGGTCACAGGGGATCACAAGCTACAGACATCACAAACTACCAGAGGAAGGATGACACATTTATATTTCTGAAGTAATGGTCTCTTACGTTGTGTGAAATCTGCTGATTGTAGAATTAAGCTAGCCATCCTCTGCATGACACTATACAGCTTCCAAAGTGCTCCTTCCGAAACAGTTACCTAGCAGCACCGTGGGATGCTGGCAGAGTGGGGTCTACTGGAACAGAAGGTTAGGGGTTCCAGTCTTGACTTTCCCACTTACTGACCTTGAACAAATTATTTAATCACTCAGAGCTGTTAGTTTTGGCATCTGAAAATGGGATTTCTGTGAGGATTATAAGTAACAGATAAAACTCTCATAAGAGATCCCAAACAGTATGTACAGAATAATAACAAATGTGTTTTTAGTCATCACAAATATATAGAGATATAGGTATTTATTACTCCTTAGTACACATTTATGGTATTTACTTGGCTGATCTTATTAATCAGTTGTTAAACTTTTTGAATATTTGTCCCTGATTTTGCCTATTATCTTGTGAGGAAACTGAGCCTCCCAAAGGAGATAGAAGAACCTAATCTGGAGACTAATGGCTTAGTCAGGACAAGAATCCACATCTTTTATACCTTATTCGGCACTAGTTTCTCTTTACATTGCAGCTTCCATGAACTTGGGCGTATTTTGGAGAGTGGATTAAAGGATCTAGGAGTAAATCCTGTGTCTTTTTGACTGCTGGTTTTGTGCTGTATTCAATAAAGCCAATTCTTATTTATGTGCAATTAATACCTTGGGTTGTGGGCTCTGTTTAGAGGAAAATACGTCTGACTGTTTCTTTCTACTTTTCTATTTGTCAATATCTGGTTAGGAAAATGGAAGCTATTACATATATTTCAATTTAAGGGAAACTGAATGCAAGGAATTGGTTGCAAATCTCCCTGGAGGAGAGGAAGATACTAAACAGGGAGCCTTGGGAGTGCCTGCTGCCACAGGCCCTGCCACTGCCACACTTGTGGCTTCTGGAACCATTTGCTGTTGCTCCTACTGCTGAAGGCACAGAAGAAAAATGCTTCTTTTTTTCCCTTCTTGCCATCCAATTTTCCATTCTGAGTCTCCCATTTAAACAATATAACCAAAAGCAAGTGGGAAAGAAAGTCTGAAAAATGTAGCTTTTAGGCTTCTAGCCTTCTCTGACTGAGATGAGTACACAAAAAGAGTAACAAATGATGGATACAGCATCTTCGCTGTGTAACCCTAGTTCCTCCTGGAACTTAATGGCTGTGGAAACTGAGGCACTGGGCTTCACAAGTCTGAGCGTACACATGAGGCCACATTAACATCAGCGTCTGAACCTTAGTCTGCTAGACCACAGAAAGCTCAGCTTTGCCCAGGCCACCTTACCCAGATGTTTGGGGAGAATTTGATTATTATAGACAGGAGGGCTGGAGAGGGTCCCTAAATTTGTTCTTCGGCCAAGCTGAATGTCTGCAGTCTCCAGCTCTGTCAGTTTCACAGAGACATACTTTGAATTGTACTGTGCTGAAAGACCAGCTCCTGGGCTTTAAAGGTTGCACCTTGATGATAGTAAAGTAGAAGCTTCTTGTTGGTGAAAATAGAAGATGGACAATTAAGTTTGCAAACTCATCCTAGAAAAAGTGCCACACACCTCACTTTGTTCCCCTCAAAGTACTCCCCTTGAGAAGCTGTGCACTGACACCAGTGCCTAGCCACCCTTAAAAGCACTTCTTTTCTTTCGTTTTCTTTCTTCCCTTTCTCCCCTCCTCTCTTCTCACCTCTCCCTCTTCTTTCCCTCTTCTCTCCCCTCCCCTCCTCTCCCTCTTTCTTTTTTTTGACAGGGTCTCACTTTGTCAGCCTGGGTAGAATACTGGGGCATCATAGCTCACAGCAACCTCAAACTCTAGGGCTCAAGTGATCCTCTTGGTTTAGCCTCCCGAGTAGCTGGGACTACAGGATCCTGCCACGAAACCTGGCTACTGTTAGAGACAGTCTTGCTCTTGCTCAGGCTGGTCTCCAACTTTGGAGCTTAAGCAATTGACCTGTCTAGATCTCCTAGAGTGCTAGGATTACAGGCGTGAGCCACTGTGCCAGGCCCTTCAAAGCACTTTTCTAGGATGAATTCATGACCTTAATTGTCAGACCTCATATTATGACAGCTCTGAAGGCCATTCCAGAAAAAGAGATTAAAATTGCTTTGAAGGGTGGACTAGCCACTGGTGTCAGTGCTTAATGTCCTAAGGGGAGTACATCGAAGGTGACCATTGTGATATGCAGCAATGAGGTGTGTACCTTATTTTCTGGGATAAGTTCATGAACTTGATTGTCAGGCCTGGTACCTGTCATTTCACTTATGAAGTTAGAAGTGTGTGCTTTTTGTGTAATACTTGAAAATTTCTTGAGATAGAAGTATCTCAGAAACCAGCAGTGCAGCGTTTCCAGTTCTCAGACCTAATCTTCCTTGAGCACACAGAAGGTTTGGGTTATGATGAATTTTGTTATCACCGATTACATGTTCTCAGAACCACCATTGCTATGCATCATTCTGGGTCTGCTGCTCAGTCCATCCTGGTGTATCTGGCTCCTTAACAACACCTTGTCATCTCTCCCTGCAGTTTGGTTTTTCTGGAGCCCTGCCAGCCATCGCCCATCTTTCTTTAAATGTCAAATTTCAATAAGATTTTTTTAGTTTCTCAGAACCCGTGTTAATCAGTGGATGCAAATAACTTGGTGGGAATAGACATACAGACTAATTTTACAAAAAATTCTGCAAGATCTATGTGATTTTCAGTTGCAGCCCAGTCATTTCCTCTATATGTAACAAGATTAGAGTATCATCTGTACTGATGGCTCACCTGGATTCTGTTACTAGAGTCAAGGAGCACGTGACTGATGCTGAGAATTATTTGAAATGCCTTCCAAGTGCCTTTCCATAATTTGGGGCTTTGCCTATGGTTTGTAGCTTCTTACAATACACATAGTCCACAAAAAAATAGAAAGGGTTTCAGAGAGATTAAGTAACTTTTCCTAAGCCCTCATGGTTAGCAAGTGATTAAGGAAGACTAAAATCTAAGTCTTTGCCTCCAAAATCTCTGCTTCCCCCCCCAAATTATCTTCTAACTGCGCACAAACTATATTCTTTTTTTATTTTTTGAAACTAAACAAATTTATTTATTTATTTAGATGTTTTATTTTCTTCTTATTATTTTTTGTTGTTTGGGATTCATCAATAGTACAAAGAATTAGGTTACACTGATTTCATTTGTTAGATAAAGTCCTTCTTATAATTATGTCCCACCCTGAGGAGGTGTGCCATAAACAACGACCTTCATCCCCCTCTCTCCTCCCCTCTCCCTGCTCCCTCATTCCCCTATCCTCCCCTTGTATTAGCTCATCTACTGCCTTCAGATTAGAATTGAGTACATTGGATTCTTACTTCTCCATTCTTGTGATGCTTTACTGAGAAGAATGTGTTCCACCTCCATCCAGGTTAATACAAAAGTTGCAAAGTTTTCATCTTTAAAATGGCTGAATAGTATTCCGTGGTATATATAGCATGCAGCTTTTTAATCCACTCCTGGGTTGGTGGGCATTTAGGCTGTTTCCACATTTTGGCAATTGTAAATTGAGCTGTGATAAACAGTCTAGTACAAATGTCCTTATGACCGAAGCATTATTTTTTTCTGTTAGCCTAGTGATGGGATTGCAGGATCAAATGGGAGGTCTAGTTTGAGTTTTCTGAGGGTTCTCCATACTTTCTTCCAAAAAGGTTGTATTAGTTTGCAGTCTCATCAGCAGTGTAAAAGTGTTCCTTTCTCTCCACTTCTACACCAGCATCTGCAGCTTTGAGACTTTGTGATGTGGGCCATTCTCACTAGGGTTAGGTGACAATCTCAATAGTTTTGATTTGCATTTCTATGATGATTAGGGATGAGGAGAGTTTTTTCATATGTTAGTCATTTGTCTGTTTTCTTTAGAGAAGGTTCTATTCATCTTTCTTGCCCAGTGATATATGGGATTGTTTAGTCTTTTTTGTTGATTAGAGTTCTCTATAGATCCTAGTTATCAAGCTTTTCTCTGATTCATAATACACAAATATCTTTTCCCATTCTGAAGGTTGTCTGTTTGCTTTGGCTGTTGTTTCCTTAGCTGTATAGAAGCCTTTCAGTTTAATTAAGGCCCATTTGTTTATTTTTGTTGTTGCAATTGCCACAGAAGTCTTCTGCATAAAATCTTTCCCCAGGCTGATATCTTTAAGTGTTTTCTCCACACTTTCTTTGAGGGTTTTGTTGGTATTATTTCATACCTTAGATTTAAATCTTTTATCCATCTTGAATCAATTTTTGTAACTGGTGAAAGGTGCGGGTCCAGTTTCAGTCTTTTACTTGTGGTTATCCAGTTCTCCAAGCACCATTTATTGAATAGGCATTTTTCCCCCAGTATATTTTCTTGTTTGGTCTATCAAAGATCAGATGGCTGTATCAGGTTAATTTCATCTCATGGTTTTCTATTCAGTTCCAAATACCACTGTCTCTATTTTTGTGCCAATACCATGCTGTTTTGATTTCTGTGGACTTATGGTATAGTCGACAGTCTTGTAGGGTGATACCCCTAGCTTTGTTTTTTTATTACTAAGAGTTGCCTTGGCTGTACCGGTTTCTTCTGGTTCCATACAAAATGACAAATTATTCTTTACAAATCTTGAAAGTATGATGGTGGTATTTTAATGAGGATTGCTTTGAATCTGTAGATTGTTTTGGGTAGTATAGACATTTTCACAATGTTGGCTCTTCCCAGCCATGAGCATGGTATGTTCTTCCATTTGTTAATATCTTCTGCTATTTCTTCTCTTAGGGATTTGTAATTTTCTTTATAGAGGCCCTTTACCTTGTTTTGTTATGCATTTTCCCAGGTATTTTTTTTAAGCTACTATAAAGGTAATTGTGTCCTTGATTAGCTTCTCATCTTTGCTGTTATTGGCATATACAAAGGCTACTGATTTGTGGACATTGATTTTATGTCCTGAGACATTGCTGAATTTTTTGATCACTTCCAAGAGTCTTGGGGTTGAGTCTTTGGGGTTTTGTAAGTATAAGATTATATCATTGGCAAGGAGCGAGAGTGTGACCTCCTCTACACCCATTTGGATGCCCTTTATTTCCTTCCATTGCCTGATTGTATTGGCTAGAACTTCCAGCACTATGTTGAATAGTAGTGGTGATAGAGGAACATTTTGTGTTTCCAGTTCTAAGTGAAAAAGCTTTCAGTTTTACTCCATTCAGTATAATATTAGTTTTGTGTTTGTCACAGATGGCTTCAATTAGATTAAGAAATGTGCCACCTATGCCTACATGCTTAAGTGTTCAACATCCTTTCATATGAAAGGATGCTGAATTTTCTCAAATGCTTTTTTGCATCTATTGGGAGGATCATATGGTCTTTGTTTTTGCTTCTGTTGACATGGTGAATTACATGTATGGACTTGCATATGTTACACCAGCCTTACATGCCTGGGATGAAACCTATTTAATCATGATGAATGATTTTTTTTAATGTGTAGCTGTAATCTATTGGGTAGGATTTTATTGAGAATTTTTGCATCTATATTCATTAGTGAAATTGGTCTGAAGTTCTCCTTTGCAATTGTGTCTTTTTATGGTTTTGGTATTAGGGTGATGTTTGCTTCATAGAATGTGTTGGGGAAGATTCTTTCCTTTTCCATTTTTTGGAATAATATCTTCAGTATGGGTATAAGCTCTACTTTGAAGGTTTGATACAATTCTGGTGTGAAGATATCTGGACTAGGGCATTTCTTTTTGTTAGGGTTTTTTTTAGTGTTTCCTCAATCTCAGTTCTTGAAATTGGTCTGTTCGAGAGATCTGTTTCTTCTTGATTAAATGTAGGGAGAGGGCATGATTACAGGTCTTGATCCATTTCTTCCACATTGTTGAATGTCTGGGCATAGAGTTTCTTTTATTACTCAGAGATGATCTCTTGTATCTCTGTGGCATCTGTTGTTATTTCCCTTTTATTATTTCTGATTGAGGTGATTGGAGATTTTACTTTTCTGTTTTTGGTTAATCTGGTCAAAGGTTTATTTATTTTATTTATGTTTTTGAAAAACCAACTTTTTGTTTTGTTAATTTTCTGAATGATTCCTTTGTTTTCAATTTCATTAATCTCTGATTTAATTTTGGTTATTTATTTTCTTCTGCTGGGTTTGGTATTAGATTGTTCTTCTTTTTCCAGTTCCATAAGATGGTTCATGAATTTGTTGATGCACTCTGTTTTTCAAATGTAGGAATCTGATGCAATAAATTTCCCTCTTAAGACTGCTTTTGCTGTATCCCACAAGTTTTGGTAACTTGTGTCTTCATTGTTGTCGTGTTTGAGGAATTTAACAATTTCCTATTTTTCTTTTCCTGAACCCAACTATCATTCAGTATAAGGTCATTTAATTTCCAAGTCTTTGTGAGGGGATGAACGTTTTTGTTGGAGTTGAATTCTACCTTTATTGCCTTGTAGTCTGAGAAGATACAGGTGTAATTTCTATTCTTTTAATTTTTCTGAGGTTTGATTTGTATCCTGGGATGTGGTCAATTTTGGAGTATGTACCATGGGCTGTTGAGAAAAATGTATATTCCTTAGCTTTGGAATGGTGTGTTCTGTATATGTCTATTAATCCCATTTGTTTTAGGGTCACAGTTAAGTGCTTCGCATTTTTGTTTAGTTTCTGTTTAGAGGATCTGTCTATTTCTGTCAGAGGAGTGTTAAGGTCTCTGACTATTATGGTGTTATGGGATATCATATTGCTTAGACCCATCGAGGTCATAAATCTGTGAGCATTCAAGTTCGGTGCATAAATATTTAAAATTGAAATTTCTTCTTATTGAATTATTCCTTTGATTAGTTATAAAGTGTCCATCTTTGTCTTTCTTAACTTCAGTTGCTTTAAATCTGCTTGTATCTGAAAATAAGATTGCAACCCCTCCTTTGTTCTGATTTCCATTTGCTTCAAATACTGTTTTCCATTCCTTAATCCTGAGTCTTGATTTGTCCTTCAAGGCTAGGTGTGTCTCCTACAGATAGCACATGGATAGCTTGTGCTTCTTTTTATCCAATAAGCTAGCCTGTGCCTCTTCAGTGGTGAACTCAGTTCATTGACATTTATTGAGAGAATTGATAAGTGTGGCAGAATTCTATTCATCTTATTTTGTGAAGGGGTGTTGTGTAGTTTTATCCTGTGTACCATTGTGGAAGCTAAGTTTTGGCCTTTGGCTTTTAAGTGTTTACTTTGATGGTGGTCCATTGTGGTGGTCAGTGTTGAGAATAGGTCTAAGTATTTCTTGTAGAGTGGTCCTGCTGTGGTGAATTTCCTCAGTGTTTGCATATCCACAAAAGAAGTGATTCCTCCATCAATTTTGAAGCTTAGCTTAGCAGGATACAGAATTCTTGGCTGAAAATTATTGTGCTCAAGAATGTTGAAAGTGGATGACCATGCTCTTCTGGCTTGGAAGGTTTTTGTTGAAAAGTCTGCTGTCATCCTAATGGCTCTGCCTCTATAGGTCAGTTGGCACATACTTCTGGATGTTTGCAGAATTTTTTATTTCATCTTGACCTCAGACAGCTTCATTTCGGTGTGTCTTGGAGAAGCTCTGCTTGAGTGGAGTCGATCTGGGGTTTGATATCAATCTGAAGGGAGTGTGTCAGGGTCTTTAGTAAAACTTAGGAAGTTTTCATTTATGATAGTCTCCAGTAGGGCTTCCATTCCTTTAGGACAATCTTCTTCCTTTTCAAGGATCCCTATTATTCGTATGTTTGAACGCTTCATGGAGTCTCAGAGTTCTCTAAGCGTCGGTTCTGTTTTCTCTCTCTTCTTTTCTTCCTCTTTAACTACCCGGGTTAACCCAGAAAATTTGTTCTCTAGCTGTGATGTTCTTTCTTCTCCATGGTCTAATCTATTTTTGATACTTATTACTGCATCTTTACATTCCCTGATTGTCTCCTTCATTTCCTTAAGGTCTGCCAGATCCTTTCTATAGTCTCCATATCTCCCGTCTGACTTTTGGTTCTGTCTTCCATTTTCTCGTCCAACCCTCTTATTGTCTTTATCATCCATATTTTATATTTCCTTTCTATCAGGTTCATTAATTCTTCATAGGTGGAGTTATCTGCAGTAGCTGCCTCATAGTCCCTTGGGGGCAGTTTCTCTGTTTTAGTTTTTCATGTTGTCCAAATTTTTCTGTTGGTTCCTCCTCATGTGTTCTTTCTTCTTGTTTACCTCTTTGTCCTCCTTTTTCCTCCTTACTGCCTCTTTTGTTTTAAACAGAAGTCTTTGCTCTTGATAACAATATGTTGCAATATGTTTGCAAGACACCAGGTGGCACTGCGGTTTTTTGAAGGGAGACAGAGCGCATAGCCAGTAACCTCTATGGTCCTTATTCCAAACTTAGTTGTCTTATTCCAAACCTAGTTGCCTTCAGTGATCACCTGATTGTTTCCTTACCATTCAGACCCTGCCAGGTTGGGATCATAAAGCTGACAGAAATTCTTCAGGGGCAGGTCTCACAGTGTCCCCTGACTCCATTTCCTGTGGGATGCAGGAATCCCTTAGCCTGTCCCAAGAGTGGAGTTCTGATCCTGACAGGCATAATTAAGATGGCCCTGCTTTATGCTCCTGATAAGACCTTCTCATGACCTTCTGACAGTGGCAGCCCCGTGGATGCCAAGACCTTTGCAATATGGCTGCCTTGCCAGCCACCAAACCAATGGCAAATGTACTTCAACTGGCATTCAAATCTGGTTGTTGTATACTGTTTGACTCTGCCCACTCTTCCAAGCTTTCCACTCAACTGCACAGCTCCCATGAACAACTGAAATTTCTGGAAAGGCATCCTCCATCCTGGACCTCTATGGGGGGTCAGCTGATCCCATCTGGTCCCAATCACTTGCCTAATTCATCAGATTTTCACTGCTGTGGATCATATGCTGTATCCAGCTCATCACCTCCTGGCTGTGCTCGCTGAGCTATGACTCTGGGTCAGATCCCTGCACCAGGTGTGGTTGGGTTCTCTCTTTTTCCCCAGTGTTCTAGGAGAGCTCAGCTGAATATCCTGCTCTGCCATGTTGTTCTGCTCCCCTCAACAAACTATATTCTAAAGTGTATATAATTTAGAGTAAAATGTTCCTTCACCATAACTCAGTCTGAAAAAAATGGATTTAGAGAACTAAACGAAACTATCCAATCACTTGCTATTTGCTGCCTTGAGCATTTGATAGCAGTTTGTCATGGTTCAGATGCTCCTCTGAATGTGTGACCTGTAGGAATTCATTTAATTCTGACACCCCTGTGAATTCCTTACAGATAGTGGCCCCAAGTATTACATATGAGGTAACTGAAGCAGAGAGGGATCATTACTTTGCCCAAAATCACATTTCCAGAAAGAAGTGAAGCCAGGATTTTCACAGAAGTTTGCTCGATATCAGAATCTATTCTTCGAGCTTCCAGTTTTCTTTTCTAAGGTTTTCTGTGTTTTACGGGGCCTGTCAGTTGACATTTTAGATCTGGGTTACTGAAGTGAAGGCCTGGCAGATATGTTCGTTTGGGTTTTCCAGGGTTTTAAAAAATTGATAAACTCCCTTTTAGGAAAACTGTAGGAACTCTTCAATTTGCCAGAGTAATAGGTATGAGTCTCAATCGCCTGAAAAGATGTCATTTTGAGCTATTCCATTATCTCCCATAGTCACAATGTACAGTTGGTCAGGGTGTGCAATCTGCCTGCCTGGCCTCTGAGGACTTTTTACATTATCATTTACATTTTGAAAACAGTGCTAAGAATTATTTTAATATCACATATTTTATACAACCGTATTATGACATTTAGTACGTGTTGTTTTCTCTCTGGAAATCTGTTTTATTACCATGTAGTAAATAGGGTTGTGTTGAATTTAAGACCTTTTCTTCACTTGGAACAGGTTTCTAAATAAATACCTGTTAAGTGATTACCATTTTATCAGTCAAGTAATGATGTTCAGGCAATGCTCTTATTTGCATTTCTAAAGAGCTGTAAGAATAATCTATTCTTTTCTTCTGTGCCCACTCACTTGCTCCTTAACTTATAATGACTTTATTAATTTCAGTGCTCGCAAAAGGTTTTATACAAAGTACTCATCTTTGGATGTTCCATACTATCATGTCTTTGTACATATCAAATGTAGATGCATATTTATATTAGGCTCTCTATCTCAACAGTGTAACTGACATTTCTAGGCTCACCTTATCTCAAATGCCACCATTGTTCATTATGTGTAATAACTGGCAGCTCAAGCCTGCAAAAGATAAATTGCAGAAAAAGTATGTATGTGTAAATAGGTACATAAAACTACAAGGTAGATTTTTAGATATTAAAAAAAAACAAACCTGCAAACTTCTTAACTTCTTAACCACTCAAAAAAATGCTGGTAATAGTAAATACAGAGGCATTGTAGGAAACTGGGTATAGAAGGTCCAGGAATATGTTCAGTCCATGCAGAGGAGGGACAAGTGATATTAGGTATGTTGAAAGGATGGCCATGGCTGAGTGCAGGAGAGTACAGGGGTGAGAGGAGGATGCGCCTGGGGGACTCAGTTATGAGGTTGTGACACTAGACCAGGGAGGTGGGATAAGGACCAGAAAAAAGAGTGAGGGGTAAGGGTAAAGGAGAGGACAGATTGCAGAGGAATTTATAAAGTAGCATTTTTGGTAGAAGGTAACCAATTGCATGAGAAGGGAGAGAAAGACATTTTGAAAATAGTCTTGGAGAAGGAGCGTGGTGTGTAGAGAAACAGAACTTAGTTTGGAGCTGACTGAGATGGAGAAACCTGTGGGACATTCAAGTTAACCAAAAAAAAAAAAAAAAAAAAAAAGTCTAATAGAAAGCCAGCTAAATTCATGTGGATCTCACTGGGGAAATGTTTGGGGGAAGATTCTGATCACATCTGCTGTATGGTGAAGTAAACAGAATAAAAATTGTTTCCAAAAGGGGCTAATGGTCTTCTAGACCAGTGAAAGATAAACATAGCTTTCCAAATATTAATATCAAGAAAACTGCCCTTATGTGGAGCCTCTGTGTTATTGAGTCTTTGGGTGTCATTTTATTCTCTCTCTTGCAAGGATTAGGACATTCTGCACAATTAGGATGTGTGTTAAAGTTAAAACTATAACCTTTCTGATCTAAACTCAGAAAGCTTACGGAAGTAGATTACCCGTTGTATATTCACAGATAGTCCGGAATTACTGAATTTTTAATTTTGTACTTTCATTTCAAGTCAATGTGATTTGTGAGAATTGAGTCTAAATTTTTTATAGTAAAGTCTTTATGACTCATGAGGGTTATGATGTAAGAAATGTATAAGTATTTCGAAAATAAACAGTCCGTTGAGTTAGTGTGAGTTTTAGGCAAGCTATGATAATGAAGGATTTCAACTAATTTAGTACTTTAGTAAAGGATAAGATAGAATCCCCTCCCTAAAAGGAAATGTTTTGATGGCTTGTCCAAAGATTGAACTGAATTTTAACATTTTACCACGGACAGAAGTTTTGCAAAACGAATTGAGTCATCCTAGGGAATCCTGAGAATCAGGAAAATTGAGGCTAATTTCTATTTGTAATTTCAAACATACTGTTTTCTGTGCTTGTGTTACTGATGGGCTAGCAGCACCCAGTTTGACATCCGAATTTGAGAGGGAAGGGTGTCAGCCAACCAGTTTTCTATGATTGAGAGATTTTACAGGACTCTCAGACCAGTTCTCTGGACAGTCACTCTTGAGGTCAGGGTTATGACTTTCTGCTTTAGTGAAAGAAAGACCGGCCACGGAATTCGGGAAGCACATTTGTGTGAACAAAATCAGAAAAGGGAAAGGTGTAATCCACTTGAGAAAAAACTTTACTTCTGAGAACCTCTCTTTGTTTGCAGGAGTATAAATGCCATTAATTAAGAGTGGGGAACCTGAAAGGTATTTAAAATATCTCATCTAATCAAAAAATCCTAAGCAGTTAGTCATATTTTTTTAAAAAAATCTGTATTTCATATTTGATTAATTTTGACATGATTCTATCCAATTATGTTGAACTGATGGGTTTTACTCTGTGAAAAAAAATAACAAGTAACCTTTTTACAGCAACTTAATTTTAGCAAGTGTTTTATTTAGAATTATGTAACCTTGGCTCTGCCGCTTTCTCTCCCTTTCCTGTCACTGCTGTCTCTAGTTTCACCATCACTTTTTTGAGTGATTGGCATTGTCTCCAAACCCCTCTCTTGGCTATGGGCCTCCCCACCTCCAGTTCATTTAGCAGGTAGGGGACCGATCATCTTTCTAAAGCGTAAGTCTGAGCATACCCATCCCCTCCTCCGTTTGTCAGCCTCCTATCACATCTCAAGTCTGAAGTCATTTATCACCTATCGACCCCCAAGCCTCCCTACCTTACCTCCCCTCTGTCCTCCAAGAGCTCTATGTACAAATTGCTGTTCAATTGTAATTGTCATAATTGTAATTATTTGTTTAAAATGTCTACCCTCTCCGCTGTACTTCATGTGTCCAGTATTTGTAGTGTTGGAGGAAGTTAACATTGAGAATGGCTTTATTTCACTTTTCAAGTCTTCAGGCAAATCTCATCATCATTGCAGGCCTATCATGGAAAGATTAGTGCCCAGTGTATATTAATAACCATACCTCTCCCTGCCCCCCAGTACACACTTCCACACACTGAATTTCACACACAGCCCTGGATTCTGAATCTATGGGATTAGAGAAGAGATGGGAGGATGCAAAGAACACAAGTTGCCTGCATGAAGTTGAAAAGGCTCCTTCTGTGGTGTTGTTTGCACATTTCATGGATGGGATCTCCAGGGACAAGGTCAACGTGCTCTCTATTTTGTATTCTTAGATGAGGCCGATTTCTTTGCCAGGAAGGCCACCCCCACCACCATTCCTGATATTACTCGCTAATAGGTGTTCAGTACTCAGTAAAGGTGGCTGCTATGCTACAATCTTTGCAGGTATTTTCTCATTCACTTCATATGACAACTCTGTGAAGGTGGTGCTCTTATTACCTGCATTTTATATCGAGGCACAGAAAGGTTAACTAGTTGATGGCACAAGGACCCAAATCTAAGAGGTCTGATTCTAGAGCTTAGTTCCCTATCCTATTCTAGCATAGGATCTGTCAATTATTATTACTCTGGGTCCTAAGACTGATGTTACTCACTTTACCTCTATAACTGCTGCTACAGCTATTAGTTTCATTTTATTTCTCCTGTCTCTGTCACCACAGCCATAAATTCCTAAGACTGTTTGTTCCAGGTATTATGCTAATGACTTCACAGACAGTCCCTGGTGGGGACTGTAATGACACCTGCCTTGTCCCAGATGGATGAGGCACGTGCTGTGTGATGAGGCGGAGGTCCGGGCCTCTTTCAATAGCCTTTCTATCTCTCTTGAACTGTCTCATTCTCCAGAAATTCTCCCTCATCTCTAATCAGAAATCCTTCAGTTGCTGTTACCTCTTTCCTCTTTTGCCATCCTCAGACGGGACTGAGGACCTAGAATGTTAGCACAGGAACTGTCATCCCACGTATCAGAATTCCCATCCTAGAAAGTGGCCACTCTGCTTAAGCTTGACAATTCCAGTTCTCTTTCCAGGTAATTGGTTAAATCAGACTTAAGAGTCAGAGGATATTTTGGTGAAGAAAACAGCACTGAGATCTTGTCAAATTCTGCAATATTTTAAGGAGTTAGGTCTGGCAACAAGTTTTGTTTTACAGACCATTAATTGGCCCTTTGCCCTTTTACTTGTTCTCTCATGTTTTGTGCTATTGTTAAAAGAACTTAGTTTGTCATTTGTCCAGTTGCTGTCCCCAGCTCTTCCCACAGAGCAAGCATCGTCTGCCTCCTGTGGAGGAGGACGGCTACTGACTTTCCCCCTGGGCTGGCCGGGCTTTCCTTAAGACAAGTTCAAATGGCCAGTTGTTTCCCAACTAACTGAAAATCACTGGGGTGCAAAGAGCTCCTTTCCATCTCAATCCCTGAATGGTTCCTAAGCAAATGACTGGGACCTTTTTCTG
The DNA here is from genome assembly GCF_027406575.1 of Nycticebus coucang. Taxonomy (NCBI): domain Eukaryota; kingdom Metazoa; phylum Chordata; class Mammalia; order Primates; family Lorisidae; genus Nycticebus; species Nycticebus coucang. The sequence continues at coordinate 48,612,530 of NC_069796.1, read as the reverse complement.
TCCTCTGCTGTCTTTTCCTCCTCATCTCTTGAACGTTACATGATAATCATCTTGCATCCTGCTTGCCTTGTCTTCTTGGTTCTCCTCTCTCCTGCCTTCACACTCCGCCCAACACTCCCGCTCTCATTTACATTTACAACCCACACTTTCCTACCTCGTCTCTTTCTTCAACATCTCCCTAGCCCCTCACTCACTTCATTGGCAACCATTTCTCTTTTGCTTTGCCAGTAGATTTTTAGGAAAACTTGCATATATACCTGTATATATGATGAGTATTCACCAACATCTGTAATATATATGGCTGTTTGTGGTTTAAAAGAAATGTGAGGTAACATTCCCGACTGGTGATAAGGCCTCACATTCATAATTTATTGCATGGTGCTTCGATGTGCTTTCACATGCATTGTTATCTAATTCTCAGTACACCCAGCAAAACAGGGGGCAAGTATTATTAGCCCAAGTTAAAGAAAATGAACATGTGAGAGGTTATGAAAGAGATATTTTTTGTAAAGCCATAGTGCCAATGAATAATAGAACCAAAATTAGAATCCAGATGTTTTGATTCTTATTCTCATGTTTTCTTTTATGCATTTCTCAGCAAGTGAACACAGGAGTATCAGAAGTATATCACCATTAATAACAGGGAAGTCATAAGGTTACAAAATATAGGTAGACAGGCATGTTTGTCTTATGGCGTTTGTTCTAGATTGGGATATATGGAGAGGTTAGCTGAAGTTTGGTGAAAAGTGGCTGGGATCCAAAGACAAATTTATCTATGGGATAAGGTTGGTTATGGGGTAATATAACACATTATGAAAAGAATAATAGTCCACAAAATAATGTTATAATAAGCAGTTAGCATCAAGAAAATTTAGTAAATGATAACATTCAAACTACAGCAATGGGTAATCTGGAAGTTGATAATTTCAAACCATAGAGAAGTTTCTGCAAGTATACTAGAGACCCCTCTACAGTTACTAGATAGGGAGGAATAGACAAGTAGATCCCTGATCCTGAAGTGACTGGATTTGGAGCAATTATTATAAGAGCTGTAGAAATGTCAGGATGTATTTAGATACAGTTAAAGCCAGAATGCAAATTGGCATCTGAGTCTGAGGATTCATGCAAAAGCCAAGACTGGGATATAATCCAAATGGGCAGCCAGGGTGATTTGATGTTGAGTATTGTCAGTAACTCATCATGAAGTTTTGGAATGGACTTTAAGTTCTCTTGTTTTTGGATGACCAGATCTCCAAGGTAAGTTCTAGCAATGATAATCATACCCTACGGACCATTTTTTTTTTTTTAAAGAACAAAGGAAAAGGAAATTATAGGGTGAAATCATATTGGCAGGAGAGATTTCATGAGAAGCTGCCCCTTGAAGTATAGGAAAAATAATAGATTATTCCAGGAGTGGCTAAATATTTGAAGAATGATGTTAGTCATGATGCTTCCAATTTTAAGCAAAAGAAACTAAATTCAAAGTAGTTTAAGAAACAATGAGAATTTACTAGCTCACCTAATTAAAAAGTTCAAGTACAACTTGCTGGATGAGTGCTTCAAACAAGGTCATTAGGATTGGTCTTTTTTTACTCTGCTATGATCTGACTAAATGGACTTTGGACCAGGAGTTTGATGTGATTAGTAGGTACTGAGAGACGGGTGTGCTCGGTGGTGGGTTCCAGTGGAATTGACAAGGGTCAGGTGGCTCTCAGTGTTTGGAAAGAGAAGTCCCAAGAAGACGGCTGAGAGAGCTGTGCTGGGGCGGCGCCTGTGGCTCAGTGAGTAGGGCGCCGGCCCCATATGCCGAGGGTGGCGGGTTCAAACCCAGCCCCGGCCAAACTGCAACAAAAAAATAGCCGGGCGTTGTGGCGGACGCCTGTAGTCCCAGCTGCTCGGGAGGCTGAGGCAAGAGAATCGCGTAAGCCCAAGACTTAGAGGTTACTGTGAGCCGTGTGACGCCACAGCACTCTACCCGAGGGCGGTACAGTGAGACTCTGTCTCTACAAAAAAAAAAAAAAGAGAGCTGTGCTGGTTGGCAGATCACACTGCTGGTTTAATCCTAAGGCAAGAGCTTGCCCTTTGCTCTCTGTTATGCATGGGCAGCTCTGGAATCTTGATTATAGGCAGGAGCCTTATGCTGGAATCACCTTTCAGTGAACTTGTTTCTTGTTAGGAAATTCAAGACATGAAGTTAGAATGCTCTTCTGAGTTTCAAAGTACCTCTTCCTAATAACAAGTACTAATGAGTCTCCCTAATTCAAAGAAATGATTACAGTTGACAGTGGAAATGTAAATTTTACTGTAACAAATAATTCTCTAATATTCCTTCCCTATTTATGGATGTTATTCTGACACATACCAATATGGTTGTGTACATAGATGGTAAATGCTTGCACAAGTGAAGAGGTCGTGGTGAGTGATCTTCTAAGTAAGTGTATCTTCCCAAGTGGGTGTGAGTTGTGTGGATACAGCAGCTGCTGAGTCTCAATGTAGTTTTCTTTCAGTTATTCTGAGACCAGACTCTGCTTGAGTTGGAAAGGACAGTGAGGGCTAAGTTTATCTTTCTAAATATCATAATCTCACAGAAACCTAGCGAGAAAGGGACATTACTGGGAAGTTCTGTCCAGTAAAAATACAATGCAAACCACAGACATGAGCCACATATGTGATATTAAATTTTCTAGTAACTATGCTAAAAATAAGCAAAAAGAGACAGGTGAAACTAATTGTGATAATTTATTCTGTTTAACCCAACATATCTAAAATATTATTTCTATATATATTTGATATAAAAATTACTGAGGTAGTACACTTTTGTGTGTGTGTGTGTGTGTGTGTACGTAGGTTTTCAAAACCCACTGTGTATTTTTCACTTACAGTCTGGCTGAATTTGGACCAGGCATATTTCAAATGTTCAATAAACTACAAGGCTAGTGGCTACTGTCCTAGGCACTGCAGTTCTAGGACATGAGTTCCAAAGTTAGAAAATTACTCAAGAGACCCACCATTCTCCATTCTTACTCCCACCCTAGCCCCTTGCAGACACTGCCACCTATCACTCTTTCTTCCTGGTTCTTCTGGGACTTTACTATCCTTCTCAACACAGTGTTTGATGCTGCCATTAACAACTGATAAGTTACTTGGCAAGCAGCTTAAAAGCATTTTGCTAACAGATATTTAAGATCTGACTTTCCCTACATCTTTTTCTACCTTCTCTGCTGAGACTTCTAAGCTCGCACTGGGTCTGGTGCAGGTGCTCTGGCCTTGCCTGGGCCTTGCCTTAAGGGAGCATCAAGCCCCCAGGAACAGAGTCTCTCCCTTGCTCACGTTATTCCTTTTCCCCTAACATGTCAACACATTTAGTTTCCCAAACTCAGTTTGTTTATTGCCTCTTCTTGTATTCTGGCTATCTGTAATGAGTATTTTTAGCATGAGATACCCCAGAGCTTTTAATTTGTTTTGGTTTCTGTTTTAATATTATCAATTGTCTCATTTCAGGATAAACAGGCTCTGTTTTCCAAGCTCCTTCTTTGGGCTTGATATGTTTCATGCTTTTCTGTTTTCTTTTTGTGACTTTGTCAAGTTACAGCTCATTTTCTGCTTTAGCCTTTTTTTTCTTTTTTTTTTTAATCTTCCTCCTACAGCTTCCATGATCTTGGCTAGACTAGGCAAACCACACCAAGACATGTGGGGACTCCCTCCTGCAGATTTTCTTTTTTTTTTTTAGTTGCGTAAAATTTAACTTTAATTTTGTTTTTTTGTTTTTTGGAATTTTAATTTTTTTTCTTTTTTTTTATTAAATCATAACTGTGTACATTGATATGATCATGGGGCATCATTCACTAGCTTCACAGACCATTTACCAAGTTTCACATATACCCTTGTAAGATGCACCGCTGGTGTAATCCTACCAATCCCCTTCCCTCTACCCACCTTCCCCCACCCTCCCCTCCCTTTCCCCCTTCCCCCTATTCTTAGGTTGTAACTGGGTTATAGCTTTCATGTGAAAACCCTAAATTAGTCTCATAGTAGGGCTGAGTACACTGGGTAGTTTCTCTTCCATTCTTGAGATACTTTACTAAGAAGAAGATGTTGCAGCTCCATCCATGTAAACATGAAAGAGGTAAAGTCTCCATCTTTCTTTAAGGTTACATAATATTCCATGGTGTACATATACCTCAATTTATTAATCCATTCGTGGATTGATGGGCACCTGGGCTTCTTCCATGACTTAGCAATTGTGAATTGGGCTGCAATAAACATTCTGGTACAAATATCTTTGTTATGATGTCATTTTTGGTCTTCTGGGTATATGCTCAGTAGAGGAATTACAGGTTTGAATGGCAGATCTATTTTTAGATCTCTAAGTGTTCTCCATATCTCTTTCCAAAAGGAATGTATTAATTTGCATTCCCACCAGCATGCAAAAGTGTTCCCTTTTCTCCACATTCGCGCCAACATCTCTGGTCTTGGGATTTAGTGATATGGGCTAACTTTACTGAAGTTAGATGATATCTCAAAGTAGTTTTGATTTGCATTTCTCTGATGATTAAAGATGATGAGCATTTTTTCATATGTCTGTAGGCCGTGCACCTGTCTTCTTCAGAGAAGTTTCTCTTCAAGTCCGTTGCCCAGCCTGCGATGGGATTCCTTGTTCTATTCTTGCTAATGCGTTTGAGTTCTCTGTGGATTCTGGTTATTAAACCTTTGTCGGAGACATAACCTGCAAATATCTTCTCCCATTCTGAGGGCTGTTTGCTTGCTTTACTTACTGTGTTCTTGGCTGTGCAGAAGCTTTTTAGTTTGATCAAGTCCCAGTAGTGTATTTTTGAAGCTGCTTCAATTGCCTGGGGGGGTCCTCCTCATAAAATACTCGCCATCCCGATCTCTTCAAGGGTTTTCCCTGCACTCTCCTCTAGTATTCTTATAGTTTCATGTCTTAAGTTTAAATCTTTGATCCAGTGAGAGTCTATCTTAGTTAATGGTGAAAGGTGTGGGTCCACTTTCACTCTTTTACAGGTTGCCAGCCAGTTCACCCAGAACCATTTGTTAAATAGGGAATCTTTTCCCCACTGAATGTTTTTAATTGGCTTGTCAAAGATTAAATAACAGTAAGTAGCTGGGTTCATTTCTTTTTCTCTGTTCTGTTCCAGACATCTACTTCTCTGTTTTTGTGCCAATACCATGCTGTTTTGATCACTATTGATTTGTAGTATAGTCTGAGGTCTGGTACCATAATTCCACCTGCTTTGTTTTTATTTCTGAGTAATGTCTTGGCTATTTGAGGTTTTTTCTGATTCCATATAAAACGAAGTATTGTTTTTTCCAGATCTTTAAAGTATGACAGTGGAGCTGTAATAGAGATTGCATTGAAATTATATATTGCTTTGGGTAGTATAGACATTTTAACTATGTTGATTCTTCCCAGCCATGAGCATGGTATGTTTTTCCATTTGTTAATATTTTCAGCTATTTCTTTTCTTAGAGTTTCATAGTTCTCTTTATAGAGATCTTTCACGTCCTTTGTTAGATAAATTCCCAAATATTTCATCTTCTTTGGCACTACTGTGAATGGGATAGAGTCCTTAACTGTTTTTTCAACTTGACTGTTGTTGGTATTTATAAAGGCTACCGATTTATGAATGTTGACTTTGTAACCTGAGACGCTGCTGTATTCCTTGATCACTTCTAGGAGTTTTGTAGTAGAGTCCCTAGTGTTTTCCAGATATACTATTATATCATCCGTGAAGAGTGAAAGTCTGATCTCTTCTGACCCTATATGGATACCCTTGATCGCCTTTTCTTCCCTAATTGTAGTGGCTAAAACTTCCATTGAAAAGCAATGGAGACAATGGGCAGCCTTGTTTGGTTCCTGATCTAAGTGGAAATGATTCCAATTTAACTCCATTTAATATGATAATGGCTGTGGGTTTGCTGTAGATGGTCTCTATCAATTTAAGAAATGTCCCTTCTATACCGATTTTCTTAAGTGTTCTGATCATGAAGGGATGCTGGATATTATCAAAAGCTTTTTCTGCATCAATTGAGAGAATCATATGGTCTTTGTTTTTTAATTTTTTTATGTGCTGGATTACATTTATAGATTTACGTATATTGAACCAGCCTTGAGACCCTGGGATAAAACCGACTTGGTCATGATGTATAATTTGTTTGATGTGTTGCTGGATTCTGTTTGTTAGGATCTTGTTGAATATTTTTGCATCTATATTCATTAGTGATATTGGTCTATAATTTTCTTTTCTTGTTGGGTCTTTCCCTGGTTTCGGGATCAGGGTGATGTTTGCTTCATAGAACATGTTGGGTAGTCTTCCTTCTTTTTCTACCTTTTGGAACAGGTTGAGTAATATAGGTACTAATTCCTCTTTAAAGGTTTGGTAGAATTCAGACGTGAAACCATCTGGTCCCGGGCTTTTCTTTTTAGGGAGGTTTTGTATGGTTGATGCTATTTCCGAACTTGATATGGGCCTGTTCAACATTTCCACTTGATTCTGGCTAAGTCTTGGAAGGTGATGTGCTTCCAAGTATTGGTCAATTTCCTTCAGATTTTCATATTTCTGAGAATAAAGTTTCTTGTAATATTCATTAAGGATTTTTTGTATTTGAATTTCTGACAAGTCTGTTGTTATTTCATCTTTGTTGTTTCTGATTGATGAGATTAGAGATTTTACCCTTTTTTTCCTGATTAGGTTGGCCAAAGGTTTATCTATTTTATTGACCTTTTCAAAAAACCAGCTTTTTGATTTATTGATCTGTTTTATTATTCTTTTGTTTTCAATTTCATTTAATTCTGCTCTAATTTTGGTTATTTCTTTTCTTCTACTGTGCTTGGGATTGGAATATTCTTCCTTTTCCAGTTTTGAGATGTCCCATTAAGTTGTTAACTTCCTCTCTTTCCGTTCTCTTGAGGAAGGCTTGCAGTGCTATAAATTTCCCTCTTAGAACTGCCTTTGCGGTGTCCCAGAGGTTCTGATAGTTCGTGTCTTCATTGTTGTTTTGTTCCAAAAAATTGGCAATTGCTTTCTTAATCTCATCTCTGACCCAGCTATCATTCAGCATAAGGTTATTTAACTTCCATGTTTTTGTATGAGTATGCAGATTCCTGTTGTTACTCAGCTCAAGTTTTATTCCGTGGTGGTCCGAGAAGATGCATGGAATAATTTCTATTCCTTTAAATTTACTGAGGTTAGACTTGTGACCTAAGATGTGATCAATTTTGGAGTAAGTTCCATGGGCTGATGAGAAGTATGTGTATTCAGTTTTGTTGGGATGAAATGTTCTGTAGATGTCTGCTAAATCCAAATTGTGGATGGTTAGGTTTAAATCTAAGATTTCTTTGCTCAGCTTCTTGGTAGAGGATCCATCCAACACTGCCAAAGGAGTGTTGAAATCTCCGACGATTATGGAGCTGAAGGAAATCAAGTTGCTCATGTCTGTTAGAGTTTCTCTTATAAATTGAGGTGCATTCTGGTTGGGTGCATAGATATTAATAATTGAGATCTCATCATAGTGAGTATTACCCTTAACAAATATGAAGTGACCATTCTTGTCCTTCCTTATTTTTGTAGGTTTAAAGCCGATTGTATCTGCAAATAAAATTGCAACACCTGCTTTTTTCTGATTACCATTTGCCTGAGATATGAACGACCATCCTTTCACTCTGAGTGTGTATTTGTCTTTTAGGTTCAGATGTGACTCTTGTATGCATCAGATATCTGGCCTGAATTTTTGTATCCAGTCAGCTAACCTATGCCTCTTTAGAGGACAGTTTAAGCCATTCACATTAATGGAGAATATTGATAAGTGTGGTGAAGTTTTGGGTATCGAGTTTTTCAAAAGTCCAGTGGCCATTTTTAATCCTTTCACCAGTGTGGAAATTGGAGTTTGATCCGAAGTTTCTGAGTGAGTTTACTTTTGTGGTATAGGATTGGGTTGGTGATTATGGAGGATCGGTCTGAGAATATCCTGACGAGCTGGTTTGGTTATGGCAAATTTCTTCAACATATGAATGTCCTTTAAGTATTTAATTTCTCCATCATAAATGAAACTCAGTTTAGCTGGATACAAGATCCGGGGTTGAAAGTTATTTTGCTTTAGGAGCTTAAAAGTCGGTGACCACCCTCTTCTGGCTTGAAAAGTTTCAGCAGAGAGATCTGCAGTCATTCTAACATTTTTCCCTTTGAAGGTAATGGTTTTCTTTCTCCTGGCAGCTTTGAGGATTTTCTCCTTCATATTAACTTTAGTGAAGTTAATTATGATATGCCTGGGGGATGTCTTATTGGGGTTGAGTCGTGCTGGGGTTCTGAAGCTGTCCGCTATCTGAATTTCAGAATGTCTAGGCATGTCTGGAAAATTCTCTTTCATAATGTCATGCAGAAGGGCCTCTGTGCCCAGCGAGGCCACTTCATCTTTTTCTGGAACTCCTATGATTCGGATATTTGCCTTCTTCGAATTATCCCAGAGCTCTCTGAGAGAGTGATCCGTTTTTGCTCTCCATTTCTCTTCCTCTTTGAGAGTTTTGGAGCGTTCAAAGGCTTTATCTTCGATGTCAGAAATCCTTTCTTCTGCTTGCTCCATTCTGTTTCTGAGATTCTACTGTATATTTCATATCTTTGAGGGCTGCAAATTCTTGCTTCAGTGTGTCTAAGTCTTTGGTGGATTTGTCTTTTAATTCGTTAAATTCTTGAGACAACTTTTGAATTTCTCCTCGAATTCCTAATTCTACTTTGTTAATCTTGTCTGCAATCCAAATTCTGAATTTGATTTCTGACATCTCAGCCACTTGTTTATGAATAGGGTCTTCAATTGCATCTGCCATATCTTTCCTTGGGGGGGGGGTTTGATCTATTCTGGTTATTCATATTACCAGAGTTTTTCCACTGATTCCACCCCATGGTTGTTTTACTCCCTCTGATTTTTTCCCCTGGGGCTTTGTCGAGGGCCCGTACAGTGTTGTGACCTGAGAAACTGGGGCCCTGTCTGGTGTGGTGAGGCTAAATGATTCTGCCTTGTTTTCAGCTGGTTTCTGTTCCACCCTAGTGAAACAGATACTGTGGATTGAAGTCTCAGCTGTGGAGAAATATCAGCAATTAAGTCACCCCGCCACCCACCGGCAAACAATTGGAAAAGAAAAATCAAACCTTCCTACCACCATGCACCTAGAGCACCACCTGATTTGTCCTCAGGTGATTGGTTCAGTTGAAAAATGTCCAAATCAATTGTCTCAGTCTGCACCTGTCTCATGTGAGAGTTTAAGAGTTCTCTGGGAACTGGATCACAGGGGTCTGGTGACTACTCTGGTGTGGCTTGCTCCAGTGCTGCATGGAGTCAGGAGAAGCCACCCAGCCTATAAATCAGTCTGGGAAGGTTGCCGCCTCCTTCCCCACCTTGCACCACTTCACACCCAGTCACTGGTAGCCCTGCAGTTGGCTGACCCAGTTACCTGTACCTGCCTGAATCACAAGGAAGTCTGCCAGGCCACTGCACTCTGCCTCTCTCCAGCAGGAAGAGGTGAGGCCTGACAACCTCGGGCGCTAGATGAAGGTTGAGGGGTTTTCACTCAGGTCCAGGTTCGCCCCTGATTAATGTTACTGACAGAACAGAACAGAAGAACTCTGCGTTTCCCCTGCAGAAGAGAAGCTGAATTGAGTTCCAAATCAGCTTGTCTTTGCTCTCGTATTGTCTATAGGCTGACGATCCCCTGAGGGCCAGGTGGGTCTTAGGTTTAGTAAAGAGGACCTCTGGGTCAGCCCCGCCCTGGGAGTTTCCCTGGTTTGCAAGTTTATGTTGCCTCAGGCAAACTCAGAGTCTCTGGTTGCCTGGGGACACAGGGGGTGTGGCTTCAGAATATTCTGTAGTGAGCCTATTGCTAGCAAAAGAGAGCTGCTGCCTTATGGCTCAGGCAACCGTTGCTCTGGTGTAGCTCCCCTCCGGCCAACCGTCCTCTCTCCGCTCCTGTATCCCAGAGTCTGCATCGACCGGCTGCAGCACAGCACTTTCTACACCCCTCGAGCAATTGCCCAAGAGTCTGGACCCCTGGGGGACAGGCCTCCAGACGTTGGAGCAAGAGCAGAGGGGAGCGCGGGGAGCGCTGGAAGCCTGGGGTTGCGGGCAGAGAACACACACAGCTTTACACAGTTTTATGCCTGGCCGTATTGTCACCAAAAGACAGCTGTTGCACTGTGCCTCAGGGAACTGCCACTCCGGTGCAGTCCCCTCTCCGCTGACCGACTGGGACTGGCCTCCAGACCCCAGTGTGAGCGAAGGGGAGCGCTGGGAGCTCAGAATTCCAGGTAGAGACTATATACAGTTTATACAGTTTTATGCCTGGAAGGAGGACTCTGTGGCACCCTAGTAGGGGAGGTAGGTCCAGTTTTTAGAGGGTCTCTCCTGTGGAGTGTAGTGGGAGGACCTTTGAACTCTGCCCGGTTGTTTGTGGGGCACTCTGAGCCATTCTCATGGGGGAGGGGACTCCTGTCCGCTTGGTGATGGATTTTGTACCTTTTGTTTGTATCCTTGTGGTTACAGCTCGCCTCAGCGTGGTTGACGTGCGTTCTACAACCTTCTCTCTTAGTGCAGCTCAAATTCACCAGGTTACTTGCTGATTTTTTGTCCTTTAACTCTCCTTCTGAACTGGAGCCTCCGTGGAAAGCTGGCTTCAGTCAGCCATCTTGTCTCCTCCCCCTCAGATTTTCATTCGTATTTCCAATCCGGCCCTGCATCGAGGCTGGGCTCTGTGGGCTCCCACTGGCTTCATAAGTGCTTTTCTCGGGTTTCACTGCAGATCCCTATTGACAGCCCCATGTTGTCTGTATATAAAATTTGGTCTACAGCAAGAATCTGAATAAGAACAATTTTGTTTTGAATTGAGGGCAGTGCTTTGGGATTCCACTCCATTATTAACTTAATGATTGCCTAGAAAGAATTTGCTTTCTTGGTCTTAGGAAACACTCTTATTCAATTTAGTAAAATATATTTTCTTTACACTAGAGGTGTTTGTAAATTTTTTTGCAAGTATGATTAATTATTGTTCACCAGAATTTACTGGATCATTACAACTTTTATTATTAACAATAACTATTATTATTAAGGGATCTTAAAGATGGTCAGGCCCAATACCGGTATTTTACAGATCAGGACAATGAGGCCCACTGACAAAGGGAGATGTTCCAAGGCCACTTACAATGAGTCATAGGCAAGGGTGGACTGAGTTCTCAGGTTTCCTGAGTTCAAGGTCAAAATTCTATTTCTATATCCTTTTTTAAAATTTTTTTCCCTCTTCCCTCTTGCTCCTTCCCTTCGTCCCTCCTTCCCTTTCTTCCTTTCATCTGTCCTTCCTTTCTTCTTTTCTTTCTTTTTCCTCCTTCTCTTCCTTCCTTCTTTATTTCTCCTTTCTTTCCTTCTTTCTATTCTTTCATTTTCTTTTCAATTACTAAAGAATCTGGATGAACTACACTAAAATCTAAGCTTCACAGAGTATCTTCCAGATACACCCTGTTAAATCAACCTGAAATGAAAGCAATTGGAGTAACTAGTGTTTGTTGTAAACCTCAGTGGATTTCTGTGGTCACTAAAGCCTAAGTGATAATCACCAGTAATTTGTTTTAATTCTAAAGCCTAAGTAATAGTCGCCAGTAATTTGTATTAAATCAGTAGTGGCCCTTATCCTTAAACTTTCAATCTGCACATCTGTTTTTGAAGAGGATTTGAATGGTTAACCAGATTTGGGGGTGCTATAAAGGAACACTGAATAGTTGAGTCAGCTTCCTAGATGGCTGGAACTGTGATAGAGAAGGCACACAGTGTGGTAAAGATGTGGGCAAGGTCAAAATCCACTAAGATGGTGGAGGGCCCTGGAGCCCACAGCAGCAGTTAGTACCTGAAGGGGTAAGAGGAGAGAGCAACTGCCAGAACTCCAAGAGAGAGCTGTAGCTGGTTATGGAAGTTCAGTCAACAGGAGCAGTAATCTTCAGTACAGTAACATGGCTACTGTTAACCTATGACCCACCAGGGAGAGGGATAAAGAAATACTCTGACTTCACTCTCCTTCTAATGCTTCCTGTTGACTAAACCCAGCTGGAGGCCAGAGGGAAAGGCAGCTGACTGATACGGTTCATACACTGAGGCCGGTGGAGAAGGGTGGAAAGTGGATCTGATGGAGCGGATGGAACACACAGGACAGTGATTGCCCCGTATCAGTTTCCTCTTTCCCCGGAGACAGCACCCTGATTTTGCTTTAGGGAATGACCCCTCCTTGACTCTTGGCTTCTTGAGTTTGAGTGGGGTGACCCCATCACTGGGGTCCAGAGTGGGCATGTTCTTTAGATCTGGCCCCACTCTCAGCATCTGGCTCCTGGCCACTGTGATTGGTTCAGATGGGTACAATCAGAGTGACTTCCAGGACCAAATCAAAGGAATGTTTTTACCCTGAGAATTCCTGAGAACATGGAGGCCGAGAGATGCTAACAACTACTTTGTCACATTTGGTGGAGAAGCTGCCCAAGAATGAAGCCATTGCAGAAGAAGAAAGGAATTGCTGAGGAGTGGAGGGATGAAACTAAGTCTCACTGACCTTTAAATTGAGTCTGTGGCTCTCATTTTGCATTTAGCTATCCCTTCCTACTGGAACTTTGAGTGATACAACTGTACATTGACATTTGCTGAAGCCACTTTGAGTTGAAGTTTCTTACATTTGAAACCACAGTGCTGCTTAATTCATTACTGTCAGAGGCTAGGTAAGAGACTTAAACCAGGTTAATACTAGTAGAAATGAAAAGAAAAGAATGACATAAGACTGGGGAATTAATCAAGCTACCTACAGTTAGATTCAGGGGACAAACAGGAAGAAGTGATAAGATTAGTAGAATTATCTTGTAGCTCATCATTTATCCTGTGAATTCCTTTTTCAACTGTCATGGAAAAAATTAAATAATTTTGGTATTAAACTCATTAAAACTATATTACAGTTGAGTTTATAAGGCAAGTGATCACTTTATGCATACTGGTAATACAAGAAGAAAATCTTTAAGAAAAAAATCCATGTACGTAAAGAACATAATCTAGAGTTAATATGCACCAAGGTATTTACATTGCTTGTCTCAGGAAAAGAGGATAAAAAGGTATTAATGTTCATTCACATTCACAAATACACATCTCATGTATTTCTGTATAATAAATACAGATGAATGAAATTCATCTGTGCTGCTCTATTAATGATCATGCATTACTTTTAACAAGGAAAAAGATTCATTACAGTCAAGGATATTATATTGTTATAGCAACTAAAGAGAGTAAATGTTAATCAAGGGGGGAGGAAAATTACTGAATAGGAAGTAGAAAATACCCTTGTAATTTGTCAGCTGAATCCATAGACTGGTGGGGAGGGGGACAGAGCATGCTTTTAGGATCAGGTAGGAAGACGTTACAATAGCCCAGAAAATGCAGCCCTGAACTTGGGACATTTTTACCTACTTTCTCCTCTCCATCAGGGAGAATTCTGAACACATTTTAGAAAAATAAACCACTAAAAAGGTTTAGAATACATGTGCCTTGTTCTTGTCTCAGGCCTAACTATGAGTGTGTGTGTCAAATGCACTAATCCCTGTGGTTATCAAGACACTTCACTTGCTAGCTCCTTGTACTTCTTCATGCAGAAGCCCGGAGGAGTTTGTTCCTTAAACTCAGATGTATGGCCCTTGTCGCCTAGCAACATTAGTGGAATTGCTATGTGTGTTTCTTAATCACTGTGAAGTCTTGTCCTTTATTTTATATCAAAAAATAGGAAGAGGAGGAGAGAAAGACTATGGAAAACAAAGTAAAAAAGAAAATAGCCCTAAGTGTATCTTGCTTTTTGCAAATTAAATCACAGCCTCTGAGTAAATTTAGGCAGGGGATCATTTTCAAACAATATATTTGATCCCACCTGATGAATTGATTGATAAATTAAAGTCATGAATCAGCATTTTACTTGTGTAATCCCGGGGGAAAGAGGTCCCTAGGAATTTAACATTCAACCATGCCTTCAGGAACTTTTCATCCATTTAGCCACTAGGGCTGAAGAAAGCCCTCAGTCTTTTCTCAGAGACTTGTGAGGAGAAATGTTCTTTTGAAAGCCAGCATAATATGAGGGTTATTCTGAAACTCCTCTGACTTTTCATAATCCTCCTGGAACTCATAAAATTTGTATTTTTCAGGTTCTATGACATCTGTATAGTAAATTTCATTAACTTACTGCTTCCTATAGTCAAATCTCACTCAAACTTTCTAAAATTAACACCTAAGATGAATTTTTATGTAGTCAAATACCCTTAAAAATTCCTCCTGCTGTATGAATAATGAATGTACAGTACATAAAAGTGGAGACTAGTATGCTCTCTCAATTAATGCACATCGCCATTTTTCTGATGTTAGAATAGATTCGTTCGAGCACTGTATAAAGCAGTTGGCTTATGTGTTGCAGAACCCTGACATTTGAAAATGTAAAAACGCATATCCTTGATCACCAGAATTACAAGCAGAGTGCCAAGGTTTGTACTCAGTGAAGAACTTTGGGAGGAGAGGTCCCTGAAGGAACAGCAGATACCCAGTTCCCGTCTCATGCTTATTTGGAGGCCTGTGATCATTCGATGGAACAGTAAAGCAGAACTGCCTGAAATATTCACTTGGTTCTTCTCTTCCTCTCTTAGCCTGGGTTAACTGGGTGCACAGTGCAAAATCATCCTAAGTAGAACTTTGTTTTTTCATATCCAATATCTTATCAAGTTTTAGACAACAAGGGGGTTCTGGTGTCCCCAGATGATCAGAGCATCTAGTTGCCTACCACTGTCAGCCAAATGCAGAGACAGGGATTAGGTCCAACAGGCTTTGTTATCAGAGAATAGTCTCTCAAACACTGTTCTACCTCAGCTACAATTCTAATAGTTTTTATAATGGGATATAAGGAAACAAACCTAGAAAATTTCAACTTTGTCTAGAAGAATTATCAAAGGATTACAACATAAAAGCAGCCTCTAACAATGTAGCAATATGTAAACTACTAAAAGTAACCTTTACTCTAACAATATCACAATACTTACTGTCTGAGCGTTTCTACCTCCCCCCAGATCTTTTGAGATAAATATCCTCACAATCATGGTGAAACCTTAGCTAGATAATCATGGAGTTATGTGGGGAAAGAATGTGGGCTGAGCTAACTAGGTCAGCTGCAGCACTGCTTCAGGTCAGCTTTTCAGACTCCATCTTGTAGGCCGCTTTTCTGGCTTCATCTGTTCCTGTCGTTTAAGAAATCAGCAATGTGGGCTGAGCTAACTAGGTCAGCTGCAGCACTGCTTCAGGTCAGCTTTTCAGACTCCATTTCGTAGGCCACTTTTCTGGCTTCATCTGTTCCTATCGTTTAAGAAATCAGCAAGTAGGGGCGGCGCCTGTGGCTCAGTCGGTAAAGCGCCGGCCCCATATACCGAAGGTGGCGGGTTCAAGCCCGGCCCCAGCCAAACTGCAACCAAACAATAGCCGGGTGTTGTGGTGGGCACCTGTAGTCCCAGCTACTCGGGAGGCTGAGGCAAGAGAATCGCTTAAGCCCAGGAGTTGGAGGTTGCTGTGAGCTGTGTGAGGGAGTGCCGTAAAGTGAAACTCTGTCTCTAAAAAAAAAAAAAAGAAAAGAAATCAGCAAGTAAATAATTATTCATTCTTACTCCATATCTTCAGCATAGACCCAAAGTACTGCAGACTTGAAAGTGATCCTGGTGTAAGCATCTCTTCTGCATTAATATCCCTTATAGAATATATATCATCCTGATTAGCCATCTGGAAATTGAAAATCAGGCAAGCTCAAGAACCAATAAAATATTAAGTCGTGCAGCTTCTACCTCCTTAATTTCTCTGAAATTCATCTTACCTCTCTCTAATTATGGCTTCGTTCAGAACACTGCCATCCCTCACCTGGTTTATAGCAATATCCTCCTGTTGGTCACAATGAAGAACCAATAGAAATGTTTTCCTCTTAGTTGCCCACCACTCCATTCTGCGTACTACCTCTTAAAGGATGCTTCTGAAATGTAAATGTTCTTATACAACTCCCCTGCTTTAAAGCATTGGCCAGTTCCCATTGTTTTCAGGTTGAAATTTAAACTTTTTGACATGGCTGTTGAGGACTTGTGCAGTTGGGCTCCAGGTCCGTCTTTTTTGCACCATACCTCTTTCTGCTTTACTGCCTGCATTCCACTCCCAGTGCATTACTCCAATTTCCCACAAATTGCATAGATTTCTCTTGCTACTGAGAGCATTCTTCTTCATCTTTCCCCTGGTTAGTTATGCCACATTCTCCAAGTCTCAGCTTAGATGCCACTTTCTCCAGGAAGTTTTCATGGACCACTCAAGCCTGGATTGGCTGCCCCTCTAAAACATCCCCATCATATTTTATACATCACTATCAGCATAGTACTTATGATATTAAATGACAATTGCATATTGATTTGTTTGTTTCCTTGTAAGACTTTAAGATACATGAAGGCGGGCGCTGTGTTATTTTACTCAGTTCCTTAACATAGCATATGCTCAGTAAATACTAGCTGAAGAAGGTAAAAGTAAGCCATGTTTACACTTTTGGCTCCACCAAAATAGTCTTGGTTAATTCTTGATAAGACAGCTCTTCATTTAGACAGGAATATATTTTTGGGTGGACTACAGATCATGGAATATGGGCAATACTACCTAAGTTTCCAGTTGTAGTTAGACATCCAGATAAGGGTCTAAGCTTTCTCCATTCTCCATTGTAGTTGTCACTCTCCAGTATTTTGATTAGGATCCTCTAGGGCTCAGACTCTTAGCAGTGTAGAACTTTGCCAAGTTTTAACTTTGAAAGTCTAAATAAATAACTTCCGTGACCAGTGTATTTTCACAATGACTTACCTAAAAACCAGTCAGTGAGTAAGGTGGGTCTTAGTCCATGGGACTTTATTTTTTGTTTTCCAACTATTCAAATTCACTAGGAAAGAGAGAAAAGGGAATCTTGTGATGGCTTCTCCACAGATCTCCTTATTCTTATGATTAGATCAACTTGGAGCATGTGCTCAGTAACGAACTAATCACTGTAGCCAGAGAAATTTGGCCAGGACTGGATCATATGCTTCATCTCTGGAGGCAAGTGGTGCCCACCCAGGCCTCTTGACTCATCAGTGGGAGTGGAGAGATTCCTCAAAGCTGATTGAGGTCCTTCTTAGAGAAAAGAACGATGGGGGAAGGATGCTGGAGACAAGGGTATACAAATAATAAAGACCCTTCAAAAATGACTAATTTTAGTTCCTTCAATTATCTTAGTTGATTCCTGGCCCCTGAATCATTCATTATTGCTTCCTATGTCAGAGAAGGGATAGGCCTGGTCCATGAGGAAGCTTGGCAAGTATCTTGTGTTCTCTGCTCTGGTCTGTGCCCACTGCCCTTCTGAACAGTGTTTGTGTTGTGGTCCGAGAACATGAAAAAGAAGTAGCATTATGTTTCCAGGCACTGTTTTTTAAGAATATCCTTATCTTTATCTCCTTTTACACATGAGAAATTGGGATGCTTGAGAAATTAAAAAAACTCCTCTAAATATAAAGAGGAAGGATAAGAACTGACACTCTAGACAAGGCAGACTCCAAAGCCAGTACTTTCCTCACAATACCTTTTTAACATCCTTAGAGAGACTCGAGTATGCCACTGTCCTTCATAGAAACAGGAACAATGGCAGACAATCTTTACTGAGCATTTGTTTATATACTGGACATTGTGCTAACTGCTCCACGTGCATTAACTCATCAATGCTCACAGCAACCCGAGATATTCCATTGTATGGCTGTACCGCAATTTTATAATTCATTTTAATGGTAGACCTTTGACCTGGTTTAGTTTTTAGGCTATTACAATGAGTGCTCTATACATTTTTTTGTTTTGGTCTGGTTTGATTTGGGTACATATGTTGCCCATTTCTACTTTACACTGAGGTAGTAGTAGGATTGCTTAGGTAAAAGGCTATTTATATGTTCAGCTGTAGAAGATACGATCCTGTTTTTCCAGTAACAGTGTATAAGAGTTCTAAATGCTCCACATCTTTGCCAGTGCTGTTATGGGTATCACTTGTTAATGAATTAAAGTCCTTTTAAAGAAACTATTTGTACTGCAGATATCTTCTCCTACACTTTTGAAAGTGATTTTTAATGAACAGAAGTTCTTCAAAATGTGATCCAATTAATCAATGGCTTTTTAAAAATGGTTAGTGCTATAGCCCAAGAAGAAGGGGGTAAGAGGAGGGAGGTGAGGGGAGGGAGAGGATGGGTGGAGGGAGGGTAATTGGTGGGAACACAACTACGGTGCATTTTATAAGGGTACACGTTAAATTTACTAAGTGTAGAGTATAAATGTCTTAACACAACAATTGAGAAAATGCCGCGAAGGCTATGTTAACCAGTTTGATGAAAATATTTCAAATGGTATATAAAGCCAGCACATTGTACCCCATAATTGCATTAATGTACACAGCTATGATTTAATAGGAAAATGATTAGTGCTTTTTTAATATCCTATTTAGGAAATTGTTAGCTACTTCAAGATCTTGAAGAGGAAACCCCTAAGTTTTCCTTTAGGAACTTTATTATTTTTTTACATTTGCATTTATGATCTATTTGGAATTGAGGTTTTATATGGTATGTGGTAAAAGTTAAGATGACTTTTTATTCCACATAAATATACATATCAACTTGACTCAGGGCCATTCATTAAGAAAGCTTTTTGTGTTTTTTGTTTTTTTTTTTTCTGATTATACTCAGTGTCTTAAGTTGGAGATGATCATGGGTGGGGCTATTTCTAAACCCTATTCTATTATTTTGGTTTGCTAGTCTACCCTTATGCTAACACCACAGTCTCATTCACTGTAGTTTGGGATATTGTAAGTGTTATTATATTTCTATAACTGCATTCTTTTAAATTTCATTTACTAATTATTTGTTGCTGGTATGTGAAAACAAAATTGATTTTGAAATTAACCTTGTATCCAGTAAATTCACTGAATTTATTTATTAATTCTGTTTTCATATTATTTTGGATTTTCTACGTATATAATCATACTTTTTTGGTAAATAAAGACAGTTTTCTCCTTTCATTTCAGTCTCTGTACCTTTTCTTTCCTTATTGTGCTGGGTAGGACCTCTAGCACACTGTTCAATGGAAGTGATGAAAATGTGAAAAGGGACATCTTTACTCTTATTTGTTGCTTATGATTTCCCTAGTAAGTATAATGTTTGGTATATAGTATCTTTATAAAATATTATTTTGGAGTATAAAAGTTCCCTCTAGCCATAGTTTGCTCAAATTTGTTTTATTAAAATTAAATATGAATGTCAATGTTTTTTCAAAAGATTTTTCTGAGGTGGTAAGATGAATATTCTCTATTTTATTAATGTGGAGAATTACATTGATTTATAGTTGAATGTAAACTAACCTCACATTCCTGGAAAGGCTATCATTTATTGTTTTAGATATTGTTACATTCCATTTGTTCATATTTTGCATAAAATTTTAGATCTGTATTTATGAGATAAATTGGCCTATATGAATCTTGTAATATCCCTTCAGATTTTTGTACTAAATTTGTTCTGGAATTTGTTCTCTAAAATCTTTCGTGTGGGCCAGCTGCAGTGGCTCACACCTGTAATCGTAGTACTCTGGGAGGCAAAGGCAGGGGATTGCTTGAGCTGAGGAGTTTGAGACCAACCTGAGCAAGAGAAAGATGAGACCCTGTCTCTACTAAAAACAGAAAAACTAGCTGGGCATGTGGCAAGTGCTTGTAGTCCCAGCTATTTGGGAGGCTGAGGGAAGAGGATTGCTCAAGTCCAATAGTTTGAGGTTGCTGTGAGCTACAATGATGAGCTGCAGGGTGACAGAATGAAACTCTTTCTCAAATAAATAGATAAATAAATAGATAAATAAATAGTTTTTTGGTGTAAGTTAGTGTTATTCATTTCTTAAATTTTTGGAAGAATTCACCAGTGATGTTATCTGGACCTGGAGATTTTGTGGGAAGATTTTTATTTATAGGTTCAATTTTTTTTTTTTAAGATACCTCAGCCTATTGAGATTTTTTTCTTAAGCCAATATGATAAACTATGACTTTCTGGGAATTTGTTTATTTTACCTAAATTATAAATTTATTGGCATTAAGATTTTTATATTGTCTTTTTATTACCTTTGTGATGTTTGTAGAATCTCTGGTATATCCCATTTGTCATTTCTGATACTAGTAACTTGTGCTTTATCTCTCTTTTTAAAAAAATTTTAATAATAAGTCTATGTAGGGTAAATTGTATTAGTCTTTTCAAGGAACCAAATATTAGTTTCATTTATTTTCTACATTGTTTGTTTTAATTAAATTAGTTTTTGCTTATTCCTTTCTATTTCCTTCATTTTATTTTCTTTGAAACCAACTTGCTTTGAATTTTCTAGCTTCATACATGAATAGTTAGATAGTTTAAGCAGTTTATAATCATGTTCTCAATAATTATTTTTTATAATATATACATTTAAGATTATGAATTTCCCTTTAAGCATTACTTTACCTGCATCCTACAAATATTAATGCATCATACTTTAATTATCACTCTGTTTAAAGTACTTTTTAATTTTTATTTTGCTTCCTTCTGTGACTCATGGTTTATTTGAAGATATACTGCTTAATTTACAAACATTTAAAAATTTCCTAATTATTTCTTAAGCTACTTCATTAAGGTGTTGATCAATATGTAAAAGCTGTGCATATTTGCTGTACACAACTTGATGAATTTGGGGTTAATTATACCCATATAGCACCATCTGTGATGGATTTTTTAGCCAGTAAACAAATAACTGTACTATAATACTCTCCCTATTCACCTGATCTTACTTTTATGGCCTTTCCAGAAAAAGAGTTTCAAAATTGCTTTGAAGGGGGGACTAGGCACTGGTATTGGAGTATAGTTTCCCAAGGGGAGTACTTCAGAGGTGACCATAGTGATAGTCAGCAATGGGGTATGCAGTACCTAGTACTTTTTCTAGGATGAGTTCATGAACTTAATTGTCATGACAATTAAGGTCATAGACATCTCCATTACCTCCCAAGGTTTTTTTCTCCCCAACCCTCTTTTATTATTATTATTGTTATTAAAGTGTTAAAAACCCTTAGTATTAGAGCCACCCTCTTAGTAAATTTTAAGTATACAATACACTATCTGTGTTACCTGTAGGCACCATGTTCTAAGTCCCCAGAACTTCTTTATCTTGCATTACTGACACTTTGTACCCTTAGACCATCATCTCCCACTTCCTCCTCCCCTCAACAACTATCATTCTACCTTCTGTAAATTTGGCTAATATAGATTCCACATATAAATGAGATCTTACAATGTTTTTTCTGTATCTTCTGGCTTATTTCACTTAGCATCATGTCCTCCAGGTTCATTCACATTGTCTCAAATGGTAGGAGTCCTTAATTTTTAAGACTGAATAATATTCTATTGTAAATTTTATTTATTCATTTATCTATTAGTGGACATTCAGGTTGTTTCCTTATCTTGGTTCTTGTGAACAGTGCTACAGTGAACATAGGAGCATAGGTCTGTCTTTAAGATCCTTATTTTAATTCCTTTGAATAAATACTCAGAAGTAGGATTGTGGGATTATATTATAGTTATATTTTTACTATTTTAAGAAACCTCCAAACTGTCTTTCATAATAGCTGTACCAATTTACATTCCCATCAATAGAGTATCAGATTACTCCACATCCTTGCTAATCCTTGTTCTTTTTAATTTATTCTTTCTCTTTCTTTTCTTTTCTTTTCTTTTGAGACAGAGTCTCAAGCTGTCACCCTGGGTAGAGTGCTGTGGCATCACAGCTCACAGTAACCTCAATCTATTGGGCTTAAGCAATTCTCTTGCCTCAGCCTCCCAAGTAGCTGGGACTACAGGCATCCATCACAACGCCCAGCTATTATTTTTGTTGCAGTTATAATTGTTCCAACCCACCAGCCTCGGCACCCTACCCACTGAGCTACAGGCACCACCCTCTTTTTTTTTTTTTAATTAAATCATAGCTGTGTACATTAATGCGATCATGGGGCACCATACACTGGTTTTATAGACCATTTGACGTATTTTCATCACACTGGTTAACATAGCCTTCCTGGCATTTTCTTAGTTATTGTGTTAAGACATTTATATTCTACATTTACTAAATTTCACATGTACCCTTGTAAGATGTACTGCAGGTGTAATCCCACCAATCAACCTCTTTCCACCCATCCTTCCCCCCACCCCTTCCCCTTCCCCATATTCTTAGGTTATAACTGGGTTATAGCTTTCATATGAAAGCCATAAATTAGTTTCATAGTAGGGCTGAGTACATTGGATACTTTTTCTTCCATTCTTGAGATACTTTACTAAGAAAAATATGTTCCAGCTCCATCCATGTAAACATGAAAGAGGTAAAGTCTCCATCTTTCTTTATCTCTTTGTTTTTTTAATAACAACCACTTCTTACAGGGGTGAAGTGTTATCTCATTGTGTTTTTGGTTTGCATTTCCCTGATGATAGTGATGCTAAGCACCTTCTCATATACCCATGGATGATTTGTACATCTTCTTTGGAGAAATGTTGATTCAGATTACTTCTTCCTTTTTAATTAGGTTATTTGTGTTTTTTGTTTCTTTTTTCTATTGAGTTGCATGAGTTCCTTGCATATTTTGGATATTAACCCCTTATTAGATTTGCAAATATTGTCTCTCATTTTATGGGTTGCCTTTTTATTCTGTTGTTTTTTTGTTTTTGTTTTTTGCTGTGGAAAGCGTTTTAGTTTGATGCAGTTCCACTTGTCTATTTTTGCTTTGCTTGTGCTTTTGGTATTATATCCCATAACACCCCCCTCTCCCCCCAAAAAAAATTATTGCCAGTACTGAAATCAAGGAGCCTTTTCCCCTATTTTTCTCTAGGAGTTTTATGGTTCTGGGTGTTATGTTTAAGTCTTTAATGAATTTTGAGTTGATTTTTATGTATGATGTAACATGTGGGTCCAATTTCATTTTTTCACATGTGGATATCCTGTTTTCCCAACGCTATCCTTTCGCCATTTCATATCTTTAGTGCCCTTGTTGAAGATCATTTGACTGAGTATGTGTAGGTTTATTTCTGGGCTCTTTATTCTGTGTCATTCCTTTGTGTGTCTGCTTTTATGTATCTGTATCATACTGTTTCCTTTACTATAAATTTGTAGTATAATTTGATATCAGAGATTTTGATGTTTATAGTTCTGTTCTTCTTGCTCAATTGCATTGGGTATTTCAGATCTTTTGTGATTCCATATTAATTTTAGAAATTTTTATTCTGTTTTTGAGAAAAATACGCTCTAGATGGATTTTGGTGGGGATTGCATTGCATGGAATCTGTAGATTATTTTGGGTAGTATGTACATTTTAACAATATTAATTCTTTTCCTCAATGAACATGGGCTATATTGGTTTACTTATATCTTTATCAATTTCTCTATCACTGTTTTATGTTTTCATTGCACAAATCTTTTGCCTCCTATACTAAATTTATTTCTAGATATTTTATTCGTTTGATGTCATTGTTAATGGGATTGTTAATTTTTTTGAATAGTTCATTGCTAATTTATAGAAAAGGAACATATTTTTGTGTGTTGATTTTTCTTTTTTATTGTTGGGGATTCATTGAGGGTACAATAAGCCAGGTTACTCTGATTGCAATTATTAGGCAAAGTCCCTCTTGCAATCATGTCTTGCCCCCATAAAGTGTGACACACACCAAGGCCCCACCCATCTCCCTCCGTCCCTCTTTCTGCTTCCCACCCCTATAACCTTAATTGTCATTAATTGTCCTCATATCAAAATTGAGTACATAGGATTCATGCTTCTCCATTCTTGTGATGCTTTACTAAGAATAATGTCTTCCATGTCCATCCAGGTTAATACGAAGGATGTAAAGTCTCCATTTTTTTTAACGGCTGAATAGTATTCCATGGTATACATATACCACAGCTTGTTAATCCATTCCTGGGTTGGTGGGCATTTAGGCTGTTTCCACATTTTGGCGATTGTAAATTGAGCTGCAATAAACAGTCTAGTACAAGTGTCCTTGTGATAAAAGGATTTCTTTCCTTCTGGGTAGATGCCCAGTAATGGGATTGCAGGATCAAATGGGAGGTCTAGCTTGAGTGCTTTGAGGTTTCTCCATACTTCCTTCCAGAAAGGTTGTACTAGTTTGCAGTCCCACCAGCAGTGTAAAAGTGTTCCCTTCTCTCCACATCCACGCCAGCATCTGCAGTTTTGAGATTTTGTGATGTGGGCCATTCTCACTGCGGTTAGATGATATCTCAGGGTTGTTTTGATTTGCATTTCTCTAATATATAGAGATGATGAACATTTTTTCATGTGTTTGTTAGCCATTCGTCTGTCGTCTTTAGAGAAAGTTCTATTCATGTCTCTTGCCCATTGATATAAGGGATTGTTGGCTTTTTTCATGTGGATTAATTTGAGTTCTCTATAGATCCTAGTTATCAAGCTTTTGTCTGATTGAAAATATGCAAATATCCTTTCCCATTGTGTAGGTTGTCTCTTTGCTTTGGTTATTGTCTCCTTAGCTGTACAGAAGCTTTTCACTTTAATGAAGTCTCATTTGTTTATTTTTGTTGTTGTTGCAATTGCCATGGCAGTCTTCTTCATGAAGTCTTTCCCCAGGCCAAAATCTTCCAGTGTTTTTCCTATGCTTTCTTGGAGGATTTTTATTGTTTCATGCCTGAAATTTAAGTCCTTTATCCATATTCAATCAATTTTTGTGAGTGGGGAAAGGTGTGGGTCCAGTTTCAGTCTTTTACATGTAGACATCCAGTTCTCCCAACACCATTTGTTGAATAGGGAGTCTTTCCCCCAAGGTATGTTCTTGTTTGGTTTATCAAAGATTAGGTGGTTGTAAAATGTTAGTTTCATTTCTTGGTTTTCAATTCGATTCCAAGTATCTATGTCTCCGTTTTTGTGCCAGTACCATGCTGTCTTGAGCACTATGGCTTTGTAGTACAGACTAAAATCTGGTATGCTGATGCCCCCAGCTTTATTTTTATTACTAAGAACTGCCTTAGCTATACGGGGTTTGTTCTGGTTCCATACAAAACGCAGAATCATTTTTTCCAAATCTTGAAAGTACGATGTAGGTACGTTGATAGGAATGGCATTGAATAGGTAGATTGCTTTGGGAAGTATAGACATTTTAACAATGTTGATTCTTCCCATCCATGAGCATGGTATGTTCTTCCATTTGTTAATATCCTCTGCTATTTCCTTTCTGAGGATTTCATAGTTTTCTTTATAAAGGTCCTTCACCTCCTTCATTAGGTATATTCCTAGGTATTTCATTTTCTTTGAAACTATGGTGAAGGGAGTTGTGTTCTTAATTAGCTTCTCATCTTGACTGTTATTGGTGTATACAAAGGCTACTGACTTGTGGACATTGCTTTTGTATCCTGAAACATTACTGTATTTTTTGATGACTTCTAGGAGTCTTGTGGTTGAGTCTTTGGGGTTCTCTAAGTATAAGATCATGTCTTCAGCAAAGAGGGAGAGTTTGACCTCCTCTGCTCCCATTTGGATTCCCTTTATTTCCTTGTCTTGCCTAATTGTATTGGCTAGAACTTCCAGCACCATGTTGAATAGTAAAGGTGACAGAGGACAACCTTGTCTGGTTCCAGTTCTAAGAGGAAAAGCTTTCAGTTTTACTCCATTCAGTAAAATATTGGCTGTGGGTTTGTCATAGATAGCTTCAATCAGTTTTAGAAATGTGCCACCTATGCCTATAGTCTACAGTGTTCTAATTAGAAAAGGATGCTGGATTTTATCAAATGCTTTTTCTGCATCTATTGAGAGGATCATGTGATCTTTATTTTTGCCTCTGTTAATATGGTAGATAACGTTTATGGACTTGCGTATGTTAAACCAGCCTTGCATCCCTGGGATGAAGCCTACTTGATCATGATGAATGACTTTTTTGATGATAAGCTGTAATCTATTGGCTAGGATTTTGTTGAGAATTTTTGCATTTATATTCATGAGTGAGATTGGTCTGAAATTCTCCTTTTTGTTTGGGTCTTTTCCTGGTTTTGGTATCAGGGTGATGTTTGCTTCATAGAATGTGTTGGGGAAGATTCCTTCTTCCTCAATTTTTTGAAATAATTTCTGCAGTACAGGAATAAGCTCTTCCTTGAAGGTTTGATAGAATTCTGGAGTGAAACCCTCTGGACCAGGGCATTTTTTGGTTGGAAGATTTTTTCTTGTTTCTTTGATCTCAGTGCTTGAAATTGGTCTGTTCAGGAGCTCTATTTCTTTCTGGCTGAGAGTAGGGAGAGGGTGTGATTCCAAATATTGATCCATTTCCTTCACATTGTCAAATTTCTGGGCATAGAGTTTCTGGTAGTATTCAGAGATGATCTCTTGTATCTCTGTGGGATCAGTTGTTATTTCCCCTTTATCATTTCTGATTGAGGTTACTAGAGATTTTACTTTTCTATTCCTCATTAGTCTGGCGAATGGTTTTTCTATTTTATTTATTTTTTCAAAAAACCAACTCCTTGTTTCATTAAGTTTCTGAATGATTCTTTTGTTTTCAATTTCATTGATCTCTGATTTGATTTTGGATATTTCTTTTCTTCTACTGAGTTTAGGCTTAGATTGTTCTTCTTTTTCCAATTCCATAAGATCTCTTGAGATTGTTGATGCGCTCTCTTTCTGTTTTTCGAATGTAGGCATCTAAAGCAATGAATTTTCTTCTCAAAACTGCTTTTGCAGTATCCCACAGGTTTTGGTAGCTTGTGTCTTCATTGTTGTTATGCTCAAGGAAGTTAATGATTTCCTGTTTTATTTCTTCCTGCACCCATCTGTTATTCAACAGAAGATTGTGTAATTTCCATGCCTTTGAGTGGGGTCGAGCGTTTTTGTTAGAGTTGAGTTCCACCTTTAGTGTCTTATGGTCTGAGAAGATACAAGGTAAAATTTCAATTCTTTTGATTCTGTTGATATTTTTTTTGTGTCCCAGGATATGATCAATTTTGGAGAATGTTACATGGGGTGATGAGAAAAATGTATATTCTTTATCTTTGGTATGGAGTGTTCTATATGCGTCTATCAAGCACAGTTGTTCTAGGGTCTCATTTAAATCTCTTATATCTTTGTTTAATTTCTGTTTAGAGGATCTGTCCAGCTCTGTAAAAGGAGTGTTAAAGTCCCCTGTTATGATGGTATTATCAGATATCATATTGCTCAGAATGAGTAAGGTCTGTTTCAAGAATCTGGGAGCATTTCAATTGGGTGCATAAATATTTAGAATTGAAATGTCTTCTTGTTGTATTTTTCCCTTGACCAATATAAAGTGACCATCTTTGTCTTTTTTGACTTTAGTTGCTTTAAATCCACATGCATCTGAAAATAAGATTGCAACTCCTCTTTTCTTCTGAATTCCATTTGCCTGAAAAATTGTCTTCCAACCCTTGACTCGGAGCTTTAATTTGTCTCTTGAAGCCAGGTGTGTTTCTTTCAGACAGCAAATGAATGGCTTGTGTTTTTTAATCCAGTCAACCAATCTATGTCTCTTCAGTGGGGAATTCAAGCCATTAACATTTATTGAGATAATTGATAAGTGTGGTAGTATTCTGTTCATCTTATTTGGTGAGAGTCCATTGCTTAGTTTTATCTTTTGCATTAGTGTGGAGTTTAGGTTCTGTCCTTTAATTTCTGAGTTCTTACTTTGCTGCTGATCCATTGTGGTGGTCAGTGTGCAGAACAGGTTGAAGTATTTCCTGTAGAGCTGGTCTTGTTGTGGCGAATTTCCTCAATGTTTGTATATCCGTAAATGATTTGATTTCTCCGTCAATTTTGAAGCTTAGCTTAGCAGGGTACAGAATTCTGGGCTGGAAATTGTTCTGTTTAAGTAGATTAAAGGTAGATGACCATTGTCTTCTTGCTTGGAAAGTTTCATTAGAGAAGTCTGCGGTCACTCTGATGGATTTACCCCTGTAGGTCAACTGGCGCTTACTCCTTGCAGCTTGCAGAATCTTTTCTTTTGTCTTGACTTTGGACAGGTTCATCACAATGTGTCTTGGAGAAGCTTGGTTAGAGTTGAGGCGACCTGGGGTCCTATATCCCTCTGAAAGCAGTGTGTCAGAATCTTTGGTGATATTTGGGAAATTTTCTTTCATAATATTCTCTAGTATGGCTTCCATTCCCCTGGGGCATTCTTCTTCCCCTTCTGGGATTCCTATAACTCGTATTTTGGAACGCTTCATAAAGTCCCATAATCCTGACAGTGAATGTTCTGCTTTCTCTCTCTTCTTGTCTGCCTCTTTTACTATCTGATTTATCTCAATAACTTTGTCTTCTACCTCTGAAATTCTTTCTTCTGCATGGTCTAATCTGTTGCTAATACTTTCCATTGCATCTTTAAGTTCCCTAATTGACTGTTTCAGTTCCTTCAGCTCTGCTATATCCTTTTTATATTCTTCATATCATTCATCTCTTATTTGATTCTGTTTTTGGATTTCCTTTTGGTTATTTTCCACTTTATTAGCAGTTTCCTTCATTGTTTCCATCATTTCTTTCATTGTTTTCAACATGTGTATTCTAAATTCCCTTTCTGTCATTCCTAACGTTTCTTTATAAGTGGAATCATCTGCAGTAACTACCTCATGGTCCCTTGGTGGGGTTGTTCTGGACTGGTTCTTCATGTTGCCTGGAGTTTTCTGCTGATTCTTCCTCATGAGTGATTTCTTTTATATGTTTCCTTGCCCTAATTTTCCTTTCACTTCCTCTTGCTCTTTAAGTTCTCTTGCCTGTGGACTAATGGTTACAGGACCAGAAGGGTGAGAAGGTTGAAGAGCAAAAAGGGATGAAAGAAAGGAGGACCGAGTGATAAGAAAAAAAAAAATAGAGAAAGGAGAGGGGGTGGGTAAAAGGAATATTGACAAAAAGAAGAGAGGCACAGAAAGAGGGAGACAGAGCAATATAGGTGTACAGTAGGGTACTTTGACACAACCTTTAAAAAAAACCCACCTTCTGGGGGTGCCCAGTTGGGTGGTTTCCTTGAGGTCAGCAGCTCTTTGCTAACTTGATCAGACACAGTACCCCACCTCTACCAAGTAGAGAGGAAAGACAAAAATGCTATAAATCAAACCAAAACAAGCAAACAGAAAACTTTACGGGATAAAATTGGGTGAAAAACCAAATAATAGTGGTAGAAACAATAGCAAAAATGAAGTTCTAGTTATTGAAAAAGGCAGCAATGGGAAATTATAATTAAACCAGAAAAATTGAGAAAGAAAAAGGATCTGTATGGAAAAGGTTGAAATTAAAAAACAAAACAACATCAACAACATCAAAATAAACAAAAAAACCCAACCAAACAAACAAACAAAAAAACAACACAACCAAAAACAAAGCAGTGTGTATATGTTATTGAATATTGTTTGGGCAACACGTGGTCTTCTGGGGTATGAGATGTTAATCACAGTTCTGATACGACTGGAGGGTGCTGATTTCTCAAACCCCAGCAGGTAGACACCCTAAATCTCTCTTCAGCCCACTTAAAAGGCACTTTGAACTTGTAAACTTACTGAGCAGAAGCTTTCCCAGGAAAGTGCTTGTCACTGGAATCACTGCTGAAGTGGCTATCCACTTACCCAGTGTGCCAAAACCGGTCTCACCCTGCCCCTGAAGGTTAGGGCTGCAAGGCAGCTCAGACCCCACCCTTAGGCTACTTGATCGCTAGGTTACCAGCTCCCACCCGATTCTAGCTCTGTGACCCTGAGGGCGGAGCTTGCTGGGGCAGATCACTCAAAATGGCTCCCTGTGACCCACAGCCAAACACTATTAACTCGGTCTGGCTCAGCGGCTCAGATTGGGGCCCTAGAGTTCTCTGCACTCCCACTCAGGCTCTCCCCAAGGCAGTTCAACTGAGTGCCAAGTCCAAAGACAGCAAAACAGTTCACATGTAAGGCCTTTCTGGTTTGCAGTCTCGCTGTTACTGAACTTACAGTTGCGGGCGGGTTTAGACGGATTGAACACATGCGACCACTTGCCGTTTTTCCAGTGTTTTAGTCCTCCTCTTCGGGTCTAGAAGTCTCTCGCTGACTCCCTGTATCCTCACAGGGGTGATGATAGGCAGATCCCACCAGCCAGAGATGCCTGGAGTCCTATCTCCCCAGACTCATGGTGCCCAGATGCAAGGAAGTTGTTACTCGGCCACCATCTTGCTCCGCCTCCTTGTGTGTTGATTTTTTTTTTTTTTTATCTTACAATTTTCCTTTATATCTGAATTCTATTTTTATCTTTTTATTTCTAACAGTTTTTTTCCTGGAGTCTTTAGGGTTTTGGACATATAAAATCATATCATCTCCAGCAAGTCTTTTTGAAATAAGCCTAGGATGGAGCCTCCTTTGGTGACAGGTATTTTGTGATTCCATATTCATTTTAGAAATTTTTATTCTATTTTTGAGAAAAATACGTTCTATTTTTGCTTTGTTGCTTGTGCTTTTGGTATTATATCACACACTACCCCTACCCCACTCAAAATTTATTGATCTAGAGGCACACACACACACATATATATGAAGAAATATATTTATATTTTATGTTTGTCCTTATATTTAAACTAGTTTTATTACTAGTAGCACATATTTTTTAACCCAGTTAATTTTTTTCTCTTCTTATTGGATGTATTTAAACTATTTACATTTAAATGTATTTGGATTTATATTAGTATATTAATTTTTATTTTCTAGTTATCCTGTTTTATAATTATTTTGTGTACTTTTCTTTCTTATTTTGGATGAATAATTTATTGTATTTTCTCTTTTGTTGTTTTGTTAGAAGTATGTTCATGTTCATTTAATGGTTGCCATAGACATTAAAATATGCATCTATGCTGTCAGGTTTTAATGTAAATTTGTACTTTTATTGCTTCCCAGACAATGTTACTCCTCAAACATTCTAACTTCATTTATTTCCTTTCCTTCTTTCTTTGGCATATAAAATCTACATGTGTTTTGAACTGCATAAAATATTTTATACAGTAATAAATAATTTAGATTTATTTATATATTTACCCTTTCAATGATTTTTGACTTTTTTTTACATCCCTATTTTTTTTTCCTCTGGGCTTATTTTCCTTCAGAAGGAGGACTCTCTTCAACATTATCTTTACTAGATATTATGACAGAGTCTCTTGATGTGTATTTGCTTCGTGTTTTCATTTGTCTTTCACTTTTCAAAAATATTTTCTTTTTTTTTTAATTGTTAAATCATAGCTGTGTACATTAGTGCAATTGCCTGTACCCATTCTAAGATGCACCATAGATGTGGCCCCACCCATTACCCTCCCTCAATGGACATAAAATTTTTGGGTGGACTATGTTATTTTCTTTCAGTATTATAAAGATTTTATTCCATTGTCTTTGACTTTCGTGCTTACTGTTGAGAAGTCAGATATAAGTCGTTCTGCTCCTTTAAAGGAATCTACCTGTCTACCTAGCCCCCTCCAATGCTGCTTTAAAAATGTGCATTTGTATTTGAGTATTAAACAGCTTTTAGTTTTTATTTTGTGCCCAAGTATTCTTTTACTTTGTATTGATCTTAGTTGGGGATGTAGTATTTCTCAAACTGGTGGTTTGATGTAGTCGAGCATCAAGTTGTAGAAATTTCTTCAAATCCTGCTTCTACCCCTTCCCTCTCTTCCCCTTTCTGGAATATGAATTGCCTATGATTTAGACATTTTTAATGTGCCCCTGCTATCAACTATACATTTTTTTGTTTGTTCTTTATCTCTATAATTCAATCAATATTTATCTACTTATCTATTTCCCTGTTTTTTTAATGTTCTCTTTATGCATGTCCATCCTTCCACTAAATCCATCTATAAGCTGCTGTTGTGTTATTCCTTTAATTGTGCGGAGGTCTTCTGCTGAGAACTGAAACTGACTAGACAAATTCTAAAAAACCATACCAATATTCTTAATTTCAATACTTATATTTTAAATTTTTAGAATTTACATTTAGATTTTTAAAATATTTTGAAGTTATTGAGAAATTAGTCTATTTTGTCTTCTAGTTTCTTGAACATATTAATTACAGTTTATTTTAAGGTTGATCTCTTCTAACTCCAGTGACTGGATAACCCACCAGTGACCCAGTCAACATAAATTTTGTAGCCGTAAGACAGGCTAGTCATCAGGCAATTACAGAGAGGTCTGACACATTACTAAAGAGTAGGTTTAAATATAAGAGAATTTGGTCAGAATTTATTTAATAAATGTTTATTTAGCATGAACCGTGTGGCAAGGCACCTTTTAAGGTTCTAAACTACATAACTTACAGACTACTAATCTTCACTACTTTTTCTGCTCTGTACGACTAGCCTTCTGAGCATAATCTTCGTGTTTCATTTTCCAGTTTTTTCCCCTCTCCACATCTGCCATTTCCTCAGTTTCTCCTCATTTCTCTGACTATCCTATTCCACATATACTTTTTTATGATCCTCCCCTTTTCTTTTAATCTCCTGTCTTCTCGGAAGTCACCAGACTCAACCCTGATAGATATTTAAATAATGCCAGATAAACCTTTCTCTGTCTTTAGAAGTTTAGAATTAAGGTACTTTGTCTCTTTTGGTATATTTGTGCTTTGAATGTTGAATGTTCCTTTTAAAAATTCATTTGGTTATCAACTTAACAAAATCTTTTGTGGGACTCCTTCTAGGGGTCTGTCACTGTTTGGGGTGTAGGAGGATTTTGTCCTTGTCATAGAGTGGAGGAGATGAGCCTTAATAAATGAGAGAGATAAGGATATGTTGTGGACAGAATAATTCATGCAGGAAAGGAAGTTGATTCTATGACATGTTTCAGAAGAACCACATGTGGGCTGGAGGGTCAGGTAGAGCTACCTTGGAAAGTGACAATTGACCGGTGCAAGGCAGAGGATATGCAATGTAGTAGTAGAACTGTCCAGACAGCAAGAAGCGCAAAGGCCCTGCTTTAGGACAGAAGATGGCACCTTGAAGCAATTGAGAGGAAATATATGGAGGGAACACAGACAGTTAAGAGCAAAGTGGTAAGAGATAAAGCTGAAGAAGCAGCATGAGACAGGCATTAGGAACTTTTGGTTTTGTTGTTACTTCTAAGAGTGATGAGAAGCTGTTTCAAGCTGGATTTCAGGGAGTGTACTACATGTTCAGCCTTACATTTTGAATCAATTACTTTCACTGCTCTTCGGAGAAGAGTTTGGTTGGAGCCTAGAGTGGAGGTAAATTTAGCTCTTCTTTTTGTGCAAAGAACTGAACTTGTGAATAAATTAGAAATAAATCTGACACAGATTCTGTACGTAGGATGTTCATGCAATCAGAGAGACACCTGCAATAAAGGAGCAGTAAATAATAACACAGACAGGGCATAGTG
Organism: Nycticebus coucang; assembly: GCF_027406575.1. Lineage (NCBI taxonomy): Eukaryota > Metazoa > Chordata > Mammalia > Primates > Lorisidae > Nycticebus > Nycticebus coucang. The sequence continues at coordinate 48,579,014 of NC_069796.1, read as the reverse complement.
CCAAGTACCAGAGGGGATATCTGTTCTGACATTTCAATAGTGTGCGGTTCAGGGGATGGGGATTGCTTCTGCTTGAAGCTATCAGAGAAGGCTGAGCAAAGGTAGTTTCTGAGCTGGGCCTCGTGGAATGGATGGAATTCATATTCCCATTCTCGGTTCTGGGTTCTGGAAAGGACATTTTAGTCAGGTGAGGGAAGGCTTCTGCCCTCCGAGTGCTTCTCAGAGTTCTACCCATTCGAGGTCTGCTTACTCATCTCTGCATTCTTGGCTTACTACATGTGATATGTCTTTTAACACAAGGCCATTAGCTCTATGAAATCAAGGGCCATAGCCATTTTTTTCACTACTAAATCTGCAGCATCTAGCAGACTTCCTTTCATAAAGTGAATGTTTAATAAATATTTGCTGAATGAATGAATGATACAGGGGCAGGAAAAATGGGAATGTATTTAGAAAAGAGAGATTTAGTTTTGTTAGAATAGTGGTTTTTAACTTTTCCTGATCCCCCTACCCCCTTTTCACCAGGGACATTTGGCAATATCTAGAGACCTTGTTTGGTTATCAGAACTAGGGAGAAAGGGTGATGCCCCCTCACTGGTGTCCACTGGTTAGAGGTCAGGGTTCCTGTGAAATATACTATAATGCACAGGCCAGCCAGCCACAATACAAAAAATAAAAATCAGCTTTAAATAATGCCAAGGTTGGGAAACCATACACCAGTGACAAGGGAGAATAAGGGGATAATAAATGGAAAAATGGCTCCAGGTGAGTTAATAGAGAGCTTTGAATGTCCAGGTAAGAACTGTGAGCTTTGAGCAGTAAATAATGAGAGCTAATCAAGAGTTGAAATTGGGGAATGACCACATTTGAGGTTTGCTTCTGGAAGATGCATCAGCATTACTTGCCAGTGAGTTAGTGATAATTGTATCATTTCAGTTAAAAAAAATGGAGATTCCCAGGACACATTCAGAGGTTAATAGTAGCCATTATCATCACTTCCTAAGGCTTTTATGAGTACATTTTCACATAGGTTGTGCTTGCACCTCAAAAATGAGTGCCAAATAACTACAATCCATACATTCATACATTCGTGGGTTATTAGACAGTTCGTTAGCATTTGCTTAATTACTGTGTCCTCAGCTACTGATCCAGGTTGTCACAGAAGCACAATGCCATATGCTGCAATTGATTTGCAGCCACAGATTTTGATCGGAAGTCTGTGGGTTGCCAATTGGTGTCTGAAGAAACTGATCATCTGTACTATATTTTTAACTAACTTGGAGAGATCAAAACATGATTTGTGATGATTATTAGTCATGGGAGTAAACAAGTGTGTCACTACTCTAACTCTGCAGCCCACAGTTTTATAGATATTCATCCTTATAAATTGGTTTGATCATTTTTAGGATTTATATCATTTAAATTGGAAAATTTTTCTTTCTATTTAGAGACAGAGTCTCACTTTATGGCTCTTTAGTAGAGTGCCATGGTGTCACAGCTCACAGCAACCTCCAACTCCTGGGCTTAGGCGATTCTCTTGCCTCAGCCTCCTGAGTAGCTGGAACTACAGACACCCAACCACAACGCCCGGCTATTTTTTTTTTTTTTTGCAGTTTGGCCAAGGCTGGGTTCAAACCCGCCAACCTCGGTATATGGGGCTGACACCCTACCCACTGAGCTACAGGCTCTGCCCTTGGAAAAGGTTTTTAAAATAATTTTTTGGAGGATGCTGGAAGGTGGAGTAGGGAGGAGTTATTGAAAACTTAAAAATTACCTCTCATATCTCACATAAAGGAATAGTGAAGGACAAATTCAATTATTCCTTACATTTAGAATCAATATAAATTGCTTTTAGCAAGATGATTCACATACTATGTATAATGGCCAATGTGTCAGTCTTGTCAGGTCAATAATTAATATAATGATATTAGTATAAATTTAAACAATAAAGATATATGAAGACTTCTCCTATTACATATTTTATGTTATTGCATTGCAGGGTCTTTGAATATCCTTTCTGTGCTTGGGGCATCTTTCGCTTTTTGTGGGTAGAGTGCATCCTGTGTCCATTTACTGTCAGTCAGATACACCTTAGGGAGGCTTATGTTTGGAAGTAGAATATGCGAGGACCCAGACTCCTTGAGAGATCCATTTTGTGCTTTGGGGTAGGCAGTGGAGGATCTGACTTTGGAGTGGAGTTGGCTTTGGTGCCTACTCCAAAGTTCAGAGGGTGTGCTGTGGCATCTGTGCCCAGTGTGGTAGTGGTGCTGGAATATTCTGTGAAGCAGTTCCATAATGTTGTTGGAGTATTTTTTCTGGTTGTATTGACTGCAGCTTTAACTTGCTGACTTTCCTAGGGGTTCTGAAACTACTTAATGTCTTTTAATATATGTCTTTGCTGTCTGAATTAGCTAAAGAAGATTTCTGTATTGGCAGCTAGGCATGCTGACTGAAACCTCCTGAATGATCCCATTTGGTTAAAAGAAAGTATATTTTCATAGAAAAGAATATAATGCTGGTTATTTCTGCCAAGTGAGATGTCTAAAGATTTCTCTTTTATGTGTTTACTTTTCTTTATTTTTGAAATTTTCTACCATGAGCAACTATTTATGTCAAAGCTTTTAAGGAGTAAATCCAGAGGAAACGTGTTACTTTATAGCATTAACCCACTTACAGAATATGACAAATGAGAGTTCCTATTGACTTTCTGATAGTGGGTTGAAATTATTACAAAAAATTAAATTCATAGCCATAGTACTTCATGGAGACTTCTAAGATCAGGTTGAGGTGGGGTACATTAGCTTTGTCCCCCAATGGGTTGTGTGACTTTGAGTATATCATTGCCTCTCTGGGCTCCCAGTTTATCATCTGAACAGTGAATAGGTTGGTGTAGATCAGTGATTTATTTTTTTATTTTTTATTTTAATTAATTAATTAATTAATCAATTTATTTATTTTTGAGACAGAGTCTCACTCAGTTGCCCTGGGGTAGAGTGATATGGTGTCATAGCTCACAGCAACCTCAAATTCTTGGGATCAAGTGATCCTCCTGAATCAGCCCCCTGAATAGCTGGGACTATGTGCACCTTCCACAATCCCCAGCTATTTTTAGAGATGGAGTCTCACTCTTGCTCAGGCTGGTCTCGAACTCTTGAGTTCAAGCAATCCACCTGCCTCAGCCTCCCAGAGTGCTAAGATTACAGGCAGGAGCCACCACGTAGATCAGTGATTTTGAAATGTAGCTCTGTGCCGCTTCTGTGTTGCTGGCAGAGGAGAAAAGGATTACATATGCCTTGGGCTGCAGTGTCCTAAACCCTAAATTAATTCAGAGGAGCTTCTCTTGTATCTATCTCACATGTTGGATTTCAAAATTTATCTTTGAAACAATTTTCTGTCTAGTAACAAATATGAGAAACCATTAGACTAAATTATTTTTAAGATCTCTTTCAGCCCTATATTCTATGATTTCAGGGCTTTTCCCACTGAATTGCATTTACTCTAATACTGAGTAGATTTACACACACAAAAGAACACAGGATTACAGAATTTTGAACTAGAAAAAAATCTATTATACCTCAACTTTTTATGCTTATAATTTCTGATTATAGTTAAATAATCTAACAGCCCATTTCCTCTTTAATTGCTCACTTGTTTTTAGCATTTATCTGTCTATGAGAATTCTGTTATTATGTTTGGCATTGACAACATAGTTAAAGGACATAAAATAACTTATTAGGAATATATGTTTTTCTGTGACTGGAGTATTAACAGATAAATGTATTCCACCAGTATTTAAGAATTAGAATATTGTTGGTGACTACAATTTATTTATTTATTTATTATTAAATCATAGCTGTGTACATTGATATATTCATGGGGCATCATTCACTAGCTTCACAGACCGTTTACCAAGTTTCACATATACCCTTGTAAGATGCACCGCTGGTGTAATCCCACCAATCCCCTTCCCTCTACCCACCTCCCCCCTCCCTCCCCTCCATTTCCCCCTTCTCCCTATTCTTAGGTTGTAACTGGGTTATAGCTTTCATGTGAAAACCCTAAATTAGTTTCATAGTAGGGCTGAGTACATTGGGTACTTTTTCTTCCATTCTTGAGATACTTTACTAAGAAGAATATATTCCAGCTCCATCCATGTAAACATGAAAGAGGTAAAGTCTCCATCTTTCTTTAAGGCTGCATAATATTCCATGGTGTACATATACCACAATTCATTAACCCATTCGTGGATCGATGGGCACTTGGGCTTCTTCCATGACTTAGCAATTATGAATTGGGCTGCAATAAACATTCTGGTACAAATATCTTTGTTATGATGTCATTTTTGGTCTTCTGGGTATATGCCCAGTAGAGGGATTACAGGATTGAATGGCAGATCTATTTTTAGATCTCTAAGTGTTCTCCATATCTCTTTCCAAAAGGAATGTATTAATTTGCATTCCCACCAGCAGTGCAAAGTGTTCCCTTTTCTCCACATCCACGCCAACATCTCTGGTCTTGGGATTTTGTGATATAGGCTAGGCTCACTGGAGTTAGATGGTATCTCAAAGTAGTTTTGATTTGCATTTCTCTGATGATTAAAGATGATGAGCATTTTTTCATATGTCTGAAGGCCGTGCACCTGTCTTCTTCAGAGAAGTTTCTTTTCAAGTCCCTTGCCCAGCCTGTGATGGGATCCCTTGTTCTATTCTTGCTAATGAGTTTGAGTTCTCTGTGGATTCTGGTTATTAAACCTTTGTCGGAGACATAACCTGCAAATATCTTCTCCCATTCTGAGGGCTGTTTGCTTGCTTTACTTACTGTGTTCTTGGCTGTGCAGAAGCTTTTTAGTTTGATCAAGTCCCAGTAGTGTATTTTTGAAGCTGCTTCAATTGCCCGGGGGGTCCTCCTTATAAAATACTCTCCCAGACCAATCTCTTCAAGGGTTTTCCCTGCACTCTCCTCTAGTATCTTTATAGTTTCATGTCTTAAGTTTAAATCTTTAATCCAGTGAGAGTCTATCTTAGTTAATGGTGAAAGGTGTGGGTCCACTTTCAGTCTTTTACAGGTTGCCAGCCAGTTCACCCAGCACCATTTGTTAAATAGGGAATCTTTTCCCCACTGAATGTTTTTAATTGGCTTGTCAATGATTAAATAACGGTAAGTAGCTGGGTTCATCTCTTGGTTCTCTATTCTGTTCCAGACATCTACTTCTCTGTTTTTGTGCCAATACCATGCTGTTTTGATCACTATTGATTTGTAGTATAGTCTGAGTTCTGGTAGCATAATTCCTCCTGCTTTGTTTTTATTTCTGAGTAATGTCTTGGCTATTCAAGGTTTTTTTTCTGATTCTATATAAAACGAAGTATTGTTTTTTCAAGATCTTTAAAGTATGACAGTGGAGCTTTAATAGGGATTGCATTGAAATTATATATTGATTTGGGTACTATGGACATTTTAACAATGTTGATTCTTCCCAGCCATGAGCATGGTATGTTTTTCCATTTGTTAATATTTTCAGCTATTTCTTTTCTTAGAGTTTCATAGTTCTCTTTATAGAGATCTTTCACGTCCTATGTTAGATAAATTCCGAAATATTTCATCTTCTTTGGCACTACTGTGAATGGGATAGAGTCCTTAACTGTTTTTTCAACTTGACTATTGTTGGTATATATAAAGGCTACCAATTTATGAATGTTGATTTTGTAACCTGAGACGCTGCTGTATTCCTTGATCACTTCTAAGAGTTTTGTAGTAGAGTCCCTAGTGTTTTCCAGATATACAATCATATCATCTGCAAAGAGTGAAAGTTTGATCTCTTCTGACCCTATATGGATACCCTTGATCGCCTTTTCTTCCCTAATTTTGGTGGCTAAAACTTCCATTACAATGTTAAAAAGCAATGGAGACAATGGGCAGCCTTGTCTGGTTCCTGATCTGAGTGGAAATGATTCCAATTTGACTCCATTCAATATGATATTGGCTGTGGGTTTGCTGTTAGATGGTCTCTATCAGTTTAAGAAATGTCCCTTCTATACCGATTTTCTTAAGTGTTCTGATCATGAAGGGATGCTGGATATTATCAAAAGCTTTTTCTGCATCGATTGAGAGAATCATATGGTCTTTGTTTTTTAATTTGTTTATGTGCTGAATTACATTTATAGATTTACGTATATTGAACCAGCCTTGAGACCCTGGAATAAAACCAACTTGGTCATGATGTATAATTTCTTTGATGTGTTGCTGGATTCTGTTTGTTAGGATCTTGTTGAATATTTTTGCATCTATATTCATTAGTGATATTGGTCTATAATTTTCTTTTCTTGTTGGGTCTTTTCCTGGTTTGGGGATCAGGGTGATGTTTGCTTCATAGAACGTATTAGGTAGTCTTCCTTCTTTTTCTGCCTTTTGGAACAGGTTGAGTAATATAGGTACTAATTCCTCTTTAAAAGTTTGGTAGAATTCTGACGTGAAACCATCTGGTCCCGGGCTTTTCTTTTTAGGGAGGTTTTGTATGGTTGATGCTATTTCCGAACTTGATATGGGCCTGTTCAACATTTCCACTTGATTCTGGCTAAGCCTTGGAAGGTGACGGCTTCCAAGTATTGGTCAATTTCCTTCAGATTTTCATATTTCTGAGAATAAAGTTTCTTGTAATATTCATTAAGGATTTTTTGGATTTCTGAGGAGTCTGTTGTTATTTCGTGTTTGTTGTTTCTGATTGATGAGATTAGAGATTTTACTCTTTTTTTTTCCTGATTAGGTTGGCCAAAGGTTTATCTATTTTATTGACCTTTTCAAAAAACCAGCTTTTTGATTTATTGATCTGTTTTATTATTCTTTTGTTTTCAATTTCATTTAATTCTGCTCTAATTTTGGTTATTTCTTTTCTTCTACTGCGTTTGGGGTTGGAATGTTCTTCCTTTTCCAGTTGCTCGAGGTGTCCCATTAAGTTGTTAACTTCCTCTCTTTCTTTTCTCTTGAGGAAGGCTTGTAGTGCTATAAATTTCTCTCTTAGAACTGCCTTTGTGGTGTCCCAGAGGTTCTGATAGTTCGTGTCTTCATTGTTGTTTTGTTCCAAAAAGTTGGCGATTTCTTTCTTAATCTCATCTCTGACCCAGCTATCGTTCAGCATAAGGTTATTTAACTTCCATGTTTTTGTATGAGTATGCAGATTCCTGTTGTTACTCCGCTCAAGTTTTATTCCATGGTGGTCCGAGAAGATGCATGGAATAATTTCTATTCCTTTACATTTACTGAGGTTAGACTTGTGACCTAAGTTGCGATCGATTTTGGAGTAAGTTCCATGGGCTGATGAGAAGTATGTGTATTCAGTTTGTTGGGATGAAATGTTCTGTAGATGTCTGCCAAATCCAAATGTTGGATGGTTAGGTTTAAGTCTAAGATTCCTTTTCTTAGCTTCTTACTGGAGGATCGATCCAACACTGCCAAAGGAGTGTTGAAATCTCCAACGATTATGGAGCTGGAGGAAATCAAGTTGCTCATGTCTGTTAGAGTTTCTCTTATAAAGTGAGGTGCACTCTGGTTGGGGGCATAGATATTAATAATTGAGATCTCATCATATTGAGTATTACCCTTAACAAATATGAAGTGATCATTCTTGTCCTTCCTTACTTTTGTTGGTTTAAAGCCTATTGTATTTGCAAATAAAATTGCAACACCTGCTTTTTTCTGATTACCATTTGCCTGAAATATGGGTGACCATCCTTTCACCCTAAGTCTGTATTTGTCTTTTAAGTTAAGATGTGACTCTTGTATGCAATAGATATCTGGCTTGAGTTTTTGTATCCAGTCAGCTAACCTATGCCTCTTTAGAGGACAGTTGAAGCCATTCACGTTAATGGAGAGCATTGATAAGTCTGGTGGAATTTTGGGTATCGAGTTTTTCAAAAGTCCAGTGGTCATTTTTAATCCTTTCGCCAGTTTTGAAATTGGAGTTTGATCCAAAGTTTCTGAGTGAGTTTACTTTTGTGGTATAGGATTGGGTTGGTGATTATGGAGGATAGGTCTGAGAATATTCTGAAGAGCTGGTTTGGTTATGGCAAATTTCTTCAACATATGAATGTCCTTTAAGTATTTAATTTCTACATCATAAATGAAACTCAGTTTAGCTGGATACAAGATCTGGTGTTGAAAGTTATTTTGCTTTAGGAGATTAAAAGTCAGTGACCACCCTATTCTGGCTTGAAAAGTTTCAGCAGAGAGATCTGCAGTCAGTCTAATATTTTTCCCATTGAAGGTAATGGTTTTCTTTCTCCTGGCAGCTTTGAGGATTTTCTCCTTCATATTAACTTTAGTGAAGTTAATTATTATATGCCTGGGGGATGTCTTATTGGGGTTGAGTCGTGCTGGGGTTCTGAAGCTGTCCGCTATCTGAATTTCAGAATGTCTAGGCATGTCTGGAAAATTCTCTTTCAGAAAATAATGCAGAAAGGCCTCTGTGCCCAGCGAGGCCACTTCATCTGTTTCTGGAACTCCTATGATTCAGATATTTGCCATCTTAGAATTATCCCAGAGCTCTCTGAGAGAATGATCCGTTTTTGCTCTCCATTTCTCTTCCTCTTTGAGAGTTTGGGAGCGTTCAAAGGCTTTATCTTCGATGTCAGAAATCCTTTCTTCTGCTTGCTCCATTCTGTTTCTGAGGGATTCTACTGTATTTTTCATATCTTTGAGGGCTGCAAATTCTTGCTTCAGTGTGTCTAAGTCTTTGGTGGTTTTGTCTTTAAATTCGTTAAATTCTTGAGACAACTTTTGAATTTCTCCTCGAATTCCTAATTCCACTTTGTTAATCTTGTCTGCAATCGAAATTCTGAATTCGATTTCTGACATCTCAGCCAGTTGTTTATGAATGGGATCTTCAATTGCATCTGCCATATCTTCCTTGGGGGGGTTGATCTATTCTGGTTATTCATGTTACCAGAGTTTTTCCGCTGATTCCACCCCTTGGTTGTTTTACTCCCTCTGATTTTTTTCCCCTGGGACTTTCTCGAGGGCCCGTACAGTGTTGTGGCCTGAGAAACTGAGGCCCTGTCTGGTGTGGTGGGGCTAAGTGGTTCTGTCTTGTTTTCAGCTGGTTTCTGTTCCACCCTAGTGAAACAGATACTCTGGATTGAGGTCTCAGCTGTTGAGAAATATCAGCAATTAAGTCACCCCGCCCCCCACCAGCAAACAATTGGAAAAGAAAAATCAAACCTTCCTACCGCCGTGCACCCAGGGCACCACCTGATTTGTCCTCAGGTGATTGGTTCAGTTCAAAAAGTCCAAATCAATTGTCTCAGTCTGCACCTGTCTCGGGTGAGAGTTTAAGAGTTCTCTGGGAACTGGATCACAGGGGTCTGGTGACTATTCTGGTGTGGCTTGCTCCAGTGCTGCGGCAGTCAGGAGGAGCCACCCAGCCAATAGATCAGTCTGGGAAGGTTGATGCCTTCTTCCCCACCTTGCACCGCTGTCACACCCAGTCACTGATAGCCCTGCAGTTGGCTGACCCAGTTGCCTGTAGTGAATTGGTACTCCAGGAGTTTGCACCTGCCTGAATAACAAGGAAGTCTGCCAGGCCGCTGCACTCTGCCTCTGTCTAGCAGGAGGAGGTGAGTCCTGACAACCTCGGGTGCTTGATGAAAGTTGGGGGGTTTTCACTCAGGTCCAGTCTCGCCCCTGATTAATGTTACTGACAGAACAGAACAGAACAGCTCTGCAGTTCCCCTTTTGTTTGTATCCTTGTGGTCGCAGCTCACCTCAGCGGGGTTGACGTGCGTTCTTCAACCTTCTCTCTTAGTGCAGCTCATTTCCACCAGGTTACTTGCTGAATTTTTGTCCTTTAACTCTCCTACTGGACGGGAGCCTCTGTGGAAAGCTTGCTTCAGTCAGCCATCCTGTCTCCTCCCTTGGTGACTACAATTTAATATCCTTTCACTACTACACATAGTGAAGAATAACAATTGCATCATCAGGAAAGATAATAATTCATACCAAGCAGCTTTCACATGTATTGTATGGATCAGCATATTGATATTTCTATCATATTCAAAAATTTTCTGGGAATTTGAGCAGATTGAATATTTACTGGTTAAAGCATTCGTCATTGGGAGGTGTCGAGGGGAAATTGGCAAGAGATAATAACCAAAAGCAAAGATCCTTGCTTGAATCTTAAATTTCATGTTAGCCTTTGAGGCTTTATTTTGAAGGCAGTGGAGGTATAGGAAAGCCATATAATATGACGTGTTTAGATTTGATTTTCAGTCTGGGTGCAGTATAGATAATGAATTGGAGATCAAGTCTTGTGGCTGAGGTAGGAATTAGAAGGTTTATTTCAGGCATGAGATTAAAGAACTAAGTTAGTAGCATTAAAAGTGGAGAGAAATTGTGTATTTTGGAAAAGTATAGGACTCAGATATTTGGATAAGGGAGTAAGGAAATGTGAGACATTAGGAATGAAGCTGTGTACCTTTCTTGGTCAGCTAACTGGAACAAAATCAGAAAGAGTCATTCTGAGAACAAATGATGAAAAGTCCTATTTGGTAAAGTAGATGTCGAGTTCAAATTTATACTACTCTAACAATCTGGGAACTTGAAAGGCCCCCAGAAATATATCATTAAATTGTACCTTGCAGGTCACCTGCCCAAAGGAAATTCAAAACTTCTGTGGAGGGAAACATGCTGAATCCAAGTTGTCCAGAATTCTCAGAGATAAAGTCCCACCAAAGATGAAATCACAATCAAAAATTGAAAAATATTTGAGGAAAAAAGCAGCTTTTACTGAGAGTCAGAAGACCCACAAATTAGCAGAATTTAATTATGAGCACTTCAGATTGCAGATTCATTTGATAGGGATTACAAAATAATATTTGAAAGTCATCAAGAATTAAAGGAAGAAATTGAAACAAATACTAAAAATCCTCAAAGGAATATCAAATGGGAGGTAAACTGCTGCTGAAGACAAAATTAGTGAACTAAAGGCTGAAGTTAGAAAGTGAGAAAAGCTGCAGCACAGAGATAGATGTTATCTGGAAGCTTAAAGGACATAGAGGACAGAGGGAAAAATTAATATGCATTTAATATGAAGCCCCCCAAAGCAAATAGGATGGGAAGGGGGAAGGCAATATTCCAAAAATGATGTAGATGACTATTAATATATACAAATCATATAAATACTTAGCACAAATGAAAATAAATGCATATATAAACACATATTGATGAAGCTGCATAATATCAAAGACACAGAAGACAAAAAATTAACAGACGCAAGAACCAGCTCATTTGTAGAGCAACAACAAACTTGCAGCCACAGTAGACACCAGAGGACACAGGCCTATTATCCTCAAATAGCTGAGAGAATATAATTATTCATTTAGGGATCATATCCAGTCAAAAATATTTCAATATCTGCATTTAAGCAAAGACATTTTCAAACAAGACTGAAAGCATTTGTGTATCACTGCCTTACTTAAAAGTATTTAGGAAGAAGGAAATTGAACCAGAGAATAGGAAGGTGAGAGAGACAATATTAAACAAGAGCAAAAAAATTGATCAACATTTAGATAATGCTAAGTAAGTATTTGTTCTGCTGTTCCATAAAAATAAAATACAATAAATACCAACACCAATAATTTGAGATAATTGAAACAAGGCAGAACTAAAATCCTGGGGAAGAATAGCATTTCAGATTAGGGAGGTGGTACAAGGTGCTGGTATGGTATTAAGGAAAAGTACCTTTAATGAAACAGAAAAATCATAATCAACAGAAAAAGATTGTTCTATTGGACTTCATTAAAATTAAAGCTTCTCAAAATTAAACTCATGAAAGCAGAGAGTGAAATGGTGGTTGCCTGAGGTTGGGGATGATGGGGAATAGGGAGATATTGGTCAAAGGGTATGAAGTTTGAGTTAGTGTGAATAAGCAGTCCTGGGCACCAAGGTACAGCATGGTGGCTAGAATTAATAATAATGTATTAGATGCCTGGTAGCTGCTAAGAGAGTACATTTTAAATATTCTATTAAGTAAAAATGATTAGCATATGAAGTGATAGGTATGGTAATTAGCTTGATTAAATTATTCTTCAATGTGTATATATCAAAATGTCACATTGCACACCATAAACATATATCACATACCATTTTTGTTTGTAAGTGATACTTCCATAAAGGTTAGGGGGAAAATTAAATTAAACCTTCTGTATGGAAACATGCCAAAAACAATGTGAGAAAAAAAGCTAAAGTAGAGAAATTGTTTGCAAACCACATAACCGACAATTCATTAGTATCCAAGATATAAAATGAGTCCCTACAAACCCCTAAGAGTAAAAAATACTCGACCAGAAAATGAGAAACAAGGCGCCTCTTAGAAGAAGAAAATGAAATGACTGATTAATAAATGAAAACTCCGCAGTGTCACAAGAAAGTAGGGAAATGCTATCACATAGTGAGATACAAAACTATACCCATTATGCTGACGAAAATTAATAAACCAAAACACCAAGTGTTGGCAGGATGTAAGGAAATAGGAACTTTTATTCATGGGAGGGTTAAAATGGCATAATTATTTTGAAGAACAATTTAGCAAAATTTTCATCTGCATATTTAACAAATTTTAGTATAACTATTTTGGAGAACAAAAGAATGAAGGACCATATCTATAATAATTTAGCAATTCCCCTTCTGGATTTATGTCCTAGAAAAACAACTCTTGAATTTGTGCATAATGTTTATTACAGCTTGCTCATGATAGCAAAAACTGGGGAAACAAATTATCTGTCTCTCATAGGAGAAAAGATCAGTAGACTGTGGTGTATTCAGATAGCGAAGTACCAATTAAGATTAATTAACTTAGTTTATGTATGTACTACAGATAATCTCAAAAGCATGACATTGAATAAAAAAGCAACTTTCAAAAGGATACCATTATTCATATAAACTTAGAAATATATAAACATATAAATTAGTATATTTTATTTATACCACTAACATACACATGTTTACTTGTTAATTCACATATGTAGTAAAAGGAGTAAAACATATCTGTGAATGGTATACATTAACTTTTTGTGTAGTCGTAACTAGTGAGGAGGTTGAAGGAATGGAGACCTCCCAGTTCTTTCTTCATACTACTTCTGGGGTTAAACTTGTGGCATTCTGAGCTTTCCCCCAATAATCATAGCTCACATCTGGCTGTGTGGACATTCCATCCTTGTTTGTTCAACATAATATATTATTTTTTATACTTTTTGGAATGTTTGAAATGTTTAATAATTAGAAGTTGTTTTAAACATTTTCAGGAAAGAGATTGATTAACGATGCAATTGTTGAAGAAATTAAATCAGACAGTGTTGAGAAAAGTCTTTTGGTCCTGAAATCCAAGATTCAGTGGGGGAAAACTCAGCTGATTAGGGGCAGAACAGGACTAGATCCCAGTCTTATGAGTCTTGATGTTTTCATTTCTTACACTAGACCATACCACTTCCCAATGTGGTTAAAATTGTTTCAGAGGTTCCTTCCCTCCCTCCCTCCCTTCCTCCCTCCCTCCCTTCCTTCCTTCCTTTTTTTAGAGGTTTCTAAATCAATTCATAAGAGTAGCAGAGTGAGGGAGAATCTGAAGGCAATCAGTCATCTCCCTGCTAAAGCATGTTTGGCCAGGAGAGGAAGTATGGGGTTGCCTTTGGGATGCAGCTTTGATGTCTGCTGAGAGATGCTAACCTTGAACTACTCTCTAGATAGGACTTTCCCTGGAGTCCAGGTGGGAGGATATGGGGCAAAGAAAGAGAAGAAAATTCTGCAGCTTGAATTTCCCTTTGTTCCAGATTGTCTTGTTTCTTCAAAGGCGTCCTCAAAGGAACATCATTCTCTCCCACAGTTTGGATCCCCACACAACCTCCTTAGAAAGAGTAAACAGTAATTAGTTATATAAAGTGACAGGAAAGATACAGATACAAATTAGTGAGGGAGGATGAAGGCATAAGTGTATGATTATGTGGAAGAAGCAAGCCTCCCACCTTTCAGAGTTCCACTCCAGGGAACAGTCTGAGAAAGGTGGGCTCAGTGCAGGCAGAATCTTGATGATGCTCTGAAATTCCACCACCCACTACACCAACTTCCTCCCACCTTGGTACCTCAAAGCATCTCTGCTGCTGTACCAGACCAGGTGGGTGTGATGCAACCAAGTCTGAGTTCCAGTCCCAGATCAGCTACTAACTTGTTCTGTGACCTTGAGCAAGTCACCCATCTTTTCTATTCTTCATTCTCAGAGGAAAAATGTGACACTACACTGTTTCTAAATTTCTTTCCTTATTTTATCCAGCTATAAATATCTTCAAGATATTGTCCTTCATACCACAAGAATAGCTCTGGGCCCTTCGTTGGGTCAAGTGTTACCTATTCATGGTAGCTGGAAAAATTACATTTTATCCCTAATACAAAAAATGGCAAACCATGGTGCTTCCAGGGATCAGGAGGTAATGTAAGTTTCTAAAGTAGCCATATGTGAGACAGTGAGGAGCAATGAGTGTGCAGGGGAACTAGAAAACATCTGCCTCACCCAAAGGCACTCACATGCAGATGTTTCAGAAAAACTGTATTGCCAAGGGCCACCAATGTGCAACCTCAGATAAAAGAAAGGAAAATCTGTAATGAAACCTCAGGCATTCAGCCTAGGAGATTTAAAAGGATTCGGGCAGCAGAGAGTGGAGGGGTGAGAGGGAGGGGCATTTCCCACTCAGATCATCATGTTTATCTCATCCAGTATTCACCCAGGTTCTTAGGGAGGTAGCCATGGTAGATTTTACCTCCAACCTCACCCCACATACGCATCAGTTGAATTCAGTCAACTGGATATTAAGGCAAGTATTAGACTTCGCTTTCCTCCTATTTCACATGAAATGGTTGAAGTAACTTTGTCCAGGGTCCCTTCAAGGTCTAATATCTTTTACAACTAAATATGTGATGGATTCAGAATTTACTCATTCATTCATCCATTCATTCATTCAACATAGCTCACAAATACTCATCAGACAAACATTGCCTTAGGAGCCTGGAATTCTAGAGCTAACAGCATCACCCAACATTCACTTATAAATATTTAATGGGTGTCAGCTTTGTTTCCAGGTGTTGTTCTGGCTTCTGAGCAAGACAGATAAGGCATCTGCCCTTATATAGACCAGAAACAAGCATGTGAGAAAAAAATTCTATAATAAGATCATT
Source organism: Nycticebus coucang (assembly GCF_027406575.1). Classification (NCBI taxonomy): domain Eukaryota; kingdom Metazoa; phylum Chordata; class Mammalia; order Primates; family Lorisidae; genus Nycticebus; species Nycticebus coucang. The sequence goes on along the minus strand of NC_069796.1, from coordinate 48,563,807 downwards.
TTAGCTGATTATATGAGCTGAAAGAAAATGGTAAGGCAGAGAGTGACATCTTTTCACAGGGTGGTCAGTACAAGCAGCATTTAAACTGCAGCTTAAACAATGAAACCAGGGATGAAGAATAAGAAAAAGCTGGACTTGTTTGAGGACATAAAACCAAGACTATACTTTCTGGAACAAGTGTAATGAGGGAGGTGGTTGGAAAGGAAAGGAACTCCAGGATCAGCCTTTGTTTCTCAGTAATCATGGCAGACATATCTTGAGATAAATTCTAATCAGTAGCATCAGGATAGACTAATGTAAACTCCAACCCAATTGAAGATAGGAGACTTGAATTTTACTGCATTATCTGCCACTGACTGCTGTGTGATCTAAGTATGTTTGCAAAGTCATTTAACCTCTCGGGGCTTCATTTTCTTCTGCTGTAAATCAGGATGATATCAAGCATCACTGAATCTTCTAGCTTTCTGTTTTCTTGTCCCTGTGTATGGCTTCTGGATGGCTGATGTTGTTCTAGAGCAGCGATTTTTGAGTCACATGCTGTGAGAGGCTCTTAAGTGTGCCTCGAAAGTTTTTAAACATCATTAATGAAATTATTTTTGAAAGACGTTCAAACCACAGTAAGTATATTCTTTTTCTTACTCTTTTTTTTTTTTTTTGATCAACATAATTTAAATGTGCTGCGGAAGTTTAACTATAGTTTCAAATGTGCAGTGAGATTAAAAAAAAAAGTTGAAAAACACGATTCAAGAGTCTAGACATTAAGTTCAGGTTCAAGAAAAGGAAGGGCAAGGCCAGTGATGTCCATCCTTTTACTTGAGAGAGTAAAAGTCTTCCCCAAACCTTTAGTCATTTTCTGCTTATAATTCATTTGCCAAAATCATATTTTAGAAAAAACAAAATTATATATTATCACCATTGGTGGCATTAAAGGTTGAAAATGAGTAGCTTGAGGGAGTTGGGCATGTTGTACCCCCAAAGAAAAGTGGAAGAGGGGTTAACTGGCTATTGGGAAGGTAGTTCTCAGTGTCTGCGATACCTGATAGAGCAGCCTGGCAATTGAATTTCCACAGAATTACTGATTACTCAAGAGTACTTAAAAGCTATGCTGAGCCATTCAATATTTTCACTTTATAATTGCTTGTTTGGGTTTTCACATAAAAACACACACACACATCAACATATGGATCAACATAGTCACTAAACAGAGCTTTGGGGATCATAAATCAGACCTCAGTGGAGTTGTGTGATTGGAGAGGGTGCTGCATGGGTGACTGACTCCTGATGTTCATCTGGTCCTGTCTCTGCCTCACAACTTTTAAGAAAATCTTTTCCTAAAAAAAAAAGAAAAACTTTTCCTTCTATTAGCTGCAGTTTTTTCTTAGTAAAACAGGTGTTTATACAAGATAAAAATCTAAAATCATTTTCAGTACCACCTTTTCCTGACCCTATTTATGTTGATTACAGGTTGACATTTGGAAAGAATAAAGGGCATTAGTTTAATAGGTATAAAATATTTTACGTGGTGTTATAAGATTGAGGGAGCTTTTGAAAACTACCTGTCTCCTCTAAAATTTGGGTAAGGTAAGGTGAAAACCTTTAAAACAAATAATAGGTAAAATTAGATAAAGGTATCTGTACAACCAGAAGATAAAGATCAAATGTAAATGTTAAAAGGCTGAATTTTTCACTAGGCAATGCAAATTCCATCATCAAGTTGGTGTGAAAAGTATCGGAAGATTCTAAATTCTGGCATTGCCAGTTTCAGGTTTAGAGCCTCAATAATAGCCCTCCATAGGTTATTAAAAAGTAGGTGGAAAAATGACTGGACAGTTTCCCAGAGAACAGTGGCTCTCCAAAAGTGCCTCGCAATGTGCCTATCATCTCCACGGTTTTCACAAGGTCTGTGTGGGGAAGGGTGTGTTTAGATGCCACTGGAGACCTTTGTTTTTTTTCTTTTCAATGCGAAGTGATGATTATGGAAATTATGATGGCAATTAGTATTTATGAGTATTTCTTATGTGCTAGAGCTGTGATAACTGCTTTATAGATACTATCTCGAAATTTCTGTTTCTACAAAATATAGGTAATAATAGTCTTTGCATCATTCTTTTATGTAATGAATAATTATAGGGGGCTAATGAGCACCATTCACCAAAGGAGGTGCTGTATAAGGCTCATTTCAGTAGGGCTACTGGGAATGACATGATATTATATAAAGATCTCACAGTTAAGTTCATGAACTCATCTTAGAAAAAGTGCTACATATCTCATTGCTGAACATCACTATGGTCACCTTCAAAGTACTCCCTTTGGGAAGCTATGCACTAACACTGGAACCTAGTCTGCCCTTTAAAGGGAACTCTTTTTCTGGAATGACCATCAGAGCTATCATTGTATTTATTACCCTTTATGTCTTAAATGCCATCAAAATGTATTCCTTTAAATATTTCCTTTACCTTTGGGTAAAGAAAAATGTCATTGGGGGCCGGATTAGGTGGGTAGGGAGGGTGTTCCAACACAGTTATTTGTTTGCTGGCTAAAAACTCCTTCATAGACAGTGCCATGTGAGCTGGTGAATTGTCCTGATGGAAGAGCCATGAGTTGTTGGCCAAGATTTTCAGTTAAGATTTTCCTGTTTTTCTATCTATGGTCTGCCATGTTTCTCACTGTCAGGCAATGGTTTGACACACAATTTGACAAATTTCTGCAGTGATTTTACCAGTTCTGCTTGTTGCTGGCTGCCCTGACCTCTCTTCATCAGTGACATTTTCTTTCCCCTCAGAAAAAATTTAATCCATTTGTCACCGTTGTTTTCTTCATGGCATTATCCCCATAAACTTGGACGAATATGTCCTTTATTGCATGTCCTGTCTTGCCAAGTTTAATAAGAAATTTATAAATGTTTTTTTGTTGCTCTAATTTAAGCTCTGACATTCTACCAATGGCACACAAAAAACACACAACATCAGTGAATGCCACTCAGCAAGATATTGTCACTTTTTCATGAATACAACTGAAAGACATTGATATGCCAAGATTATGAAACCTTATTGAGTTGTTTGTACAGAGCTGCCAATGTAAGCTATGGTGACAAGTTCCTGAACTTAATTGTCAGACTTATACATAGAAAACCTTAAAGACTCCACAAAAGAAATGGTTAGAACTAATAAATTCAAAACAAATCTACAGGAGAAAAAGTCAATATTTCTATACATCAATAATGAATTACTCAAAAAGAAAATAACCATAGAAGTGAAAGACTTATTTGTACACTGAAAATTATAAAACACTGATGGAAGAAATTAAAACAGACAGAAATGTCTGGTTTTGTGTGCTTTTCCAAGAAAGGTATTTCCTGTTCATGTATTGGAAGAATAATTAAGGCTAGAATAATCAAAAGTATTAAAATCTTCATGTTATCCAAAATAATCCAAAGATTCAATGCAATCCCTATCAAAATCCCAGGACACTTTTTATAGATATAGAAAGAAACCCTAAATTTTCGTAGAACTACAAAGGCCCCAAAAGTCATAATAATTTTGAGCAAGCAAAATAAAGCTGGAGGCTCCACAAGCTGTGATTTAAAAACATAATACAAACCTACAGTAATTAAAACAGTATGAGACTAGCATAAAAATAGACATATAGATTTATGGAACAGAATAGAAAGCCTAGAAATAAACCCACAGCATACACAGTCAACTAATTTTCAAAAGGGTGTCAATAATATGGGGAAACGAGGGTCTCTTTAATGAGTACTTTGGGGAAAATTGGATATCCATATCCGAAATAATGAAATTTCATCCTTCTCCATACACAGCAAAAATGAACTCAAAATGGATTAACTTGACACAGGTTTCAAACCCTTAAAACTCCTGGAAGAAATCAAAGGAAGACAACTTCTTGAGATTAATATCAGCCCTAATTTCTTGATTATGCTACCAAAAGCATTGGGCACAAAAGCAAAAATTAATAAGATTACTAAGTGGGACCACATCAAACTAGAAAGCTTCTTCACATCAATGGAAACAACTAATGGAGTAGAAAGGTGAACTATGGAATGGGAGAAAATATTTGGAAGCCATATTGTGTGAATTTCTATAACATATAAGGAACTCCTACCACTTGGTGGCAAGAATCCAAATAACTTGATTTAAAAGTGGGCAAAAGGAGCTGAGTAGATGTTTCTCCCAAGAAGACATACAAATGAAGACAGATACATAAAAAAGGTACTTAACATTACTTATCGTCAGGGAAGTACAAGTCAAAACCACATTGAGAGATCACCTCATACCTATTAGAATGGTTGCTATCAAAACAAAAACAAAATTCTTAAGAGAGATAAGGTGAGGTTCTGGAGAAGTAGGAACGCTTAAAAATGTGAAATTGTATGGGTTCTATGGAAAGCAGTATGTTCCTCAAAAATTTAATTACCATATGATCCAGCTATCTTATTTTTGGGTTTATATCCTAAAAAATTGAGATCAGGATCTTGAAGAGATATCTGCACTTCTGAGTTCAGAGCAACATTATTCACAAAATAGGGAAATGACTCAAATGTCCATCAACATACGTATGGGTAAAGAAAATGTGGTATACACGTACAATGGAATATTATCTAGCTTTACAGAAAGGAAAAAGCTCTAAGATTGTGACAACACACATGAATCTGAATGACATCATGTTAAGTGAAATAAATCCATCAAAGACAAATATTGTGTGATTCCTCTTCTGTGAGATGTCTCAGTCAAACAGAAGTAGACGATAGAATCATGGATTCCAGGGAAGGGAGGAAGAAGTTGTTGGGAATAAAGTTAGTTATAAAAGATGAGTAAGTACCAGAGATCTACTGTACAAAACAATGTCTGTGGTTAACGGTAATCGTAGACAGCTTACACATGCTAATAGGATAGATCTCACTAGAAAAGAAAACAAAAACTTTTGGAAGTGATAAATGTGTTCATTGCTTAGATTGAAGTGATAGGAACTTTAGTGTAAACATGTGTCTGAAACTCACCAAATTGTATACATTAATTATGTACAGTTTTTGGTATAAAAACAATATGTCAATAATGCCAGGAAAAAAATATTTGGAAGGTGAAATAATAAAAACAATCTAATCCTGCGCATAATCTGTATTTGGAAGTTTTTCTTGTTTCACTGTATCCTTCTAATTTTTTCTCTGCAGTAATACCATTGTGCCTATTTTATGGCTAAGGATTGTGAAGCCAAAGTGACTTTCTATGAGGGTCAGGATTCTAAGTTGCCCCCAAGATGTCCTGCTCCCTGAAGTATGCACTCCTTCCCTTAGGTGTTCAATCAAACACTGATGCAGGTGTTGCTGTGAAGGTATTCTGCAGGTAAAATTAAGGTCCCAGATCAGCTAACCTGAAAGTAGGGAGATTATCTTAGTTGGCCTTATCTTAGCACATGAGCCCTGTAAGGCTGAGTCAAGAGGAAAGACACAAAGTGAACATGAGAGGGATTTACTGGCTCTGAAGATGGTGGCAAAAAATGTAGACAACCTCTAGGAGCTGAGAGTGGCCCCAGATGACAGATGCAAGAGAATGGGAGCTTTTGTCCTACAACTGCAAGTAATTGGATCCTGTCTAAAACCATATGAGCTGATAGGGGACCCTGAGCTCCAGATAGGATGAGCAGTGAGCCCTAATTACACCTGAATTTTAGACTTGAGCAGAGAACCCAGTCACCATGCTCAGACTTCTTCTGTAGAACTGTGAGCTAATAGTGGGTGTTGTAATAAGCCTCTAATTTGCAGTAATTTGTCATCCAACTATGGAAAACTAATACATTTACCTTGCTGCACATGGATAGCCCATGGCAGATCTAGGATTTGAACTCAGACCTCGCTGACTCTTAAAGCTTTTGTTCTGAATCTCTCCTATACTGGGGAATTATGCAAGTCCCAAACTTAATATTAGTAAACTCAGATATTTTAAATTGCTAATTGAAAATATAAAGTGCACATAGACGATGTGATACATTTGGAAGAAGACTTGAGAATTACCTGAACACATCTTCTGAGCACAACTAAATAAAAAACATAATTAGAATGAATGTGAAGAAGGAAGAAGGTTGTCCATACTTCCAAACTCAATTTTAAGGAAGAATGCTGACATAAAAGCTCTTAAGTATATTTCTTTGGTTGTCAAATACTGATAACTTGGCAGGCACCCTGACAGCTATGAGTGAGCTGAACAAATTCTCCTATAGGAAAAGAATGCCTGGAATTTGGACAAATACTATGCAGAACTTGGTGTGCAGGACCCAGAACCCTGCTTCCACAGGATTTTGAAGGATAACTGATTTCCAAAGCCTAGCATAATTAGGAATATCGTGATTCTTCTATGGAGTAGCCATGAGTCTGGCTTGGTGTAAGGATGCCATTGCAAGGACCCTTCCTCAAAAGGCATAGCCTGAAATTACAAAAGTTAATATTATCAATATTTATCAAGGGCTCTCTGTGTGTCAGTCCTCTGAGTGCTTTACATGAATTTACATGAATTTTTCTCAACTTAGGCCTTGACTCTAGGATCGGAACACAGGCAGTTTGTGTTTTCAGCACCCATACCCTTCTGCCTGGAAAAGAAAATTCTCAGTTCTGGGAAAAATTATTTTTGTTAAAAAGGGAGGCATGTTTACATGAAAAAGACATGATGCTAAATGAATATATGTATATCATTATTTCTTTTTTTTTTCTTTTTTTTTTTATTGTTGGGGATTCATTGAGGGTACAATAAGCCAGTTACACTGATTGCAATTGTTAGGTAAAGTCCCTCTTGCAATCATGTCTTGCCCCCATAAAGTGTGACACACACTAAGGCCCCACCCCCTCCCTCCATCCCTCTTTCTGCTTCCCCCCGATAACCTTAATTGTCATTAATTGTCCTCATATCAAGATTGAGTACATAGGATTCATGCTTCTCCATTCTCGTGATGCTTTACTAAGAATAATGTCTTCCACATCCATCCAGGTTAATACGAAGGATGTAAAGTCTCCATTTTTTTTAACGGCTGAATAGTATTCCATGGTATACATATACCACAGCTTGTTAATCCATTCCTGGGTTGGTGGGCATTTAGGCTGTTTCCACATTTTGGCGATTGTAAATTGAGCTGCAATAAACAGTCTAGTACAAGTGTCCTTATGATAAAAGGATTTTTTTCCTTCTGGGTAGATGCCCAGTAATGGGATTGCAGGATCAAATGGGAGGTCTAGCTTGAGTGCTTTGAGGTTTCTCCATACTTCCTTCCAGAAAGGTTGTACTAGTTTGCAGTCCCACCAGCAGTGTAAAAGTGTTCCCTTCTCTCCACATCCACGCCAGCATCTACAGTTTTGAGATTTTGTGATGTGGGCCATTCTCACTGCGGTTAGATGATATCTCAGGGTTGTTTTGATTTGCATTTCTCTAATATATAGAGATGATGAACATTTTTTCATGTGTTTGTTAGCCATTTGTCTGTCGTCTTTACAGAAAGTTCTATTCATGTCTCTTGCCCATTGATATAAGGGATTGTTGGCTTTTTTCATGTGGATTAATTTGAGTTCTCTATAGATCCTAGTTATCAAGCTTTTGTCTGATTGAAAATATGCAAATATCCTTTCCCATTGTGTAGGTTGTCTCTTTGCTTTGGTTATTGTCTCCTTAGCTGTACAGAAGCTTTTCAGTTTAATGAAGTCCCATTTGTTTATTTTTGTTGTTGTTGCAATTGCCATGGCAGTCTTCTTCATGAAGTCTTCCCCCAGGACAATATCTTCCAATGTTTTTCCTGTGCTTTCTTGGAGGATTTTTATTGTTTCATGCCTTAAATTTAAGTCCTTTATCCATCGTGAATCAATTTTTGTGAGTGGGGAAAGGTGTGGGTCCAGTTTCAGTCTTTTACATGTAGACATCCAGTTCTCCCAACACCATTTATTGAATAGGGAGTCTTTCCCCCAAGGTAAGTTCTTGTTTGGTTTATCGAAGATTAGGTGGTTGTAAGATGTTAGTTTCATTTCTTGGTTTTCAATTCAATTCCAAGTGTCTATGTCTCTGTTTTTGTGCCAGTACCATGCTGTCTTGAGCACTATGGCTTTGTAGTACAGACTAAAATCTGGTATGCTGATGCCCCCAGCTTTATTTTTGTTACAGAGAACTGCCTTAGCTATACGGGGTTTTTTCCAGTTCCATACAAAACGCAGAATCATTTTTTCCAAATCTTGAAAGTACGATGTTGGTATTTTGATAGGAATGGCATTGAATAGGTAGATTGCTTTGGGAAGTATAGACATTTTAACAATGTTGATACTTCCCATTCATGAGCATGGTATGTTCTTCCATTTGTTAATGTCCTCTGCTATTTCCTTTCTGAGGATTTCATAGTTTTCTTTATAGAGGTCCTTCACCTCCTTCGTTAGGTATATTCCTAGGTATTTCATTTTCTTTGAGACTATGATGAAGGGAGTTGTGTCCTTAATTAGCTTCTCATCTTGACTGTTATTGGTGTATACAAAGGCTACTGACTTGTGGACATTGATTTTATATCCTGAAACATTACTGTATTTTTTGATGACTTCTAGGAGTCTTGTGGTTGAGTCTTTGGGGTTCTCTAAGTATAAGATCATGTCGTCAGCAAAGAGGGAGAGTTTGACTCCTCTGCTTCCATTTGGATTCCCTTTATTTCCTTGTCTTGCCTAATTGTATTGGCTAGAACTTCCAGCACTACGTTGAATAGTAAAGGTGACAGAGGACAACCTTGTCTGGTTCCAGTTCTAAGAGGAAAAGCTTTCAGTTTTACTCCATTCAGTAAAATATTGGCTGTGGGTTTGTCATAGATAGCTTCAATCAGTTTTAGAAATGTGCCACCTATGCCTATACTCTTCAGGGTTCTAATTAGAAAAGGATGCTGGATTTTATCAAATGCTTTTTCTGCATCTATTGAGAGGATCATGTGATCTTTATTTTTGCCTCTGTTAATATGGTGGATAACGTTTATAGACTTGCGTATGTTAAACCAGCCTTGCATCCCTGGGATGAAGCCTACTTGATCATGATGAATGACTTTTTTGATGATAAGCTGTAATCTATTGGCTAGTATTTTGTTGAGAATTTTTCCATCTATATTCATGAGTGAGATGGGTCTGAAATTTTCCTTTTTGTTTGGGTCTTTTCCTGGTTTTGGTATCAGGGTGATGTTTGCTTCATAGAATGTGTTGGGAAAGATTCCTTCTTCCTCAATTTTTTTGGAATAATTTCTGCAGTACGGAAATAAGCTCTTCCTTGAAGGTTTGATAGAATTCTTGTGTGAAGCCATCTGGACCGGGGCATTTTTTAGTTGGAAGCTTTTTTATTGTTTCTTTGATCTCAGTGCTTGAAATTGGTCTGTTCAGGAGGTCTATTTCTTCCTGGCTGAGTCTAGGGAGAGGATGTGATTCCAAATATTGATCCATTTCCTTCACATTGTCAAATTTCTGGGCATAGAGTTTCTGGTAGTATTCAGAGATGATCTCTTGTATCTCTGTGGGATCAGTTGTTATTTCCCCTTTATCATTTCTGATTGAGGTTACTAGAGATTTTACTTTTCTATTCCTCGTTAGTCTGGCCAATGGTTTATCTATTTTATTTATTTTTTCAAAAAACCAACTCCTTGTTTCATTAATTTTCTGAATGATTCTTTTGTTTTCAATTTCATTGATCTCTGATTTGATTTTGGATATTTCTTTTCTTCTACTGAGTTTAGGCTTAGATTGTTCTTCTTTTTCCAATTCCATAAGATCTCTTCTGAGATTGTTGATGTGCTCTCTTTTTGTTTTTTGAATGTAGGCATCTAAAACAATGAATTTTCCTCTCAAAACTGCTTTTGCAGTATCCCACAGGTTTTGGTAGCTTGTGTCTTCATTGTTGTTATGCCGAAGGAAGTTAATGATTTCCTGTTTTATTTCTTCCTGCACCCATCTGTTATTAACAGAAGATTGTTTAATTTCCATGCCTTTGGGTGGGGTCGAGCATTTTTGTTAGAGTTGAGTTCCACCTTTAGTGCCTTATGGTCTGAGAAGATACAAGGTAAAATTTCAATTCTTTTGATTCTGTTGATATTTGTTTTGTGTCCCAGGGTATGATCAATTTTGGAGAATGTTCCATGGGGTGATGAGAAGAATGTATATTCTTTATCTTTGGGGTGGAGTGTTCTATATGCATCTATCTCAAGCACAGTTGTTCTAGGGTCTCATTTAAATCTCTTATATCTTTGTTTAATTTCTGTTTAGAGGATCTGTCCAGCTCTGTAAGAGGTGTGTTAAAGTCCCCTGTTATGATGGTATTATCAGATATCATATTGCTCAGATTGAGTAAGGTCTGCTTCAAGAATCTGGGAGCATTTAAATTGGGTGCATAAATATTTAGATTTGAAATGTCTTCTTGTTGTAGTTTTCCCTTGACCAATATAAAGTGACCATCTTTGTCTTTTTTGACTTTAGTTGCTTTAAATCCACATGTATCTGAAAATAAGATTGCAACTCCTCTTTTCTTCTGAATTCTATTTGCCTGAAAAATTGTCTTCCAACCCTTGACTCGGAGCTTTAATTTGTCTTTTGAGGCCAGGTGTGTTTCTTGCAGACAGCAAATGGATGGCTTGTGTTTTTTAATCCAGTCAGCCAATCTATGCCTCTTCAGTGGGGAATTCAAGCCATTAACATTTATTGAGATAATTGATAAGTGTGGTAGTATTCTATTCGTCTTATTTTGTGAGAGTCCATTGCTTAGTTTTATCTTTTGCATCAGTGTGGATGTTAGGTTCTGTCCTTTGATTTCTGAGTTCTTACTTTGCTTCTGATCCATTGTGGTGGTCAGTGTGCAGAACAGGTTGACGTATTTCCTGTAGAGCCGGTCTTGTTGTGGCAAATTTCCTCAATGTTTGTATATCCGTAAATGATTTGATTTCTCCGTCAATTTTGAAGCTTAGCTTAGCAGGGTACAGAATTCTGGGCTGGAAATTGTTCTGTTTAAGTAGATTAAAGGTAGATGACCATTGTCTTCTTGCTTGGAAAGTTTCATTAGAGAAGTCTGCAGTCACTCTGATGGATTTGCCCCTGTAGGTCAACTGGCGCTTACTCCTGGCAGCTTGCAGAATCTTTTCTTTTGTCTTGACTTTGGACAGGTTCATCACAATGTGTCTTGGAGAAGCTCGGTTACAGTTGAGGCGACCTGGGGTCCGATAGCCCTCTGAAAGCAGTGTGTCAGAATCTTTGGTGATGTTTGGGAAATTTTCTTTTATAATATTCTCTAGTATGGCTTCCATTCCTCTGGGGCATTCTTCTTCCCCTTCTGGAATTCCTATAACTCGTATGTTGGAACGCTTCATAAAGTCCCATAATTCTGACAGTAAACGTTCTGCTTTCTCTCTCTTCTTTTCTGCCTCTTTTACTATCTGAGTTATCTCAAGAACTTTGTCTTCTACCTTTGAAATTCTTTCTTCTGCATGGTCTAACCTGTTGCTGATACTTTCCATTGCATCTTTAAGTTCCCTAATTGACTGTTTCAGTTCCTTCAGCTCTGCTATATCCTTTTTATATTCGTCATATCGTTCATCTCTTATTTGATTCTGTTTTTGGATTTCCTTTTGGTTATTTTCCATTTTATTAGCAATTTCCTTCATTGTTTCCATCATTTCTTTCATTGTTTTCAACATGTGTATTCTAAATTCTCTTTCTGTCATTCCTAACATTTCTTTATAAGTGGAATCAGCTGCAGTAGCTACCTCATGGTCCCTTGTTGGGGTTGTTCTAGACTGGTTCTTCATGTTGCCTGGAGTTTTCTGCTGATTCTTCCTCATGAGTGATTTCTTTTATCTGTTTCCTTGCCCTAATTTTCCTTTTACTTCGTCTTGCTCTTTAAGTTCTCGTGCCTGTGGACTAAGGGTTACAGGACCAGAAGGGTGAGAAGGTTGAAGAGCAAAAAAGGGATGAAAGAAAGGAGGACCAAGTGATAAGAAAAAAAAGAAAAATAGAGAAAGTAGAGGGGGTGGGTATAAGGAATTTTGACAAAAAGAAGAGAGGCACAGAAACAGGGAGACAGGGCAATGTAGGTGTACAGTAGGGTACTTTGACATAACCTTAAAAAACCCCACCTTCTGGGGGTGCCCAGTTGGGTGGTTCCCTTGAGGTCAGCAGCTCTGTGCTAACCTGATCAGACACAGTACCCCACCTCCACCAAGTGGAGAGGAAAGACAAAAATGCTGTAGATCAAACCAAAACAAGCAAATAGAAAACTTTATGGGGATAAAATTGGGTAAAAAACCAAATGATAGCAGTAGAAACACTAGCAAAAATGAAGTTCTAGTTATTAAAAAAGGCAGCAATGGGAAATTATAATTAAACTAGAAAAATTGAGAAAGAAAAAGGGATCTGTATGGAAAAGATTGAAATTAAAAAACAAAATAACATCAACAACGTCAAAATAAACAAAAAAAACCAACCAAACAAAGAAAAAGAAAAAAATACACAACCCAAAACAAAGCAGTTTGTATATGTTATTGAATATTGTCTGGGCAACACGTGGTCTTCTGGGGTATGAGATGTTAATCACAGTTCTGATACGACTGGAGGCTGCTGATTCCTCAAACCCCAGCAGGTAGACACCCTACCTCTTCAGCCCACTTAAAAGGCACTTTGAACTTGTAAACTTGCTGAGCAGAAGCTTTCCCCGCTTTCTCGCTGGAATCACTGCTGAAGTGGCTATCCACTTACCCAGTGTGCCAAAACCGGTCTTACTCTGCCCCTGAGGGTTAGGGCTGCAAGGCGGCTCAGACCCTACCCTTAGGCTACTTGGTTGATGGGTTACCAGCTCCCACCCGTTTCTAGCTCTGCGACCCTGAGGGCAGAGCTTGCCGGGGCAGATCACTGACAATGGTTCCCACCGCCAAACACTATTAGCTCCGTCTGGCTCAGCAGCTCAGACTGGGGCCCTAGACAACTCCCACTCAGGCCCTCCCCACAGCAGTTCAACTCAGTGCCAAGTCCAAGGACACCAAAACAGTTCACAGGTAATGCCTTTCTGGTTTGCAGTCTTGCTGCTACTGAACTTACAGTTGCGGGCGGGTTTAGATGGATTGAACACACACGACCACTTGCTGGTTTTCCACTGTTTTAGTCCTCCTCTTGGTCCAGAAGTCTCTCGCTGACTCCCTGTATCCTCATAGGAGTGATGATAGGCAGATCCCACCAGCCAGAGATGCCTGGAGTCCTATCTCCCCAGACTCACGGTGCCCAGATGCAAGGAATCTGTTACTCGGCCGCCATCTTGCCGTATATCATTATTTCTATAAAACAGAGACGGATTAACTTGCTCAAACAATGCTATATATATGGAGTAGAAAAGAACTAGTAACTAAGAACAGCTCTGAAGTGTGTCTGTGACTAGGTGTTGGGTAATGATCAAGGTGAAGTTTACTTGAAATGTTTGGACATTTTTCTAGATGTTTACAATTTGTTAAAAAACAGATGAGACTAACAAAATAGCACGTAGTATAATGGAGCAAAGCCCCCTCCTCTAGTGTGGACATAAAGCACGACTGACGCCATTTACCCTTCCCTGCTCGCAGCCCCTCACGCCACCCCCTGAGTAACTGACACCCAGAATTTGGAGTCTATTATGCCCAGTCACTTGATTAATACCTTTTACTACATTAATGTACTTTTAGTACATTCCAAAATGATATTGAATAGTTTTATATTTTTCATTCTACATAAGTAATATATGACATAAATTATTTACAATTTGCTTTTCAAAAACTCAGTACGATATGTGTGAAATGTATTAATATGGATATGTTTATCTAGTTAATTTAAATGTTTTCATTCCTAGATGTATGACTGGTTTATTTTTATTAATTTTTTAATTTTTAAAAATTTTTTATTAAATTATAGTTGTGTACACTAATGCAATCATGGGGTACAATGTGCTGGTTTTATATACAATTTGAAATATTTTCATCAAACATGTTAACATAGCCTTCACAGCATTTTCTTCATAATTTTTAATTAAAATAATGACTGTATACATTTATGGGACACAATGTGATGATTTGATATACAAGGTGGAGTCCTTAAATCAAACTGATTAAAATAGCTATCACCTCACTTACTTGTTTTTTGTGGTAAGACATTTAACATGTACTCTTAGTTACTTTGAAATATACCCTCATGTTGTGCACAGTCAGAAAGACTGGTTTTTATTTTTGAGTCTATGAACTAAGTTTAGGTAAATTTCCAGTGTTTTGCATATCATTCCATAAATAGTTGTGTCACTGTCAGTACATGTGTGAGTCTCTTTAGGTTCTGTGCCTGAGAGTGGGCTGTAAGGTGTATATGTCTCTACTTTACTAGGGAGTGCCCAAATCCTCTCCAACGGGGGTATGTTCCTATTAGCAGTTCATAAGAAGCCCTGTTCTTCCAGATCTCTGTCAACACACAAGCATACCAGACGTTAATTATTGCTAATCCAATTTTGTTAACAATAAAAATGTGTTCATGTTTTACTCATGTAATTAAAAGGAGAGAAAGGGAAAAGAGGAGGAGCATAGGGAGGATGGCAGGAAGAGAGGAAGGGAGAAGAAAGAATCAGGAAAAGGTAAAGAAAGGACTCGGTGGCTGAGCTAGAACGCTATGCAGCTTCAATGTTTCAATAGGTCAACTGCAGTTCCAGGAAGGCCCAGGTGATGTGTAAACCTCTTTGTAACAGACCAGGGGCTCACCTCACCTTTTATTAAGGATAATACTAATACCAGAATTGGAGGTTGAGAGAGGCCGGTAGTAGCTCCACGTTGGGAAAGATAGGTAGGAGTGTGAAGTAAAGAGGAGATGCATCCAGAAGCTCTTCTCCACTGGCCCAGTGAGCCGTAGTTTACTCATTCAGTCAGCCACTTCATCTACAGATGGCTTGGCTCATTTTCTAGAATGCTTGGAGGTTGACTTTTATGTAGGCATACTCATTTGTTATCCTATAATGCTTGCTTCCTCTTGGGATATTATAATTAGCTCCACTATAAGGACACTTTAGCAATAGAAATGAGAGAAAATTATTTAATATCACAAGACAATATGAAAAATAAAATGAGTTCTGTAGTGGGTGAAAATTTGACTTCTTGTTGAAGATAAATGATTTCCCTGAGAATGCAAGAAGTATCACAGGATATTACAGGAACGTGGTCTCTCAAGCCCAGGATTCCATCATGAAACCGGGCAAGTGGTGGTGGTGTGATGCTATCAACTTTGAAAGATTAAGAAGTCAGTTATGGTATATGCCCATTCAGGGTGCTTTCCTGTGGACCACAGATAGACATCCATGTGGATAAGGAGGGAATGAAATTAATATAGTTGAATCTGGTTCTTTATCTGCAAATATAAGTTATAATAATAAGCCTGACCTTTCTGAAGTGTGTGGATTAAACAGGAATAGTCAGGAAATATTTTGCTAACTGAAGGCAGAATTTAAATGTTAATATTTAAACTCTATCGTGTGTGTATGTGTGTGTGTGTGTGTGTGTGTGTGTGTGTAAGGTAGCCTTTACAGTGTACTTAGACTTTTCTCAGGTGTTTTCAGATGTTTTATCCATTGCTGATTAGTCTAACTGGCTGCTAATGATCACCGGTGAATGGCAATACATTTTTTCACTTGGCCATTTGCTGCCCTGTCTGTAAGTGAACAGGAAGTCTGGAAGTAAGATTCTGGTTTTTACGGGGAAATATTAAGCACATGTTTTGCAATGGTGGCTTCTTTTAATGGAAATCCTTTGCCTTGGTTTATTTTGTTTTTTCTGATCATTATCTCTGCTGGGGAGAGAGTTAATATGATCAGCTCTCCTGTGGGAAGAGGAATAGTGATGCAACTATTAAATATATAATGCTCAGGATGGCACCTGTGGCTCAAAGGAGTAGGGCGCCAGCCCCATATAGTGGAGGTGGTGGGTTCAAACCCAGCCTCAGCCAAAAACTGCAAAAAAAAAAAAAAAAATATATATATATATATACACATATATATTTAACAAATATATAAATATATATTATTTTTATTTTTAACATATTATATACTTATATAATAATATATATTATTATATATATTATATATATAATGCTCAGTTCATGTTTCTGTCTGTTTTAGATGAGTAAAATTTACCCCGGTACTTGGCCAGTTAATTTGTCTAAGAATTGGTTATTTCTCTTTAGATATCTGGCACAGTCAGTAAAGGATTCCAGGCCCACTTCTGTTTATTTTATGGTGGGAAGGGGCACATATAGAGACTTAGCTGTGGGCTTTCTCATTGCTCCTTTAGCCTGGGTGTCTTTCTTTTTTATTTATTTATTTTTATTAAGTCTTTTGTACATTTCATCTACTTTCCTTCAACCTTGCTCATACCATGTCTGGTGCTGAGGAGCTCAATACCTTGTGAGACTTTTCAGGGTTGCTCTGATTGCTAGGGCCAGGATGAGGAATACCAATATATTGATAAATGCCGGAACATCTTTCCAGGCCCACGCAGGCCCACACTGCTCTCTCCCTGCTGTTTGCAGTGCTCATTCTGCTGGTCACTGTTCTCCTGTGGGGCTCATTGTAGGTTTGAAGATCTTGTGAGTAGTTCTGGCCAAGGAATTGTTGAGTGGAAATGATATAAGTCACTTCCAGGCTGGAGCATTTTGTTACCAGTTTGTAACACACTGGTTCTCCCAGAGTTCTGTTTCTCCCTAACACGGCAACTGGCAGCAATTAAGTTGGTGTCTGTGCCATTCCTCTGGGTCCCTGAGTGAATGTGATGAGTGGAGCCTCCCTGACAACCCACACAGACATGTGCAGTGAGTGAAAAATAAACCTTGTTGCTTTAAACTAGTGAGAATTAGTGGTTCTTTGTTACCAGAGTTAATCTAGCCTATTCTGACTGACACTGAGGATTGAGAATCCATGCTCAGAAATCTTGTCAATACAGCGGCCAGCTAGATAATTGGATTATAACTGTAATATAAGAAGAAAAGCACTTGTCATTTCAGTTTGGGCTGAGTTTTACCTTGCAGTATCCCCCTGACTGCACCCAGTCATGCTGTTTAGAACTGCATGATAGTGTTTCTGAGATTGGAGCTGAAATCTTTGGTCTCCAGGCTGAGATCTCCATTTCCTCCACTGCTCTGCTTGTGATGCAGAAAATAATTCTAAAACCTTTCTTGTTCTGGTTAACTGTCTAGATATTTTGAGTGTATTCTTAAAATGATATTTTTAACATTATTGAAGACAATTCTCATGGCATCCTTAGGCTTCTAGCACTGTTAGCTTTCATGAAATCTTTAGGAGCTCACGATCTGCTTGGCGTGTGTCATATTTTAAGTGAGGAAGGTGAGGGACAGTGAGAAAGTATTAGGATTAAATATTATATCTCCTGAGAAGATTAAAGAATCCCTGGAGTCAATGTGCTAAAGACAAGGTCTCCAGAGATAGGAAACGATGGTTGGAGAGTGGGATATTTTAAACGGACATTGTTCATTACAACCATTGGTAACGACAAGTTCCAGGTTGGAACAGCAGCGTTAGTTTCTGAGGATGTAAGGAGCATACACTTACTAGTGGAGAGAAAATTCAGTTCTCAACAGAGATATTGGATGACCTTTTTAAGAGGAAAGCATTACATTCATCTGTATTCCAGATTATGTATTTTAACCTTTAGATGATCTTCATAAATTATGTCATGATGACTCTATTAATATTAAATTAGTACATCATACATAGGTCACTACAAACGTTTTGAGACAGTCTTATGGTTTATTATTTCACTTCCAAGAAACGCAGTCATCAGCATCCTTTCAGCTGCACTTTGCTTGGCTCATCATGGTGCCGGGAAGGCTTCATTTGTTTCCATCCATGCAGGTTTCACATTTTTTGTTTTTTGTGTATCTCAAAACTTTTGTAATGACTTACATATGGATTAAGAGCTCAGGTTCCAGAGACAGGTTTGAATCCTGAATTTACTTCTTATCAGCTACGTGACCTTGAGCACATCAGTTCAAGTCTTGGAGCCTCGGTTTCCCCATCTGTAAATTGGATATATTAGCAACACCCATCTCCATAGGCTGTTGTGACAACACAAATGAGTTAATGCATGGAAAACAGCACATAGTAGCACTTAGATAATGAGAATAACTATTTTTTTTATTCCATAATCATTAGAGCAGAGAAACCAAAGAGGCCTGAAGGCTTGGAAAGCTGCCACAGTCAACCCTAAGGGGATACCCTTATTACATTATTGTACATTACATTGCATATTACAGCCAAGCATTTATTTTCAAGCTAACCATAAGATTAATTTTTCTATCTGAGCAGTTTCTAGCACATGAAACATTTCTGTCCCATTAATTATTCTGAGAAAGAACAACACACACACACACAAATACACCAGAATTAAACAAACTTGATTTGCAAATATTGTCACATTAGATATTCCTAAGATAATGGAATACAGTTTTTCAGGGAAGATGTGTATCACAGCTGTTAGAAATCCTCCAAGACTGTAAGAAAAGCTTGGAGCTGGAGCAGATCTTGGTAATTCTCTCGATAGGGAAGCAGTGTGCCGCCTCTGCTGTTGTGCTATTCTCTCCAACCCTTGACATTCACTGAGCTTCTTTAACTGTGTATGTACAGGGCTGATAAATCAGAAACACTCCAGTGCATTCATTTAGACTGGATATGTGAAGTGTGTCTTGTCTAACACACCAGCCTCGCTCTTGAAAGTCATTATATTTTTCTAGGCCAGTGATTCTCAGTCACCTCAGAGCAACCACGACCCTTCTCTTTTCTAAAACAAATATTTTGTAATATCCATTTATTATACTGAAATGAAATCCATAAGTCATATAATATATTGATACACAATTTAAAATTATCAATATGATGCCTTAACTGGAATACAGAGGATAAATAAGTAATTTATATCAGAGTAATATATATTTAATTGTAGAAAACATAATAAAGCAGTCAGATACGTGCACTTGCACATTAAATCACCGTGGATGTGATAATGACTAACAGAATCCAGCACAGGTGTGTTGTGTTGGCAACTTCAGTGTCAAGAATGGCTGGTGAATAACTTGTTCTGAACAACATGAAAGCATAACCTTCCCTTCACTTAGTGCATACATACGGCCATGAAAAGATTCTTTGTATTTGTATGTAAAGAGAGTTAAGTTCTAAGTTGAGTAATTATAAGCAAACCATTCACTTATGGCTAATAGGATGTTCTAAAATCATGGAGAATGTGGGATATATTTTTCTTATGATGGACGATGTGTCACTTGCCCTTCCTCTACATTTCTGTTGTGTTCCCTAATCATACCTACAGTCCAATGACCCACAGATACCTTAGATGACCCCCAGCAGGTGGTACCCCTTCCACTAAAAACCATGTTCTAGATAGATCGACTGGTGTACATACAAGGAAAATGTTTTTAAATCATTAAGGCTATCCTCAAAAAGAAACAAACAAACTCATTGTTAGCCACTACCTTCTATACTCCAGCCGGGTCAAAATGCAAATCTGATCCTGTCACACCCAATGCCAATCTTCTCAGAGTAACTGCGACTCCCCACCAAATTGATGATGACACCTCCATCCTCAGCTCAGCCTCTGATTCCCTCCAGTTCTGACCCTTGCAGGCCTCCTTTGACATGGATCTGCCCTCACTCTCTCCACTCCACTTACATTGGTCTCCTTTTCACAAGTTACATCATATTCCCAGTTGCACTTCCAGCCTTGGTCCCCAATATTTCCTGCCTTTTTTTTTTTCAGTCAACTTTGATTCCACTTTTAAATTATAGCTCAATTATTAGTTCTTCAGGAAAAGTGTTTTCTGATCTCCCATCAGGGTTAGTGCCACCAGGTGTACTTCCCTTACAGCATCCATGGTAGCTGTAATTTCACCTGTAGACATACTGTTCTTAGATTCTCATCTGCCTCCTCCAGCAGCCTCTGAGCTCCCTGAGGGAGCAGCGATGACTGGCTTTCTTTTCTTGGTGCCTGATATAGAGTGGATTCTCAAATATTCTGTCGAGTGCATGTGCACATGATTGAGTTGGTTAAGAAATGGTCGAATGAACAAATAGACAAATATATGCAGCTAACCTGGCACTCCTTGGCCAAGCCTCTTTTGAGTCAGTGAGTTTGTTTTCTGCTTGGAGCAGAGATTCCCCTTAGCAGCTTGGAGAAATTCATGCTCTCGTGTATGACCTATTTGGCAAGAACAATACTTTAACCTTCCAGTGTAAAATGAAAAGTCTTGCCAGCGTGCCAGAAATGCAAGAGAAGATGAGATTCACAGGTGAGGGAACAGTCTTTCATATTCTTCAGCTGAACAAATAATCCTCAAACATACAAATTTGTGTACAGTTCCAGTAATACTCCAAATGAAAAAGTTTCTCATCACCTTCCACCCCAGTGCTCAAAATATTTATGATTAACAACTGAGCATGCATGCTTATGGCCGTCATCTCCGATTTACATACATGTAAATGTGTGTACATGAATTCATGTATCTGCATCCCTATCTCCATTTTTTCAGTTTCTTTCAAACTCCTATAGTATCATATATATTGATCTATGATACTTTTTATCTACCCATGTGTCTTGGACACATGTAATTTCTTATTGTGTATATATATATGTGTGTGTGTGTGTGTGTGTGTATGTATTATTTTGCTTTTTAAATGAGATCCTTCCTATATAACAAAGGAACTGAGAAAAAAATAAAAGAACACCTGTATGCCCACAACTCAGCATAAGACATAAAATATTACAGATATAGTTGAAATTTCCTCCCAATTAAATCTCTTCCTAATGAAAATCAAATATTCTCCTGATTAAAAAGCCTCTTCTCCCTGTTCTAGCTCCTTAACTGCTTCCCTAGTTTTGTTGTTTATCTATCTAGTGCATGTTTTTATACATACTACATGTATGTGAATTCCTTCTCGTTCTTTTTTATATTTCAAAATATTACAGGGGTACAAGTGTTTTTAGTTACATGTGTCAATTTTGTTATGCTTGAATCAGGATTATAAGTATGCCCAGCACCGGACAGTGTTCATCGTACCTGTTAGGCAGGTTTCCCCCAACCCCCTCTGCCCCCTGCTTGATTTCTGCAGAGTTTTACTTCCCTCTGTGCTCAGCAGTTAGTTCCAATTTAATAGTGAGTATATGTGGTATTTGTTTTTCCATGTTGGAGATACTTCACCTAGGTCAATGGTCTCTGGTTCCATATAAGCTGTTGCAAAGGCCTTAATTCATCTTTCTACATGGCTGCATAGTGTTCCATTGTGTGTGTGTTAATTTAATCATGAATTGATGGGCAATTAGTTTTTTTTTTTTGTTGTTGTTGTTGTTGGGGATTCATTGAGGGTACAATAAGCCAGGTTACACTGATTGCAATTGTTAGGTAAAGTCCCTCTTGCAATCATGTCTTGCCCCTATAAAGTGTGACACACACCAAGGCCCCACCCACTTCCCTCCTTCCCTCATTCTGTTTCCCCCCCCATTAACCATAATTGTCATTAATTGTCCTCATATCAAAGTTGAGTACATAGGATTCATGCTTCTCAATTCTTGTGATGCTTTACTAAGAATAATGTCTTCCATGTCCATCCAGGTTAATAAGAAGGATGTAAAGTCTCCATTTTTTTTAACGGCTGAATAGTATTCCATGGTATACATATACCACAGCTTGTTAATCCATTCCTGGGTTGGTGGGCATTTAGGCTGTTTCCACATTTTGGCGATTGTAAATTGAGCTGCAATAAACAGTCTAGTACAAGTGTCCTTATGATAAAAGGATTTCTTTCCTTCTGGGTAGATGCCCAGTAATGGGATTGCAGGATCAAATGGGAGGTCTAGCTTGAGTGCTTTGAGGTTTCTCCATTCTTCCTTCCAGAAAGGTTGTACTAGTTTGCAGTCCCACCAGCAGTGTAAAAGTGTTCCCTTCTCTCCACATCCACGCCAGCATCTGCAGTTTTGAGATTTTGTGATGTGGGCCATTCTCACTGCGGTTAGATGATATCTCAGGGTTGTTTTGATTTGCATTTCTCTAATATATAGAGATGATGAACATTTTTTCATGTGTTTGTTAGCCATTCGTCTGTCGTCTTTAGAGAAAGTTCTATTCATGTCTCTTGCCCATTGATATAAGGGATTGTTGGCTTTTTTCATGTGGATTAATTTGAGTTCTCAATAGATCCTAGTTATCAAGCTTTTGTCTGATTCAAAATATGCAAATATCCTTTCTCATTGTGTAGGTTGTCTCTTTGCTTTGGTTATTGTCTCCTTAGCTGTACAGAAGCTTTTGAGTTTAATGAAGTCCCATTTGTTTATTTTTGTTGTTGTTGCAATTGCCATGGCAGTCTTCTTCATGAAGTCTTTCCCCAGGCCAATATCTTCCAGTGTTTTTCCTATGCTTTCTTTGAGAATTTTTATTGTTTCATGCCTTAAGTTTAAGTCCTTTATCCATCGTGAATCAATTTTTGTGAGTGGGAAAAGGTGTGGGTCCAGTTTCAGTCTTTTACATGTAGACATCCAGTTCTCCCAACACCATTTATTGAATAGGGAGTCTTTCCCCCAAGGAATGTTCTTGTTTAGTTTATCAAAGATTAGGTGGTTGTAAAATGTTAGTTTCATTTCTTGGTTTTCAATTCGATTCGAAGTGTCTATGTCTCTGCTTTTGTGCCAGTACCATGCTGTCTTGAGCACTATGGCTTTGTAGTACAGACTAAAATCTGGTATGCTGATGCCCCCAGCTTTATTTTTGTTACAGAGAACTGCCTTAGCTATACGGGGTTTTTTCCGGTTCCATACAAAACGCAGAATCATTTTTTCCAAATCTTGAAAGTACGATGTTGGTATTTTGATAGGAATGGCATTGAATAGGTAGATTGCTTTGGGAAGTATGGACATTTTAACAATGTTGATTCTTCCCATCCATGAGCATGGTATGTTCTTCCATTTGTTAATGTCCTCTGCTATTTCCTTTCTGAGGATTTCATAGTTTTCTTTATAGAGGTCCTTCACCTCCTTCGTTAGGTATATTCCTAGGTATTTCATTTTCTTTGAGACTATGGTGAAGGGAGTTGTATCCTTAATTAGCTTCTCATCTTGACTGTTATTGGTGTACACAAAGGCTACTGACTTGTGGACATTGATTTTATATCCTGAAACATTACTGTATTTTTTGATGACTTCTAGGAGTCTTTTGGTTGAATCTTTGGGGTTCTCTAAGTATAAGATCATGTCGTCAGCAAAGAGGGAGAGTTTGACCTCCTCTGCTCCCATTTGGATTCCCTTTATTTCCTTGTCTTGCCTAATTGTATTGGCTAGAACTTCCAGCACTACGTTGAATAGTAAAGGTGACAGAGGACAACCTTGTCTGGTTCCAGTTCTAAGAGGAAAAGCTTTCAGTTTTACTCCATTCAGTAAAATGTTGGCTGTGGGTTTGTCATAGATAGCTTCAATCAGTTTTAGAAATGTGCCACCTATGCCTATACTCTTCAGTGTTCTAATTAGAAAAGGATGCTGGATTTTATCAAATGCTTTTTCAACATCTATTGAGAGGATCATGTGATCTTTATTTTTGCCTCTGTTAATATGGTGGATAACGTTTATAGACTTGCGTATGTTAAACCAGCCTTGCATCCCTGGGATGAAGCCTACTTGATCATGATGAATGACTTTTTTGATGATAAGATGTAATCTATTGGCTAGGATTTTGTTGAGAATTATTGCTTCTATGTTCATGAGTGAGATTGGTCTGAAATTCTCCTTTTTGTTTGGGTCTTTTCCTGGTTTTGGTATCAGGGTGATGTTCGCTTCATAGAATGTGTTGGGGAAGATTCCTTCTTCCTCAATTTTTTGGAATAATTTCTGCAGTACAGGAATAAGCTCTTCCTTGAAGGTTTGATAGAATTCTGGTGTGAAGCCATCTGGACCAGGGCATTTTTTGGTTGGAAGATTTTTTCTTGTTTCTTTGATCTCAGTGCTTGAAATCGGTCTGTTCAGGAGCTCTATTTCTTCCTGGCTGAGTGTAGGGAGAGGGTGTGATTCCAAATATTGATCCATTTCTTTCACATTGTCAAATTTCTGGGCATAGAGTTTCTGGTAGTATTCAGAGATGATCTCTTGTATCTCTGTGGGATCAGTTGTTATTTCCCCTTTATCATTTCTGATTGAGGTTCCTAGAGATTTTACTTTTCTATTCCTCGTTAGTCTGGCCAATGGTTTATCTATTTTTTTTTTTTTGATAGGTAATTTTATTTATTTATTTATTTTTTTATTGTTGGGGATTCATTGAGGGTACAATAAGCCAGTTACACTGATTGCAATTGTTAGGTAAAGTCCCTCTTGCAATCATGTCTTGCCCCCATAAAGTGTGACACACACTAAGGCCCCACCCCCCTCCCTCCATCCCTCTTTCTGCTTCCCCCCCCATAACCTTAATTGTCATTAATTGTCCTCATATCAAGATTGAGTACATAGGATTCATGCTTCTCCATTTTTGTGATGCTTTACTAAGAATAATGTCTTCCACGTCCATCCAGGTTAATACGAAGGATGTAAAGTCTCCATTTTTTTTAATGGCTGAATAGTATTCCATGGTATACATATACCACAGCTTGTTAATCCATTCCTGGGTTGGTGGGCATTTAGGCTGTTTCCACATTTTGGTGATTGTAAATTGAGCTGCAATAAACAGTCTAGTACAAGTGTCCTTATGATAAAAGGATTTCTTTCCTTCTGGGTAGATGCCCAGTAATGGGATTGCAGGATCAAATGGGAGGTCTAGCTTGAGTGCTTTGAGGTTTCTCCATACTTCCTTCCAGAAAGGTTGTACTAGTTTGCAGTCCCACCAGCAGTGTAAAAGTGTTCCCTTCTCTCCACATCCACGCCAGCATCTGCAGTTTTGAGATTTTGTGATGTGGGCCATTCTCACTGGGGTTAGATGATATCTCAGGGATGTTTTGATTTGCATTTCTCTAATATATAGAGATGATGAACATTTTTTCATGTGTTTGTTAGCCATTCGTCTGTCGTCTTTAGAGAAAGTTCTATTCATATCTCTTGCCCATTGACAAACGGTATTGTTGGCTTTTTTCATGTGGATTAATTTGAGTTCTCTATAGATCCTGGTTATCAAGCTTTTGTCTGATTGAAAATATGCAAATATCCTTTCCCATTGTGTGGGTTGTCTCTTTGCTTTGGTTATTGTCTCCTTAGCTGTACAGAAGCTTTTCAGTTTAATGAAGTCCCATTTGTTTATTTTTGTTGTTGTTGCAATTGCCATAGCAGTCTTCTTCATGAAGTCTTCCCCCAGGCCAATATCTTCCAGTGTTTTTCCTATGCTTTCTTTGAGAATTTTTATTGTTTCATGCCTTAAATTTAAGTCCTTTATCCATCTTGAGTCAATTTTTGTGAGTGGGGAAAGGTGTGGGTCCAGTTTCAGTCTTTTACATGTAGACATCCAGTTCTCCCAACACCATTTATTGAATAGGGAGTCTTTCCCCCAAGGTAAGTTCTTGTTTGGTTTATCGAAGATTAGGTGGTTGTAAGATGTTAGTTTCATTTCTTGGTGTTCAATTTGATTCCAAGTGTCTATGTCTCTGCTTTTGTGCCAGTACCATGCTGTCTTGACCACTACGGCTTTGTAGTACAGACTAAAATCTGGTATGCTGATGCCCCCAGCTTTATTTTTGTTACTAAGAACTGCCTTAGCTATACGGGGTTTTTTCTGGTTCCATACAAAACGCAGAATCATTTTTTCCAAATCTTGAAAGTACTATGTAGGTACTTTGATAGGAATGGCATTGAATAGGTAGATTGCTTTGGGAAGTATAGACATTTTAACAATGTTGATTCTTCCAATCCATGAGCATGGTATGTTCTTCCATTTGTTAATATCCTCTGCTATTTCCTTTCTGAGGAGTTCATAGTTTTCTTTATAGAGGTCCTTCATCTCCTTCGTTAGGTATATTCCTAGGTATTTCATTTTCTTTGAAACTATGGTGAAGGCAGTTGTGTCCTTTATTAGCTTCTCATCTTGACTGTTATTGGTGTATACAAAGGCTACTGACTTGTGGACATTGATTTTATATCCTGAAACATTACTGTATTTGTTGATGACTTCTAGGAGTCTTGTGGTTGAGTCTTTGGGGTTCTCTAAGTATAAGATCATGTCGTCAGCAAAGAGGGAGAGTTTGACCTCCTCTGCTCCCATTTGGATTCCCTTTATTTCCTTGTCTTGCCTAATTGTATTGGCTAGAACTTCCAGCACTACGTTGAATAGTAAAGGTGACGGAGGACAACCTTGTCTGGTTCCAGTTCTAAGAGGAAAAGCTTTCAGTTTTACTCCATTCAGTAAAATATTGGCTGTGGGTTTGTCATAGATAGCTTCAATCAGTTTTAGAAATGTGCCACCTATGCCTATACTCTTCAATGTTCTAATTAGAAAAGGATGCTGGATTTTATCAAATGCTTTTTCAACATCTATTGAGAGGATCATGTGATCTTTATTTTTGCCTCTATTAATATGGTTGATAACGTTTATGGACTTGCGTATGTTAAACCAGCCTTGCATCTGTGGGATGAAGCCTACTTGATCATGATGAATGACTTTTTTGATGATAAGCTGTAATCTATTGCCTAGGATTTTGTTGAGAATTTTTCCGTCTATATTCATGAGTGAGATTGGTCTGAAGTTCTCCTTTTTGTTTGGGTCTTTTCCGGGTTTTGGTATCAGGGTGATGTTTGCGAAAACATTTTCAATTTCATTGATCTCTGATTTCATTTTGGATATTTCTTTTCTTCTACTGAGTTTAGGCTTAGATTGTTCTTCTTTTTCCAATTCCTTAAGATCTCTTGTGAGATTGTAGATGTGCTCTCTTTCTGTTTTTCGAATGTAGGCATCTAAAGCGATGAATTTTCCTCTCAAAACTGCTTTTGCAGTATCCCACAAGTTTTGGTAGCTTGTGTCTTCATTGTTGTTATGCTCAAGGAAGTTAATGATTTCCTGTTTTATTTCTTCCTTCCTCCATCGGTTATTCAACAGAAGATTGTTTAATTTCCATGCCTATGGGTGGGGTCGAGCCTTTTTGTTAGAGTTGAGTTCCACCTTTAGTGCCTTATGGTCTGAGAAGATACAAGGTAAAATTTCAATTCTTTTTAAATCCACATGAATCTGAAAATAAGATTGCAACTCCTCTTTTCTTCTGAATTCCATTTGCCTGAAAAATTGTCTTCCAACCCTTGACTCGGAGGTTTAATTTGTCTTTTGAAGCCAGGTGTGTTTCTTGCAAACAGCAAATGGATGGCTTGTGTTTTTTAATCTAGTCAACCAATCTATGTCTCTTCAGTGGGGAATTCAAGCCATTAACATTTATTGAGATAATTGATAAATGTGGTAGTATTCTATTCGTCTTATTTGGTGAGAGTCCATTGCTTAGTTTTATCTTTTGCATCAGTGTGGAGGTTTGGTTCTGTCCTTTAATTTCTGAGTTTTTCCTTTGCTGCTGATCCATTGTGGTGGTCAGTGTGCAGGACAGGTTGAAGTATTTCCTGTAGAGCTGGTCTTGTTGTGGCGAATTTCCTCAATGTTTGTGTATCTGTAAATGATTTGATTTCTCCATCAATTTTTAAGCTTAGCTTAGCGGGGTACAGAATTCTGGGCTGGAAATTGTTCTGTTTAAGTAGATTAAAGGTAGATGACCATTGTCTTCTTGCTTAGAAAGTTTCATTAGAGAAGTCTGCGGTCACTCTGATGGATTTGCCCCTGTAGGTCAACTGGCGCTTACTCCTGGCAGCTTGCAGAATCTTTTCTTTTGTCTTGACTTTGGACAGGTTCATCACAATGTGTCTTGGAGAAGCTCGGTTACAGTTGAGGCGACCTGGGGTCCCATAGCACTCTGAAAGCAGTGTGTCAGAATCTTTGGTGATATTTGGGAAATTTTCTTTTATAACATTCTCTAGTATGGCTTCCATTCCTCTGGGGCATTCTTCTTCCCCTTCTGGAATTCCTATAACTCGTATGTTGGAACGCTTCATAAAGTCCCATAATTCTGACAGTGAATGTTCTGCTTTCTCTCTCTTCTTTTCTGCCTCTTTTACTATCTGAGTTATCTCAAAAACTTTGTTTTCTACCTCTGAAATTCTTTCTTTTGCATGGTCTAACCTGTTGCTGATACTTTCCATTGCATCTTTAAGTTCCCTGATTCACTGTTTCATTTCCTTCAGCTCTGCTATATCCTTTTTATATTCTTCGTATCATTCATCTCTGATTTGATTCTGTTTTTGGATTTCTTTTTGGTTATTTTCCACTTTATTAGCAGTTTCCTTCATTGTTTCCATCATTTCTTTCATTGTTTTCAACATGTGTATTCTTAATTCCCTTTGTGTCATTCCTAACATTTTTGTATAGGTGGAATCCTCTGCAGTAGCTACCTCATGGTCCCTTGGCGGGGTCGTTCTGGACTGGTTCGTCATGTTGCCTGGAGTTTTCTACTGATTCTTCCTCATGGGTGATTTCTTTTATCTGTTTCCTTGCCCTAATTTTCCTTTCACTTCCTCTTGCTCTTTAAGTTCTCTTGCCTGTGGACTAAGGGTTACAGGACCAGAAGGGTGAGAAGGTTTAAGAGCAAAAAAGGGATGAAAGAAAGGAGGACCGAGTGATAAGAAAAAAAAAAAAGAAAAATAGAGAAAGGAGGGGGGTGGGTAAAAGGAATATTGATAAAAAGAAGAGAGGCACAGAAAGAGGGAGACAGAGCAATATAGGTGTACAGTAGGGTACTTTGATACAACCTTAAAAAAAAAAACCACCTTCTGGGGGTGCCTAGTTGGGTGGTTCCCTTGAGGTCAGCAGCTATTTGCTAACCTGATCTGACACAGTATCCCATCTCCACCAAGTAGAGAGGAAAGACAACAATCCTATAAATCAAACCAAAACAAGCAAACAGAAAACTTTATGGGATAAAATTGGCTGGAAAAACCAAATAATAGTGGTAGAAACACTGACAAAAATGAAGTTCTAATTATTGAAATAGGCAGCAATGGGAAATTATAATTAAACTAGAAAAATTGAGAAAGAAAAAGGATCTGTATGGAAAAGGTTGAACTTTAAAAACAAAACAACAATCCACAACATCAAAATAAACAATAAAAAAAAACAACCAAACCAAAAAAACAACAACCAAAAACAAAGCAGTATGAATATGTTATTGAATATTGTCTCGGCAACACGTGGTCTTCTAGGGTAAGAGATGTTAATCACAGTTGTGATACGACTGGAGGCTGCTAGTTTCTCAAACCCCAGCAGGTAGACACCCTAAATCTCTCTTCAGCCCACTTAAAAGGCACTTTTAACTTGTTCACTTACTGAGCAGAAGCTTTCTCAGGGAAGTGCTTTTCGCTGGAATCACTGCTGAAGTGGGTATCCACTTACCCTGTGTGTCAAAACTGGTCTCCATCTGCCCCCGAGGGTTAGGGCTGCAACCCGGCTCAGACCCCGCCCTTAGTCTACTTGGTCGCTGGGTTACCAGCTCCCACCCAATTCCAGCTCTGCTACCCTGAGGGCGGAACTTGCCGGGGCAGATCGCTCACAATGTCTGCCTGTGACCCAGAGCCAAACTCTATTAGCTCCGTCTGGCTCAGCGGCTCAGACTGGGGCCCTAGACAAAGGCCAAAGTTCTCTGCACTCCTGCTCAGGCTCTCCCCAAGGCAGTTCAGCTGAGTGCCAAGTCCAAAGACACCAAAACAGTTCACAGGTAAGGCCTTTCTGGTTTGCAGTCTCACTGCTACTGAACTTACAGTTGCAGGCGGGTTTGGACGGATTGAACACACGTGACCACTTGCCGGTTTTCCACTGTTTTAGTCCTCCTCTTGGGGTCCAGAAGTCTCTTGCTGACTCCCTGTATCCTCTCAGGCATGATGATAGGCAGATCCCACCAGCCAGAGATGCCTGGAGTCCTATCTCCCCAGACTCACGGTGCCCAGATGCAAGGAAGCTGTTACTCGGCTGCCATCTTGCTCCGCCTCCGCCGGGCACTTAGTTTTATTCCACATCTTTGCAATTGTGAATTGTGCTGCAATAAACATTGTGTGTAGGTGTCTCTTTGATAAAACAACTTCTTTTCCTTTGGGTAACTACTTGAGATTACTGGATCAAATGGTAGGTCTACTTTTAGTTCTTTGAGGAATCTCCATACTGTTTTCCGTAAAGGTTATATTAATTTGCAATCCCACTAGTAGTGTATAAGTGTTCTTTTCCCTCTGCATCCACACCAGCATCTACCATTTTTGTACTTTTTAATAATAGTCATTCTAGCCGGGGTAAGGTGATATTGCATTGTGGTTTTAATTGGCATTTCCCTGATGATTAGTGATGTTGAACATTTTTTCATGTTTGTTTGGTCATTTATCTTTCTTCTTTTGAAAAGATTCTATTCATGTGTTTTGCCCATTTTTTTAATGGTTTTTTAATTTTTGTTTGCTTGTTTTTATGGATTCTTTTGACTTCTTTGTAGATTCTTTATGTTAGCCTTTTATCAGATTTATAGCTTGCAAAAATTTTCTCCCATTTTGTTGGGATGGTTGTCTGTTTTTTCTGTTGATTATTTCCTTATCTGTGCAGAAGCTTTTTAATTTAATCAAGTCCTATTTATTTATGTTTGTTGTTGCTATAATTGCCTTTGGGGTCTTAGTCATAAATTCTTTGCCTAAACTAGTATCTAGGAGAATTTTTTCAACATTTTCTTCCAGAGTTCTTATGGTTTTATACTTTACATTTAAGTTTTGTATTTGTCTTGAATTAATTTTTTGTGAGTGGTGACAGATACGGGTCCTGTTTCGTTCTTCTGAATGTGGTTAGCCAATTTTCCCAGTACCATTTCTGAATAGGGCTTCTTTTCCCTGGTGTGCATTGTGTCTGCTTTGGCAGAGATCAGTTGGTTGTAGGTAGATGGTTTTATATCTGGATTTTTTGTTCTTTCTCATTGGTCTATGTGTCTCTTTTTGTGCCAATACCATGATGCTTGGTTACTATATCCTTGTAGTGTAGTTTGAAGTCTGGTCATGTGATGCCTTCGTGTTTGCTCTTTTTGCCTAAGATTGACTTGGCTATTTGAGCTCTTTAATGGTTCCAAAAAAAACATAAAATTATTTTTTCTAAGTCTGTGAGATATGATGTTGGTATTTTGATAGGGATTGCATTGAATCTGTGAACTACTTTGGGTACTATGGACATTTTAACAATGTTGATTCTACAGATCCATGAGCATGATACATTTTTCCATTTGTTTTATCTGAGATTTCTTTCATCAGTGTGTCATAGTTCTCTTTGTAGAGATCTTCCACCTCCTTGGTTGAATATATTCCTCGGTATTTTATTTTCCTTGGCGCTATTGTAAATGGAATTGAGTCTTTAATTTTTCTCTTGCCTGATTGTTCTGGCTAGGA
Organism: Nycticebus coucang; assembly: GCF_027406575.1. Classification (NCBI taxonomy): domain Eukaryota; kingdom Metazoa; phylum Chordata; class Mammalia; order Primates; family Lorisidae; genus Nycticebus; species Nycticebus coucang. The sequence continues at coordinate 48,532,301 of NC_069796.1, read as the reverse complement.
CTTTCAGCACTATGTTGAATAGAAGCAGTAACAGTGGGCACCCTTGTTTTGTTCCAGTTCTTAGTGGAGATATTTTCAACTTTCCCCATTCATTGTGATGTTGGCTATGGGTGAGTCACATATGGCTTTTATAATCCTGAGATATGTTCATTCTATGGCTAATTTTTTGAGAGTTTTTATCATGAAAGGTTGCTAAATTTTGTTAAATTCTTCTTCTGGATCTAGTAAGATGGTCATATGGTCTTTGTTTTTGCTTCTGTTTATGTGATAAATCACATTTATTGATTTACGTATGTTGAAATATCCTCACATCATTGGGATGAAGCCCACTTGGTCATGGTGGGTTACTTTTTGATATGTTGTTGGATTTGATTTGCTAGTATTTTATTGAGGATTTTTTGCCTCAGCATTCATAAGGGATTTTTTGGGGTAGTTTTCTGATTTTGTTGTATCCTTTCCTGACTTTGGTATCAAGGTGATACTGGCTTCATAAAATGAATCCTGAGAAGGATTCCCTCCTTCTCAGTGTTCTGGAATAATTTCTGCAGTATAGGTACCAGCTCTTCTTTGCAGGTCTGGTGCCTTCTCATTCTTTCTAACATCTGCATGCTATTTATGGGTTTCAACATGTCACGATTTAATTAATCACTCACAGATTAGTGGGCATTGATGCTGCTTCCAAGTGTTCATTTCTACCAATAATATAGCAACTCATACCCCTCCACTTGCATCTTTAGATACCTAAACAAGTGTTGGAGCATTTCCCTAGAACAGATATATAGAAAATATGCAGGTGCCATGCAGCAGTAACCCTTAGGCGTGCATGATACGCGTTCGGGTCAGCCACGAACACAAACTGAAGCCCTGCAAGTTCTCCTGTGTTTGCCCTTTCACCCAGGCTCTGGCTGCTAGTGGACCAACCTCCTTCCTCTGGCTCCCCCGGTTCCGAAAGCTAAGAGCTAGGTGGTATCCCACTCACCTGGTTACGGATACTGGGCACTATCAGCTGGCTGTTGGAGGTCCTTGGGCAAACTGTGTGTGAGATGGGACGGACGTCGAAGGACAAGCGAGATGTCTACTACTGCCTGGCCAAGGAGAATGGCTGGCGTGCCCTCAGCTCCTTCAAACTGCTACAACTTGATGAACAATTCCAGCTTTTTCAAGATGTGACATGGGCAGTTGACCTGTGTGCAGCCCCAGGCAGCTGGAGCCAGTTACTGAGCCAGAAGATTGGAGGCCAGGGTTGTGGCCACATGGTGGTGGCTGTGGACCTGCAGACTATGGCTCCAGTACCAGGTGTGTTACAGATCCAGGGAGATATCACCCAGCTATCCACTGCCAAGGAGATCATCCAGCATTTTGAGGGCTGCCCTGCGGACCTAGTAGTGTGCGACAGGGCTCCCGATGTAACTGGCCTCCATGATGTTGATGAGTATATGCAGGCCCAGCTCCTTCTAGCTGCTCTGAACATTGCTACACATGTCTTGAAGCCGGGGTGCTGCTTTGTGGCCAAGATATTCCGAGGCTGGGATGCGACACTTCTCTACAGCCAGTTGCGTGTCTTCTTCTCCAGCGTGCTCTGTGCCAAGCCCAGGAGCAGCCGGAACTCCAGCATTGAGGCCTTCACTGTCTGTCAGAGTTATGACCCTCCTGAGGGCTTCACTTCAGACTTGTCCAGACCCTTGTTGGACCACTCTTACGATTTCAACCAGCTGGATGTTCCCAGCTGCATCATTGTGCTTTTTGTGACCTGTGGGTACCTGAGCTCCTATGATTCGGATCGCAGCTACCCACTAGATCTAGAGGATGGCTCAGAGTACAAAAGTATACTCCACCCAGACAGCCTCCCATCTCGCCACCGTACCAGGAGGCTTGTAGGTTGAAGAAGAAGGGATGGCTGGCCAAGGAGATCCACCCTCAGGACCACCCCATCAGCAGAGTGGATACATTGCCCCAACCCCTGGCTGCCCCTGAGTCTCACACCCTGCTGGCCTCTGAGATGAAAGACAATGAAATGAATTGTTCACCTTAATCCATTAAGCTGGCATGCTGATACAACTCAGAAACTGCTCGCTATCAGGAAAACCGGAACTTGAGTTGATGAACTTGTTTTCAGATATCTCATCAATGGGGCCTGAATGAACAAGCCCTGAGTAGGAATCTGCATCAATCATCATGAAGACAATAAGGAAAGAAAGACACCACAGAAATCTGTCTGTGCTGCAATAGGAATTCTTGAGTGAGGCTTACCTCTTCTCTAAACCTCATCAGGGATGTCCTGATTATGTCGAGAATTTCCCCTGAAATCAGAGGTTCTTAACCTGTATAGGAATCAGGGGTATCCATGAACTTGATGAAGGAAAAATGTTACATGTTTAACTAATGTAACAGAAATGTAGCCTTACTCTCAGTTATAAATGCTGGCAACTAATGGCAATAGTAAAAGCAGTACTTGCAACTTTCCCACCAATACTGTTACTTTTTATGCTACATTACAATTGTTGCAGGCATCTTGAAATACTATTCACATTAATCACCACTTGAAATGATAGCAGGTCTTATAATTTGATGTACTAATAAATTGACCAGTATTATACTACAAAAAAAAAAAGAAAAGAAAATAAGCATTCAGAATTTTAAGTATGTTCCTTAATTAGCATCTAGAACGCTTTGCCAACGTGTCCGCCCACAGCCAATCCTAAGGGTGCCCTTCAGGACATTCTCCTCACCCCAAAAGTTTACCCATTTAGTATTTTTCCAATCTAATGGGGAGAAATTATATCTTATAGTTTGACATTACATTTTCCTAACTACTTGTAAATGTGTGAATTTTTATGGATAATTTGTTAAAAAATAAGTGTGACTTTATGATGTATGTTATACTGTAGTCTCTATGAGGGGCCATTTCTGTTTCATTCTTTATTATAACTCCAAGGCCAAGCATGGTAAATATGTAATGAATATTGATTGGTTGCTTAGTTGATTGGTTTATAGATTAATTGATTATCAGACTTTCATTTGTATTTTAAAAAATTCTCTAATAACAAAATCTGAATTAGAAAAATTAGTGAAAAAAATGAGTCTTATAATAGAATAAGTCCAATGGAAGAATACAAAAACTGTGAATAAGGGTGGTTAAGAACTTTAAACTTTTAAAAATGAAAAGACAATTTAACTGAGTTTTGAAAAGACCGTGGAGGTAGAGAGGACAGGCTGTTGTAGCCTTTGTTGGATGTAATATGTATAAACTCTTATGGAAAAGATAGAGTTTTTGATTTGAAAGATGATTGAAGTATCTGAAAGGAGTACTTTGGTTCAAAATGGATAAATAATCACATGTTATTATAGCAGATTATATAACTATATATAACCGCATTTCCAAGATAGTCTATAATGACACCCTTCATTGCTTAACTCATTCCAAACAAATATTTCTTGAGTACCTATTATTTGCCAAGAAAACCAGCAAACCCTTTATTGTCATGACACTTATAGTCTATTGGGAGGAGGCAGTTAATAGGCACTACAAAACAAAGGAATGTTAAGAATATGTAGGATAAATACCATGAAGAAAAATAAAGTGGCATAGAGATACTAAAAATGATAAAGTGTGCTGCATTGGTTAGGATAGTCAGGAACGTGCTCTTTGATGAGGCTGGTTTTAGTTGGAGACCTAATTAAAGACAAGGAAGGAACACAGTAGATATTTGGAAATAAATAGTCCAGGAAGAAAACAAAACAGTTGTAAAGTTCAAAGTGCAGTCGACATATTGGAGAGATAGAGAGGAAGCTCTAGTGAATGGAGGAAAGAGAGTGAAGAGAAGTGGTGGAAATTGAGGTCAAAGATTCTGTATACTTTTGGAAGTCATGGCAGCAACTTGGGATATTCTGCATGAGCTGGGAAACCATTGAAGAATTTTGAACAGGAAACACATGTTGTCTGCCTGAGGTTTCAGAGATATAACTCTGGCTTTTGTGTCATATGTCATAAGGCCTAGGAATTGAGGACAGGAGTCTATTGCAAAAAATAAGCTTGTAGAAATAAGTTAGAGATGATAGTGGCTTGGACTAATATTAGTGGTGCCACTGATGAGGAATGGTCACCTTCAGGACAAAGTTGTAAATGCCAAAACATTTGTAGAAGAGGAGTAGAATTTCTAAAAATAGTAAAGTTATTCTTTCTTTTTAGCAGCTTCAGGTGGTTGGGTAAAAACTAGGAGAAAAACTGTTTCTTCAAGCTCCACAGCTGTGGCTACATTTGCAATTTAAGACTTCTTTAATTCAAGTGCACTAATTAGTAACTTTAATAACTGGTTGGGGAAATCATATGTGCAGATTTAATATACTTAACAAGGCAATTTTATGAACAAAGCCAGATATAGGTAAGGCATTTAAAAAAATAAATTATTTGTGTTAGGAATGTAATCCCTAAACATTGGGGTAAAATTAAAAAAGTATAAAGATTAATTTAAAATTTTCTAGAATAATATCAACAAGCGACAACTATGTTGGATGTATATAACATTAATCTATGGAGTTATGTGTTAAAATATTGTTATATTATATGTATAAATATTAGGGACTATATGTGTATCCTTTACCTGTACATATCGATTTGTGTCTGTGTAAGTATGTATGCATATTTATGTATATCTCATACATATACCAGGGTTGCACTTGAATTTTACTCTGCAACATTCAGATAAAAGAAATGACACAATTCTTTTAATCTCTAAATTAGTTAACTTTTCTATGAGTGCTTCAAACTAGATTTTAAGGAGAAATTCAACCTCAGACATTTCATGGGCCTCTTCTGCTTTCTGGATCAAGCTAGATGTTTTGTTTTTCAGTTTACACTGATCACCCCTCCTCTCAGGTCCCTTGAAGGCAGGAGGCTCTGCTGCTTCCATGTCAAGCTTGACACTTTTTTTCCATCCTAGCGGTTGGTCTCTGTGGGCTCTGAGAGGGAGTGTGTTGTTTCTTCTTGCTATTCTTATAATCTGCAAATCCCTGCCTTCTGTAAACCTCCTCCTTCTAGCCTGGTTGGCTACTTCAGACTTCAGGTCAAATGACTTCAGTCTGCTGCCAGAGACTTTTGCCTTCAGCCCTGTGACTTGAAAGACTTATAACCAAAGTTACTGAGAGTCCAGAATATAAATAAATCTTAGTTATCTTCCTGGGATGGAGGAGCAAGATAACCATTTATTTCTCCTAGTGTTTTAAGTGATTTGGTGATTTTAAGAAAAATGTCACAAGTTAATTTCATCTCTCAATTTTTTTTTCTGGACCCATATATAAATATATCTTTTTATTTAAAACATTCTTATTTTAGTGTTGCTCAGGCTAGAGTGCAGTGGCTACTCACAGGAATGATTACAGCATACTTGAGCCTCAAACCCCTGGCTTCAAGTGATTCTCCTGCCTCAGCCTCCAGAGTATCTATGACTATAGATGTACACCATCCATAAATGTATCTATTTTTAAAATTTGAGCTTGTACTTTATTGTTTCATACCTACATTTTAGCATTGAACAGTATTAATGAGAACTTTCCCCCATCAATATACACGTTCATTCCCTTAAACCTGGATTTCAATGGCTGGGTAACTTGTTTATGTAAACAATGCTCAAATTTAGACATTGCAAATTTTTTCCATTATAAACAACATGATTGTGGATAATAATACACAGAAGTTTTAAAGAACATCTCTAATGATTTATATCCTTAAGATAAAGCCTTAGAAGTGGAATTTTTGGAGCATGAGTTTTTTTAAGGCTCTTTTAACATTTGTCACAACATTGTTTGGATATGCATTTATGTAGTTCTGTAATACAGATTTTAGGTTTGCCTGGCTGGAGTGTCACAGCAGGCTTTTTTAGTGAGCCTGATTTACATGATTCTGTCTGTAGGCCTAGGAATGCCTAGTGCATGGGGCAGGAGGAGAAGGCGTAAATGGAACAGCTGACCTAGGTCTAAATCTGAACTTGGATCTGACCATCTTGGGGCATCCCCACCACCGTTCTTAACTTCCTCCATCCCCAGCACTCCTCAGCCTTCTCTTACCAATTGTGTTCACGGTGAGACACGTAGGTGTGAGGGAGTGCACACATGTTAATGGTGAACTGGAAGGCAAGCCTTTCTCTTCAATTTCCTCATTCTCCATCAAACCACTGGATACTCTCCACTATTCTTCTGCTTGTGGACACTCCATAGGCTCCCCAATTCTTACCCCTTACATTTGCATACCACCTTCTAGACTCCGCCTCCACTCCTGTGAACTTTCAGCACATTTCTTTTTTTCTCTGCTCTGTCACATTTACATTTTTACAAGTTATGCCTGGAAAAACTCCAATATATTCTTACTCACCATCTCTTTTCCCTGGGTGCTATTTAGGCTTGTCATTTCAATAGCTCCCAAATTACAACATGCTGTCATAATGATTAGTCATTGACCAGGCTGAGTTGCTTGCTATACTGTGAGCTAGAAGACCAGGACAAATATGAGTGTCATTTGTGTATATTTGAAAAGAACAGAAGAGATGAATAATAATAGCTAGCATTTAGAGAGCACACACTACACACACAAGGTAATATTCTACAGGTTTTCTCTGTATGTCCTTAATTCTCACAATAACTTCAGTGCCCAGAAGATGACTAGAAATAGACTTAGAAGTATTGTTAGACTTTAGACTACAATTCAGAGAAAGCTTCTGATATTCTCAGTAGAAACGAATTAACTCTTTAGAAGTCTATATATGAGGTCAACAACTGTAAATTGTAACTTAAAGAGATAATTGGTGACCCTACTGCACCTCACTCAAGGAGTGGTTTAAACACAGGATTAAATGGAACTATTGAGTTGAAGCAAGAGAAAAAAATTCTTGATCTTGATCACTGGAGTTTAAACTTCTTTCAGGGAATAACTAAATTGAACATCTTTCTACTTGTCTAGCATGTGTTGTACAAGGCACTGCAAATACAAAAATGGGTAAGACAGTTTGGTTAAAGGGATAGGTATTTAAATTAATAATTAAATATAGTGTGATAAAACTGTGCTATAAAAGAATAGAGGGCAAGGGCAATATTGGGGTCAGGATGGTTTTCCAGAGAATAAGATGTTTAAACTGAGGATCAAAGGACAGGCAAGGGCTTGCCAGGTAAAGAAGGGAGTGGAGGGGAAAGAGATTAACAAGTGTGTTTCAGCTTCCTGAGTGAGAATTTGAGTACTTCTCTGTGGTAGGGCTGGTTATATAGCAGTGTCAATAAGAAAGCTGGAGAATAATGTTGGGCCAGCTTGAACCAGGTCAAGATTTGCTATTTAACAAAATTACAGTGGGAGGGATTATAGGATTTTGAACAAGGCAGAGGGATGAGCTAATTCCTTCTGAGAAAAACATCATCATCAACAACAACAACATATTTTGACTTTGGTGCTGAAAATAATTGCAGGGTAAGAGTCAAGGCATTGGTGATTAGATGACTAATTAAGAAATAACTTATTTATTCATTCATTCATTCATTCACCCCACAAATACATTTGTCCTGTGGTACCCATATAAGATTTGTTCCAGATCTCCTTTAGCCACCAAAATCCAAGGACACTCAAGTCCTTGATACACAATGGCATAGTATCCACTTATAACAGCCATACAAAAAAAAAATTTTCCCCATCTTTTTCCCATAATAGACTTTTTATTTTTTTCACTTGTGTGAAAATTCCTTATTTTTTTCCATTTTTTAAAATTTGTATCTATTCATGAGGTACAAGTGCAATTTTGCCACATTGTCATACCTCATTACGGTGAGGTCAGAGCCTTCAGGGCATCATCCCTAGAGCAACGCACACTGTGCCCACAGCAACCTCCCATCACTCAGCCCTGCTCAGCCCCCACCCCTCAAGTCTCCATTACCCACTCCATATTCTGTTTCCATATGGGCATATATTTGGCTCTAACTTTTAAGTGTAAGCGTGTGGAATTTGTCTATGAGTGATTTCTCTTAAGATTATGGTCTCCAATTCCATCAATGTTACTGCAAAGGACATGATTTAATTCTTTTTTATAGCTGAATAGAGTTCCATGGTGTATATATACATACCACATTTTCTTTAAATCATTTCTGGATTACTTATAATACTTAATACAGTGTAAGAGCTATAGAAATAGTTGTTATACTGCATTTTTTAGGGAATAATGATAAGGAAACTAAAAGTCTGTACATGTTCAATACAGATGTAATTTTTTTCCCTGAAATGTTTTCACTCCTTCGTTGGTTGGATCTGTGCATGGGGAACCCTGGATGCGGAGGGCCAATTGTACTTTTTCAGCACTTATATATCCCAGGTGTTATTTTGGGTGCTAGAAATACATCAGTATACTTGACAGAGCAAGTTCTCGCTTCTAGTGATCTTACATTCATGTTGCTCCGAAGCATGTGGGAGTGTACCAGGTAGCAGCTGTGAAAATCAGAAATACAAAACTAGAGAAGAGAGAGTCAGGGGAGGTTCTATTTTATTTTATTTTTTATTTTTATTAAATCATAGCTGTGTACATTAATGCAGTAAGTAAAGCAAACAGACAGCCCCTCAGAATGGGAGAAGATATTTGCAGGTTATGTCTCTGACAAAGGTTTAATAACCAGAATACAGAGAGAACTCAAATGTATTAGCAAGAAAAGGAGGTTCTATTTTAAATATGAGTGGTCAGGAAAGTTCTGTCCGTGAGGGTGAATCTGAGCAGAGACCTGAATAAAGTCAGGGGTGAGCTGTTCTGGGCATACGGAACACAAAGATTCTGGCGGAGTTACCATCGGGGAAAGACCCTGAGGTGGGTGTGAGGTCAGCTCATTCTGGGCACAAGGAGGAAGTGCTGGAGCAGCAGAGGGAAGGGAGAAAGTGGAGAGAGCTGAATTCATAGAGGCAGCCAGCATCCAGTTGGGTAAGCTAATTTAGGTCCTCTACAGGGCTCTCAGTGGGATGGCAAGTCACTTTGAGTGCAGACTTGAGGTGTCCCAAATTAAGTATTTTGCAAAGCTCATTCTGTCCAGTGGGTGAAGCATAGCTTATATGTGGAAAGCAATGGAAACTGGACCACCAGCTGGGAGGCCTGTGCAATCATCCTGGTGAGGCGTGACGTAGTTAAAGGTAGGGTAGTAGCTGGGGTAGTGGTGGACTGCAAAGAGGCCAGAGACAGGAGTCACGTGGAAGGTAGAGCTAGTGGATTTGCCACCATGCACAAGGGATGAGAGAGAGAGGATTGACAAGAGTGATAATTTTTGGCTTGAGCACCTGGAAAATGGATTTGCTGCTCATTGAGACTGGTTGCAGATTAGAGGTGAGGAATCAAAAGATCAACTTTGGACATGTTCAATTTAAGCTGTCCAATGGGCTAATAACTAAAGACAGAGCAGGAAGTCAAAGAGGAACGGCTCTGGTTAGCTAGGCAGAGATAAAAGAAGACCTTTATTAGGGTATTGACAGCGGGGGGGAGGGAAGTGAAGGGATTGAAGAGATCCTCGAAATAGATAATGAGGTCGATATAGAAAATAGAGAAGAAAACATTAAGATGCTAAGTTTTTGGCATGGTTAACTAAATGTTATTGCTTTCTACTTAATGAGAGAATCCAGAGGAATGAGTGGAGTAGGCCCTTATCTCATGGGCCTCGCTGTTTTTATAACATATTCTTCAGACAAACTTATCTCTGGTTCCAAAAGAGCACGGTTCATCAAACTTTTCCATAAAGAGTCAGAGAGTAAATATTACAGTTTCAGCTTTAGCAGGAAGTAACTTTCTGTCATATTACCCAACTCTGTCTTTGTAGTGTCAGAGCAGCCAAATAAAATACCTAAATGATTGAGTGCGGCTGTGTTCTAATGAAACTTTATTTATAAAAATAGGCAGTGGGCTAGATTTGGCTCACTGGCCATTGTTGGGCTACTTTTGCAAAAGAGCAATCTTTAGGAGTTTCTTTTGTGCTCTGAACATAGAATTTCTATAGTTTCAGAGGTAGTGAGTGGTGAGAAGCAAAACCAAATTTGCAATATCAAACCAAGGTACTGGTAAAATATGCAGAGCTAGACCCAGTAGAAGTTGCGCCCTGTGTCGGAGGCCAGCTGTTGCAAAGGGTAAGAAAGCCGGCAGTTATCAGAGTGTGGGAAATTCCACTTTTCCTTGAGCCTTTACCCTGGGAGTAAATGATTGACCACAGTGGAGAGAGACATGTGGGCCACACTTTCTCTGTGCTGAATTTCTCATAATCATAGGAACTGATTTTGAGTACATGATCAGCAAAATGCTGAAAACATGCCATGTTTTTACTCAAAAAAAAAAAAAAAGATATTTCTGTACCTCTTGAGTATATTCCTGAATAATTGTGAATAAGAAAATGTTTACAAAAAACCCAAAAAACTAGAGACCCGATACTGAATCCACATATAAAGAAGAAACGATTCTATAAAGAAAAAAATCTATCTCTGTAACTGTTTGCTCAGCTTTAATTTTGGAAGAATGGACTTTCTTAAGGTGAGACCCACGTCTAAGTTGTAACTGACTGGCACAATCATGTAGCATTTCCTTTTCAAGAAGGATGAAATCCCTGGTAGTTAACACACCGTGCACCGGTGAGAACCTTCCCGAACGTGGGATCGCACCTTATCGTATCTGATCTCTCTTGGCTTTCCATTTGGGCCCAGCTCAGAGAACACTGTCTTTGATCCAGATGCCCTTTGTATTCCTTGCAGCTTTTACCTCCATTATACCCTATACAAACAGATACTCTTTGGGCTTTGAAGTTTTTCTAATGTCCTAAACATGTGATCTTCAAGGTCCTTGAGAAGTCTATCAAGAATTTGCCACAAGAATTTTACCCCATGTGTTAGCAGTTCAAAAATACCTAACCTTTACCAGCAGCGCACCAATTGCCTCCCTCCCTTCCTGCTTTCATCTATAGGGTCTTCAAAAATAATCAGAAATAACTCTTTAGAATTACATAGTCACTTTAGTAAACATAATTTCTATCAGATAGGATTTATTCCCTTTTCTCCTACTGTTTTCCATGCCCCACATATTTTTATAAGACAAATTAAGCTGTCATCATTAACATTGTGATTCTTACATTTCTAGATAAATAGCAAAACTTTAGTGTATCTATTTTGTTTTTTTAAAGAAAACAACTCAGTTTCAAATGAGCATATTTAAAATTTAGTGGGGAAAGCTCTTGCTATGTGGACTTAAATCTGATCTCTACCACTTAATAGTTATAGTGTTAAGTCTCTTAACCATGCTGAGCTCCAGTCTCTTCTAACTAAAAAGAGATATTATAATATTAAATCATATGATAAGTATGAAGAGTAAAAGAGCCAACTATGAAATTCTCCTAAGTGCATTGTTTGCCATATGGTAGGTGCTCAATACATCAATGTCAAAATCAACCCACTTCCCAAGGTTAAATTCCATGCTGAGAAGCAAAAGAAAGTAATTTGCAATGGAGGAATGATGGTTAAGATTAAGGGCATCTCTTACAAGGTTCTAGGTCAGCTGTCCTTAAAATGTGGTCTCTAGACCAGCATCAGCATCAATGTTACCTGGGAACTTTCTAAAAATGCATAAGTTTGGTCCTCAGTCCAGAAGCACTTAGAAACTGCAGGTGGGTCCAGCAATGTGTGTGTTAACCAAGCCCTCCAGGTAGTCCCTGTGCTGGCTGGTGATTCTGAAACTCTGCTCTTCTGATGCCTCTTATTATAGAAGAATGCTATATAAATTATATTAGTTAATCCTTTTGTTTAAAAAAAGCATTCTGTAGAAGACAAAAAGTTATCTGGGAGACCTGAAAACTTACTGTAAAACCCTAAACCAACATAAGTCAAATCAAGAGAAATATTCTCTCTCCTGAAGAAGATGTCTGACTAACTTGAAAATACAGAATTCCAAGTAAGTGTGACATCTAGAACATATCTAGAAGGTGGGAATAAATGAAGGCCACACAAATGAGCACAAGCAGAAGCAATTTATTCAGAGCATGATAATAGCAAGAAGATCAGTCACAATCCCCTTGCATTTAGCAAAGACAGGCGGGGAGTAGAAAAGCTTTGTAGTGGGGAAAAAAAGACTTTAGTGACACTGTGATTGGAGGTTGCTGGCGTGGGGGGGCAGGAGGTATACTAACAAGAAGTGGGCAGCTTATGTAAAGGGTTGAAAGCAGATAGGATGGACATAATAAGGAAGCTGGCAGGGGTGGAGTAAGTCCCACCCATTCTGGGCTGGCAGAGTTTCTTTGTTGCATATATTCTGGCCATTGTCCATTTGTAAGTTTCATCTCTCAAGAAACTTAGGGTGGGGGAAAGTGCATGTATTTAGGCAGGGTGTCCAACTTGCAGCCCATGGGCCACATGCTGATTTTGTGAGGACGTTTTTGCTTATCTGTACTGTTAGAGATCAGAAAAAGTATGCACAGACTTTTTTTGGCTAATCAGCTGTCCTTAGTGTTTACATATTTAATGTGTGGCCAAGTCAACTCTTACTCTTGCAATGTGTGGCAGAGAAAAAGAAAAGGGTTTGACACCACCGAATTAAAGGAAATGACATATACTTTAAGAAGATTACAGTTACAGTGTTGTGCTAACTATAGGAAAAATAATGAATGTATTTATGGATTCTACTATTTCTATTTTAATTTAAAAGGTATTTAAAAATTTAATTTATATAAGACATACTGCCAATGAAAATATTATCTGAGTTTAACTCTCTTCTATGTGCTTCAATTGTCATGGACTTTGTTTATGGCGAGTAGTAATGGTAATGACGAAAGTACACACAGCATAATTACAGATGGCCCCGACTTACAATGGTTTGACTTAGTGATTTTTTTCACTTGATGATGATAGGAAAGTAATATGCCTTCAGTAGAATTTTTACGTCCAGTTTTGGTCTTTTCCCAGGCTACCAAAAGGCAGTACTCTCTGGGCAGCAGCCATGAGCTGCAGCTGCCGGTCAGCCACACAGTCATGAGGGCAGACCACTGACACTTAGAGTCTATGGTGCACTCTGTTGCCAGATGACATTGTCCATTGGTAGGCCAATGTAAGCTTTCTGAGCACGTGTGAAATAGGCCAGGTTAAGTTACGCTGTTCAGTAGGATAGGTGTGTTAAATTCAATTTCTGTTTACAATATTGTCAAGTTACAATGAGTTTTTTTTTTTTCATTTTGAAATAAGAGTCTCACTATGTTGCCCTGGGTAGAGTGCTGTGGTGTCAAGGCTCACAGCAACCGCAAACTCTTGGGCTTAAGTGATTCTCTTGCCTCAGTCTCCCAAGTAGCTGAGACTACAGGCACTTGCCACAACGCCCAGCTATTTTTTTGTTGTAGTTGTTATTGTTGTTTAGCAGGCCCAGGCCGGGTTCGAACCCACCAGCCCTGGTGCATGTGGCTGGCACCCTAATCACTGAGGTATGGGCACCAAGCCACAGTGAGTTTATTGGATGTAACCCTATAAAGCATCTGTAGTTGTAAAATATGATATATACTATCAAAACAAAAATAGCACTAGACAAAGTTATATAAGTAAAGTTGACTTTTTTTCAAGGCTGTTGCAATAGGGAGAGAGACCAGAATGGCATATGAACTCAACTTCACTACAGCAAAGGGCAGGAGAGATTTTAAGAAATGTATTGGCAGGTGTGGGGGGGTGGGAATTATAGCTGTCTGTGTTTGGTAATTGGCCTTACCCAAAGGAGAAGAAAATTTGCTCATATCTTGATGACAGGCAGTAGTTTTGCAAGTTGGACCAAGGTACAAACTAAAGCTAGGCTCCGACCCTCCCCAGAGTCTGAGAAACAGGAGCACTTTCTCCCTTGATGGTTTCATTTGAAAGGTAGGGCTCTCAGGTCCTTGAGACTGACTTTCCTGGCTTATAAAACTCATGAGTGGCTTTGACTGACATCTCCAAGGGACAGAGAAAGTCTCAACAATTATAAATTTTCTAAAGTAAATGCTCTAAAAAGGGGGAGTTCAGACTCTAGAATCAGGGAAAAGCCTCTCTGAAGTTTAGTCACGCTGAGTGGAACCTTACAGCATTTTGGTCAGGACCCAATCTTTTATGGGTGTAGAAAATTCTGGGACCTCACATTTAAAGTTAATAAGATTTATAGTAGGAAAAAAATCCAATCTTAGCAGCTTCTCCCTTTTAAGTCAGAATATTTTGCATTTTTCTCACTGATTTTTGATTGGTAAGAGAACAGAAAACCACTTTTTTCTAAAAGATATGTAATTCATTTACAAATGACTGCTGTCCTGGACGTAACGGGAATGAAGCACTTGTACAAGGAGTAATGGGATGTTTCGTGGCTGTGCTGTGTGTGTTTTCAAGGCTGTATTCCATGGAGGTGGCACTCACAACACGTGGGAGAGGAGGCAATTTCTGCAGAAATCATTGGTATGGTACTGGAGTCCTCTTGTCAAACATAATTTTATTGCAAAGTTCAAAAGATAAAAACAGAATTGCTCGAGTTGCTATGCCTCCTTGCCTTCTGTCATTCCTAGTAGTGGCCTTGCAGTAGTTCCAAAGGATGGTTAAGGAAGACACTTTTCTTTTCACTTGAAATTTTCTTTGCTCTAGGTTTTCACAATAGCACACTCACTTGGTATCCCTAAAACACCCTGAATAGTCCTCCTCCATCTCCTCAGCTGGTTCTTCTTTCTCTACTGCACGTTGGAGTTTGTCACAACCCCAACCTTCTTCTTGGGTGATCACATCCCTCCCAGGATCTAAATCCCATAGAAATGCTGGCAGTCCTGAGTGTGTATCACCTGCCCAGTCAGCCCTCTGAGCCCCAAGTTCATACGTCTGCTTGTCCACTTGATACCTCCCCTTGCATGTCTATGGTTATTTCATACTTAACATGTTTTTACCATTTCATTAAGTTGTACCGAACATTTATCCAGATATGCAAATCAGAAATAGAGCTATCATTTCTGCTACTCCCTGCCCACCCATGGACTCTATTGCTTTTATCTATCCCTTTACTCCTCAAATATACCTTTACCCATTGCTCCATCTCCCCAGCTACCACCTTACTCCAAGCCACTGTCTTCACTTATCTGGACTCTGGCAGGAGCCCCCTGGCAGGTTTACTCACTTGTTCTCATGTTTTATCCCTCATGTCACTGGTCTGCTCATATCACTCTGTCTTCCCATTTATATTCTAATAGAACATACACTTCTCTGCAGAGAATAGCAAAAGCCTTCAGAGTTGGGCTCCTGATGACTTTTCTGAGCACAATGCAAACAAATGCCTTGTCTCTCGCTCATTCTGCTTTGGCAGTGAACACTACATCTTTATTCTCCAAGGGCCTTTTCACTTCCTTCTGAATGAATGCACTTCTCCTGGTTACTGGAACTCCGGAAGCCTCTTCATGTTAGAACCCAGCTGAATTGACACCTCCAGCATCCTCTGAGTACATGACATTTCCTCTAACCCACTGTGTTCTCTGTCACACTCTCATGTTCATGCCTTCTAGAGTCTTGCTATTCCAAGCGTGATTCAGGAACCAGCAGCATCAGCAATGCCTAAGGGCTTGTTAGAAATGAGAAACCCTAGACTCTGCCCCAGGTCTAAAGAATCAGAATCTGTATTTTTAAGAAGATCCTTTGGGTTAATGTAAATGTTAAAGTTGGAGAAGTAAGACTTTTTTTTTGGTTTTTGGCCGGGGCTAGGTTTGAACCCTCCACCTCCGGCATATGGGACCGGCACCCTACTCCTTGAGCCACAGGCGCCGCCCGAGAAGTAAGACTTTTAATCCCTGATCACAAGCTATACTTGTTTCTTTAATCGTACACTCACTTATTACCTGTTGCCATTCACAGGGTGAACTCCATGAAGGCAGAGATTTTGTCCATTTTCTTTACTGTTGTATCCAGCACAGTGCTTGGCATATAGTTGGCACTCAATTACATATTTGATGAATAAGAAATTCAGTCTATTTTTTTTTCAATTGATTCATGAAGAAACTGAGGCTTAGCGAAGGCAGGTTTATTTCTGAAGTCACACAGCTAATAATTAACAAAACCAATAAAAAACATACTCTCAACTCTCAAAAAAGTGTGTGTGCGTGTGCGTATGTGGGCATAACAAAACATAACCCAAGACTTCCTTTCCTATTCTTCCTATATGGGCTTCTGATATTAATAAGAATAATTACTTGTGTTATACATGATCACTTACAGTCTACTTTTATATACATTAACATATGTGGAAATTCACCCAGAATTAGCATCTTTATGTTTTCTCTCATTAAGTCGAGAGCAAAATGGCAAATAACAGTCTGCGAGCTTGTGAAGTTTCTTCATTAGTGAGTCAAAAGGTCACTGAAAAAGAAAAAAGGAAGAGAAAGTAGCAATTCTCGTAAGAATAGCTGTCAAAGAACGAATTTAGTGGACAGCTCCTTGGCCAGATGAGAGCCACCTGGTAGTGGTTGGCAGTATTCCTGGGGGGTATCAGAGGTAAGCCAAGGCTCTAATGTGGATTTTGTGCTAGTTTATTTTAATTATCATTACTGGACTTACATTTAGTCCAATGGACAGTTCAACCTAATTAAAAATAAAAATTCTGTGGTTAAATTTTGCTCATCACTCATAGTTTGAAGTTTAGCAATTTCTAGCTCTTAATTGTCATACCACAAATGAACCTTATTGAACTTATTGAATCTTATCTTCTCTTTTGATTTGAAATATACATTCTCTGGAGCCAGAAATGTTCATCACAGACACTCTGAATCTGTTTTTTCCTCCTATAAGAGAAAAGGCAGCACAGGAAAGGTGATTCTAATGGTGAGGGTTCTGGGATATATTTAAATCATAGAACACAGACAAAAAAGGGACCTAAAATCAGCGAGACCAGCCTCCCCCCAATACAGGAGCCCCACGTAATATTCTGCTGCATGATCATCCATTTATTCTTTTTCTATTGTGATAAAATATAAATAACATAAAATTTGCCATTAATACATAAAATAATCATATTAAGTGCATAATTCAATGATATTGAGAACATTTACTATAGTGTGCCATTATCCATTTCCAGAATACTTTTATCATCCCAAACAGAAATTCTGAACCCATTAAATAATAAATCTCCATTCCCCTCTATCCCCAAGCCCTAATAACTACTATTCTATTCTTCTGTCTTTATGAATTTGCCTATTCTAGGATCCTCATATAAGTCGAATCATATACTATTTATTCTACTGTGTGTGAATTATGTCACTTAGAATAACATTTTCAAGATTCATCCATGTTATATGAAGAAATAAAATTCCACACTTTATGTATTCAGTTATCTATTAAGGGGCACTTTGGTTTTGTCCACCTTTAGCTATTGTGAATAGTGCTGCTATAAAACATTGGTAGACAAGCATCTGTTTGTAGCCCTGATTTTAGTTCCTTTGCTTAGATACATAGGGTGGAATTGCTGAATAATGTAGTCATTCTTCAAGTACAGAATATTTAACATTTTGAGAAGTCACCAAACTGTTTTCCATAGTGGCCACATCATTTTAGATTCCCACCAGCAATACACGATCTCCCCAAATTCATGCTGAGTCTTATTTTTTTTCTTTGTTTCATTTTGTTTTAATGATAGCCCTCCTGATGGATGTACAGCAGTACCTCGTTGTCGTCTGGGTGTTCTGAAATACTCCCCACCAGGGAGCGGCTGCAGGTCATCTCCAGGCATTACTAATTCTCCAGTACTGCATTCTGCTTCCCTCTAGGGGTGATTTTCAACCTTGGTTGCATATTAGAATCACTTAGGAACTTTAAAACATTCCTGTATTCAAGCTGCAACCCACATCAATTAAATCAGCATCTCTGAGGGTGGAGCCCACCATCAGTATATTTTAAGTTTCCTCTGGTAGTTTGAAGATGCAGCTAAGACTAGGAATACTGCGTAAAGCCTACCAGTGGTCTACACATATGTATTACACATACTGTAGACCAGACTCTATGCTGGGCACTGGAAATTTTGAAAAGATAACCAAGTCCATCTGTGGGGGTGAGACACAGACAATAATCCGTAACGAAAGTGATTTCAGATAATAATAAATGCTATAAAGAAAATGAAAAGATGATGAGCATTTTTTTCATATGTCTGAAGGCCGTGAGCCTGTCTTCTTCAGAGAAGTTTCTCTTCAAATCCCTTGCCCAGCCTGCGATGGGATCCCTTGTTTTTTTCTTGCTGATGCGTTTGAGTTCTCTGTGGATTCTGGTTATTAAACCTTTGTCAGAGATATACCCTGCAAATATCTTCTCCCATTCTGAGGGCTGTCTGCTTGCTCTGCTTACTGTGTTCTTAGCTGTGCAGAAGCTTTTTAGTTTGATCAAGTCCCAGTAGTGTATTTTTGAAGCTGCTTCAATTGCCCGGGGGGTTCTCCTCATGAAATACTCACCCAGACCAATTTCTTCAAGGGTTTTCCCTGCATTCTCCTCTAGTATTTTTATAGTTTCATGTTTTAAGTTTAAATCTTTAATCCAATGAGAGTCTATCTTAGTTAATGGTGAAAGGTGTGGGTCCAATTTCAGTCTTCTGCAGGTTGCCAGCCAGTTCACCCAGCACCATTTGTTAAATAGGGAATCTTTTCCCCACTGAATGTTTTTAATTGGCTTGTCAAAAATCAAATAGTGGTAAGTAGCTGGATTCATCTCTTGGTTCTCTATTCTGTTCCAGATATCTACTTCTCTGTTTCTGTGCCAATACCATGCTGTTTTGATCACTATCGATTTGTAGTAAAGTCTGAGGTCTGGTAGTGTGATTCCTCCTGTTTTAATCATCAGAGAAATGCAAATCAAAACTACTTTGAGATACCATCTAACTCCAATAAGACTAGCCTATATCACAAAATCTCAAGACCAGAGATGTTGGCGTGGATGTGGAGAAAAGGGACCACTTCTGCACTGCTGGTGGGAATGCAAATTAATA